>NC_081526.1:7045732-7724065 GCF_030273125.1 Centropristis striata
GAGCCCCTCCCCCTGCTCAGCATGGGACAGAGACCACGGGGTGGAAATGTTTTTTTACGACTGTAGGAGTTAGGCCAAACCATATTCCCTAATATATAATATAATCCCTAATAACAGTGAGCTACTGTTGAATTAATCTTTATTGAAATTGGTTCCATGATTTAACATCAGTTTGTTATATTAGCTTGCAATTAATCAACAGCGTCCTCTTCCTGTCTTCTGTAATTTGTCTATTTTTCCCATTTGTCATCAAATTGTGACTCTTGAAGTCTCAGTTTGTGTGTAAGTCTCTTCATCACATAAATATCTTCCACAGTGCACGCCCACTGCTTGATGGATGGGGGTGTTGGCCTATACCATAGTCTTGTGATTGACTTTTTACTTGCTGATAACAATATTATAATTAGATACTGATCCTCTTCTTGTAAAACATCACCTGTGAAATGTCCCAAGTACAGTACCTTACAAGATTTGGGTATCTCGTATCCTGTTATTTTTTTTAAAGTCTGCCATATTTCGTCCCAATACCGTTTTATTCTTTTGCAAGACCAAAATATATGTGAATGGTCTACATCCATGATACAACTCCCCTCCTGATTTTAGGAATAATTAAATACTTGATCAATTTTTTCCAGTTTATCTCTCTCCAGCTCCTGGAGCTAGTGGACATGAATTGTGTCTACTGTTTATATTTTTTTGTATACTGACTTTTCCTATTCTTATTTTCTATTTTTTGTGGCTGTTTTTGAGTACTTGGTTTAATCTATATTTAGTATTTTATTTGTTCATATGCACCAATAAATCTAAAAAGAAATAAATATAAAATAATTGAGCTCTAAATCTGTGATACTGACAAAACTGACAAAACTTATTGACTTAATGAAAACATTAAGTGCACAATGTTAGTAGATTTGTTGACTTATTGTGAAAACATCATATCATGATGATCATATTAACTGATGAGTGGTCTTTTTTCCTTTCTTTCTTTTTTGTAAATACAATGAACCTAATTGCATTTTCCCCAAGCCACTTATCAACAAGCAGCACATAAGGCAATTTGTGCATTTAACCAGTGTTCAACACTTTTTAAATGATCATAACAAAAAAATAATTATTTCTTACAAGATGCACGCCTTCTATTGGTGACAGTTTTGCAATTTTATGCTTTCACACAGCAGCCAATGAGCAAGTTGTGGAAGATAAGGATTTTTCACACATTGTCAGCACGAGGAATGCATGCCATTAACACCATACCACAGCGCTGTCTGTTCCTGCTATCAAGTCCTCGCCTATTTACTCTGTTTCTCTGCCTTTCTTCTTTTTCCTCTTCCATTGCAGCTTTATTTAGGCAAGTGAAAAGAAGACAATGATACATGGAATCCTGTAAATAAGGAGAGTAAGAGGTGTCTGTTTCCTGTTTTTGTGGAAGAATCAATACTGTAAGTGCTGCTCAAAAACTGTGTGGTTCTAAACTCCTCACAAATCAATGGTTTACTGCTTGGAAAGAATAACTTATAATTTTGTTTTAAGAAAATAAACTAAATTATTCCACATCTGTGAATGCGCATACAAGTATCATTGTCATTCTTTCACAGATCTGAACAGAAAAGGATAATCTTGTCAAATTGAAATTTAGTAAAACGACGTTTCAACAGAAAGTTTTTATCACAAAACCTCAAGGACCATAATGCAAAACCTCAAAACCAAGGTGTTAAAAAAAGTGTAAAACAGATTCTGTTACTGTTGCATTTTTCTTTATTTAGAGTGAGCAGAAGTTGAGAAGGATGCAGAAAATGGCACAAACCGATACAGAGGTTGGATGCAGTTATCTATTTGGCAGCAGAAGGCACATAAACATGTATCAATTTGCTTTTTTTATTTTAAGCTGTATATTAGAGAAAAGAAGCTTTCAATTCTTACTTGCCCCTTTAGTTTGCCTTATATTTATCTCAGATTAGCTGATTGTACTCTATGCTAGACTTTGCAATAATACATAAGAACATCTAATATGGAAAAATGAAATTGCTAGAAAGTAATGATGCCCATAAAATCTAGAGACCAGAAGTTACAATTGACCACTTTTCACACCTGACAACAGAATATGACAGAATTGTACACTCTGGATCCAGTTAATCGGTGACACCTGTCATGGTGAGCAGAGAGAAAATGTAATCAGTCTCTCTCAATGTAAGAAAGACGTGCAGTCAGATTATGTTGAAGTTCACCCACCACAGTTATACAGGACATTTATTTTATGAAGATCTAGAACACTGGGCCCATCTCGCTGGCCAATGGGAATGTAAGGATCTGGTTTGGGGATTATAGTTGGTCCACCATCTTCAGAGAAGGCATATCTGGTCGAGACAGAAATTAAATATACGGTAATGTGATGCACCAGCAACACATGCACAACCAAAAAAAACATTATATTGAAGAGGTTCATTAGGCCTACTGATATCATTTTTACACTGTTTCTCTATAATAGGCCAATAAAGCAAAAGTTCTTGTACCTGACAAGTTTCCAACCTGGTCTCACAGGAATCCATGAAATAGCCACAGATTTGCTTAACTCAAAATCTGTGGAATAGCCACAGAATCACTCAAATTTCCGTGAAACTGACACGGATTTCGCTACAATGCAAGTTAATGACAGTCATATCCCGTGGCTAGAAATTTATGTACATTCACTGAGTGAATATTTAGAAAATAAAACATATATTTCTCGCTAGAAATGTAATCAAAATCCATTTTTATGCAGAAACTAAGTCAAAATATTGATTTTTTCACTAAAAATTTGAGAACTGTCCGCCATGTTTTTTGTTCTGACTGCCGGGACCTTAAAAGTCACGTGACTTGGAACAAACCAATAGGAAAAAATCTCCATGGAATAGCCACGGGATATGACTGTCATTAACTTGCATTGTAGCGAAATCCGTGTCAGTTTCATGGAAATTTGAGTGATTCCGTGGCTATTCCACGGATTTTGAGTTAAGGGAATCCGTGGCTATTTCACAGATTCCTGTGAGACCAGGTTACAAGTTTCGGCTACCTTTCCTAAATTTTGCTTTATTGGCCTTTATAGAGAAACAGTGAAAAAAAAATCCTCAAAGAGCAGCTCACCTTCCATAATGCATCACGGAGTTGTAATCATATGGACTGTTAAGATTGTTGGTCACCTGTTTCCTGAAGTTATGGATGTGGTCTGTCAAAACATGAAAAAACAGAAAATTAAATTGGTTAAAAAAAAAAAAAAAGGGGTCAATTTTGGTTGAGCGTACATCAAATTCTAGAGACTGTGTTTTCAACAAAAATAACTTTTTGTTTCAATTTGTTATATTTAGTGGATCTTGAGGAACTGGAGTGGAGGAATAAAGATAATTAATATTTACTGAGAATATTACTGTTGGCCTGTAAGAAATCAATAACAAAGAAATGACTGAAGAAGGAGGCACCTAGTGCAGATGAATGGATTGATATTGTGTACAGCATCTTTGTAATGGAACGAATTACTTTCAATTTAAGAACACAAAAATAGGTATTTATTGAAATTTGGCAAAAATGGATTACATATGTCTCTACCATAAAACCAGATTTCAATTAATCTCAGATTGGACAATCAGAATACTTTCATTTCTTTGTACCTTTCCCCATTTTATTTTATTTATTCATTTATTTCTAGGTGTTTTCCAATCCCCTTTTGTACACTTTTACTTTTTTCCTTGATATTTTCTGTATTTGTCTATAGGTCTTCATGTTGATTGTTTGTTCATTTCAAAAACCAATAAAAAGTAAATGACATGTTAATGTTTCTGTTTCTCTGCTTTTTTGCCTCCCTATATATTATTATTATATATTATTATAATACTATGTTTTTTTGTTTTGTATTTATTTTTCTTTTGTGGTTCTTTGTTCTAATGTACCCTTTAAAAAACAAAAATGTGGAAAACAGCTGTGGAATAAGTTATGTCTTGTACTGATGCGTATGAATGCTAATTTCCAATAAAAAAAAAAAATATATATATATATATATATAAAAATAAAAAAAATAAAAAGTAAATGACAAAAAAAAAAACTAACTAGAGAAGGTTTTTTAAATGCAATGTTGGAAGGTCACCCAAACCTGGAATGATGTTTTTCCATACAATGGAGACGTAGTGGTCTCGGTCTGAGCGAGACTGCTCGTGCACAAAGCCCAGAGCGTGCATGAGCTCGTGAGCAGCAACTCCTGAAAACATGCACCCAGGACTCTGCAGCGACAGAGTCTGGCTTCCTCCAGTCTGCCCCAGGAACGACCAGCAGCTACAGGTACACAACAGGAAACGTTCTGTGTCAGCATCATAACCACAAGAATCACAGTAAACACAGTAAATTTCAATTTCATACTCACCCATATCGAGGCTGAATATCAAGGAAACTGGCTTCATGAGTGCGTGGAACAAATTTAATACATGATCCAGAGGCAATATCTTGCATCCCAGTTTCTATGGTGATTCTGTCCATGTCCTCTACCAAAAAGAAAAGAAAAAAAGAAAAAGATAAACTGACAGATTCAAACTCCAAATCTCTTTGCAACAGGTTTAACCCTCTGGAGTCCATCTATTTATTGAAAATACACGTTTTATTTACAGTAATAACTTTATCTATATATGATATGTAGACAAGCTGAGAAAGCCAGGTGAAAGTGCATCATAGGAGTTTTCACAGTGTGTCATTTATGTTTCTAGACCATTTTTAAAATGTGATTTTTCTTTCTACAATGAAAACTAATACTATTTTTAATTTACGTACAAATAGACTGTTTTGTAGTTTTATTATAATTTTTTTCCTGCTGTTTTTGTGTGTATAAATGGTAAAAAAGTAAAAAAATACATTTAAAAAATGGTACATTTCCATAGACACCTGTGTCTTTTGTTTGTATTTTCGGTTCCTGGCAGCTTTATATTTTGTTATTTAAAATAAAATGAAAAATCAGACTGATAGCCAAGTTTGTGTGGAGAAAAAGGAGCCATGCGTGTGATGTAAAGACAGACTGGAAGATGCTAAACAGAGACAGAAATGAATGCATAGGAAGTTGACAAATTTGAACCAAAATCCCCTGGACTTCAGAGGTTGAAATCTGTGGATTCTTACCGTACAGTGGAGAGAGCATGAAGGGAACATAAACAAATCCATCCACTGATTTCGGCCACAGACAGGCATTGCCAGGGCAGGTGATGGCACTTCGTATATATGAGCTGGCAATATCTCCTTCTCTCAGTGTCATACCTCGGGGGGCTCGCAACACTGATGACAAAAAAAAAAAAGTCCAGGGTGAACAAAAAAATCAAAAAAGCACAATTTTTATATAGATAACCCTCTGAAATCTTGGGCTATTATGTCCTTTAAAAAATCTGTTAAAAATCTTCACCATGCCATGTTGGTATCAGTTTTTTCACCGTTACCTCACCTATATGTCCTGATAATTAATTTTTAACTTTGACTTACTTGATCAAAATGTTGAACCCAAAAGAAACAAAGGAAAACATAAAATCTGGTCTTGAAAATTATATTTCAATACACAGAATTTTAAATGTTGCAAATATTAACAAAGGTTGCAAATATAACATATAACAGGTAAAATGAGGATAATATCTAGTTCTATATTTTTATACTAAATATATTTGACATTATCTCCTTATTATTAACTTGGCCGAATATAATTTTAAAAAAACCTGACATGGAGATTCAAGCCAGAACTTTAGAGGGAAGCTGATGGTAAGACTCAATGTTGCTTCATTTTGATGTCTTCACGTCATGAAGAAGTGATGTGCAGGTGCTACTTACTGCTGTTGACTGTCAGGATCACATCCATTGCATTCATTTCATCGTGGTCTGTAATTTCATCTGAATATAAAAACAAAGACAGATTGAACAAGCTTTCTGCATTTTACATAATCAGAATTAACATTGAAATGAATGAGTGTTATTTACATTGATGTAAAAGCAGTTTTTTTCCCAAGAGCCCACCTGAGTATTTCCTTTTCAACCTCACTTTCCCCTCATGCACTCCAGTAGAATTCTGTAATACAAAGCTGCGTTATAATACACAAGGTTCATACACTTTTTGAGTGGTCAAATTCAAGCAGGACTTTCAAGGTCCATTTTCAAGCCTTTCCAGTACCTTAAATTGCATTTTTTAGACGAGTACTTACATGCTAAAAGGGGTAATTTCACTCAACCATACCAACAACGATGGTTTTACACTTTTAACAACCAAAAGTACAGTTTGCTAATCCCAATATTCAATTTTTTTTTTTCATTGAACATGTGATTATCTATAGTCAGATTGCAAGAGAAATACAGTTATAATTTCAAGTATTTTAAGCACTTTATCCAAAATCCAAGCACTTTTCTAACCTTGAAAATACAACATTACAATTTAAGCATTTTTCAAGGATTTCAAGCACCCAAATGAACCCTGAATACATGTTGCAGGTAGCAAAATGATGGAGCAACTGCACTAAAATATATTCTCTTGGTACTGACCTTAACAGGAAGAGCGTACGTCTGTGTCAGAAAGCCAAACAAGACACCCAGAAGGATGGTGGTGGAATGCATTGTTGTGTTTCAGACTGGTAGACCAGTTTCGGTCTGCAGTCTTCCAGTGCAAGAGCTAAATAAACTCCTCAACTCCTCTGAATCTATATAGCCACTTCTCCTCCAGTGCTCTGTACTGATTGGACATGTGTTCTATCAATCATCTAGCGTGTGTAATTTACCCAAGTCCACTGCTGATCCATAACAGGTGGTCCTGATGCTGACCTGAACATGTGCCCCGTATTTAGTGCTCGTAAGATTCAGCACTTTCAGAAATTCTGCTGTTGGATGTGTTACAACTCAGCAGTTGCTATCAGGAGAATAAGTGTCCACCCAGCCAAACACACCAGCAATTTGTGTCTGACTGTAGTGGTAACCAGTGATTTAGTGATAAACTATCAGTTGATAACTGTCCTGACAACAATCATTTAGTCGCATAGGTAAATATATAAAAACAAACCTTAGCCCTCTCCAAATATTATTTAGATTTTTATCAAGGGGCCAATTTGAAGGGCAAAAAAACACATCTGTTAGCAGTTTGTGAAATCTTGATTATGATACTGCAAGAACATTAGCACTATAATATTTCTGAATCTGACTTAAAGGGATAGTTCAGATTTATTGAAGGGGGTTGTTTGAGGTATTTATTCATAGTCTGTGTTGTGGGAGAAGCAGCCAAGTGCACAAGCACAGAAGCTAAGCAATGTACTGCTGAGGATGGGGGCAGCAGCAATATGTATTAATGTAAAAAAAAAAATTCTGTTAAGTTTACTATCACAACTTTACCTTGGTGTCAAACAGCCCTTTTTAAGTTCATACAGGGGGAACTAGAGTTATCTATGCTCTCATCAAAGACACCACAATATTGAGAAATGCAGTGAATTTAGCTTGCAGAACAGAGTAGTGGTGGTGCTGGTCATTTAGTTTCAGTTTAGTAGTTCCTGTTTCTTTTGTTTCTCAGGAACAGCAATAATGTTTGTGGGTCAGTTTGACCTGGGGCATGTTTGAATATCCAAAAATGTTCAAAACCAAAAAATCCCAATAAAAACGAAACATTTAAATCAATATTTGGTGCAATGGTGTTCTTTACCTCTCACAGATCATGGTTCAATGAGGATAATTCAATCATTTTTCATTAAAAAAAATGCATAATATAACATATAAAATACAATAGGTTTTTTTTTTTTAATGTATTTTATCTTTTAAAATGTCTTTTTATGAAAACTACTTTTTAATTTTTAAAAAAAAAAAAAGTTTAAACTTTGAATTAGGTCAATTTGACCCGCAACATAACAATAGGGTTAAAAGTACATAAACACCAGGTATTTAGGTATTTATTACTTCCATCTATTGCTTCTTAATATTTTGATCACATGACCCATGCTTTCATTCAAAATCTTTATTTTACTGCAGTATATGTATGCAAGCATGCATGCAAGAAGGATTACATTTTCACATTCAAGAAATTAAATGGCATAATATGCTGTAAAGTGGGGTGGATCTGGACAACTAGATGAAAACTCTCCTTACAAAAACATTTTTTACACCCCAACTCACTTTCCCAACATGACGAGAAGGCTTGATTGAACACACAGGACAGCATGCACACAGAGGAAATGCTGATAGAAAGCTTGAATTAATCTTTATTGAAATTGGTTCCATGATTTAACAATCAATTTATTATATTCGCTTTCAGGACATTTTCCATTTCTCCTCAGTTCAGTTTGGTTAATAATCGTCCTTGCCACCTGCGGAGAGAGACAGAAAAAAGTCACTTGTTTGGTTTTATTTGCCAATTTGTAACATGGTAATTGTCTCTGGAGGAGAGTTCAGGTTTCTTGGCACTCACCACATTTATAAAGCTTGTTGATTTTCATCTTGTCAATGTGGCTGAGACTCGACGCCTGGCCCAGCTTTATGTCCTTGCTGTTCTGGCTGTTTTTAGGAATGATGGTTGGCGCCCCGTCCTGAGAGTAGGCATACCTAAACATGTACATAATATCAGTTAAATCATATTACACTAACAATATTATTATAGTGATCTACATCAAACTAGTCGTTAAATCTTTGAGAGTTTTTAGAAACATATTAAACCAGAATGTGATTTGTTTTGTGACACTGTTAAAAATCCTCCAGTCTATCAAGCTTTAATGAATGATATAATGAAACATTTGCAGTTAGAAAAAATAAAATTCACCCTGAGAGGTAAAATAAATACCTTTTACACAATATGGCAGCCATCTATGGACAATTATACAAAATATAATCCCAAAAATTAACAACTGTAAATTTTAGAACATCCTCCAAGTTGTATTATTACTATTTAAATCTCTTTCTTTTATTTGTAAACCTTATTATTGTTTTGATATTTGATTTGACTCCATCTAGATTTAAAAAAAAAAAAAAAAAAATATATATATATATATATATATATATATATATATATATATATATTTTAGTACCATTCTGTTCTTTCGTGTTGATTTCAAGCATAAATGAACATGTACCTTCTTTATTTTTGTATGTGAACAAAATAAAAAAAAAACAATAAAGAGAAGTTAAAAAAATAAATAAAAACTAGTCCTTACATCCCAAAGTGCATGATTGAGCCGTAGTCATATGGCAGGTCCAGATTGTCAGTCTTGAATTTCTCAAAGTTCCTCAGGCGATCTGTCAGAAACCAGGAAATATATTATATTTAATATTTGTGAGGAAACAGAAATAAAGTTAATTATGTATACTCTTTACCATTTCAGGACATCTCATTACCCAATGCCACCCCCCCCTTACCGCCCCTTTGAAATTACCCCTCCAAATGTTCGGCCACATGATGGTGACATAGTTGTCCCGGTCAAAGCGGGACTGCTCGTGCACGAAGCCCAGAGAATGCATGAACTCGTGGGCGATCACTCCAACACGAAGACAGCCGGGGCTCTGCAGAGACACGGTCTGTCTTCCACCACGAGCACCGAGGTAGGACCAACAGCTGGATTAACACACACACACACACACACACACACACACACACACACACACAGCACATATCATTAGAACAACTTGAAGGAGCGAGTTTAGTGCTGCACCATAGAAGAAGAGAGTAAATATTACATGATTATTGAAGGATCATCCATTTAAGTTTTACTAAAATTACTAAAACTTGCTTGTACTTAACTTGGCATTTCACATCTCTTGCAGACAGAAATCTTTTTTTTTTTGCCAAAGGAGTGACATTTTTAAAACAAAGACTTCATGGATCAAACTTTCCAAGCAAAGACTCTCACCCAGACTTTGGCTGGATGTCGATGTAGTCTCGCTGGTGAGTCCGAGGAACAAACCGCACACAGGTACCTTTCTCTACGCCTTCCATTGCTTTCTTTATCTGCTTTGTCTCCATTTCAGCTGTTTTTTTGTTTAGACAGAAGACAGAAAAATGATACATCATCAAATATGACATCAGGGAATCTATAAAATAATCACACTGTAATGTACTGCATTTAGTTACACTTTGAAAAACTAAAAAACACTTACAGTATTCAGGTGAGAAGTGATATGCCACATAGACATGTCCATCCACTGACTTGGCCCAGAGGCAGCTACGAGCGAAGCAGACTTTGGAGCGTCTTCCAGCAGAAACAGCAATGTCTCCCTCCCTCAGACTGGTGGTGCCATCTATGATTCGGGAAGCTGAGACAGAAAAAGTGTTTTTCTAGACATGGCAACAAGCTCATCTGCTACAGTATGTTGAATATACTGCAGAAATTGACACATAATTTAGGTAAATTACCTTGGAACTCATTAGTTTTAATGATTTCATCCATTGCTGTCCCATCCTTCTCTTCACGTTCTTAAAAAGAAGAGTTGTTAGTCGGTTTGTGCTTTTTCTGTTGCTGTCACAGAATAAAATTAATTTAATGTCGAAATTGCATTTACCTTTATAGCCAACGGGGCCCCATTTTGGGCTGAACAAAAATTTCTGCCAAGAAAAGAGAAAGTTGTTTGCAATCTGTTGCAGTCTATTGTTAAATTAAATTGTTAAAATCCTACTCCTATATGCATATTTACCTGAGCATTTACGACCGAGAGACAGGTGGAAACCAGGCACATGAGGATAATCCGCTCCATCTTTGCCAGTCAGATGTCTTCAGTGTTGCCATTTTACCTGCACAAACACGTAGCTTTATAGGTGTTCCCAATCACTGTCCAGCTATAATACCCATGATTATCTCTGGTAAATGACTAGGTTACTGTTATTTGTTTGTGAGTGAGTTTAATCCCCAAATTAGTTTGATTCTATCATAAACAACAACTGCAACAGTAGGATAATGTGAGGTCTCACTGTGGGTAATAACAGCTCCACTTCAATGACTAGCTTTAAATGAAACGGTTTAATGTTTGGCACAGGTCTTTGGGCAATTTTAGGCTTTGGATGTCTTATACACTTACCAGGAGTGCTGTTTTCTTTCTACTGAAGCTGTGCTTGTTCTAGTTGTGCAATAATGGAATTTGCTAAGTATGTATATTTTGCTGCTTTTCTGATATATATATATATATATTGATAAACTTTCTATTTCTTTCTGTTCTTGGTTTGAGTAACTGTAGCGAAAGTAAATTTCCCTCCCAGGACAAATAAAGTATTTCTGATTCTGATTACTGATTATTCTGAAAAAACAACAACAAAAAAACAACCACTCTTCTATTTTTTGTTTTCGTTAGCATAAAGCAGTCATGTAGCGATTACAGATGGCTCTTAATGTTATGTACTTACTTAATTACTGTGATCTAAGGCTCGTACCATCAGGTTGAATGCACTTATTGTAAGTCACATTGGACAAAAGCGTCAGCTAAACGAATTGTAATGCAATGTAATGTAATTACCAACAGTTCACATGCTGTGCAGGGATGCTAATATCAAATAGTAGGTAACTCAGAAAACCCACATGTCAGTAACATATTACTTTCGTCAATATCTATCTATAAAAGCAAGAGTGTGTGTGTGTGTGTGTGTGTGTGAGTGAAGAATTTTGAATTCATTTTTCAAAATATCATTATTTACGTAGGACGTGTTGCGGCATTGCACTGTTTCCGATCGGACGCCTTTTAGGGGAGCTCCGCCCCATTGTGTGATAGGCCTACACCTGGTCAGTAACACAATTCACTCTGGATTTACACCTGACTCATCTCATCTGGAAGTCTATTTAGCCTACCTATCTTTAGGAGTTTTAAAGTGCGCTACAAGGTTCGATTTTCCAATAATCCTTGAATAGTTTCCAGCGAATATCAATGTGTAAATGTTTTATGGAGTTGCAGACGTTGTAGTGTGGCATGTAATGTACGAATACATACTTCCTACGGGCACTGCACTAGTACTTCAAAATACATGGTTGTCCATAAAGTTTGAATAATTTTGTTTCCAGACACCATTTTATGTTAATTGTGATTTCATTTTCATTGTGATATGTTTGGGAGAGATTGATTAATACAGTTTTGAGAAGATAAACAATTTATCTGTCAATAATGAATCACATTGTCACCATAATTTCATGGAGGTAAACAATATTTTTTTCCAACTTTATGAGCAACAGTGTATATTGTGTAGACACTGAAGATCAATCAACAGTGACTTCCAACCAGGGGAGTTAGAGTTCCCAGGGTGGAAGATGGGACATATTGCAGCGTGGCTTAACTAAATTGAAGAAATAAATAACAATTTCATAAGAAACAAGTGTTTTATGGAGTTGCAGATGTTGTAGTGGTCTGCATGTAATGTGCAAATTCTGTTATTCACATCAATTTGTTTGTGCTGCATGTAAACTTATTCCCTCTTGTGTCTGTATATGTCTAACCACGTTGAATGATTATGTTTGTTTTTCATAAAATAACTATTTCTGTGTCTCTGTATTCACTTTGTATATTAACACTAAGCAAGAGTATTACACCTCATTGTACATACCACTTTCACACACAATCTCATTTGGCCATAATTGAAAAATCGACTTAATCTTCCACTATACGAATACATAATTCCTACGGGCACTGCACTAGTGTTGCAAACAGAAAAAAAAAATTACCGCCCGAACAGGGACTTGAACCCTGGACCCTCAGATTAAAAGTCTGATGCTCTACCGACTGAGCTATCCGGGCTCTGACTCCACAGCCGGAAGCGCTCCATATAAAGGAACGGAAACACAACGGTCCGATCCCATATATGTGTATCCCAGTCCGGCAGGTTGACAGACATTTAACAAACTTGAACGAAAACACGATATCATGACCGCGTTTTCTGACCATACCTCTCTGTCACAACATGAAAATTACACGGTAGGTTGACGCTAACTTGTGGCACAAAATATAGAGGTAAATTATATTAATGTAGAGAAACTGCTGTGAAAGCTCAGCAACATTTGTAGCTTGTGTAGGCGATAGTTACCTCTTCGAGAGAAAACCTACATTAGGCTGTGTTTACGTTGTAATTAAAGTCTTGTCTCGTTAAATTGTAGGATCAGATCAAAGAGCTGCAGGAGGCCATCCAAGAAAACGGTCGCAAACTGGTGGAAATCAAGCAGAAAAGACTGCATGCTGAGGAGGAGATCATTAAATGGTAACGTTATGTAGTCCACACATTTAGCACCAGTTTGCTTAATTGGAGTTGACTTGAATTTCGTCTCTACGGAAGAGGATTAGGGCCACACAAGAAAAAAAAATTGAGTTCTGACTTTATTCTCAGAATTCTCACTTTATTCTCAGACTTTTGACTTTAAAGTCCGAATTCTGAGTTTAAATAACCATGCTTTCTTCCAGTCAACATCATCAATTAACTCATCCCAGTAGAATTTTCCTCTTGGAGAACATTTCTTTTTAGCATGGATAGTATTCCTATTTTTATCCAGGAGAGGGCGACCATCAATAATTAGTTTGGAGTCAATTCTTGCACTGGTGCTGTGTGAAAGATGATATTTCACGAACTGTATGGTACCAGAAGTAAATTGCCTGGCATACAAGACTAAATTCTTTAAATCTAATAGGAAATTCAAAAGCACAAATAAAGTTGTAGTGGCACTACACTACAATGATGTGGCTTAAATTGTAGACAAATTCCAGTCAAAGCAACAGGGAGCTACTGCAGATGACTTGAAGAGCCACCGCTTATTTAAGTGAACATAAATACTAAATGAGTACCTTTTTTAAAAAGAAAATCAAAGCTCCATAAAGTGCACATTTAAATAAAAAATATCTTAAATAAAAATAGCCTATGAAATTAAATAGGTCAATCTTTTTCTGAAATAAATATATTTATATGAGAATAGAATAACCCTCTGGAGTCCACAAAACCGCCGGAGCACGACTTCATGACGTCAGAAAAAGACACAAAAAGACACAAAATAACAAAAAAAAGGACACAACAACAGACACAAAATGACTAGAAAAAAGACACAAAATGACCAAAAAAGACAGAAGACACAAAATGACTAGAAAAAAGACACAAAATGACAAAAAAAGACACAGAAGACACAAAATGACTGGAAAAAAGACAGAAAAACAGACACAAAATGACAAAAAAGACACAAAATAACTAAAAGAAGACACAAAAAGACAGAAAATGACTAGAAGAAAGACACAAAATGACGAAAAAAGACACAACAACAGACATAAAATTACCAAAAAAAGACTCAAAAAGACACGAAAATACATGAAAAGGATTCAGAAATGGACAAAATAGTCTAAGACTCCATAGAGATAACCAACATTACAAAACAACTAAATATGACAAACCCTAGTAAGGGCAGAATTTATATGTATAAAGAAAAAAAAAAGAACTATATCAATATATGCGATCTGGTTTAATTCCATATCACATTTAAAAATATATCGATATATCTTTTTTATGGATATATCGCCCAGCCCTCAGTCCTGTTCTCATTTGCAGTACCAGGGAAACGGAGCAGAGAGTGGATTTGATGATGGGAAAAATCAAAGTTGTTGATGCGTTGCAGCATCTGGGTCGTCTGCTGCAACAGGAACGGCAACTTTCAGAGCAACTGAACGCTCAGGCCTCTGCAGAAAGGTAATGTGCATTGAGAGCAAGAGTAACGTTGCATAAACCAAACTTGTTGCTCTATCCTGAATGATTTCACTATCTGTTGTCTTCCAAAAAACAAAGGGATGATTTGCAGGAGAAAAGAGAGCATGTGACAAACAAGTTGAGAAGTCTTGCTGCTGAAATTCTGGAGGTGAAAGAGCAGCTGGCGGAGGCAAAGACTCGTAATCTGGCTGGTAAGGAGAGCACCGGGACATCTGAATACTGGTAAACTTATATTTGAAATACAATCTTTTTGTTATATGCTATCTCTCTTTGCCAACAGCAGAAGCTTTGATACATGCACCAGCCCGCAAATCAAAGACAAAGCAAAGCAAACCCAAGTGAATTTAAAATATAGTTTCTTTATTTAGGCACATTTGCTTTTAATTGTAAATTGCATTTGTTACTCATATTATTTGTGTATGCATTTTTGAAGTACCACATGAAATGTTTGATTTGTTTTTTCATGTCTCTAAACATGCTTCGATATGAGACCTGAGGCACAAAGTAGATTTACTCAAGTACTGTAATTACAAACAGTCCCTATTGTGGCCATTAATCCAGGGGAGTAGTTGTTAAAGTTGTTTTGTTAAGGTTTTTTTGACTAGATTTGTATATTTTAGAAGGAAATGCTTTTTTTCTGTGAATACTGTTTAGATATTTGACATATTTAATAATAAACAGTTTGCAACATTTGAATTTCCCTGCAGCATTTCTATTTTTGCTTGTCGCTTGTATATTATTGAGGAGGGTGTGTTGGAGTTGTTTTGGGGCAAATATTTGTTTAGGGGGTGTAAAATGTCTATCCTCATGAATACAGACCACAGGAGGCTACATTAGGTTAGGTAAAAATAAAAAGGGAGTGGTGTATCACTGTAAGCTGTTACAGTGTCTGTCAACACAAGACAAAGCATTAAACATAATTTAGCTTGAGTACTGAATATTATGAAAATCCATTTATATATTTTTTTAAAATCATTGCAGGGTTGATACAAGAAGTATTTGCATGTCTTACTCTTACAGTGATGACTTCTACTGACAGATTGTTCCATCTTTGTGATGCATTACAGTTTGTGTCACAAAAATCTGAATTTATTCGTTGATTTATTTTTTTGCAAGTCACGAATTTCATCAAATAAAAGAAGTGCAATAAAAAGTACAATATGTGGCTCAAAAAATGTAGTGGAGTAATGGAAATATTCAAGTTCATTCATAGAAATTAACCCCCACTGGTTCAAGGAAACAAGGGCTAGTTTAACTCCTTTTTTTTTCTCTTTTTTTTTTTTTATAACATTAGATTATATTAGATTAGATTATACTTGCATATTCCATTTATCCACAATGGGGAAATTCACTTGTCACAGCAGAAAAAAACAGAAGTAAAAGGTGTGAATATAAATTATTATTATTATTATTATTATTATTATTATTATTATAAGAAAGTTACTCTACAATAATACAAAAAAACAATAATGCTTTATTACAAACAGATTCATAGGTGAATATATAAAAATGCAAAGGACGGGATGAATATACATTTAAAAATAAACACACAAAAAATGAAAAATACAAATAAATTAAAAGAGATCAAGAAGTAGAAGATGTGCCAGATGTCAACATAAAGTAAATTAAATTAAGTGCGGAACGCAGTTTCAACGTTTTTTCTTTTAAATGTATTTAATGTGTATAACCTGCAAATATATACTTTGCAACCTTTGGTCTCTATCAGAATGAACTGTATCTTTTTATGATATGTATACTGAGCGACATGAGTGTGTCATAAACATGACATGTGTCATGAACATTAATGACACTTTGAAGTAACATTAATGCTCATGATACTTGTCATGTCATGTTTCTGACAGGCTTGTGTGACTCTTATGTAGACCCCTTCAAAATAAAGTGTTACCATATTTTGCTTAAGTCACAAAGGCATTTTCAAAAAAATTGCCTAAGTCATTTATTTCTCTTAAGTTACATAATTGACACACAGTGTTATTACTATGCCAATAGCCATCCTTTGTTACACCCTTTTGGAGTGAAATGATCAATAAATGTTATATGTTACACTTTTGGTGAAGTTTTTTTTGTTTCCTGCAAAACTTGAAAAAATGTGTTAGGCGATTATTTTAACAGGGTGGCGATATGATCAGTATACGCCTTCTCTTCTCACTGAGAATGATTATACGCTTTCGGGCTTCCGTAGATATGAGGAAGCACCAGGCAACACAGCGTTAGCGCTGCTTTTCGGGATATCCTTTTATGGTAAGTTGTTTGCTATTTTTAAATTAGTCAGTTGTAAGTTAGAGTTGTTGTAATATCCTTAAAGACCTATTGTAACAATGTAGACGGCCCAGGCTGAAGATAATGGCTACTATTAAGTACACGTGTGGTTCAAAGAGCAGAGAGCCACAGTTACATCAGCTGAGATAACGTTAGCTTTCAGAATAAAAGCTGCAGGAACATGATAATAATGCTTTAAGAGCTCGACTAACGACACACTAGTGGAGTTAATTATTGTGCTTAATGTGTCTGAATGAGACGTGTTATTTTAGATAACTCCAAACAAAACTTATAGTAGGTTTCTCTGTTTGTAATGTGTTCACTTAGCAGGTGAAAGAGGTAAAAACACAGCAATTAGGCTACAATGACGACCGGAGCAGACTGCCGCTCCGTCTTCACTTTGAGCCCGAATGATGAGGCTCTGACCGGGCTGAGGGAGGTGAACCCCAGCCTGAAGCAGCTGGGACACACCGAGCCAGCTCCACACGGTATGGATCAATGTTATGTACCTTTTTAAAAAAAGCTGCTATTACTCTTTGCCTTTTATCATGTATTTATCCAGCTATTTTTGTTGTTATCATTATACTGCCCTACAAAGTCTAACTGCAGTAACTAGCAAAGGGTAAAACTGAGAAAAACTGCTTTAAAGATTTTTAATGTTTTTTAACTGGCCAGCCAAATTGGTTACATGTAGATAAGTGATATGACACCTATGCATTGATGATGTGATTTTTATGCTCAAAAATCATGATTTATTTGACCTTTGACCCCAAAAAATGTAGTTACTGCACTCTGGTTTTGCTGTAAAAGGTTCTAATAGTAATGATAAACCGAGTGCAGTAACTATAATGTTGTTGTCTTCTTTCAGCTTTTATATTTTGTTTTCAGTGAATAAACATTTTCAAATTGATTTTGTTATCAGTGTATTTAAAAGTGTTTAACAACACTATTTGGAGATTTATGTATTTTAGACTTAATATTATAAAGTAATGTTATATTTTAGTCTTAATATAATTTTATCTCTACTTACTTAATCACTATCTAGGTTATAATTTCCCTATCAAATAAACTTATAATTTCTATTATTTTTATGTTTTAATTAGTATATATTTCCAAAGCAGACTATGGTAAGTGCAATTACTGCTTGGTCATTATTTCTCTGAAAAAAAAAATCAAAATTGGAATCTAAAACTTTGTCACAAGATAAAACTTCAAGGAGTTCATTTTTAGTTATAACTCAATTTCGGCCAAAAATGTAGTTACTGCAGTTAGACTTTGTAGGGCAGTATAGTTGTCCAAACAAATGTACCTTTAGTTGTACCCATACTTTTACAGCCATAAAAATGGACAAGAAATTGAAGAAAATAAGGGTGTAATAATTATTTCCATGACTGTATATAGATTGATATAAAAAAAAATCCTCTGTTGATACCAGTGTACAACAATACACACATAAAAATAATTAAAGGACATTAATATTAATATAACTGTATTTTTTTAATAGCAACTGTTAAGGTCATTGTATATGGGGCAGTGAAATAGAAAATTAAATTAGTCTCCATGTAAGTTTTAATAGAGCACACAGGGACATCTGTCTCGTCTTTAAATTCTATTTAATATATGGTTCTGTGTGTTTTTTGCTTATTATAATTATATTAAACTAGAATTTGTTCCTGAAAATTATATAAAAGTAAAAAGGCTGGTACAAGTATGGGTACAATTAAAGGTACATTTGTTTGGACGAATGTAATGATAACAAGAAAAATAGCTGATAAGAGTTTAATTTAAGAGCTGATATCTAGCTATTTTCCATGGTTGTTCTTGATAATGATTTTGGTTATTATCCAGAAAACCATGGAAAATGTCTAGATATCAGCTCTTAAATAAACTCTTATGACCTATTTTTGTTGTTATCGTTATATTTGTCCAAACAAATGTACCTTTAGTTGTACCAGGCATTAAAATGAACAAGACATTGAAGAAATAATAATAATCTAATAATTTTTTCCATGACTGTATATTTTCTTTTTTTTATCCATGGAGAGAAGCCATCAACAATTTCATTGTACTTGAGTATTACTGACAATAAAGATCTTTCTGATTCATATTTGTAACTGTGGTTTAAGGTTAAGATGTCCTTGTCCTACATTGGGGAAATTTCAGGAATTACAGCAGCAAAGTGGATAGCAAAAAACAGTTTTTAGTAAATAGCAGTATAAACTAGAAATATAAGAGATATTAGCAAATAAACAAGTAAAAGTATTAACAATTTACAATACAAACAAAGTAGAAATATAAAACGTATTAACAATTTAAACAATGTAGACAGAGTCAGCAGTTGGATATGGACCACTGAAAATTGCACAAATAAAATAAATAGTAAAGACTGATTTTCTGTCTATTTCAAACTACCCTTGTCTTGCCTTCCTTTATACAGGGTTCATACGGGTGCTTGAAATCCTCAAAAATGCTTAAATTTTAATGTTGTATTTTCAAGGTTTGAAAAGTGCTTGGATTTTGGAGAAAGTGCTTGAAAATACTTGAAATTCTTACTGTATTTGTCGTGCAATCTGACTATAGATAATCACATGTTAAATGAAAAGAAGAATAAATTGAATATTGAGATTAGCAAACTGTACTTTTGGTTGTTAAAAGTGTAAAACCATCGCTGTCTGTATGATTGAGTGAAATTACTCCTTTTAGCATGTAAGTACTCATCTAAAACATGCAACTTACAACCGTTGTAAGGTCCTAGAAAAGTTTGAAAATGGACCTTGAAAGTCCTTGAAAAGTGCTTGAATTTGACCACTGAAAAAGTGTCTGAACCTTGTTTATAGAGTTGAAAGACAAATCTCCAGAGGATGACAGACAGCGGGAGTCCA
Organism: Centropristis striata; assembly: GCF_030273125.1. Taxonomy (NCBI): domain Eukaryota; kingdom Metazoa; phylum Chordata; class Actinopteri; order Perciformes; family Serranidae; genus Centropristis; species Centropristis striata. The sequence continues at coordinate 7,065,551 of NC_081526.1, forward strand.
GTCTGATCAGAGAGGTTTCAGACAAGATGGTCTGCTCAGCCTGCAAATGCCTCTTTACTAGTCGAGAGGAACAGGTTACAACTTCAAACTCTGCTCTATTTATTTAAAAAATATCTAGATCTATACAGTACAGGCCAAAAGTTTGGACACACCTTCTCATTCAATGCGTTTCATTTATTTTCATGACTATTTACATTGTAAATTCATCAAAACTATTAATGAACACATGTGGAATTATGTACTTAACAAAAAAGTGTGAAATAACTGAAAACATGTCTTATATTCTAGTAAGCAAAGGGTGGCTACTTTGAGGAATCTAAAATACAAGACATGTTTTCAGTTATTTCACACTTTTTTTGTTAAGTACATAATTCCACATGTGTTCATTCATAGTTTTGATGCCTTCAGTGAGAATCTACAATGTAAATAGTCATGAAAATAAAGAAAAACGCATTGAATTAGATGGGTGTGTCCAAACTTTTGGCCTGTACTGTGTATGTATATATATATATATCTATATATATATTGATGTACTGAAGACTGTAGATGAGCATTGGTTGTCATTTATAATTTCAGATGGAGCACTACAAGCTGGACTGGCATCGCTTTAACCTGAGACTTAAGATTTCGGGATTGCCACCAGTCTCTGCTGAGGAGTTTGAGACGAAGACTGGAGCTGGTGAGGAAAAAAAAGCCCCAGAGTCCTACACCTGAACGAGATCGATGGGTTGTAACAGTTGATTGATTTTCATTTATTGCTTTACAGGAGACATGTCGAGTATCTCAGGCTCAGAGTCTGACTCAGAGGAAGAAGACTCAGAGAGTGAGAGTGGCACAACAGGCAGCAACGTCACTGGAACTGATAACGAGAGCTCAGCAGAAAACAGTTTGTTTACCGGCCGGCTCTCCAGCAAAGTGTTCCTCCAGAACTCAGCTGGACAATATCTGTCAGTGTACCGCTGCATTCTGCAGGGAAAGGTGAGGCTCAGCAGCTACACTACACTACACTACAGTACACTACACTACACTACAGCACAGTACAGTACAGTAATGTACAGTACACTACAGTACAGTACACTACAGCACAGTACACTACACTACACTACAGTACACTACACTACACTACAGTACAGTACAGTACAGTACAGTACACTACAGTACAGTACAGTACAGTACACTACAGTACACTACAGTACAGTACAGTACAGTAATGTACACTACACTACAGTACAGTACAGCACAGTACACTACACTACAGTACACTACAGTACAGTACACTACAGTACACTACACTACAGTACAGTACACTACACCAGACTACACTACACTACAGCACAGTACACTACAGTACAGTACACTACACCAGACTACACTACACTACAGCACAGTACAGTACAGTACAGTACACTACACTACAGCACACTGCAGCAGACTACAGTACAGTACACTACACTACACTACAGCACAGCACAGTACAGCACAGTACACTACACTACAACACACTACAACACACTACAGCACACTACAGCAGACTACAGTACAGTACACTACACTACACTACAGTACAGCACAGTACACTACACTACACTACAGCACAGTACAGCACACTACAGTACAGTACAGTACAGTAAAGTAGGTGATGTTTATGTTAACAGATTAGAGCCAGACGTATATGGGAATTTTGAGACCCATGCCGATATTGAGTTTAAAGGGGTTTAGCATATTGCCCGTAATTACGGCTGGGCGATATGGACCAAAAGTCATACCCCGATATATTTAGGCTGAATATCGATATGCGATATATATACCGATATTTTTATCGTAAAGTGAGAGCAAATGTTCAATCAAAGTCAAATATGACATGTCACAAGTAAATAAAACCGTTTATTTAAATGAACTTAAATACTGTACAACAACAGGAGCACTTTTAAAAAAAAATCTAAGCTCCATAAAGTGCACATTTAAATAAAAAATATCTTAAATAAAAATAGCCTATGAAATAAAATAGGCCAATCTTTTTCTGAAATAAATATATTTATATGAGAAAAGAACAACGAACATTACAAAAGAGCTAAATATAGCAAACCCTAATAAGGGCAGCATTTATATATAAAGAAAGAAAAAAAAAATTGAACTCTATCGATATATGCGATATGGTCTAATTCCATATCACATTTAAAAATATATTGATATATCGCCCAGCCCTACCTGAGATGTGAATTTTTTATGTGATTTTGCACCAATATGGCTATGCAAAGGCACAGCAGGCTCAAACAAATAATGTTATTAAGGAATATTATACATAGTTACACATACAAATAAGAAAATAAAGAACATCTAAAAAAATTAAAATATATAGGTAAATAAACATCAGTACTGCATGGTGAGGATCAGTCAATTGCCACCCATTAAAATAAAGAATAAATAATGATAATAAAAAATTGTGTCAGACTTTGTTATCCAAAGAATCAATATAATGATGTGATGAAACTTGAGTTTTACCACTCTACTAATTTCGTACTGTGTCCCTGTAATGTTCCAGTCAGACGAGGAGCTCGATGCTGGATCCTCCCTGAAGGCCATAAATAAAAACACTGTGTGGGTCATTCTCATGACGGGTGGAGGACACTTTGCTGGTGCTGTATTCCAAGGGTGAGTGGAGGTTTTTTTGTCTTGCTCCAGGTACTTGAGAGTGTAAAAACCCATGGTGACACAGATGTGACAAACACTTTAAATGTACTAGAATCTCCCATATTCAGCTTTATGCTTTATGCACAGTTTTTCATGGACACTACCACAGGGCCACATACAGGACAGTGCACTTAACCAGATATGATGAAACTGCAATTTTAAATATGTTTGCAGTGCAGTAACTTAACATATTTCATGCTCAAATGCATGTATACCAGTATAAATAGGAATACAAAAGGTTTGAAGCAAATAAAAAATGTGTCTGTGACTGGAAACAGAAATGTGAAAAAGTAGCTAATTTCAAAAAAGCTTATTTTTTGTTACTAGGCTAAATTAAAACCCATTTAACAATTCTAATCCGTTATTACGGTGTCCTTTATTGCATTTAACCCTATTAGGGTTTGTTATTTGTTTTTATTTATTATTGATTTATTATTTATTATTATTTTGTTACTTAAAAGCACATCTGAAAAATAATTTGTTGTTAAACAGCACTATTAATGTCACAATTTTAATATATGTTGTGGAAATGCAGAGAAAAAGGCAAATTTGTTTCTGGAAGTAGAAAAGGTGTCGAGTTTATTCATATTAAAATAAGAAATATCATAAAAATAAATACAATAAACGCAATGTGACATATATGTCACATCACAGATCTTTGACATTCAGGGTTAGTATTTAAAAAAAAAACCCATCATAATTGTGTTCTATGTGGTCCACTTGATCTGTGGTATATCCCCCTTAATTTTCTTTCAAGGATAAATGGGTCTGGGTTTTTATGGGATAAGCATAAGTGGTACATTTTTTTTCTTTTTCTTTTTTTACAGAAAAGAAGTCCTTCAGCACAAGACCTTCCACCGGTACACGGTGCGAGCGAAGCGAGGGACTGCCCAAGGACTCCGAGACTCTCAGAACCGCAGTCACGCGCCCAAGTCTGCAGGAGCTGCTCTGAGGCGATACAATGAGGCAGCACTCGTCAAGGCAAGACTATAGTTTATTTCCACCACTGATCTTTTTCCATTACAGCGATAGTTTTCTATTTATTTACAAACAAATCAAACTCCCCTTGAAGGCTGCTGGTCTGTCACACAGCTAATGATGATCCATGTAGCCTTGGTGACTCTTTCCACTCGTATCACTTCTGTTCTTGGAGAGGCAGTTTTATCTACTATTGTGACAGGGGGCCAATTCCACACAGCCTAGGTGCTGCTTTGCACAAAAAACAACCTGTTTGGCAAATTTGAGTAATTGCATATTGTCAGTAGAAAGCTCCAAAAAAATGGACTGCAAAAGTTTTCTTACCTCCAGCAAGAAGGTTTTCTTTTCAAGCTGTTTGTTTGTCTGTCTGTCAGCAGCATTATGAAAAAAATACTGTCCTGATTCTCAGGAAACTTAAGGATGATATTTTGTTAACATGCTGCATTCATATTGTGTCTGAACAATTGGGAAAAATAGTTTCCAATTTAGTGCATACCCTGTCAAGTCGGAACACTGACATTGCAAGAGAGGACAAATGAAAAAGGCGAGTGGCCCTGTAGTTGTACTCAGGGTTCGTACGGGTGCTTGAAATACTTCAAATTGATTAAATTTTAGTATGTTGAATTTTAAGGTTTAAAAAGTGCTTGGATTTTGGATAAAGTGCTTGTAAATGCTTGAAATTCTTACTGTATTTCTCTTGCAATCTGACTATAGATAACCGCATTTTCAATGGAAAAACTATATAAACTGAATAGCCTATAGACTATCTGAAATGAAGACCATTACAGTTTCTGAGATGTTTCTTGTTGCTCTCCCCTGTATCTTCTTACTGAAGGGAGTATTTCTAATTCCTAGTGGATGTGAGGGCTCCTGAAGTAGCCTATTTGCCTGTAAAACCTATGGGCGATTTTAAAATAACCCCCTAAAACCTGAAGTGTCAACGCCTACTAAATAATAGATTTTTCAGCCTCTGTTTTAGATAGAAATGAAATTCCTGAAGTAGGCCAATTTTTTGGGCTTTGCTCCTAGTTTGGGTCGTGTTTAGTTCCACCAGCTGCCGGTTAATGATTTTTGTGAGCTTACTTTTGCTCCTAGCCCCTAGATTCCCATGTTTTATGAGATTAGCAAACTACTTTTAGTTGTTAAAAGTGTGTTACCATTGCTGGTGGTATGGTTAAGTGAAATTACCCCTTTTAGTATCGAAGCACTCATCTAAAACATGCCATTTACAACCGTTGAAAGGTACCGGAAAAGCTTGAAAATGGACCTTGAAAGTGCTTGAATTTGACCACTGAAAAAGTGTACCAACCCTGTGTTTTATAGTTCAACTTTTTAAATAAATTGAGTTTTATAAATTAAAACAATTGTACAGTTAGAAAGTGAACCATGTAAATGTTCCAGTGTATTCCATTCTTGTGAGTTTTTTCCCCATGTGTGTTAATACATGTCCATTATATCTTGTTTGACCTCTTGCAGGACATTCAGGATCTCCTGCTCAGCTGGGCTGAACACCTGCAGGAGGCCTCTGCAGTGTTTGTACGAGCCCCCAGCTACAATAAAAGCATATTTTTTGGTGGTCGAGCAGCTCCGCTCGACAAAAAAGATCCCAGGGTGCACACACTTCCCTTTCCCACACGCAGGGCAACCTTTCGAGAGGCACAGAGGGTACACGAGGTGCTTTCCACCGTCCATGTTTACGGTGAGCTGAATTATATCCTTGGAATAATGACATGTTATGTGCTCATTGTCATACAGCCAGGGTGTAATCAATACTGCGTGCAAAATATCTTGTTGCAGGGAAAGACACAGACATGTCTGCAGTCTTCAGTCCATCAAAGAAAGTCTGGAAGAAATCCGTCAAACCCGCAGCACAAATAAATACAGATCAAGAGAAAGGTAAGCTTAAGAGGCTCACACTGTTGCACTTCTCTTAACTCTATGGAGTCTTATAGGGCTATTTTGTCCATTTTTTAATCCTTTTCATGTCTTTTCGTGTCTTTATAAGTCATTTTGTGTCTTCTTTGGTCATTTGTGTCTGTTGTGTTTTTTTTAGTTATTTTGTGTCTTTTTTTGGTCATTGTGTCTTTTTTTTGTCATTTTCTGTGTCTTTTTTGGTCATTTTGCATCTGTTGCTGTGTCTTTTTTAGTTAGTTTGTCCTTTTTTTAGTCATTTTCTCATTTTTTGTCATTTTGTGTCTTTTCTGGTGATTTTCTGTAATTTTTTGTCATTTTGTGTCTTTTCTGTGTCTTTTTTGGCCATTTTGTGTCTTTTCTGTGTCTTTTTTTAGTTATTTTGTGTCTTTTTTTGGTAATTTTGTGTCTTCTGTGGGGGTTTTTTTGGTTATTCTGTCTTCTCATTTTGTGTTGTTTTTGGTCATTTTGTGTCTTTTTGTGGTCTGCTTTGTTTTCAAGTCTGGATGTGATGAAGAAGCCATGTTTTGGTGCTTTTGGAGACTCCAGAGGGTTAAATTAGAAAATAATTATTTAAAGTTATTTAACGTGAGTATAACACTTGCTTTATTTTTTGACATCAGCAGATGAAAAGCCTGAAAGCTCTGAGGAAGAAGAGGTTGGAGAGATCCAGCTGGAGATGGTGGATCTGACACTGGGAACTCTGGACCTCCGGGAGCACGAGGTCTATCCCCCCAGGCACAGGAGGAGAAGGAGGAGAAAGAAGGAGGAAACCAAGCTGCAAAAAGAGGGTAGGTCTGGTCCAGTGTGTGGCTACAGCTACATTATAGAAACCAGATGAGTTATCGCATAAAAGTTTCGCAAGACTTATGAAATTTCTCATCCATGTGTGACAGAATTGAGAAACACGGAAGCAGACAGTCGAGAAGAGGAAGTGCCCGAGGCCACGCCAGCAGAAGACGCTCCTCAAGAGATGCAATCAAAGAGCAAGAGGAAGAGGAAAGCGCCGAGTAAGAAACAACTGGAAGGTGAGCAAGTTCCCCCTCCCCTCAGATTAACCCTAAATGGGTTAAGGCCTAAAACGCCTGTAAAAAATGCATTTAAAACCTCTGGGCAGATTATTAAAAATAAATAAAAATGTGTACACCTATTCACCTTACCACTACAATCTACAATGTCTTTTAGCAGACACTTTAATCCAAAGCGACGTACATTTGAGAGATCATACAACACAAGCAAGGATGAAGTCAAAGAAATGACACAAGAATAACCCATTTAGGCCTAAAACGGCTGGAAAAAGGAGTTTTTCTGTAAATTCAACAGAAGTGTCAACGCTTCTACTAAATAATAGATTTTTCAGCCTCTGTAGCAGATAGAAATTAAATTCAAAAAGTATTTGAGAGCTTACACCTGTGGGAGTAACCTCATGAGAAGTTGAGTTTATTTGTCCAAACCGTCAATAAAGTCTTTTTAAAAATCAATGTCTTGCATTGTGACACTCCCACATGTATTCTGATGCATTTCATTGGCCAAGAGACCGAAAATTGGTCACTTATTTATGGTTGCAGTTCTTTTGTTAGTTTTTTCCTGTAAATTGTTGCTATTTAATTTAAGTTCAATATTTTATTAACTACCTCAGACATTGTGATTTCCTTTTATTTGTTAAAGAAAAATACTGCCGTGTAATTGTTTTTCAATAAAATAAGATTCAAACATTGAAGGTGTACGCTGTGAGTTATAAAAAAATCGGTATTGGCCAAAATTGGAATCGGCAGGTCAGGCTTTTTAAAAATCGGTGATCGGCCAGAAAATTGCAATCGGTGCACCCCTAATTTAAGGTACTTATTATTAAGCTTTCTGTGTCTACAGAAGTTGCTGGCGAGTCATCAGAATACGGCCTGAGGGATGAAGTGTTTACAGCCTGTAAGGTCGGGGACGTGGACGCTCTGTGTCGACTCCTCCAGATACCTGGAGAAACGTCAGAGAGTCTACAGCAGACGGAGAGCAACGCTCCTGATGTCCCAGGTCCTCTCTCTCTCCTAAATAAGCCCATAGACTCTTCAGGGTTCACGTTCCTACATGTTGCCTCAGCAGCTGCACAAAAGGCCGTGGTCAGGCTGCTGCTGGATGCAGGAGCAGACCCAGCCTGCAGGTACGACACATAATACAGTCAGGTGCAGTGAATCAGTGAATCTATGCCTGTTCTGCCCTACAAAGCCTAACTGCACTAACTATGCAAAGAGTTTAACAGAGAAAAAACTGCTTTAAGTTGGGGTTTTTTACATTTTTGAAATGGCCAGCCAAATGGGTCATAGGTAGGTAAGTGAATATGATGATGATGTAATTTTTATGCTCAAAAATCATGAAGATTTATTTGACCTTTCACCCCAAAAATGTAGTTACTCTAGCAATGTAGGCACTCTTTTTTTCTGTTTTGCTGTAAAGGGTCTAAAAGTAATGCAAAACCAGAGTGCAGTTACTATAATGTTGTTGTCTTCTTTTGGCTGTTATATTTTATTTTCAGTGAATAAACATTTTCCAATTGATTTTGTTATAAGTGTTTTTAAGTGTTTAACAACTCGATTCAAAGAATTGTGTATTTTAGACTTAATATTATAAAGAAATGTTATATTTTAGTCTTAGTCTAGATGATAATTTTCCTATCAAATTTGGAGTTGGATTTGGTAGTTTTTAAATCATTATTTCTCTGAATTAAAGCAAAATTTAAATCTAAAGCGTTGTCACAAGATAAAACAGACATCAAGGAGTTCATTTTAGTTAGAACTCAATTTCGACCAAAAATGTCGTTACTGCAGTTAGGCTAGGCTTTTTTTCCTATTTTGACTTTTTTCTTCTCATTTTGACTTTTTCTCATTATTTTAATTTTTTTTTTTTCCTCATTTTGACTTTTTTTCCAGGACACTCACTTTTTGTTGAATATTTTTTGTGAATATTTTGTTGTTGTTTTGACTATTTTCTCATTATTTTGACTTGTTTCTCGTGACTTCAACTTTATTTTCTCATTTTGACTTTTTTTTTTTTTTTTACTTCCTCCTCCTTTCCATTTTGAAAACAGTTCAAATTGTTACCTAATAATTTATGGGTGAGAGTCACGGTCCAGAGTCAAGCACACTCAAAATTTTCTTTAAAATTTTTCTTATTATTATCTTTATTATAATTCTGTTTCTTCCGTGTTTTTTTCTTTGATTTCTGTAATATTCCTTTCCAGGGATAACAAAGGGAAGACCCCGTATATTGTCGCCCCTGACAAAGACACAAGAAATGTCTTCCGTAAATACATGGCTGAGAATCCTGACAGATACGACTACACTAAGGCCCAGGTAAGAACGCACAGTCCAACTTTATGACATGTAGGCCATCAAAGTCAAGTTAAAGCACTTTTTTATTTTACACGTGCACACCTTTAGGTCCCTGGGCCGCTAACGGCAGAGATTGAATCCAAAAAGACGGAGAAGAAAAAGGCCCAGAAGGCAGTGAAAAAACAGCGAGAAAAAGAGCAGAAGGAGGAGAAGAGGAAACAAGAGTCGGAGGCGGAGGAGAAGAAGAGGTTTGCATCGCTGACTGATCGTGAGAAGGCGAGTTATGTGTATTTAACACAGGTTAAGTTTTTTTCTTTTAACATCTGGAAAATACTAACTTTCTTTTGTGGTTGTAGAGAGCTCTGGCAGCAGAGAGGAGGTTAGCGGAGCAAGTAGCTGCAACAGGAGTCGGAATCTCTCACGTCAAGTAAGTCCACCAAGAGCCATCCTCTCCACTAGTCATGACAAGGGCTGGGTGATATATCGATATATTTTTAAATGTGATATGGAATTAGACCATATCGATATAATTCAAAATGTTTTCTTTCTTTATATATAAATGCTGGTATCATATTTTTCATCCTCACCTGATTATTATTTTGTCATTTTGACTTACTGGATCAACATTTTGACACACAAAAACACACCAAAAAACAAAACAAAAAACACGTAAAAAAAATAAAAATAAAAAATGCACACAAAATTACAAGAAACACAAATAAAAAACATACAAAAAACACAAATAAAAAACATACAAAAAACACAAATTTTTGTAACAAACACACAGAAACACACCAAAACATTACAAAAAAACTAAAAACACACAGCACACATAAAAAACACAAAAACACACACAAAAAGAATGCACACTGTAAATGCTGCCCTTACTAGGGTTTGTCATATTTAGTTATTTTGTAATGTTCACTCTTTTCTCATATGAATATATTTATTTCAGAAAAAGACTGGCCTATTTTAATTCATAGGCTATTGTTATTTAAGATATATTTTTATTCAAATGTGCACTTTATGGAGCTTTAATTTTTGAGAAAAGGTACTCCTACTTCTATACAGTATTTATGTTCACTTATATAAACGGTTTCAGTAAAACTACTTGTGACATGTCATATTTGGCTTTGACTGAACAACACTGTAATAATGTGTCTTTGTCTTTGTCTCCAGGAGGTGCTGGACGTGTGGAGAGACTCTGCTTGGAAAGATCCCGTTTCAGTACCTGGAGTATTCGTTCTGCACCCCTCGATGTGTCCAAGCACATAGAAAAGCCAACACTCTTCCAGCCAAGACCTAACTGCCATATATTTATATTTTTATATATATATATATATATATATATATATATATATAACAACCATGTGGAAATGGAGCTACCTCATTAAAACTGTGAATTTGTGCAGCCTGGAGAGAATTCTATCACGGCTATGTCTTAACAGTGTGCTAGTTTCATTTTCAACTCTAAACATTCATTAAAAAAAAATTTTTATTATGGCAGATTATCCTAGATAACTGGATGCATATACTGTATCAAAACATGATGTATTAAACGTATAATTTATTCACAGTATTTGCAAATGAAAAATGTATAGAAGCAAATGCAATAAAAAAAAACTGTAATGTTTGCATATAGCTGTCATTTTTTTTCACAGGCGTGGAAAAACCTTAATGACTTTAAGTGGAAGTGATTGGCTACAAATGATACATTTGCATCTCAATAAACTAGAATATCGTAGAAAAGTTTATGTTTGTAATTCAATTCAAAAAGTGGAATTAACACATTATATAGATCCATTACACGCAGAATGAAACATTCCATGCCTTCATTTATTTAATTACTTCTAATTATAATGATTATGGCTTACAGAAGGCTTAAAATCAGTGTCTAAAAAAAATTAATATTACAAAATACCAATTTAAAAAAAGTATGTTCAATATGTAAATGTTGGCCTCTGAAAAGTATGTCCATCTATATGACTTAATACTTGGTTGGGGCTGTTTAACTTCAACTACTGGAAATTTACTTTTCCATCATATTCTAATGTATTGAGATGATCCTGTATATACAAATGAATAAAGCCGTCACAGAAATAATGCAGAAAAAACCTTGATCCGGTGAATAGACCTGTTTTATACAGATTATTGAGGTGTAGTATTCCTACAGGTGGATGTGATTTAAAACTCAGTGTGCTCTGTTAAGACTTCCCAACGACGTTAAGCTGAGGCCGGTCCATGAAGAGAACCCGTTGGTGTGCTGGGGCGTTCTCCAGCTCCAGCACTGTGATGTTGTTGGGCATGGTGGTGCTGAGCAGGGGTCCGGGGACATAAAGAGTCTGTTGAGGGCCCCTGTGTCCCCAGTATCGTCCCAGATTCATCCCGTTAATCCAAACCTGACCCTGATATTTAGCAAAAATAAGACAGTTTGTTAACTTTCCCCTGGAATCATGATGTGAAATTCCCCCCCAAAAAAGATGAACATTACCTTTGTCCAGTCATTGAGCTTGAGAAACGTGTCCCAGGCAAGGCCGTTGGGCTGCAGGGTCCCCATGTAGAACACTGGTCCCAGTGAAGGCTCTTTCTGCGGGGCAGGGAAGGAGCCTTGGCCGTCTGAGTGAGGCCATCCACCAGAGATGGCTCCATCGATGTCCAGAGGGTAGATCCTCCAGTCGCTCAGCACGTCTTTACCCACAAACAGGTTGCTCAGGAGGCCCTGCAGGACACAACAACTGTTTACCTGTTAGAGGTGGGAATCACCAGAGGCCCCACCATACCATTTTTTATCCCGAAACTTGAGTCATGATACCATATTATTGCGATTTTTAAGCATTTTGCAAAATGATGATTATTGGGATACAATCATAGACTGAATATAAATAACGGATGTAGTGACCGTGATGTCACTCGTTGGTTTGTGGCCCGTTGGAAGCATCGAGTTCAGTGTTACACTCGTCGCCATCTTGTTTCTGATACGGGGAGCAGACCATATCTGGACTGTGGAGGAGGAGAGGGATCTGATCACTGACTACAGCCTCTCTACACCTCAACCTGACTGAGAGAAGCTGCTGCTAATTCATGTTAGCATTAACTGGGATGTTAGTTTTGGCAAAAAACAAAAACTAAATGTCCAACCAAACGCTGAACAAGACATTTTTACTGAACAAAACGTTCAATTGGTCATTAAGTGAAAATACAGTGAAAGGGTCAAAGTTATGAGACCAAACCGGTAAATGTCCTTTTTTATATCTATATAATGTTAATTGACACGTTGCCGTGGATACGCATTGTTCTGCTTCTCTCCTGATGACGGCTCACCTTGTTAGTGACCTGTCAATCAAAGGTAGCCACGCCCCAAATCATACGATTCTTTATCTTCTATTTTCTTATAAATGGGGCCATTATTAAACTATTAACATTAAATTGTATTGAAGAATATTTTTTACTAGTGATTGAGACCATAGTGTTGTCCTAACCCAGTAACTATCAAACAAGGGTTCATTTTAAAGTTCCGGTGTTTGTGTTTGTTGCTCCCTGGTACTATAACTATATTGATCTTTACATTCAGATGTAAATGTAAAGTAATCTGGAGTCTAATACTAAGCTTATTAATGTCACACCTTTTTAAAAGCACACAACACAGAATGCTTCACAACAAACGACAAAGTGAAAAAACAAAACATCAAGCTAAAACATACAATAATTGTTTGTTTATATCTGTAAGTCATAAAAACTTGAATCATGCCCTAATTTAGTTTAGTGACAACACATTTAAGGTCATTTAAGTATAAAATGTGCAAGACCAGTAGAGGCAAAGGGAAGGACTATAATGTACATTTATATTTGCTGGGTTTAAGTTAGTTAAAAACCTAACATGCAAGATTGATTCAGTAGCTATTTTTAGCTCTAACACACACTGCATTGAGGATTACTGAACCTCAAACAATGGGGAAGTAAGAACAATGGAACGAAACACAAGACGTTAAAGAAGTGAGTGTGTGAGCAGAAAAAAAGGAAGTAACTCTCCACAGAATTGTTCACTTGCCTTGTAGTCATTGATCTTGCTGCCAAAGTTCACCCTGCCCATGTTCTCAACCAGGACGTCCACAGTGTCCCCCTGCCGTCCACTGATGTTCATCACCAGCACCGTGTCTCTCTGCAACAGACCCTGGAACACCTGTCCACACACACACACACACAGACACACACACACATACACACACACACACACACACACATAGTAGGGCTACTTAAATATGGCAACAATCATAATCACAATTATTTTTGGTCAATATTAAATTCACGGTTATTTCATATAATTACTCACTTTGGAAACATCCTGCATTCATGGGACTTAAAAAAAAAACTTCTTTTACTTTTTAATAGTGGATTTAATTTAACAAAAAAATTAAAAATAAGATAAAATATGAAAAAAAACTTCTTTTACTTTTTAATAATTCAACTGAAAAAAATATTACACCTATTTTAAGAATTTACATTATTATAACCATTATTAATATGGAACATACATTATACAAATTTATATATATAATTGGACGAAAATAAATAAGATAAAATATGAAAAAAACATTTTACTTTATAGTGGATTCCATTTAACTAAAAAAAATATTAAACCTACTTTTAAGGAATATACATTATTATACACATTATTAATATAGAAGATACATTATAAAGAAACATATAAATATATATTATTAGACAAAAATAAAGATCAAATATGACGCAGTGTGAAAGTGCTGGATTTTTTTCACAAGACAAATTTCATTTCATTTAAACACAATCTTCTTTTCATATTTGTTGGAAGTCAAAATAATTATTGGAAATAAAATTAGATTCATCTCCCAGCCATATTTATCAGTATGAACGTGGAAAAAAAATACACCTGTGACATTTTGTGAACAATCATACCTGGTCTCTAACATCTGATTGGACAGACAACAACAGGTCATTGTAAAGGCTTACCCCATTGACGGACACATATGCACGGTCATGAACCCCATTCAGTGGAGAGATAAGTGGCGTGGGCTCGGAGAGGTCCCGGGGCAGCGTGGTGCGATACAGCATGTATCCATAGTACTGAACACAATAGACATGACAGGTTGCAGACACAACAGTCTAGAAGTTCTCCATGTTTCAAGAGGTTTACTGCCACTACAACACTAGCCCCCTCCCCTGTTGTTGCCTTCAGACAGACCCCGTACCTGTTTCATCTCTTCAAACGTCAGAGGGTACTGGGACTTCACTGGCCCGAGGGGGGACAGGGTGTTCAACAGGTCGCTCATGTTACCAACCTGAAAAAAAATTCAATTATTGAATTATATCAATCATACTAACTTGGAGCTCGACTGATATGAGATTTGCAAATTATACCAATTTTGATGGGAAAAATCCCCCCGATTACCTATACAGCAGCTAATATAATTTGTTATTGAGCTGGATTAAAAATGTGGATTTTGCAACAGTTTTGCACCAATATGACTATGCAAACATATTCAAAAGACTGCTTTTTATGAATTAAGTAACTGTTAGAATATTTTGCATTATACATACAGTCATGGAAAAAAATATTAGACCATTGTTTTCTTCAATTTCTTGTTAAAATAAAACTAAAGGTTTGTTTGGACAAATATGATAACAGCAAAAATAGCTGATGAGAGTTTAATTTAAGAGTTGATATATAGCCATTTTCCATGGTTTTCTTGAAAATAACCAAAATCATTATCAAGAACACCATGGAAAATGTCTAGATATCAGCTTTTAAATTGAACTCTTCTGAGCTATTTTTGTTTTTATTATATGTGTCCAAACAAATGTACCTTTAGTTGTACCAAGCATTAAATAAACAAGAATTTGAAGATAACAATGGGTGGTCTAATATTTTTCACATTTTTCCTAAATACGTTTCCTGCAGAATGTGTCTTGGTGCATATCAGTTAATATGCAGGTAGATTAAAAACCGATGTGTCTGTGATGGGCTGATATAAATGTTGGGCTGAAGGAATTTACCTTTTTCAGGTTCACAAAGCCGTAGGCAAACTTGGGAGTTGCTGGTGGCATGGGGCCGGAGGGAATATCTTTAAACTGTGGAGGAACAGCAAGGCATTAACGATATTTAGACTGAAGAACAAGTGAAATGAGGACATCAGCCTTGGTGGGAGGCAGTTCAATCAGTGGTACCTGCTTAATGACATCTCTGATGGCCAACAGCTTCTCTGTGGGGTCTCCAGCCTCAGACAGCGGGGCGTCGTAATCATAACTCGTCACTACTGAGCGGAACCTCGTGTCATGATCGGCACCTACATAGGAATGAATGAACCACAAGCTGAGCCGTTATCTCTAAATCGTGTCAATGCCTGAGATGAACCAAAACTGAGATACACTGATACAGTAATATAATAATATAGGAATCACTCCAGTCCTCGCAGCGTAACATTGGCTCCCCGTCCGTTAAGGTTCAGTTTAAAATCCTCTCAATCACCTATAAATCTCTCCATGGTCTAGTCCCACTCTATATTTCGGAACTCTTAACTCTGCACCGAGATCCCTCAGATCTGAAAACAAATTGCTGTTAAGAGTCCCACGGTCTAGATCAGGGATGGGCAACTTAAATGCTGCAGGGGGCCACAATTTTTCATGGACACTACCACAGGGCCACATATAGGACCGTGCACTTAACCAGATATGATGAAACTGCAGTTTTAAATATGTTTACAGTGCAGTAACTTAACATATTTCATGCTCAAATGCATGTATAACAGTATAAATAGGAATACAAAAGGTTTGAAGCAAATAAAAAATAACCACTTACTGTGATTTCTTTTGTTTTCAGTGAAAGAACAGCAGACCAACATTAATGCAAGAAGTAATTTTGTGCATTTTGACACTGCACTTTTAAGATTTCATGCTCAAATGCATGTAGTTGTACTTGGGGCCACTTCAAGTGAGGGTGAGGGCCGTATGCGGCCCCCGGGCCTCCAGTTGCCCATCCCTGGTCTAGGCTCAAGACAAAGGGAGATCACGCCTTTACTGTTTTAGCTCCAACGCTGTGGAACTAGCTCCCCCTCAGTATAAAAAGCTTATAAAAACCCACATGTACAGACTGACATTTATGCAATAATTCTAATGTTTTTACACATATTTTAATTGTTGTTCCATCATTTTATCTATTATTTTATCTAATGATTGTTCTTTGTTTTGATGATGTTCTCTTATTTTTGTTTTAACTGTTGTATTACCTCAATGATGTTGTATTTTGTAAAGCACCTTATAACCCTGCTTTTGAAAGGTGCTATAGAAATAAATAGATAAATAAATAAATATGAAAACCAATGACTTTACCATTCCAGTAGCCAAAGTTAGTGCCTCCTTCAAACATGTACCTGAGAAGAGAGAAAGGTAGTCTGTGTTACTGAGTGGGGAAACCAGTTTTCATGACATAGACAGGTGCTTTTCACTTCGTGGGAGCAGTTTTATCTGGTGCATCCTTAAAAAAAAGGCTGGCAATATTCTATATTCGTTGCATTTGCCAGGACATTTTGCACAGAGAAGAGGTAAATCTGCAAGACCTACATGTTGACGTTGGCCCCCATGGTTAGCATTTCTCCCAGCACTCTGCTGACATTCAGAGCATCAACCACAGCATGCTGATCCCCCCAGTGGTCCAACCAGCCAGTGTAGAACTCAGAGTTCACCTATAGGTCATTTCAAACATTTTCTCATCACATGCTTCATTTGATGACTCAGTAATTACTACATGTAGTGAATTAATATGTAACTAACCAGCGGCCCTTGAGGTTCGTACTTTCTTTGCCGTTTAAAGGCTTTCGTTATGTTGGTGTCTGCAAAAGGGGATAAATAGTAGAAATTACAACTTCATCTATGAATAACTATTACTACGCTATCTCATGGATCAATTTCATACAATACCAACCTGTGCCAAAGTCAATTGTGGCGTATAAACCCTGCAGAGACCCGCATTTCATTTCCTTGTCTGTGTTGCCGTCGGTGGTGAACAGGACTGTGTCTTCACCCAGAAAGAAGCGGAACAGAGTCCGCAGGTGGCGCATGTAGTTGTAGTCACAAGCGAAGTAACTTCCATATTCATTCTCCACCTGTAGCCAAAGAAAAAGATGAATTAATACCACAATTAACCCTCTGAAATCTTGGGCTATTATGTCCATTAAAAATCTGTTAAAAGATCTTTACCATGCCATGTTGGTATCAGTTTTTTTCAGCGCAACCTCACCTATATGTCCTGATAATTAATTTTTAACTTCGACTTATTTGATCAAAATTTTGAACCCAAAAGAAACAAAGGAAAACATCAAATCTGACCTTGAAAATTACAGAAGTGTGCATGTTGCAAATATTAAAATATATGCAAATATAACATATAACAGGTAAAATGAGGATAATCTATAGTTCTATATTTTTATACTAAATATATTTGACATTATCTCCGGTTTTACTTGGCCGAATATAATTTAAAAAAAAACTGGTAGGGAGTTTCAAGCCACAACTTTAGAGGGAAGCTGATGGAGAGACTCAATGTTGCTTCATTTTTTTGTCTTCATGTCATGAAGAAGTAATGTGCCAGTGGTTTCATGGACTCCAGAGGGTTAAAATACAAACTAATACCAAAATGACCCACTTAATGTTCTACCTGCACAGTGATGATGTTGCCCCCGTTGACATACAGCCAAGGCTTCATTTTGGGCAGAAGAACAGCAAGCCAGTTGCTGACTGCCTGGACATAATCTGGAGTGGAAGGAAAGAAAAAATATTGGCATATGAGTATTTTTAAAAGAGACAAAGTCACACACAGTATGTGCATATTATACCTGCATCAGCTGAGCGAAGTACGATGTTTGGTTTCTGAAGGAGCCACGCTGGCAATCCACCCTGAGAAGAAAATGACCAAATTATGCCTTTTATGAAAACACATGAAATAGATATATCGGATGTGGAGCATTTTACAAACGTGTACCACTGCAGAAAGAATGATAAAATGCAGACAGGAAGCAGTTTGAGATCTTGTTTCTGATTTTTAAGTAAGGTGACTAATATCCAGTTTCCGTGGAGGACGTTGAAGATCTTTATCTATTCGGAAACATGATACTGGTCTTTGGCTGATTGGATTAGGCATCGCCCTGGTTTATCGAGAAAAACAGAAAACGGTGACAGCAGTCCAAAGCCCCGTAAGGCTGCCCGACTTGATTGAAGCGATGGGCAGAGCTGTCGGCACTCTGTGGCGATAAACCGCAAGATGGATAATATTTTGGAAAAGCTGGCAGCTTCTTATCTGCCCCCCTAAACCAGCTCTGGCCTCAAGGCCATTGCTGGAACAGAAGGTCACTGCAGTGAGACGCTTTTGCTTCCCACAGACACCTGCTGTTGTTGTCTCTACCCGGAACCTGATGAAGGCTGTCTCCATGGCAACTTGCTGTGTAATCGCTATGACATTCCTGCGAACTGAGCACTGACTGTTGGGATGCTGGCGAGATGACTCAACCAACCTGGTCTCACAGAAATCGGTGAAATAGCCACGGATTTTCTTGACTCAAAATCCGTGGAATAGCCACGGATTCACTCAAATTTCCGGGGAATTGACATGGATTTCGCTACAATGCAAGTTAATGACAGTCATATCCCAACCTGGTATTTTTTCCTATTGGTTTGTGTCCAAGTCACGTGACTTTCAAGGTTCCGGCGGTCGGAACAAAAAACATGGCGGACAGTTCTCTCATTTTTAGTGAAATAATCAATATTTTGACTTAGTTTCTTCATAAAAATGGATTTTGATTACATTTCTAGCAAGAAATATATGTTTTATTTTCTAAATATTCACTCAGTGAATGTACATAATCACTTTGTGGCGAAGATCTCGCCAGAAAAAGACGATCCGCTGTGTTTTATTTTGAAATCTGTTTTATTTTATAATCTACCGTATGTGCTGTGCGATCCTACCGGATGGTACGATCTCATTGAATCGCGTTTCACTGTAAATGGCCCGGACTCTGCTCTCCTGTTTTAGTTAAAATATCTTCATTAAACCAACATTGTTGTCTTTTTTTAGCAAAGATAATATACATACAGTGTAATTATTTATTAGACAGTGTGTGATATTGGATATATTGGGTAGAAATAGGTTTTGACTGTTGGGATGCTGGAGAGACGACTCAACATGCTTACGCACATATTACAAATGGTAAATTTGGTAAATGGTAAATCTTCGCCGCTTTTATCCAAAGCGCTTTACGCTACACACTATGCTCATTCACCCATTCACACACACATTCGTACTGGTGTTAGAGGCTACCAGGGCACACTGGTGCCACCTGCCACCATTGGGAATTCATCGGGAGAAATTTGGGGTTCAGTATCTTGCTCAATGATACTTCGACATGTAGGCTGTCATGGTCGGGGATCGAACCACCAACCTTCCGATCACTGAATGAACGCTCTACCAACGGAGCCACAGCCGCCCCCATATACAGATATGCAATCACCCACCCTACTACCCCCCATCCAACGCCTTCGCCGCTTTTTACTCCCAGTATGACAAGCTGGTCTGTGACCAGCGCTGCCATGGCTGCTTGTCTTCATTCCCCCACTCCCCTCCCATGTTGCAAGGCACAAGTTTTTCATGTTGTGAAATGTATTGAATGTGTGCTTATGTTGCTCCCCTATCATCTTGTTCTGCTGTATCTCTTCCATTCCTGTCTTCCTGTCCTGTCCACCCCTTTGTCATATTGTATGTATGTTTACGTATACGTTTGGACGGGTTGATGGTCATTTCGTTGTCCTAGTACTTGTTACTCTGTTCAATGACAATAAAGTTGAATCTCATCTCACCTCATACTGTATTCTAAACACACAAAATGTAAATTTCTGCCGTTGTCTATGTTTTTACCACCACTGCCATCATGGTAGTCAGCTTCTCCTGGTTTGGGTTCTTACAGTGTTCATAATTCAGGAGGTTTTTACTGGGAGAGGTCTTCTCCTCTCTGGCAGGTAATTACAACCGTTAGATACACCGCTTAAAGCAGTTTAAGTTAAAAATCAGTGTTTCTCTATCCCCTTTCATAGTGCAGTCCCACAAATGTCATGCTATATTGCCGGAATGATCTGTGCCAGCTTTTCGCCTTAGGCCTTGACTAAAATCCCTTATCCAGTTAAAATAAACATTTTTATGAATTAGTTTCTAAATTGAATATTGAATAATAATTATATATGTTGAGTGATCTTCAGGAGGTTGTGGCAGTACACTGTAACATATTTTATCTCAATTATTTTGGACAAATGTATTTTTTATTAATTATTTTTATACAATTGATACATGTTTAGTAGGTTTCAGTAGGTTGTGCAAGTGCACTTATGTTACAACATAGTTGATCTTATTTACTTTGATTAAATGTATTTCTATTTTTTATTATTTAAATGTATATATATTTATATATAATATAATTTGTATCACTATTTTTCAGTTGAATTATGTCGTAAGTTCAAGAAAATACACTGTTAAAAATAAACTTTTTTAAATTCTAAATATCAATACTTGCATGATATTTACAAAGTCATAGAGCTATATAACCATCATCTCAATATCGACCAAAATGATTATGATTTTTGAAATGTGGTTGAGAGAGCTGGGAAATGAATTACACTTGGTGAAAATCAGGTACATCATATCTGCTAAAGAGGATATCTTTTTTAAAAATCTGGCAACCTTTTCTTGATTTAATGTCTTAAAACTGAATTAGTGCTATTCTGTTGCTGTGCCATTTATAAATACACAAAAAAAATTATTATGATTTTTTCCCATAACCCAGCAGCTCTACAACTGTGAATTTCTCACCATTTCCCACTCTGCACAGATGTACGGTCCTGGACGCAGGATGACCAGCAGACCTGTCTGATTGGCCAGATCCAGAAAGTGCTCCAGGTCTCGGTCCCCCGTGAAGTTCTGGACCCCCTGGACCGTTTCATGGAAGTTCCAGGGCACATACCTGTGTGGAGGCACACGATCAGTAAAGAAAAGAGCAAACCTAAAGACTGAAACATGTATTTAGGAACATGATGTGTTGAACTTACACTTGGACAGCATTGAGTCCAGTCATGTACATCTTTGTGAGCCGGTCCTTCCAGTAGTACCGCGGGATTCTGGAGTAGTGAATACTGCCTGAGATGTACTGGAAAGGCTTCCCATCTTTGAGGAAACAGTTGTTTTTGTAGTCGATAGAGAACGATCTTTCTCCTGAGACCTGCAAGAGATGCCAAGGTATCTGGTAAGATTTTTTAAAACTGGTGGAAAACCGGTGGTTTGCATTGACTCTGTAATCTTTATACAATACAATACAATAAGTCTTTATTATCCACCATGGTGGAAATTTGCCTTCTCACCGTAAAGATACAGAATTTCATTAAAAACAGTTGAGAATGCAGTTAAAACATAGAATAAGAAAACAAAAAGACAATTAAGAGCAGTTCAAAGTTAGTGCATCACTTATGTTGAGTTGAGGAGGTGAGTAGCATTGGGGATGATTCATTTATTACATACAATCAGTGGTGGAATTAACTATTATTTACTCAAGTACTGCACTTAAGTAAAATTGTTGTATTTGCACTTAACTTGAGTATTTACCATTTTATGGTACCGTATACTTCTGCTATTTGCCATTTTATGGTACCGTATACTTCTGCTACTACATTTTTGAAGGCACATATTATACTTTTTACTGCACTACATTTGTTTTCAGTTATGTTACTTTGTTTAAGATTTAGAATATTAATACAAAATATAAAATCAACTAATAACTGACATGTTATTATAGATTAAACTCCTCAGCAGTATATTAAATATTCAAAATCAGGTGTATATCGAGACCTTTTGGTACTTCAAGTATATTTTGATGCTAATATTTATGTTCTTTCACTAAGGTTTTGAATGTAGGACTATTACTTGTATAACATTGTTTTCTCACAGAATCAGTGACTTCTTTATCTCTCTTATAGACATAACTTTCCAGTCTATATTCTGAAGGAGGGATTTACTCATATATCACACACAATCTGATTTACAGAACATTTTATGCCTAAAAAGATGTTGAAAGCTGATTTTTGTTTCTAATGTATGCTGACAGCATTTTCTGATCTATGGAGAAATGAAGAATAATGTCTCTGTAAAACACTTACCTCAACAAAATTTCAACAATTGATACAGATATGGGGCACAAATGTGTGGTCAAATTTTCCTTCCATCTTGAATAAAGAGATCAAATTTAAAAAAAGTTGAATTTCTCCTTTTAACTGAACAACTTTTAGTAAACTAGTGTTTATATACTGAAATGAAATGAACTTTGAGGCCAATTATAAAGCACTGAGACTATATTAAACTATAAAAAGCATGTAGTTGCATCCTTACACTGCAGATACATTCAGTGTATGACTGGTCCTGAGCAGCTTCATGTGATTTTATTTCCTCTTTTGGGACTGAAATTGAAAATTTCCACAACAATGAACATAATGCCTCGTTTGTAAATATAAACAAAGGGCCTAACTTTTCAGAAAATTTTCAATTAAAAAAAAAAGTCAATTATCCTTTTAGTTAGTTAAATTTGAACCCTATTCACCTTTAGTTTCTCTCCTTAAGTAAAAGTGTGGAGTACATCTACCACTGTGAACAGGCTACTTATCACCTTCTTGATAACAGATGTTATCACAACATCTGTCTGCAGGGAAACATTAGCATTAGATTGTAGACTTTTATCTGTTAACCCTGAATTCAAAACTGTTCCTGTTTTAACTGGTATACACCTTTCCGGGAACCACAAACCTGTGAGTGATCAGGTGACTTTTCTATTAATAAAATGCTATTATAAAGTTTTAGTTTCTCTCTTACCAAGTTCCCACTGACAGATAAGCAGGCGAGGTTCACTGCAACGAAGAGAAAGACGCCAGCAGCCATGTCCGCTGCCTTCCCGAGAGGATCAACCTTAAACTAATTCATCACTAGTTTGTTTGTTATGTTATGACTGTTTCATGTCTGTTATTGTAGCTGAGCTGCATTCAATCTGTTAACAGGAGGACGCAGCAGCGCCAATGTATGGTCCCACCATAGATCTCTATGGGGCTGCCGCTTCTATAGCAGGGCCACGTGATTCTCGTTGGGCATCCGCAGGGTCCTAAAGGCCGCCGGGTTAACGTCCTGTCCTGGGCACTCTATGGTCCTGGGTTGTTTTCTTGCTTTATTATTTATTTAACCCATGGTGACACAGTTGTAACAAATACTTTAAATCTTCTAGAACAGGGGTGTCAAACTCAAATACACAATGGGCCAAAATTTTAAACTTGAATAAAATCGCGGGCCAACATTGAACAAATAAACCTTTTAATATATACCAAACATGTTTTGCTTTAACATTAAAAATGGAACCAGCAACGCTTATAAACACACAATATATAACTAAATAGTTCAGACATGCAAGATCAAATTTCAAATAAAAAACACATCAATGTCATTAATTTACAATAATAATATAATAATTTGGTATTGCCTCGCGGGCCAAATAAAATTACACTGCGGGCCAAATTTGGCCCGCGGGCCAGAGTTTGACACCCCTGTTCTAGAATCTCCCATATTCAGCTTTATGCTTCACATTGACTCATTAAGTCCCTAAGTGACACATACTCAGCACCCTGGTGTGGTGGTCATGTGGCTTTGACAAGAAGTGACTTCTCCAAAATATGTGTGACTGGAAACAGAAATCTAAAAAAGTAGCTAATTTCAAAAAGCTTTAAATTTAACAATTGTAATCCCTTAATAGGGTTTCCTGTATTGCATTTAACCCTATTAGAGTTTATTTGTTTTTATTTATTATTGTTTTGTTACAAATATATGTTGTGGAGATGCAGAGAAAAATACTTTAATACATGTCATTGAAAGTTTTCATGATTTGTATATACCTAAAAAATAAAAACACATATTTGAGAGATATTGGTGTC
Organism: Centropristis striata; assembly: GCF_030273125.1. Lineage (NCBI taxonomy): Eukaryota > Metazoa > Chordata > Actinopteri > Perciformes > Serranidae > Centropristis > Centropristis striata. Next base: position 7,089,478 of record NC_081526.1, read on the forward strand.
ATGAACAGTAAGTATCTGGAGTTTCTGAAAAAGAGCTACAGATGAGGCATGTAACATTTTTGTTTTACATGCATTGCTTGCTTAATTTTCAAATATAGTAAGTGCAAGTTTAGCAGTGGTGGAAGAAGTATTCAGATCTCTTACTTAAGTAAAAGTACTAATACCACACTGTAAAGTTACTCCACTACAAGTATAAGTCCTGCATTCAAGTAAAAGTACAAAAGCATCAGCATCAAAATGGACCGAAAGTATCAAAAGTACTCATTATGTAGAATGGACCCACACAGGTTGTTACATATTCCAAATATATTATTACATTATGTGTAGTGATGCATTTATGTAAACAGTGTTTTAATTTAGTTAAGACAGGGCACATTTAAGTACCTAATATACGGTTATAAGATTAATAAAAAAAAAAAGTCTAATCACTTTAAATTGATCATATATTTTATGTTGAATCTCGACCTGAAAAGTAACTAAAGCTGTCAGCTAAACATATACAGATATTTACCTCCAAATGTAGTGAAGTAGAAGTAGAAAGTTACATAAAATGGAAATACTCCATAAGTGAAGTAAGGTACAAGTACCTCAAAACTGAACTTAAGTAAAGTACTTGAGTAAATTACGTTCCACCACTGGAGTTTAGCGTTATTATATTTTGATTTGTGGATATGAGATTTTGCTCAAAGGATCATTAAGTTAATTAGTCTTTGATTGTATTACCACAAAATTTTCTGAAGTGAAATCAGGGTCAATATTATCAATAATAAATCTGATAAGAAATCTATGTCCTTCTATGACGTTTTAGTATGGGTAATTAAATATTTGAGGAAAAATGAAATTTACACATAGAAATAATGGGGAAATGTACAATAAAAATGTATTTACAATTTGACCACTAGATGCCACTGTTAAACTTAAATTAAAATAATTAACATATTAGTCCTCCTGTTTATGTTCAGCATGATATACAAATAGTTTAAAGCTGGCTGGAGTGTGTTTACGTGTCAATAATCCAAAATAAATTATGTTAAATTTAAATGTTAAAGAACTTTATTCTGTTGTCATGTATAATTGTCAAAACAGTTAAAGTAATAGTCTTCTGTAAATCCTTTAACTTCCACTAAAAAAAACGAAATCTTTTAAATATATAACTTTGAAGGCCAAGGACAAAACAGAGAGCCACGGTGTTATATGATGCTGTCACAACATGTGGTCATAGTATGCATTATGTAGGTTGAGAACATTTCCATTGTGTTTGTCATAGCAAGATAACAAAGCAGCCAGTTCAGGAACGGTTTGCTTTATTATAGCTGCAGGATACGGCTCTGCCTCTGTCTGTCTTTTCATGTTGTTGGAATGATGCTTTAATGTCAACCTTTCATCACAACACTCACATATTTATTCAAATGTTTCAGGGACTTTTGATACATACACTGCTCTACTACAGGCACTTTCATTATGTGATGAGATTGTGTGATAACAAAAAATACAGGAGTAGTTTGTCTTCTGATAACAATTGAATGTGTGATAAGGTAACATTCTTATGAAGAGCACTAGAGGGCGCTTTAATACTGTAATAAGAACCAAAGTGGAAGCATATAGTCCTATCTGAGATGAGACAGTTTCATAAGCTTTTATATTAATTTTATATTATATTATTATATTAATATTATATTATATTAATTTAAACCCTCTATGGTATGCATTATGATGCCAGTTAGAAAAAAAAAATGTGAGTGTTTTTTTGTCTTAAAATAGACTAAATAAACAAAATAGACTAAATAAACATAATGTAAAGAAATTATATATATATATATATATATATATATATATATATATATATATATATATGTTTTGGAAGTTGTTGGGGTTTGTTGCCCGTGTTGTACCATGACGGTGCATTATTTAATAAACATGTGTAAAAGAGTCAGTAGCTTCAACAGGGTACAATACATAACATTTTAATAATATATATACTTTTATAGTTAATATAAAAACATTATAAAAGGAACTTTTTAAATCGGTTTCTTGTCTGAATGTTGCCTGTAGGAAACATTGTACCATTGAACCAACGACCCATTGAAATTAATGTCTTGAACAGTCAAGTGTATGAAATTATCAGAAATAAACTCACCTATTAGTCGGAATATTTTTTTTCCAGATGGAAAAGGGCCAGGAAATTACGTTTTGAGTGATTTTTTGTGGCGCAAAATGGCAAAGCCTTTGTAAAAGTCTGCAAAATAGGGTTTCAATATGGCCTCCTGGAGGTCATGTGACAAATTAAAGCATTGCTTTTGGTTCCCTATACTCTTCCCTCTTTTTTAAAGTATTGCATCACTCAAAAACATGCATTGTAGAAATCTAACAGGCCAAAAATGGGGGCAACAGCAAACCATAGAGGGTTAAAATGACCTTTTTATTATATTTTTTAAATCTGGAGGTAAAAAACAAAACAATTTACATCTCAATGTACAAGATTAATTAGCATTAGTATTAAGTAGTCAAATAAATGTTATTATTCACTGAAGTGGTCATGAAGGCATGTTTTGCGCCTGTTTAATTGCATTTCTCCTGCATAAAAAGACAGTTTTGTCACTACACCTGAGGCAGTCATTTGCGTCCAAGTGTTTTGACACACTCAAAAAAAATCCAAGCTTCTTAAGTCTTATTTGCCGTCAGCCTGCAAATCATTATGGTTCCAGAAAGCTCTTAAGTGGCAGTGAAGTGGCTGATATTGTAGTGTGTAATAAGAGCAACAGTTTATCTCTGTCTGTCATGAAAACACGAGGCTCAGCTAATTTGGGTTAATAATGGTTTTGTCTGCCTGCTGGCCTGTCATTGTGCTCATATGCACACTTTTACAGATGCTTTTACTCTTTTTTTCAGCCCCTCCCCCTCAACAGTACTGATTGTACATACAGTAATCTCATTTCCTGTGCTGCCTCTTTATACATCAATCTTTATTTGAGGGAGACTGAAAGGGTTGGTGCTCACAATTGCTAATGGCAGCTGATCTCAACTGCAGATAGGACAAATTCTGTGGCTCTGTGGCTCATTAGGCCACTGTCAGACACAGTTAATTGTCCTGGGAATGAGAGGAGGAACGACATACATGGGCTTGTAATTTGGTTATGAGCGTGATAGTGCCTGAGGAGAGCTTGTCAGTATAGCATCTCTGAAGCCCTTAAGCTTGTGGAGAATGGATGTTCAAACCACAGAAAAGCCCAAATGACTAATGCACTGAGGACGACACCACTTACTGAGAGACTATAGCAGAGTGGAAGACTAAAGGAAGTGACTGAGACTAATACAAACACCAGAAAGACTGCCCAAGTCTCATTACTGCAGGCACACACACACTGTCAGATGAGATCAGGTTGCATTTACTACATTGCATGCTGTTAAAAAAAAAACCCTCCTTATTTGACTTGCAAAACACTACAGTGAGCCTTTTAATTACGATGTAAAGGTACAGAGGAGACTCCAGTAATTGGGGAGGCCTGTCCTTCATGTGATGGGAGACACAGAAAAAACTCACCCGAGGGTCGGGCGTCTCCTCAATGAAGTCATCTCCCCAGAGTCTGTAATTAGATTGAAGTAGCCCCAGCGCCCCTCCGCCAAAAAAAAACCCCTTTGTTGTTTCTGGTGGAAGCAGGTGTATTCACACCCACAGACCCCCTCCTCCAGAAATACAGTTCAGTAAAATGGACCAGCTGATGTTAAAGGGACACTCCATCACTGTACAGTTCTTTATAGAGAAGACTCTGCTTTTATACCAAAGCACTTCAAACTGGGACTCTTATTCACAATGATGGTGGCAGACAAGGTGCTCATCTCTGCCTTACAAAGTCTAACTGCAGTAACTATATTTTTGGTTGACATTGAGTTATAACTAAAAATGTATCCAGTTTGGGCCCTTAGGCTTGTGTACAGTAGGACCATTAAGACCCGTGCATGGGAGTATCTAATAAAAGACTCTTTCGCGTTGTATTCTGGGAGGTGTATGGAAGCATTGTTTTGTGAAGCTTAACTGTACGTAAAGGGTCTATAGGATCAAGCTGTATTAACCCCTCAAGCATGGACTTGGAGCTATTAGCCGTGTTTCCTTTAGGGGGAAGAGTGGCTGCTGGGAAAGTCTCAGGCCACATCCTCCCAAATGTCCGCTCACTCTGTGTGTCTCCATTACAAAAAGGCCCCCAGAGGGATTTACGAGACTCCGGAGGTGACGTATGGTTTTCGATTGTCGTGTAATCGCTTAGCGACAGTTTCGACCGTGATCACATACTTGATGGATTAAATAACTCCAGCCAACGTCGCTAACTGTGCACAACGTCAGCAGCTGATCATAAACAAACCAGCATGGCTAATTATGCACAGCGTCTCTGCTGATCATAAACATAGTGATGGTGAATTAACCGGCGTCGCTAACTGTGCACAGATTGTCCGGTGCTTGTTGTAAACAAACAGATCGCTAAGTGAACACCTCCTGCAGCAGCAGCACATACACACTGTACTGCTTCAGAGCTAACTGTTAGCCTGTTAGCAGTGTGCTACTGTGCACCTCGTTCAGGACCGCACTATGAAAGGGCAGAAAATCATGCCTTTGCAAGATCACTATGAACTATGTGTCTTTTCGCTTGTGACTACTCGCTACTTCGCCGGCTTTTACAAATTGCGTGTGTTGTTGTGGCGTTGAGTACTATGTCACATCCTGCTTAGCGTTCTATCCAATCAGCAACCAGGCTTCTTTTCAGCTGAGAAAAAAGACCCTGCTCTTCGACAGGGACTAAAAAAGTCCGGTCAAAAAAACGCTCAGGACGGCTCATATTCAAATTAGGGGCGTTTCGGCGAGTGAGACCCGCCTCATTCTGGCTATTCAACTGTAATGGAAACACCCTTATATTTTGTTTTCTACTTAACTAAAAGTATGAATGGATGACTTTTGAAGGGCTAGTTGTACATTGTGGCAAAGGATCTTAGTACTTCTTCCACCTCTATCTGCCCCGTAGTTATTTATTAACTTGATAAACACAAATATTTGTCTTTACCAGTCCTGAACTCATAAGGTAAAGCTTATCGATGAGATGATGTAATAGTTGAGGGGAAATCTAAATGCTGAGCTGTCCCTGATTCACACGGTTGAATCATATGATATGAGGCCGTCCTGCAGAATTCCCCGCAGGTCTCCATATCAGCTGAGCTCAGGATACAATGAGGAATGCGTCCTCTCTGTTTTCTCAGGCTCTGAATGGCCAGTGAGTCACTGCTGGGCTCACTGATGCTGATACTCTGAGAGAAAACTGTTCTGAGAAACAAAACAATAAACAATAACATCCCAGTAAGTGGACAAAGCACCAGTGATGCGTCTGCATTATATAACTGCAGCAGATACTCGCATCGCTGGCTTCGTGTTCAGGGTTTCTTATATATAGCAATTAATCCAGATATAGGGAGTAAAATACAATCTTACTGTGGGAGCGTTGAAATATGAAGCTCTATAAACAAACAGGAAGTTGACAGTGCGGGGGAGCATGGGAAATGTGTGAGCTGGGCCTCATTGCTCAGCCTTAAGGAAGGTACGGTATGTGTTTGGGGTGCATGCATGTCGGAGGAGGAATGTTTGTGGTGAGATAATTTGTGAAATCCTGCTGCTTGAACCCCCGGATGTCCATCATGGCTGATGAAGAGGCTTATTAGGACAAATTAAGCACAGTGATAATGATGAACGACTCTCTTCCGCTCTCCCCTCCTCCCTTTTAGTTCTATGTGAACTGTAAAGCCATAAACATTTTTTTCTGTATATTTGAGGCCTTATATCTAATCCAGGGGTCGGCAACCTGAGGCTCCAGAGGCACATGTGGCTCTTTAGGCCGTCTGCAGTGGCTCCATGTGGCTGTAATAAAATAATTTTATGAGATGAATTACTGTTTTTTTTACATTTTTATTTTTATTCATCATTGGCGGCAGCCCACTGGAATTTGTATTCAATTGTAAAAACGTGAAGCTAATATAAGACATTATAAAGTCAATTAACCCTCTGAAATCTTTGGCTATTATGTCCTTTAAAATATCTGTTAAAAAAATCTTTACCATGCCATGTTGGTATCAGGTTTTTTTTCAGCGTTATCTCACCTATATGTCCTGATAATTCATTTTTAACTTTGGCTTACTTGATAAAAATGTTGAACCCAAAAGAAACAAAAGGAAAACATAAAATCTGATCTTAAAAATTATATTTTCAATCACCCATTTCAATTCAATTCACATCATTTTAAATGTTGCAAATATGAACACATGTTGCAAATATAACATAAAACAGGTAAAATGAGGATAACATCTAGTTCTATATTTTTATACTAAATATATTTGACATTATCTCCGGTGTTACTCGGCTGAATATAATCCCAAAAAAACTTTAGAGAGAAGCTGATGGCAAGACTCGATGTTGCTTCATTTTTATGTCTTCATGTCATAAAAAAAAATTATGTGGTTTCATGGACTCTTGAGGGTTAAAATGTGCACCAGAGCTTTTGAAACTCACAAAAGTCTACACTATCCTCTAAATTTTGTCAACTTCAAGTCAAGTTTTGAGTTTTTCTAGCTAGGCGAGCTTATGATTCCAAATCTCCTGAGATATTTCTTACTTAATCATATTAATAAATGCTCATTATGGCTGATTAGTAATGTTGGGAGGCTAATTTAGTCAGAGTAGGTTGTTTTATCTTCATTTTAAGGCTCAAAATAAGGTTTGCGGCTCCATTATGTCACTTTTTCCCTTTTTTCTGCCAGTAGTGGCTCTTTCACCCATAAAGGTTGCCGACCCCTGATCTAGCAGGGTTCTATAGATGGCAGTGTCAGTTGCTTCCAACAAATCTTTGTTTTATAAAATTCTTTCTGTAATACTATTTTTTTATTTATTTAAAGGAAGGACATAGTCTTTTTTGTTGTTTTGCTCTTTGCAAAATCAAAGTTTTAGCAAGAATAGGAGCAACAACGATAACACAACAGCACATACAGTCATGGAAAAAATGATTAGACCACCCTTTTTATTCAATTTCCTCTTCATTTTAATGCATCGCACAACTAAAAGGTACATTTGTTTGGACGAATATAATGATAGCAACAAAAATAGCTCATAAGAGTTTAATTTCAGAGCTGATATCTAGACATTTTCCATGTTTTTATTGATTGTAACCAAAATCATTATCAATAAAACCATGGAAAATGTCTAGATATCAGCTCTGAAATTAAACTCTTATGAGCTATTTTTGTTGCTATCATTATATTTGTCCAAACAAATGTACCTTTAACTGTACCAGGCATTAAAATGAACAATAAAGTGAAGAAAACAAGGGTGATCTAATCATTTTTTCCATGATTGTAGATTAGAGTGACATTAAAAATGATCTATAGTTTATATTTGCCTATTTAGGGGAAAAACACAGAGGAAATCTACATTTTATTGACCCAAAAACACCTATAATTGAATCCAGCGAATCGTTACCACTTACAGAATATTTCTGTCCCGTCACATTTTGCCCTCTATCATAAAAACAGCCACATTGTTGACGTAGGTGTGAGTGATGCTTTCATTTGTTGGCCTGTCGGCTCGGCGCTGTTCCAGGATCAGCCACATAATTTAATAAATGTGGCACCAGGGTTTGTCATCGACCGTATTTACACATTTATGTGACGCTGCCAGCCAGAGTGATCCGATAAAGATTGAATGGCCTTTTGTTTAATGATATTGTCAGATGTTCCATTTTTATCTCAATGTGCTCGTTCTCTTCTCGACTCTTTTCATCCATCTTAGCTAAACTACATTTGTTTCAATCAATCTTGGACCCTCTCCCTCCCCCCTTCTGTGTTTGCTTTGTTCCCTGGGTGTGTCCAATAATCCACTGCCCCCCTGACACAGCGCTCTCCATCCTGAGAGATGAATAAGCAATGACTACATCAATTTCATTAGTGTAATTCAACAGTAAGAATCATTACATCATCAGTCCCATGAATGGCCGAATGGCTAATCTTGTAATGCGTTGCTTCAAATTTTCACATTATCCCTTTATACTGAAGCTCTTTGACTTATTACCCCTAATAATTACTTAATATATATAATATACACAACACCAATCACAACATGGCTGTTGTATAAACTTGCACTATTTAAGCACCTTTGTTATAGTTAGAGTATATATATTTTTTTGTATTTTTATATGTTTTTTATATTTTATATTGTATTTTTATTGACTCTTGAACTCACTTATTTTGCACATTATGACTAGTTATTAACTTTATTCTACCTACCTACCTACCTACCTAGCTTCCTACCTAGCTACCTAGCTACCTAGCTACCTACCTACCTACCTAGCTAGCTTCCTACCTAGCTACCTAGCTACCTACCTAGCTAGCTTCCTACCTAGCTACCTAGCTACCTACCTACCTACCTAGCTAGCTAGCTTCCTACCTAGCTACCTACCTACCTACCTAGCTAGCTTCCTACCTAGCTACCTAGCTACCTACCTACCTACCTACCTACCTTTCTATCTATCTATCTATCTATCTATCTATCTCAGTTATTGATATGACATTTTCAATATTGCAAAATACCTTTTTCCCCCGGATTAAAAGCACAATATGTACATTTCTCACACTAGGGATCTCTCAATCAAAACAATAACAAAAGACAACATTTGGTGATGTCATGAAGTGGCGTAGGATGATGGGAGTTGTTGTCTTCACCATAAATACTCAGCTTGTTTCAGTGACAACTTAAGATTCAGACGTCAGACAACTAAAATCCTTCATCCGGTTAAAATACATATCTAAAAACAACCATGGTCTAAAAAGTCAATCATGAAAATGTTTACACCACATTAGTATTTGCAGATCTGACAGCAGTCACACTTGTGTAATATATTGGTAACACTTTACAATAGCCACCATTTATAAATTACAAATAGATGGTTTATTAATGTTTAATCATCATTTATAAACCATAGGCCATTTAGAATGGTAAATACATAATGTATCAATGTTTAACTAAGTAAATAATTTATAAATGACAAATAGATATTAATGTAAGTATATAGTTACTTTACCATTAACAAACAATTAAATTATAATTAATAGTATATCAATAGTTTTAATTGCACTCATTATAACATTTTAAACACCATAATAAGTATGTTAATGATTTTGAAATGATTCATATACCTTTAATAAATTAATTTAAATCATTTAAAGACTATGTATATATATATATATGTATATAGAACTTTATAGATGGTTTGTAAACCAATTATTAACCATTTACAAACATCACTTAGTTGTTTATTGTAAAGTGTTACCGATATATTTAGAAACTGTGTCTGGAATATAAGTAATTGGACTTTTTTTAACCACACAATGCTGCCACTCACTTCCAGCATAAATCATAGAAAAGCAGATGGTATCATAATGATAAAACTGAGTGTAAGTCAATGTTTGTTCTTGTTGTTCAGCTGGCAGTCAGAGTTCAGACTATAATGCATGGATGAATGCTTTTTACATAATCAAACCATGTCCAGTTAAGTGATTATCATGGTCTGCTTGTGCCTAACAGCTCATGGCTGTGTGGCGACCAATCAAACAGCCTCTCTGTCAGTGGGACCTCTATCACATGTGCTCAAACCAGACTTCCCCATTATTTGACGTGAAGCAGCAAAAGGGTCCTTCAGCCGGCCTGAATGACTTTGCCTGAGGTCTTGTCTGCTAATGGGAGGGTCATCATCACAGACTCTCTGTCTCCATTAGGCCTCCAAATACACAATTCCTCACATGTCATGCTCTGATTTCACGCTTAATCAGACGATTATATAATAGAGCCATTGATCTGAAATGGTAACATTGTCCTGGCTCGGTAATCCTGGGTGGAGAAGTCCAACCAAAAAACAACGACCTCTTTTTAATACATGAGATATATCTAGTGCCTGGCTTTCTTTGTTGGTGCCACCGCATATGGCCTTAGAGACTATTTCTGGAGCCACAGATCTTTCCAGAGATGCACCGCATGCTGTTAGAGCAGGAAGTGGGGCCAACGATTGTACAGTAAATCTGTAGGAGTGCTGCCTCATGGATCTTCATTTTACTGCATGTAAATTGCAACACTTTATACGCTTTTTTTGCTATATACAGTCATGGAAAAAAATATTAGACCATTGTTATCTTCAATTTATCCATTCCAATCTAGCCATTTTCCATGGTTTTCTTGATAATAACCAAAATCATTATTAGGAAAACCATGGAAAATGGCCAGATATCAGCTCTTAAACCTCTAAAGTCCAGGAGATTTTGGTTCAAATTTGTCAACTTCCTATGCATTAATTTCTGTCTCTGTTTATCATCTTTCAGTCTGTCCTTAAATCACATGCATGGCTCCTTTTTCTCCACACAAACTTGGCTATCAGTTAGATTTGTCATTTTATTTTAATTAACAAAGTATAAAGCTGCCAGGAACCCAAAATACAAACAAAAGACACAAGTTTCTATGGAAATGTTCCATTTAATTTAATTAAAAATTTTTTTTTTACCATTTATACACACAAAAACAGCAGAAATATAATTAATAATAAAACTACAAAACAGTCTATTTGTATGTAGATTAAAAACAGTAATATTTTTCATTGTAGAAAGAAAATTCACATTTTAAAAAGGGTCTAGAAACATAAATGGCACACTGTGAAAGCTCCTATGATGCACTTTCAACTGGCTTTCTCAGCTTGTCTACATATCATATATAAATTAAGTTATCACTGTAAATAAAACATGTGTATTGTCAATAAATAGATGGACTCCAGAGGGTTAAACTCTTATGGGCTATTTTTGTTGTGATCATTCTATTTGTCCAAACAAATGTACCTTGGTCTAATAATTTTTTCCATGATTGTATATAACTCCATCTTCCTGTCTCTTGTGAATTTAAAAAACGGGATCTTCTTGTTGCCTTTGTCACTCTAGCGGGGTGAAAGACTGATCATATGAATGCACATCTGCTCTGCTTATAAACACTCAGTATCAGGCCTGCAGACCCATGCGTGCAGATAGCAGTAGGGAAGGGAGTATATGTCCCCCAGATTCAAAGTGATCCCGATCCGTCCCCCCAACTTTCAGCAACAAACATCGCCAGTAAAACAGAGGATTAATGTTCCGTTACATAGAGTCCGGCGTTTATGTGGTATAGCTAATGGTGCGTACAAGGTCTACACAAATGTCGGAATTTTTTACATTGTCCCGAGCTCCAAGTTCCGACTTTCAGTGCAAATTGAACAAACCATAAGGCATTACGGTAGGAAGACCAGCCTTCAAAATGAAAAGCAAACACATGTAGCTTTCAAAATAAGAGCATGTGGATGTGTTAGCAGAATCCACAACAGAATTTACAAGAAGAGTGTCAAAATATGATGCCTTAAATAAAACAGAACCCTTATTCTCCTTTACAATAATTCATTAAAATATGCAATGATTAAGATGGAATAGTGGCATTAGAAAGTGCAAGAGTCCACCAAATTTAGGCTTTTAGGGCAAACGTTTCAGACCCGGACCACCCTACTTTGTTTGGGTCCCCCCATCATAGTCCCAGAAAATCCTGTAGGAAACACTGGTTCTAAAGGCTTGACAGAATGGACAGACAAGAAAATTGCCAAGTAGTATGTTCAGGGTGATGAAAGGAGGAGAGATGTTTAGATGTCAGTAAATTTGTTTGGCTGCACTGGGAATATTTATTTATGTCAATATGTTGGTTGTTGTTAACACTACAGTTAGTTAAAAATGTATAAATAAAACAAATTTGGGTTAAGGCATAAAGTGGAAAAATAACTCATTGAGTTGAAATCATTTGCTGACAGCTTCGTTCTGACCCTGTGCAGAGCTGACGCTCAGCTGATCATTTTGTCAGTCTGTGGTATGCCTGATGTCTCTACCCTGGTATGTAGGGTCACAGACGTGTTTTTTCAACCGTAATTGAAAACCTTTAATGCAAAAATTAACTGTGACGTATGCACTTTTTCAGATCCCTCCCTGACACTGAGAGCAATGTGTTGAAAGTAGATATGAAGAAAAATAGTCATGTGATGCAGATGGAAGCACCCTCTCACATAATGTTTTTTATGTTATTGGCTCTCAGAGAATACTATTGTTCTCGGTCGTATGGGAGCAAAATTAGGTTGTTGTTCTCTTTAGCATAAGGAACAGAAACCTAAAATGCACAACGAGCAGGATGATACTTATGTCGCGAAAAAAATTGTATTCCGTAGGGAAAAGTAATAGCACACCGATCAAACTGCACGTTTTGATATATAATTCTAGTTCTAGTAGCGGGACGAAATTGTGTCCGGAAGAGGAAGAAAAAATCCAGAGTATAACAATAGTGCTCGGGGCGAAGCACTATTGTTATACTGTGGCACTGGTCCCTACAGCTATAGGGACCAGTGCGCCTTAATGAATGAGGGTCATTTTAGACCATGTTGTGCATTATAAGGGGGGTCGTTATGTTGAGCATCGAGGGGTTAATCAACACGCTGTATGCACAGCTGGGACTGCATGAGAAGCTTTCATGGTCAAAGTGTTCCAGCAGCCTGCAGCAGCTGGTATCTTCTCACCTGCACACAGATCATATCTGACAAACTAAAACACGTGATCCCAAACAGGATCCTTGGAGTCTGGAGAGGATATAAGACGGGCCGACTGGACCTCTGCACCTTTGTGAAGACGTGTGAACTGAACAATGAGGGCTGTTGGTTTGCTGCTGCTGCTGCTGGCTCTGTGTGGGTCAGGAGCTCAGGGGGAGCTTCAGGAGACGGAGACCACAAAGACAACCACTCCTGACATCTGGGCGGAGATGAGAGCTCTGAGAGACATGGTGGTGGAGCTCAACGTGTACGTGGGGCGGCTGCAGAGAGAGAACTCAGGTACACTGCAAAAACACACAGAAAAACACACAAAATGACAAAATGCAAATAAAAAACATTTTAAAAAAATACAATTTTTTTTAAAAACAAAAAAGACAAAAAAACACACCATACATAAACATAAACATTTTTTTTTTACAAAAACCACACAAAAAAGTTTCAAAAACACACACAAAAAACACACAAAAATGACAAAAACACTTAATGTTTGACTATCTGACCTTTGACCCCTGACAACAGTTTGTATTGTCCAAACTGAGTATTTATGAATGATTCAGAAATGATAATATCAGATTGATTACTGATTCAGATCAGACTGATTACTGTTCACCATGTAGTCTTTAAGTTGTCATGGATATTTACAGCATAGATAGATAGATAGATAGATAGATAGATAGATAGATAGATAGATAGACAGACAGACAGACAGACAGACAGACAGACAGATAATAATAATAATAATAATAATAATAATATAGCATGTGTCATATATTTAGCCTGTGCAGGGTGTGCATACCTACACAACATAATAAATAATATTTAAACATGTATAAATATATTTATATATATACACACAAGATATGATATAATATGATATATTATATATATGCATGAGGGTCAACCTGCTGTAAATAATATGTTGTGCACGTTAACAGCGTGCTGCTCTGTAATTCACTGTCATTGCATCAACTCCAGAGCTGCAGACCAGACTGAGCAGCAGTGAGGACATCAGCAAGACCAGGATCGAGACGCTGGAGAGAGAAAATGCAGGTGATTGTACACACACACACACACACACACACACACACACACACTACATATATAATGACTTACACTGACTTTGTTCTGTTCACAGAGAGAAAGGTGGCCTTTTACGTAGGTCTGACTGATTCAAATGGTTTTGGACCATTCAACTCAGACATCACACTGAAATACAGCAGAGTCATCACCAACATTGGCGATGCTTACGATCCATCTACAGGTAATTTGCTGCAGCTCACATCAACATGTTTACTCATGTTAATCTACATTTGTTACAGTTTTCATTTTCTGCTCTGTAGGTTTCTTCACAGCTCCAGTCAGAGGGGTCTACTACTTCCAGTTCACTATGTGTGGTTACCATGCAGGTTACATGGGTGTCTATGTGTACAAGAACAACCAGATGATCATGTTTAATCATGAGACGAAGGAAGAGCCAGATTTTGAATACATGACTAACTCTGTTGTCTTGGAGCTGATGGCAGGAGATGAAATCCACCTCGTTCTCCCAGGAGGCCAGTCTCTCTATGACGATTCAGAGAACCAGAGCACCTTCAGTGGCTCCCTCCTCTTCACACTGTGAGGATTCCTTCAGCTGCTGTGTGACTCCTCATTGGCTACACTGTGATTTACTGCATGTACCAAATAATGAGATTCTGCATCTGACTTCTCTGTTGTGTCATCACATGAAAGCAACATTGAAATAAATCTGTGAAGCATTCAGAAAACAATGTTTAATCCCTCTGATTCTCCACTTTGTTCTCCCCGACGGTTCCTCTCCTCCTTCACTGTCTCCCTCTACCTCTTCTGTGTGTTCAGACACCAGAGGGGAACCCCACACACCATCTTTATAAATATCATATTTCATATCTGAAATATAGGCCTTATTGTTATTTTAGCCTCAGTTTAAATCATGTGTGCTCTAGACTTAATATACTGCTTAATAACACTACTACTAATAACAGCTCTTTGTTGTTGTTTTTTTACATTTCCATTATTTATTATTCATGATGGAAAAAGGAAGAAAACTAAAATACTAAAAAAATCAAGTCAAAATGTATTTATAGACATTTAAAAACAACCTCAGTTGGCTCTGGTTGTGACAGAGGAGAGTTTTTCTAGACAATGAGGTCAGTAGTGAGACAGAGTGAAGAGAAGCTGATAAGCATCAGTCACACTAAAAGGCCTCAGCGTGACATTTAGTCATTTGTGCTCATCATAGTAGCAGTTTCTCATTCCTTACAACAAATTACAAATGCTTTTGGACATGCATCAAGTGCTTTCATACAACTCTCTGCTGTTTTATAACATTATCATTTGCGTATGTCATGTCAGTCAACATTTACTATACTAGTGAATGCTGAATAGTCATTCCATATAAAACTAATAGTCTCATTTCATTGCTTGGTTTGCGAAAAAAATCGTATTCTGTAGAGAAAAGTAATAGCACACCGATGCCGATCAATCTTCACGTTTTGATATATAATTTGTCCTGCAACTCTTCAAGTTGTAGGACTAGTAGCGGAACGAAATTGCGTCCGGAAGAGGAAGCAGAAAAAATCCACAGTATAACAATAGTGCTCGGTGCGATTGCCCCATGACCCTAATAAAACAAATTAGGTTACAAAAAACAGTATAACCCATACTCACATCCATAGAAAGTGCACTATAGAGGTAAAACAAAACAGGACGTACAGAGGTTGGTACAGGAGATTGAAATAACAGCAGGAGGCCTGGATAAGTTTATATCATTCTCACATAATGTAACATTACACCTAACCTTTAAGGCTATTTGCCCAAACATTGAGTGAATTCCAGAATCAAGCCCTATTTCAATTCTGACCATGAACGTCACCTATAGGAGCAGCTCTATTATGTAAAAAGACTAATGTTTTTTCCAAAGATTAAACATGATTATTTCTGATGATTGGTTGGTGTTATAATTGTCTTAACTATGCACCTTATGCAGTGGGACTTTTAATGTCATTGTATAGTTGCCTGTATAATGACAATAAAGGCTATTTTGTTTATTTTATTTTATTTTATTTTATTTTATTTTATTTGAAGATCTGGCACTTTCCTGTTGCAATGGTCCACCACTGTTTTTGAATATTTAATGGTCTTCAAAAGCTTCGATTGTAGTTTACCTGCATCGTTATTCTCCTCAAAGGACCAAACCAGCATATGTTGACCGGTTGAGTCCAGAACAGCAGGTCTTATGATCCCCGGCCCTTCCCCCGGGCCCTCTGGGGATCCTGATGACCAAATGGATGTTTTGTTCTTGTTCTCTTTTTCCTCTCAGGTAGAGTGAAAGAAAGCCTTGCTCTAATTCTGCTCTCAGCCGACCACAGTTTCACATCGAGGGGTCAAATTAGTGATTAACTCAAACAGCTCTATTGTTTGGTTTTGGCAAATGTGTAATGGGAAATGCTTAGTTAGCACAATGCTGAATATCCTCTGCATGGCTACTTTCAGTCAGAGCAGCTTAAAGCAGCAGATTAAAGGTATAATATGCAGGATTATTCCATAAACAATGTAAAGACAAAAATAATCCCTCTCAATCATCATTTATCATCACTGCTAGGGTGTGGTGGTTTCTGTACTCGCCCTCTGCCTATATTTTCTTTTTTTCCCCCCTTTTGCTGTATTTGGGCGGCACCCTTTGGGCATGAAGCTTAGCAAAATAGTGTGCACAGCACCAAAAAATGCAAATATAGTAAGGAAAAACACCAAGCTGCATATGTCTGCCTGCATTGCTAACCTTACTTTTGATATATGCATGTATAACACTGCAAAAAACGTGTGTCTAAAAACAAGATAAAAACACTAAATCTGAGGGAAATTATCTTGCTGCATGGACAGATAATTTCACTTGACAACATTTCTTAAATTAAGATTGTTAAATCTAAAAAAAAGCATGTTGAACGCTTATAATAAGAAATTAACTCTTAAATCAAGATAAATTATCTAATACTTCTAAATCTAAATTGTAAAATCTTGATAAGAAACAAATAATTTGCAGTTCATCGCTGCTTGCAGCTTTAATTTATCTTGTTTTAAGAGTTAATTTCTTATTTTAAGCGTACAACATGTTTATTTCTAAATTTAATCATCTTAATTTAAGAAATCATGTCGAGTGAAATCTGAAATCTGTCCATGCAGTAAGATATTTTCCCTTCAGATTTAGAGGTTTTACCTTGTTTTTAGACACTTCTTTTTTGCAGTGCAGATATGCTGCAAATGCCCTTTTGTTGCATTACTGCTCTGTCCATATCTCACATAATTGCTGTATATGATGCTCCTGTTGTACAGTTATGGTCAGGAAATGACATAGTTTAAACAAACAAGATCTTTATCCAGAAACAAGTACAACTTCCAGTGAGTGAGAAAGGAGAACATGTCTGGTCTGGACCCTGCCAGCCACAGTCAAAGAGTGCTAGACTAGTTTTTGGCATTTGCAAAAGAATTATTAAGGTATTATTTTCTTAAAGTCCTTACAGGAGCACAAAACAATGATTGAGTTGTTGTTATTAAAGCTGCTTCTAACCGCATAATCAGGAATTAGCGACTCACTACATTGAACTTGTCCAAGCTTGCATATACTGACAAGAAACATCATGAGACCAAAAAAGAGAGAAGTAGCGATTAATTAGTCATAGCTTGTGATAGACGTGTAAAAGGCCTGGAAAAAGATGGATTTAGCACCTGTACATTCAACTCAGAATCACCTTTTTTTGGTTGTGACTTGTTGATCATAAAGCAAACTTCAAGTCTAATCTCATTCTTTTTTATGGTCTCATGATATGTCCTTAAAAGCCCCTGTTTTGTGATACCTGCATTGTTTTCTCCTTGCTTTCTTGTTCATTTTAATGCCTGATACAGCTAAAGGTACATTTGTTTGGACAAATATAATGATAACAAAAAAATAGCTGAAAAGAGTTAATTCAAGAGCTGATATCTAGACATTTTCCATGGTTTTCTTGATAATGATTTTGGTTATTATCAAGAAAAACCATGAAAAATGTCTAGATATCAGCTCTTAAATTAAACTCTTATCAGCTATTTTTGTTGTTATCATTATATTTGTCCAAACAAATGTACCAGGCATTAAACCTCTGAAGTCCAGGAGATTTTGGTTCAAATTTGTCAACTTCCTATGCATTCATTTCTGTCTCTGTTTAGCATCTTTCAGTCTGTCCTTACATCACATGCATGGCTCCTTTTCCTCGACACAAACTTGGCTATCAGTCAGATTTTCCTTTTTTTTAAAATTAAAGTATAAAGCTGCCAGGAACTGAAAATACAAACAATAGACACAGGTGTCTATGGAAATGTACCAAAAAAGAATAAATAATAAAACTGCAAAACAGTGTATTTGCATATAAATTAAAGATAGTAACAGTTTTCATTGTAGAAAGAAAATTCACATTTTAAAAATGGTCTAGAAACATAAATGGCACACTGTGAAAGCTCCTATGATTGAACTTTCAACTGGTTTTCTCAGCTTGTCTACATATCATATATAAATAAAGTTATTACTGTAAATAAAACATGTGTATTTTCAATAAATAGATGGACTCCAGAGGGTTAAAATGAACATGAAATAGAAGAAAACAAGGGTGGTCTAATATTTTTTTCCATGACTATGTTTTAAATATTGTAAAATGTAGCTAATAGGGCATATCAATACACAGGCCTGCCTTTCATCATTAGCTTTAATTTAATATATGTGAGTATAAACACAAGCCCCTCAAAAAGGCTTTGAGTTCACCCAGAGTTTACCCTCACATCAATTATTCAAGAGTCCATTGAAGACCATTTACAAGGTTTAGGGACTGTCCTTTGTTCTGTAAAAGTTACAGTTACAGTGTGAAACCATTAACTGGTGTTAAAACATCCACAAAACGACATCATCACATATACCTTGACACCACAAAAAACACAATCCAGGAAGTCCAACGAAGATTAAAAAAGAGACAAATAGAAGATGAATTGGCTCCAAAATATTTCTTCATCTTCTTTTTTTTTTAAAAATACAACAAAGCCACTAGGAGCTCTGAACAACAATATCAGATACATTTATCAGAATGAATGAGTCCTGCAATGTCACCTTATTAGCTGCCACACAGTCAACACTGGTTACATAACAGATGCAACACAATTTGCCAGTCTGGATCTCTTGCATGACTATTAGATATAGATTAATTTGTGTCTGTCTATCCACTGTCATCCACAGGTCATCAGCGGGAGGCTGATCTCACTGTCACAGATTAAAAAGCTTGTGTTTTCCTCTCTGAAGTGATTGAATAAGATTAAAAGCCAACCAGTGAGATTCCATCTGGTGACTGTGGAGAAAGTCTACGATAATAATGAATTTCTGTTCTGTTTAACAGCTCGTGCACAATTATTTACGTGCACAAAGGCAATTGTTTGCTTCGATGCTACTTATTCTCACTATAGCATGGTGTTAAATTAAATGTAAGAGAACAGAACTTGTAGCACCCTCTGAAGACAAAGCCAAGTAGAAATCTGTTAGCAAGCATTTAAGAGCCTGACAATGTGATACTCTGGTGTCATTTAAGTAGTTTTACCTCAGCCAGTGTCACATCTGCTGAGAAAACTTTCACCCTTTATCACAAAATGCCTGTAGCATTACGTCATTTACTAATCAGACTTGAAAAAATGACTTTAACATGGAAATAATTAAAGCAAGATTACAGTTGAAAATTGATAGCAAACCAATGCAAAACAAAAAGCAAAACAATGGTACTTTAAAAGATATATTTTATTTTATTATTATTATTATTATTATTATTATTATTATTATTAACAACAACAACAATAATAATAATAATAATAATTATTATTATTATTATTTATTTATTTATTTATTTATTTATTTATTTATTTATTTATTATTAATAATATATTTTTTTAAATTATTATTATCTTTTTTTTCTTAGTTTATTTTTTTTGCCTTTATTATTGTTTTTATATGGGTATACTTATTTGCATATACTATGTATTTATTAATCTAATATTAAATAGGATTATAGTAGGAACATAAGAATAAACAAATGTTTTATCATAAGCATCTCCACCATGCAATGTCTTATATGTACTGTCATTATGCTTTGAATTAAATAAAAAAAATAAAAAAAATCAGACTGCACATGTCCTGAGCCCCACATCACTTGGTAAACAATCACTGACTAAAACAAAGCTCTCTCCCCTGGATCTGCCTCTTCCTCTTCCTTCTCAGTTTATTTTTCCCAAAGGAGGAAGTAAAAAAATAATGATTCTTCTTATCCTTCATCCAGCACATACTGTAGCCGGCACACTTGAATAACAGCATGAGTAAGAGTATGCTGAAGAAATCGACCTATTATTTACTTTGCAGCAGTTCCTCCCTTTGTACACACATGCCAGTCTTAAATATTCTTTAAAGAGTAAACGTGTGTGTGTTGAATAACGCAGAGGAAATGTGCACATCCTTTAAAGCCATCAAAGCTTTTTCTTTTTTTCTTTTTTCTCTTTATTTATATCGAACAGCAATACATTGCACAGTTACAAAGAAGAAGAAAAGTTACAGAAAATAAACAATGCAAAAAATTAAATAGAAATAAATCGTATATATAAAAAAAGATTCAAAATCACATTTTATGTTGGACAAAAGGACTAAAAAAGACACAAAATGACCAAAAAAAGACAAAATTAGTAAAAAAAAAAAGAAAAAAAGAAAAATGAGGAACAAAAAGACACAAAATTACTAAAAACAGACACAAAATGATCAAAAAAAGACACAAAATAACTAAAAAAAAAGACACAAAATGACCAAAAATCAAACAAACAGAAGACACAAAAAGACACAAAAAAGACTCAAAATAACTAAAAAAGACACAAAATGACTTACAAAGACACAAAATGACAAAAAAATACACAAAATGACCAAAATTGTTACGCAAACACACAAGACACTGATAAAATAGAGTCACACTGGAATAAAAACCAGAGTTGGATGACAGGCTCACACAAAATCACAAGATCACATTTATGTTGGTTTCTTTTTGGTTCAAAATGTTGATCCAGTAAATCAGAATAAAAAATCAAATATCATTAGGTCATATAGGTGAGGTTGTGCTGAGAAAATATATACCAACATGGCATTTAAACATTTTTTAAGTGGTGTATACGGGCAGGATGAAAAGGATTAAAAAACGAACAAAATAGCCCAAGATTCCATAGAGTTAAATGACACTTCCTCAGCTTTAATAGAAGCCATCAGAGCCCTTTGTCGGGATGGACCACAGACTGTATATAAATAAGGGATGGACACAAAGAGGGCGTATGCTGAGGGAGGGCTGTGACCCTGCAGGCTCCGCCCCCTCTGCATAATGTGCCGGCTTCATTGAAACAAGCAGACAGCAGAAACAGCAGAGCAGCACCGCTCGGGCTTCACGGGACAGCCAGCAAACACACAGAGAAGAAGAAAAAAAAACTCCCAAGTGTGAGAAAACAGGACTGCTAACATGTGTCGAGTGTTGTGAGCGAGGGGACGCGGAGAAGAACTTTTTTCTTTATCTTATTAAAGACTCGGATGGAAATCATTTGGGAATACAGCTTCCTCTCCTCCTCAGCCGCGCTGGTACCCTGAACTCAGACTACAAAGGGACGTGAGCTTTGGCCACACAGTCAAAATGGAAACATTCTTTGTGGAGGTAGGTTTAAATTACTTTCTCCATTCAGTTTTTTTGCATTCGTTTCCTACTTTCAGCGGGACTCTTTAATTTATTTTGGGACCTCGATGGTCTTTGTTTTGTTTTGTTGTGCTGTGCGCGTGCCTCAACCCCAGCTGGTCCAGTTTTAACCTCTGTAAAGTGTTAGTGAACTAATCACTAAAAAACACTTTTTTGACACTTACTTTGCTACGTTTGAGGTCTTTGTGATGCTTTCACGGACACTGAGACATGTAAATATGCCCTACTAGCGCTGGGCTGGTCTACAGGATGCAGCTGTACTGGGAGCTGTAATACCCCAACAAGCCTCACTTACATATCGTCACACTGTTAAAATAATCGTCAATAAAAGTCATTTTTCTTTTTTGCCTAAATCATCTCCTCATGACGTCGGCCACCTATGGTAAAATCACTTCATCCTCAGTTGATCAGATCATGTGATTTTACCCCTTTAAGATCATCACTTCTGTGACAATTTGCCACATTCATAGGCATCAGATAAGAACCCAGCAAAGAAGAGCTAGAGGGAGATTGTTTAGTTATCAGTTTAGTTTATCAGTGTTTTATTGTTGACACTAATATTGGTAACACTTTATTTTGAAGGTGTCTACATAAGAGTGACATTAGCGTGTCATGAACATTAATGACACTTTGAAGTAACATTATTGCTCATGATACTTGTCATGTCATGTTTCTGACAGGCTTGTGTCACTCTTATGTAGACACCTTCAAAATAAAGTGTTACCATATCTTGCTTAAGTCACAAAGGCATGTTCAAAAAATTGCCCAAAAGTAATTTATTTCTCTTAAGTTAAATAATTTACACAGTGTTATTACTATGCCAATAGCCATCCATTGTTACATCCTTTTTGAGTGAAATGATCAATAAATGTCATATGTTGGTGAAGTTTTTGTGTTTCCTGCAAAACTTGAAAAAAATGACTTAGGCGATTATTTTAACAGGGTGACGATTTAAGGACACCATCACTGTGACTGTGACTTTTAAGATCTCTTCTCCAGTTCTGCCAAGACTATCACCTTACTGATAAAAAAAACCCCAAAGACAAACAGGACTCATGATAGCATATATATCTCCATTCTTCTTCTTCTTCTTTTTTTTAAATGTCCTTTGTAGTTTCAGTTTTATGGCAGGTAATCCAGTGCCTGTAAAAGCTGAGTGTGTGCCCATACAGGTTAGATGTGTCATCTGCAAATCAGTCCAGACACAGACACGCTCACACACACGCACACACACACAGGCTGGTATAGGTCTGATTTGTCATCCTGCTCTGACTCACAGTGTGTTAGTGATGTGAGTCTCCTCTCACAGCATCAGCAGCCTTTGACCCTCATGACTCGATGTAGGTGCAGTGTGCCGGAGACAACTCCTGGATCATGCTGGTTCTATACTACACACTTTGAACTGGTAAAAGGTTTAATTAATATTAAACTGATTGAGGTCATTCATCCTTTGACATGCAAGAGATTCATGATTAGAGTTGAAAATTGATAGGTTTAGTGAACAATGGTTCCTGTCAATAAGGGCCATACCTGAGTCCGACACACGTCCCTTTTTATAATAATAATAATAATTATTATTATTATTATAATAATAATAATTATTATTATTATTATTGTTACTATTATTATTATTATTACCATCATAATTTCCCCCTTTTTTTCTTTTTTCTTTTTTTCTCTTATTCTTATTATGAATCTTGTTTTTTTTTTTAATGGTTTTTGGCTTTATTTTTTTATTTTTTTTATTATAATAAGCATCTCCACCATGCAATGTCTTATATGTACTGTCATTATTATTTGTATTCAATTTTTAAAAAATCATCCTTTGACATGCAAGAGATTCATGATGACGAAAGTAAAACTTTGGCACACTTGCAGTTATTATACTCACTTTTTATAATTAATTTGATAATTTGAAAAGAAAAATTGTGCTGGAGTTTCACTTGCACTCTTTTGCAAGACAAAAAAAGACAAAAAAAAACATTTAAAAAATTGTATCATCTAAACTATGTAAAAAAAAAACAACACGTTGGAAAGAAAAATAATTACAGTTTTAGTGCACCTCACAACATAATTTATCAGCATATAGCAGCACTTCCTTTAACATTAGAAAATTATAATTTACATAAAAATGTAAGTGTCGGGGCCATCCGTGTTGTTGACTCAGCAAAATACTATAATACTTAAATAATCAGAGGTATTTGTTGATGCAGAATACTTAAAAATTGCATTAATTGGTCTATCACTAGTTATAATGGTGCCAAACAGTGAGTTTTAGACTCTAGTTGTGTAATGCTGTTTGTTTCAACATTGCAAGAATGGGGAAATGCCTGAATTCTTGTCATTCCTTGGCGAGATGTTGTACTGACTCATTTCTTGACCAAATACCATCTTTTGGTGACTTCAGTCTAAAACTAAAAGCATCAACCTTTAAAAGCCCATACAAACTTTATTTTTCAATATTCTGTTGCATAAACCAACCATGTAGCGAACAGATTGAGGTGAACTGGATTTTGGGTCATAATCTGATTTTATTAGAGTGATATGTCCAGAAGAAGGATATCATCTCAGATCAGCAGAGATCATTGATGTAATTTGTTGTGTGTCCTTCGTTGTGTACCGACTGTGTGAGAGCTCCCCAAAGATTTATTGTTATTCATTGAGGGTGCTTTTGTTTCTTTTTTTTCTAAAGTGGAAGTATATTGCTTTTCATCCTGCTATATAAGCAAAGTGCTTTGCTGCTGTCTGGAATGACAATTTATTTGGCAAGGACAAAGTTTTAAAGTGTAATTTGATCAAAGTATATCAGTTCTGGGGTTTTTTTTTGTCTCAGGACGGCTGTCTGAAGCAAACTCTACCTCTGATCCAGAAACAGTAGAAAAAGCTGTGAAACATGAGTATTTATCGTCACATTATTTTTAATGAAAAACTGCATTAAAATAAATGAATGGACTGCCCTGGTTTTTTAAACTTTGGGGTCATGGAAAGAGACCAGCTTCCTGAACTCGTCAGTGTGACCAGTGTGGATTTAATTAAGCAGGAATTTTGGAAATGAAGTAAGATGAGGATTAAACTCGACCCAGTGAAAACAAGTGCTGCAGGATAAATCTTAGGCCTGATTCATCACTGTGCATCCAGTGAATCAATCAGTCTGACAGCTACCGTGATATATAGATGTCAACATGACTTTTTAAAAACCTTTGCGTATACCTGCATGTTTAGATCTGATTTTCTATCTAAAAAGAGAAGTTTCTCTGGAGATCAGGTTATAGAAGACTTAATATGCCTTTTCTCATATACAGCCTATAATGTTAGTGTCAGATGAGTCAAATAGTGTGTTGAATCTATATAAAAGTCATTTTTTTCTGCTCTTGACTTGACTTGTTTTTTGACATATTTCTATATATGGTCATCTGCTGCAGACATGTTTCTGGAGTGTTTACATTACATAGTGGTGCTATATAAAGCTACATGCTAACCTCAAGGAAGCATGTCATCTTGTTTGCTGATATTGCTAATTTCTTCCCACTTTTGGATAACAGGAACACCTGCAGGAACATGTTTGATTGTGTAGATTTTGTTTAAGAAGCTCTGATTGATGATTTTTCATGGTCGTTACTACAGCTACAGTAGCTACATGCTAATATCAGTGAAATGTAATTGACTGTAATCTTGGCTGCTGATGTTTTTAATTTCTCTACAATTTCAGATCAGTTTCTGGCTGGAAAGTGTTTGAATGTGTAGTTTTTGATTAGAAGCTTTTATTGGCATTATAGTTTCCCTTTAATTAAAAAATAAGAGCAGCCAAGAGTCAGCTTTCCCTTGCACGTCACCGTTGGCGATGGTGAAGATGGTGACGGGGTTAGAGAGTAAGGAGTGGCAGGGTGTGTGCTCAGGGGTTTATCCTGAGAGCCCATCCTGTCCATCAGTGGCCTTTTCCTCTCAGGAGACACAACACCGTAAAACCCTCAGCGACGCTGCCTCCACCCCACACCCAATCCGTCCTCTGAATGAATCTGACCCACTGAACAAACACAAATACCTGCAGTGTGTTAGCGATCTTGTCCGTGCCATCTTCTGTCAGGATTATGGATTTGGTTGTCAGGAAGTCTTACATCTGTGGCTTTTTGTGTGTTTAAACATACAACCCCTGAGATATTTTATGTTAAAAAAAAAAAATTGAATTTTGTGAATTTGGAGTTTACCTATTGAACAAAACAAATATTTTTCTACATGTGGATTCGGTCGTCGTAGACTTTCATGTGTCAGGAAGTCTCACATCTGTGGCTTTTTGTGTGTTTAAACATAGAACCCCTGAGATATTTTATGTCTTTGTGAAGCATCCTGTTGACCAAGTTGAATCCCAGTTATGCACATTTCTAAACTTGGTAATCAGTTCCTTTATAGCAGCAGCTGCTGCTCACTGTAAAGCCACATGAGGACCTTTCCACACCCGTTAACTCCTTCGTTGCATTACACTCCAAATTCCTTTCTCTTAAAGATACTCTGACAGAGGGAATCCCAGATTCCCGGCCCTGACCTCTGAAATTCCCGGTCATGGCCAGCCTGTCATCCATGCATTGTGGAGCTGTGGTGACAAGGCTTTAGGTTTCACACCATCGCCACCGCCCCCCACACACAGACAGACAAATTCTCTCCATCCTGAGACACCCCTCACAGGCCTATGTGCCGTTTATGTCCAGTTCTTTGAAGCCTGAGCCGGGGGTCGGCATGCTCACTAAGCATTCTGGTGAAATGGGTAATGTGAGAAAGGCCAACCTGCTCCGGAGGCTGGACTATTTTTCTACCCAGGGTCTTTTCTACCCAGTTGTCACTTCCTCCAGCTGCCACTTTAGAGGGCTTTAGAGCATCTGAGATCATCGCTCTTCACTTCCAGCCTCGCTGACGGCTGATGGAGTAAGGAAGGAAGTCAGGAAGTAAAGTTAGGATGTAAGGAAGGAAGGAAAGGTACACAAATGGCTAATGGGTCGGGCATTCCTTTGAATTCTTTCTGTCTTACCTTGTAATTAAACTTGAAGTGGTTATTGTGTGCATTTTTGCACCAAATTAGGGGACTTCCAAACAATGCTGCAGACGGATTAACAGCGCCGGTTGTTTCTGAACAAACACAGGGAGGTATTATTAGAGGAGTTGTTTATGTGTGCGTCAGCAGAACTCCTGCAGCTTTGGTACAGTCTGGAGGTGGTTTAATCTGTCACAAGAGCGCTGGGCCTAATTACCAACAGGCATTGTCTGACCACACACCAAATAACATGGATAATCCTTGCTCATAATGACACAGATGCCTGGTGTTAGGGGAGGCGGCTTAGGTTTGGAAACCAACACTCATAAGGAAAATTTGGAATTTTGTGAATTTGGAGTTTAGATATTGAACAAAACAGATATTTTTCTACATGTGGTGTCCGTTTTTAACTGACTGATAATAATCTGGTTTTAGCCTTTTCACCTCACTAGCATGTGTTTGCATTTCTAGTGTCTCTATCAGTAACCTGACCTCTGTCTATCAGCGAGCTGACCGTCACATGGGGAGCGCAGCGCTGTGATAACCTCCTGCTGACACCACGCTGTTGACTTTAGCTTTAACCTGCTACATCACTGAGGCTTTCAGAAAAAAGCTGTATGTGTGTTTGTGGTGTGAAAAGAAAACAGAGCATCTTTCCACCGTTTGTGTATCTGCTGGATCTGTGTATCTACAGATCTGTTACAAAATTAAACAATTTTTTTTTTGGCCCAGGCTTAACCTTACTGTCATGTTTCATTAAAGTCAGGCCAGTAGTTTTTACATGATCATGCTGACAGACAAACAAACAAAAAAGAAAACAAACTCATGTTGATGGACAAAAAGTCCAGCCTCATGGGTGGAGGCTGATTGGAGCTGACCGTATGCTGACTGCTGATGACTCTGGTGTTCAGGTTTTTTTCCCCCACATATTTAAACTTATGATCTCTTTAGATATTTAAAAGTATGATCAGAAATCCTTAGAATTCTCAAAACTTAAACCTAATGTTGAGCCAGCCTTTTTACCCTGGAAACAACAACTCCACTGTAAGGAGAGTGAACATAAGGGATTATCAAAACCACTACAGTCCTAGAAGAGTCTTTGCTCCATGAAGGGACGTGACAACTTTTTTCATGCATGTTGGTCTTGACTGCTTGTTCACTCAGAACCAGCAACCTTTCAGCAATAGTTTTGCTTTTCCCAATACAAATGGGCCAAAGTTCTTCTGTTTCTTTCTTGCTGAAAATGATATGAGAAGATCGATACCACTCTTATTTCTGTAAGTGGTACCAATCTTCTCATCTAACTCTTGGCCAGAAAGTGAGTTGTGCATGACCCAAAAAAATGTCAGACTGTTCCTTTAATAGCTGACCTTCACTGACATCCAGCCTGATTCTAGCTTGCAAACCCCATTAGTCCCACTGCCTCCAGTCTCTTATACGTTCAAAGGAAAATGTCACACTTAATGTTCAGAAGACACTGCTCATAAAAACATATTAGTAACGTTCAATCTACCCTCCAACACCCATCCTTCCTGCCTCTCGACATGTGTGTGTGTGTGTGTGTGTGTGTGTGTGTGTGTGTGTGTGTGTGTGTTCCTATCAGGGCAGTCTTGGGCGTGTCATGCTCGTCTGAAATATGAATCACTTTGGGGCACTTGGGCAAATCACTAATTTTTTTGCCATCTCAACAAGGCTGTGATGAAAGAGAACATCCTCAGCCATTGTCTGCCAAATCTGTGAATATAAAAGGAAAATGAAGAAATCCCTGTACAGTCATGCAGTGTTGTGCCTGAACTTGTAAAAAGCAATGGCTCATTATCTGATGAACTCATCTTGTTCAGTGTAAGAACAACAAGGACTTTCTTCAAGGGAGTTAAGAAGAACCATTATTTAAATGTTTAAACATGTTGTAAACACTTTAGGATTACTGAAAGAAGACGTTTCAGATTTCTTTCTTGATGAGTTCATGAGAAGATGATGCATCTCTGTACAGTAAATATGCAGCTGAGGCCAGAAGTCAGTTAGCTTAGCTTAGATTTGAAAACAAAGGGAAACTTTGGCTCTGTCCAAAGGTAACAAAATCCACCTACCCGCAGCTCTAAAGTCCACTAATTAACACACTATGTCTCGTTTGTTTAACATCTGGCTAAGCTAAGCTAAGATAAGCTAAGCTAAGCTAAGCTAAGCTAATCACCTGCTGGCTCTGGCTTCATATTTAGCATTAAACTCTCAACAACAAGAAAGCAAACAAGTGTATTTCTTAAAATCCTTCTCTATTCTTTTCACCTCCCAACATTTATAGTGAAATAATAAATTGCAGAAACAGAGATTTCTGAATGATATGTTGTTTGTGACCTCTGTCCGCCCTGTTTTCTTCTCCATGTCTCAGTAAGATTTTCATATCCAGCAGGTGAATCTGGACTCTAAACCAGATCAATCCCGCCACTCTACAAACACAACATTTTTTATTTTCCACCAGATTAGCGTGCCCTGTATTTGTGCAGCAGAAATTCCTACGCAGAGAGAATTAAAGTTGCTGTTTATTATTGCTGCTTACCACACACAATAAATGTCTGTTGGCCTTCACCTTGGCTGCCCCACCTGACAGTCACAGTGAGCTGGTAATGAGTGTAGCCTAAATCCTCTCAGTTCAGAGGTCTCGTCTGGCAGCTTAATAACAGCCAACCTGTGATTACTGCTCCCAGGCCAGATGTTGACTTTCCTTTTTTAGCCCCCTATGATTACTGCGCACAGAGGCAGCCTATTACGGGACGTCTCTGCACACTTTCCTGTATATTACACTGCAAAAACCAACTGACAAAAAATAAGAAATAAATAACTAGAATTGAGCAAATACATGTTTGAAACAAGTAAAATTATCTGCCAGTGCAGTAAGTCCATTTTTCTTTGTAAGAATTCTTTAAATAAGTAAAAAAAATTTATATCTAGGCACTGGAAAAGTCAAAATATTGGAATAAGTCAAGATATACTTATTTTAAGCAATTGTGGCCTGAATAGCCCGACTATATTAAAATAAGCCAGCAATACATGAAACTGGCATGTTTTGGTGGTAGAAAATGCTTTTTAAATAGTATTCAACCTACATGCAATTAGGAACCAATATTTTAGGTAAAAACTCACCATATTCAACGGTTGAATAGCTTGAAAAGCATGAAAAAGCTCACAATGTCAATCATAAAAAGAAGTCAAACAATAAGATAATTAAATAAGCACATAATACTACTACTCATAATTAAATAAGCACATAATATTAATACTTATAATTAAATAAACACATAAAGCTATGGTCAGTGGTTAAATTATACTCAAAACAATATAATTAAGATACTATTGCTAGATATAAGAAGAAAATACATGGTAAGTTTCATGTTTTTTTGCAGTGTACATTTCCCTATGCATGTAAGTTAAACACATTGCCAGAAACCACAGGGGAATATAGCCTAAGGGTAAAGAAATATTTCAAAAACTATAAAATTGTTGACGCCCTCGTGATGATGTTGCTGCTACAGTTGTAATTTCAGCACTAATAGCATGAGGAACACCCTGCCGGCCATAAGTACACGTCCCACGCTGCATGAGTCTCGACTGCTGTGGCCTGAAGAGTCTAACTGGCACTTTGGTGCTTATAAGAAACAAACAACACAGCATGGCACAATCCACAGTTATGACCTGTAAGCTTTCCCATCCATCCCATGTCTGTTTTATTAGACATGAGTGTGTGTGGTTTGGCCTGGGGCTGTTTGTCAGACACTGAGACTCACATGTGGAGAAATGTTCCAGGTTTTCAAGACTCTGCTTGTGTTTATTTCTCACACTTGAACCGTCACATTCAGACTACAAAAATACTCCCACATTTCCCAGCAAGAGACGAAAAAGATGGCAGTTTTTCTTAGTCTTTCTGCAGACTGAGTCACTTCTGGAGAACCACATACATATATCCAATGTGTCCAGTCGTTACATCATCCTGACCACCAGTGCTCCGCTCCCTTCTTACCATTATAGATTATCCATATAAATTATGAACTTTAAATGTGATGTATGTGCTTGTTCAGTTGCTGATACAGCTCCAGAGAGGTGCAGACTGCAGCAAAATGCTAATCAATTGAACTGCTGACTTCTTAGTAACCGGTTAATACAAAATGTAAAAAAAAAAAAAAGGAAAAAAAGACTACATTCACTACACTACAATTTTTACATTTTCAAAAAAAATGTTGCAATATTTATTGCAGGTTGTTAAATCCAACTAACGGTGGCAAACCCAATATATTTGATTTGTTTTCAGATTCAGAATTAGCATACTTAATTAGTCCCAGAAGGGTAATTCAGTTTTACAGTCAGCCTGTCCATAGTACAAAATATATATATTAAAAAACAAACAAAAGCAGTAGAAGAAAATTCTGACATTTAAGAAGCTTTTGGCATTTTTACTCCATCGACTTATTTATTATCAAAATTAGAGCGGCAAATATTACTTGCCTTATGGACCGGTTGATCGACAGAAAAATATTCATTTTAAAATCGATTAATTATTAAAGAAAATTTTCATGTAAAAATAGCAACTGTTTTATGTCATATTAAACTGAATATCTTTGGGTTTTGGACTGACAAAATAAGACTTTTAAGTAATCACTGTGGACTTTAGGGAATTTGAAAAAGGACATTTTTCACTATCTTTGGACTTTTTATGGACCAAACAACTAATCAAGAAAATAATCAGCAGAGAAAATAATAATAAGAATATTCATGAGATGCAACCCTAATCAAAAAGCTATGATGTTAAACAGAAAAAAGCAGGCACAATACATATGTATTGCATCATGTTTTTTGTATTTTAGTTCATCTAACCTAACCCTAACCCTGCTGTTTTACATGTTTTTTTAATTTTGGACATGTGTTGTACTGCTGACACAAATGATTGTGTCAGCAGTACAACACATGTCCAAAATATTAAAAAAACATGTAAAACAGCAGGATCCTCATGAGCGATCGATGTGGGTCAGTGTGAGGTGTGAGTGAAGGTCAAAGGCAGTGAAACAGGAGCAGGTCATCGATGGCACACACACACACACACACACACACACACACAGGCTCAGTCTCTGACAGTCCTGACTGAGCAGCATTCCTGAAATATCTCCGGGATTCCTGCTGTGTGACCCCACAACAGTCCACAGAGGAACATGAGAGGAGCAGATATGCTGATGGAGGACAGGAGGAGGAATGCCAGGTGGCTGTGTAGATATTTAAAATCATGAAGCTTAGCTGACAATCCAATCAGACATGCTGTAATCGCATCATTTGCTGCCTCTTCGTCTCGTCCCGGAACCCATTCTGATGTCAGGAACAGTATCATAACCCCGAGCACAGGATCATAGAAATACTTTGATCGCCCTCGAACAGCAGTGGAAGGAAAATATGTCCACACGGGATAACAATGTAAAGCAGGCTAGTGTGCCAAGAGTCTCTCTAAAGTGCTCCTCTTCCTCTTTCTGGGCTCCTGAAGACATAATTTGTTATGCAAATTCCCCTCAATGTACTCATTAGCAGGTGATGACGGGGGGGAGCTGCTTGTTAACCCCCCGGACACACTAACTACTTCACACACAGCGTGCACACAATCACAAACTTGCACATATTTGCTTAACTTGCAAGAGGAATTTTGTGAGTGTGATTAAAAACAATCTAAAAGCTCGTGATTACAGCAAATTGCTGGTGCGTTGCATGTGTTTGATTCCTATTAACCCAGTGACACAGTTGCATTCATAACTTCATCATCCGCAGACATTCTGCTTTAACAAAAACAGTCTATGAATATGCAAATGAAGCATGGGTTAAGTGATGAGGCTGCTGCCTCCGGGCCATCCTGCTTTAAATCTGTTTATAGCTCTCTCAGCGGGGGGTTCACGCTGCTCCTCACAGTCAAGAACAATTGATAAACTGCACCCTTTCTCCCCCTTTTTCCTCTACTCCCTCCTCCTCCACCACAGAGTGAGGAAAGCCCTGCTCTCAGGGGACTCCTCCTCCTCCATTAGCTAATTTCTGATCAGCTGCTACCTCCATCATTTATTCATACGTCTTCCAGCACAGATGCTGAAGGTTGCCTTTAATCATCTGATTTCTCCCCTCGGTCACACCGACCCTGCCCTGCCCCGCCCTCGCCCCATGCTGGCTGAGGGCACCAGCAGGCAGACGTTACAGTGGCAACGAGGAAACAAAGAAACAAGGAAATGTAAAGTGGCAATGCAGACGCACACTTGTATTAAACCGCTGTTAGTTATTCTTAATTTATTCTTCATACTGGTCTGTAATTATATCCAACAGGATGGGAGTGATGAGAGTTGCCTGGTGGTTGCAGAAGCTTTTGCCAGAGGGCTTCATGGCTGAATCCTTTGAAAATTGTTGCAGGATTTTTTTTTAATAACTGCAACTGACGAGGCCTTGAAAATGGCACTTAACCCCTGATTGGCTGAGAGGAGCAGCTCTGAAGAACAGTTGAAAAATATATAAATATTAAGGATGCTAATAATTTAGATAAGATAAGATAAGATAAGACTTTATTGTGACATTTAGCTGCCACAGCAGCTCAAGGTACAGGCACATAGATATAAAAGACAGATTAAATAATATAAAATAATAATAATAAAATAAGACATAAACATACATTCTATACACATTATATACACACATTTTGGCTTTTTGGAAATTATTATTAATATCTATTTTTTGTGTTTGTTTTCCTGAGAGTACTTTGCATTTTTACAGATTAAATGTTAACTTCCAATACGAATTTCGACAGTTAAACAATTCACTCGTGTTAATTTAGCACAGACAAGTTGAGTTTAAGCTCTTTTTTTCTGCAAAATCCTCCCAGATGGGTGAACTGGCACTCAGTTGCCAGATTGTTTGTTAACGGTTGAAGGGTCGGCTATCGGCCAGAAAAAACAAAATCAAAATAAGCATCCCTTGTTAAAATATAAATATGCACCTATAATACGACACATTGCAATTCAGTTAATTTTCATAGATTAAAACAAAATCAGCATCCTGAAAACCAAGCTGATGTTGCTGTGATCAGACCGTGAATAATTGTCTTTCAGCGTTCAGCGTCTGTTGAGGTTTTGATGTTTGTAGGACGTCCAGCTTTTGCCCGACTGGAAAGCTTGTGGCCCATGACCCAGAGGGACCTTTGCCCAGATTCCCCTCCCAGCTGCAGTTGGTTAATCTCGCCAGCTACTTGGCGGATTCCTCCTCATTCCACTCACTCAGCATAGAGGAGATTTAGTTACAATCCCTGAATTTGGCTATTCTCCCTTTTTATGGACAAGAACTCCTGCATTGTTACCTGTTGTATGTATCAAGTAGAACATTTCTAAGGAAATTTTGAGTGTGCTTGACTCTGTCCCGTGACTCACCCATACATTATTGACACTGCCGAGTAGTTTACAGTATATTATCTCTACCGTTGCTTAGGTTTGTGACAGATGAAGCTTTTAACATGTGTGTTCATGAGAGAACAAATAAGCTGTTAAAAATCTACGCATTGAAGTGTGGTGTAGATGCTGAATTGCCCAAAATGTTTTTTTTGACAGTCATTTTTTATTAAAAAAGAGAGTTCAACGCCCAAACTATAACGCTGACAGCTTTAGCAGACGAATGTGAGTGAGAATACAAATTTTCCTACGTTTCCATATATAAATTATTTCTGTTTGCTTGGTATCTGCGGCCTCAAGCGCAGTTTCCAAATTTATTTTTTGACAAATTTTTCTCTCCCTCTCCACTCTAGCAATGATGTCATCCACTCTAGCTTCTCCATAGGGTAACATGGGGGGATTTCTTTGCATGTTTTTGCCGAATAATTTGAAAACCGTTTGCCGAAACCCTTTGAAAATTCATAGCACACTTGTCATGGCCGACCCGCCGATTTGATACCTTTTTAGTGTATGTGCAACCAAAACTCTGGGGGGAGTAGTTGACCTAAAAAAACACGGAAGAAACGGAAGAATAAGAAGAAGTCCAGTGGACAGTATATAGTGTGCTCTTACAAGCACACTCAATTACAACCACATTAAAAAGCCCAATTTATGAAATATATCTGAACAATTTTACTGACAAAACATGGACACCCACTCTGGCAACATGCAAGTGTCAATATGCTGTTTGACCTGTTAAACGCAGGCGATCCATCCAGCCAGTGTTTTGGACCACACATCCATCCAATTGAGGTCACAAAGGGTTAGTGACTCGGCCTTATGCCTCTCCATTGTCATGATAATGCTATTATGTCCTGGTATTTGAAGTGAAATTGGAGTGGTGGACTACGGGCCTATATTACTCTTTGCCTGAACTGAAATGCTACAACATTGCGTCATGTTGTAATCCTACTGCTATTTTCTTAGCGTCACCAGCTTTATTGTCCTTTAGTTACAGAGCTGTGCAGTCAGCTTTAAAAACACATGTCAACCGTGTTTTTGTTATTGCCCTCACTAGGGCCGATATAAAAGATATATCGATATATTTTTAAATGTGATATGGAATTAGACGCATATATATCGATATAGTTCAAATTTGCACTGTGATCCTTGCTCCAGGCAAGCTATGGCTTTTACTTAAGATATTTTTTCAATTGAATGTTTTTATGGACCTTTAATTTAAGTTATACTGTTGTTTTACAGTATTTATGTTCACTTAAATAAACGGTTTCAATAAAACTACTTGTGACATGTCATATTTGACTTTGACTGAACATTTGCTCTCACTTTGCGATAAAATATCAGGATATATATCGTTTATCGATATTCAATTCAATATATCAGGATATGACTTTTGGTCCATATCGCCCAGCCCTAATCCTCACTGCCAGAAGGGGACTAAAAGCTCTAAATTTATAAACCAGAAGAATAAAATATATTTATCTTAAAACAGGAGAAGAAAAAATGAGCATGGCAGCATGGGATGAATAGAAAAATGAGCTTTGTTTTTTACCATTTACTTCTAAATTAGATGCAGGAAGTTATTGAGAACTTTGAGTTTATTCTGATCTTTTTATGTTTGGGAGGAATGAGTTATCTGCTGTGGGGGGGCATTTGGAACTGTCTTCCCTGCACAAGGGAATGTCCCACTTACTCATCTTTTAAAGGAAATCTGAAACAATGGCTGAAATCGCATCAAAAGTGTGACCACTAACTGGACTTGAGACGAATTGAACATTACTTTTTATTGCATAGTTATATCCTGTCTGGGTCTGGTATGTATTGTGTTGTGTGTGTGTTGTCTCCTCTATTTGTATTTTACCTATGTATTTGCTGTCTTTTATATTTGTATTTATTTTTATTTTTTTAGGGACTACGGATGCAAACTAGCAGCTTTGCTATAATCCGGCATATTTACAAAGATGTTTTTCGATGTTCATTAATGTTCACTGTCCCTATCCAAAAATAAAGTATTAATCTAAACTAAACTATTGTCTTTTGACAAACACGATTGCAAAACAAATGATCATGAATGAGCCCACGAAAGAAAGGACACTTGAGGAGTACAAGTGAAAGCAGCAACAGCTCGAGTTTCTTTTGGACGAACGTGTTCCTGGTGGATACGTTCCGGTGTTACGTTTATCTTTGAACAACAAATGAGATGCTTGTCAGGAATCCAGCTGGATGTGCTCGTCTCCCAGCCAGGCATCGGTCCTGGCCCGCAGTCAGCCCAACCCGCAGCACTGCTGTCCGCCGGGCAGGCGTTCACTCAGCGCTTCTCGAAACCGCACTATGATCCAAGAAATTGGCTTATCATAACTAACTGTTCAACCGTGTCCAAGTCAGGATGGGTTAATTAGCTTTCTTTTGTTCCGACTGATGCGATCACCCGATACCGCCTCCGCTCATGCTGCGCCAGACGGCAGAGAAAGAGCCGTGGCACCTTGTACTGTGTATGCCCTTAAATATTTAAGGCTCATTCATTAGCAAATCTCTGAGCTGGATGTCATTATTATACAAGCTGCAGAAACTCAAGCCTCCAACTCTGGGATCACATCATTCAGCCCGAGTGGCTTCTGTGTCAGAGAGCATGATGGGACGTCGGCGTGTGGCCTGTTTTGGAGGGTCAGATTACTATTGTCAGCACGGTTCTGCTTCAGCAGTGCTACACATGCCCAGTGACATGCAGCATTAAGAATTTGAAATAAGCTCGAGCTGGAAATGCCATGGTAGCGGTTGAGCTACTTTTTAATGGAGCTGTTAGAACATCTGGTTAGCAGAGGCACAGGAGTGGGGGTTAACTTTAGCATTAAACCCAGTGAAGGCTGTGCTTCATTATAAGATTAACACTGTACTTATAATGCAACAAGTACTAGGGTTGTCACGATACTAAAATTTTCAACTCGATACCGATACTCTGGAAAATATTTGATACCATTGTCGATACCACAAGGATAAAAACAAAGACCTCCAAAGTTATTAACAAGAAAAATGCAACATGTAAAAATGAACAGAACCACAGGTTAAATATTTATAATAAAAAACAGTTGTGCAAAAAGAAACTGCAACTATGACAACAAGCTTCAGGTCTGAGGTAGTGCAAAAAATAAATAAATACAATAAACAATAACAATTAGAGCAATATTTTGAGGTTGTATGCTGTGCACAATATTAGGCAAGCTTGATAAGTCTTTCATTTGACTTTTCTCTGCTTCATTCTGGGACTTCAAGAGAGAAAATAACACTTTTCAGTCACCAACATTTATATAAACTTATTAACTCTATGCTTATGTATATTTAAGCATGTAATATGGGCGTACTACATGCCTGATTTATTTATTTACGTTGTTTATAATCATTAACGTGACGTCAGCCTTTAATTTCTAGCTGCGGCTAATGGCTAATAATAACACGGCCAACATTAATGCGGGGGGGTATCGATACTTTTGAAAATGAGTATCATATCCGGATGAAACGTTTTAGTATCAATACCTTTTTGAGTATGGATACTTTTGACAACCCTAACAAGTACACAGTTTGTTGTAGTTGTGCTGCCGCAGGTGATTCAAGTTGAGGGGACTTAACACAAGCTGATACCCGTGTCCCTTTTGCGTCCCAGCTGGCCTTTGTTTGAGATATTTCCGCCTGGTTAATTTCTGAGCTCTCAGTCAGAGGTGGTTGCCTTTGTCCTGACTTAGTGACGGAGCTCCTGAGGACGGAGGGGACAGGGGGGAGGAGTTTTTGTGACACCATCTGTTGCTGAGACAATTCATCCTGACTTTATACCCTCCAGCTTCAGACTCTTTAGACACACGCACACATACAAAGACACAAACAAATGGACATACACATCTGGTGTTGGCTGTTAGTCACTGGAGGACCACACCACAAACTTCAATTTTACTGGTTGAGACAAATCTCTGTTTATTTAAGGCAGATCTTAAAGTCTTAATGTTTTTGAAGACATACTTTTTTATTAAGCATGACCATTCCTCACAGCTAATGGTCTTTATTGCTGCCTCTGGACAGAACATGACATTTCTGATGACTGACTAAGATAAAGCAATGAATGATCCACATTCTGCAATGGTTCTCTGGTGGCAGGGCTGGGGATGGGCATTGATAAGATTTTATCAGTTAATACCATTATTGATTCAGCTTATCTGTCAGATTCTTCATCAGTTCTCTTATTGATCACTGGTTGATTTTCTTTGTGGGGAAAAAAGTTGCAGTTGTAAAGCAATGGCAACTGTACAGTGTCGAAAAAAAACATAATTTTTGCAGAATTAAAGCCAATGATGTGTAGAAAGATGTTTCAGAAGAATGTCGGAATCACTGTCTTTTATTTATTTTACTATTTTTGAATATCTCTGAATGCTACAATGTATAAATTAATTAGGGATGGGAATATTAATGGTCGTTAAGAACTTGGTCGATCATGTGGAATTTTTTAATCGATCTATGTATTTCTTAATTTTAATTTTATCTATGACTGCGTATCAGTATCACTGAACTGAAACACGCCGACGTTTATCCAAAACTTATTTAAAAACGAAACACATTTAAATGTGAAGATTAATGTGAAAACTAACCTCATGCCTCTTCGGGGGCTAAAACATAAAACATTGAACTCCTTTACATTATCTTTACTGTTTAATCTCACTTGAGTTAGTTTTACGATGGACAGGATCAAGTCTGTATTCGTCCTTTCAAAATAAAAGTGTCTGTTATCAAAACAGGCTTTTGCATTGTACTGTATATATATCTTTTATTTTGTGTATGTATGCATGCAGCAGTTAATGGATTAATTAATCGTTTACGTTATAGCTAATCGAGTTGGCAGGTTTCTTCCAAACCAATCCCTAAAATGAATAACATACCAGTCTGTAATACAATTCTTTCTGGAATAAGTTCAATGTTAACAAATTTTAAAATGAATAAAAACTGAAATAACAAAAAACAACTGTGAGCTACAGATTGGTTGAATCTGATACACTAAAGCTAAATGAAACAGCTTTTTGTCTGTTCGGCACCGACTGATGTGGCTGTTTCTGCACATTTTAGATTATAGTGCCTGGTGGGCAGATCTCCAGAGTCACGCTGCACAGACGCTGGTGCAGCAGGCCAAGCCAGACTTGGCATCTTTATTGGCCAGCTTGTTGCTGACTTTTGGTTCACCATGTAGTGTTGACTCATTTAATGAACCAGGTATTATGTGAATTATTGGGTCTCTTAATTCCTGAACTGTGTGCAGCGAGCCTGCTGTGTGGAGAGTTTTATCTGTCTGTAAACTGTTACTGCACGGGCTTCACTTTGTTCATGTGCATGGAAAACCTCTGAGACTCTGACTCAGCAACTGAACCATTCAAGCCTTGGAAAATTTTCCTTTAATATTTGCGTCACTGAAGTTAAAGAAAAACCACAATGTGGTATAGAAACACTCAGTCCTCTGCTCTCCATGCCATGGCTTGCCTGCTGTTTTTCTCTCATACAATCTACATTTTGTTACAACCTACACTTTGCATATTTCTTTACTTTGTCAACTCCACCGATGTTAACACAAGCAGCATATATCTGAATGCTAGAATGTATAAATTAATTAGGGATGGGAATCATTTTTCAAAGATCGATTAATGGTCGTTAAGAATTTGGTCGATCATGAGAAATTTTTAATCAATCTGTGTATTTATTAATTTAATTTTATCTCACAATGTGGTATAGAAACACACAGAGTCCTCTGCTCTCCATGCCATGGCTTGCCTGCTGTTTTTCTCTCATACAATCTACCTTTTGATACAACCTACACTTTGCATATTTCTTTACTTTACTACTTAACTCCACCGAAGCAGCCTCTATAAGACGATGAGTACCAGAAATATTCTGCTGATTTCCACTCCCTGTGATTTTCAGTTACATAACAGCAACTGATCTTCTTAAAATCTATAGAGTAAACACTATTAATCTCCTCACTAGCAGTTTGCCACTCACATGAAGCAGCTTTCCCCTTGAATAGGCTCTGCATGCGAGGCTGGTACCAGGCAGAAACAGTTGGCAAATGGTATGGAAGTCACCAATCGTCTAATATTCGGGGAAACTGTGTGACCACGTGTTGGAGAATACACCTCTGTTTTATTTGTGTCCTGATGATTCTGTTTTCCAGACAATGGGAGGCGGGACATTATCAGGTGCCTGCACCCTTCCTCTTTCCCCTCTCACCTCCCCCTCCTCCTCCCAGCCTCCTCCTAATTTACACCGACCCCCTTTATCCCACTCACTCACCGCTCTCTCCCCCGTGGTTTGAGAGAGCTACATTTAGCCGTGCTCCATTAGCCGACTAGGAAAAAAATAAATCCTTGATGATGGAAGTAGGTTTGCAGACCGGCTGCTTGAACCGAGTGACCCTTTGTCTAAAAAGGAAGCCTGAATCACAAATTAAAGACCAATCACCACTTTCAGCAGCTGGACAAGTACATTTAATGCACTTCTTTATTGAGCCGATCTCCTCTTTGTCTCTGTGATTCAGCACTGTAACAAGCAGATCGCATTTCACGTAAATATCTTAAACAATAGGATCTGGATCTTTGCTCTGACCCTGGTGGCAAACACATTTGTGCTCTACAGATGAGAGTGTGTGCGCACACGTGGCTGCCTGTTGTTAATAGTTAATGAGGATTGATGTCTGGAAGTGGTGACCTTGTATAAGGTTTCCTAGTGGAATCCATGCATATTGATCCCTTCGGTTTTATGCTCTGTTGGACACACAATTCCCTTTTGCTGTGTGTTTTCCCCGGTAACTTCAGTGGTGGTGATGATTGATGGTGTTTAGATTGTCAAAGAGAGAGGTTGACTTACAGGCCGAATTTCTTCAAAGTGCACAAAACTTTAAGTCTCATTCTGCAGCCACGCCCAATACATTTTTGCATTAAAATGCATGTCTCTTGCTATATTTATGCTTAGTGTCCATACCACTCTGCTGTTTCCCCAGGGTTGCGTTTTAGCCTGGATGGGCAGAAATAGAGACTTTTGGAAACAGACACCCTTAGGGCAAGTAGAAAGCAGCCAGGCTAGCTGTTTCCCCCTTATTCCCAGTGGGAAAAAAATAAGTATTCAGATCCCTTACTTAATAAAACTACTAATACCACACTGTGAAATTACTCCACTATAAATAAAAGTCCTGCATTCAAAACTTACTGAAGTAAAAGTACAAAAGTATCAGCATCAAAATGGACATAACGTATCAAAAGTAAAGTACTTGTTATGCAGAATGAACCAACTCAGATTGTTTTATATCTTACAAATATATATTTGGATTATTTATATTGATGCATTTATGAAGGCCGTGTTTTTATTTTCTCAAGGTAGGATTCATTTTAACTGCTTAATATACTGTTATGAGGTTTAATTTAAAAAAATTATTTTTATCATGTTTTTTTATGTTAAATCTCAACCTGAAAAGTAACTAAAGCTGTCAGTTAACTGTAGTGGAGGAAAAAGTACAATATTTACCACAAAATGTAGAGAAGTATAAGTATAAAGTTACATCAAATGGAAATACTCAAGTAAAGTACAAGCACCTCCAAATTGTACTTAAGTACAGTACTTGAGTAAATGTATTTAGTTTCATAAGATAAGCTAATCGTCTGCTGGCCGTAGCATTACATTTAATCTACAGGCATTTATTATTGATTTTCTCATCTAACTATTTGTAAGAGAGCAAATATGGGTTTTTCCAAATATGTAAAACGTTTCTTTGAAGGTCATAATGTTTAATGTTTAATCATGTTTAACCAAAGGCCATAGTTGTTGTTTTTGACCGTGACAAATGGGCATTTAGTCATCCAACAAGATTTACAGTTTAGACTGCACAGGCGTTCACTCTCAGTCATTAAAACGCAGCCGTTTCTATAAATGTATCTTCCTCCACTGTAAGGAAGTGACAGTCAGTCTGAGCAATCAGCCTCAGATTCCTGTTATTGCTTCTGGTTACTGAGCTGCTAACAAACATGTCTGGGAAGGTCGGTGACTTCACATGGATACACAAACACAGGAGGACAGCTAGTGCTGCTGATAATCTCTGGCTGGATCCGGGTTGTGATCTGGGAAAGTGAGAAAAAGGCCTGATTGAAATACAGAAAAGAAGAAAGGATGGTGGCCACAGACATTTGTATTGATTATTTTGCTAAAGTGGAAAATGCTTATTTGGGGTCACATTCTTCTATTTTATGGAGTAAAGTAGCCTTCACAAGCATACACTGAAAGCCTTTTTTGACAGTTTAACAGAGTGTGTATGACTCTGAGTAGTAGATTTAGTCTGTGACACACCCTCTGCACGCAGGCCTGGCAAACAGCTTTTCTCTACTAAAAGGCAATGACAGTTTAATAAGAGGATAACGTTGCCAGTTTGGTGTG
Source organism: Centropristis striata (assembly GCF_030273125.1). NCBI lineage: Eukaryota > Metazoa > Chordata > Actinopteri > Perciformes > Serranidae > Centropristis > Centropristis striata. The sequence continues at coordinate 7,131,863 of NC_081526.1, forward strand.
GCGAGGGAGTAGCTATGTGGCAGAGAGCGGTGAGCAATGCTGAGAAAGAGAGAAAAATGGAGGAAAAAGGAAAAAAACTACAAGATGTAATCCCTGCTTTTCTAGAATCTCTTTGCCGTCTCTTCTGACTGAACTGATTTAACTCATCTGCCATGTTCATATCACACCTAAATGATTAATGATATTATCTTTAACGTATTTCTGGGTTGAACATTGCCTTTCCTCCAGCTGTCAGCGAAGTTCCTAAACTGAGATTGTAATGCAAATGCTCACTACTTTCTTCCTGAACCGATGACTCCAATATGAGCCTTGTGTCCAGATGCTAATGATGTTTTTCTGTCTTTTGTGTTGCAGGGGGCCCGTGTCTGGCTGAGACACAAAGAGCAGCTCCTCCCCTCCACCGTCAGCTCTTGTGATGATTTGTCCTTGGTCCTCACCACCGACTATGGGAAGGTAAGAAGACTTTTCTTCTTTTCCCGCTGAAACGTTAATGATACCAACCCAATGAGTCACTTTAAACCACCCCAAACTCTAATCTGCCTGGCGTGTCTGCACCATGAAGCATTTTCAGCAAGAAACAAGTCATTGCATTCAAGTTATAGTACATTTATGGGCTTTAACCCTCTGGAGTCACCAAAAGCACCAAATCCAGACTTCTTCATCACATCCAGACTAGAAAATAAAGCAGCGTGGAGCCCTACTGTAAATTTACCTCTAAAGTTCTGGCTGTAAACTCCATGAGGCCAGTTTCAGTTTGATGATGATGAAGTAAAACTGGAGACAAGCTCAAATATATTTAGTATAAAATGATAGAACTGGATGGAACCCTCTTATATGTTATGAGCATGATAGTGTTTTCAAAGTAAAAAAAAGATTCAAAATCACATTTTATGTTGGACTAAAGGACTAAAAAAGACACAAAATGACCAAAAAAGACACAAAATGACCAAAAAAGACACAAAATGACCAAAAAAAAGACACAAAATAACTAAAAAAGACACAAAAAGACTTACAAAGACACAAATAGACATGAAAAAGATAAAAAAAATGGACAAAATAGCCCAAGAATCCATAGAGTTAACTGATATAGTTTACATGTAAAGCCTATAAGGTTGAAGTATAATGTTGTGTGTGTGTGTGAGAAGGTTAATTGTTTGCACACATGTGTTTCATCCCGCGGCTCAGCGGTGGGATCAACACTTTTTTGTAATGAAGTAAGAATGACAGGAATGGGCTCCTTGTGTCAATTCATTGGCCCGAGCTTATCTGTTTGGCAGTGCATGGTGGTCTTTGTGTCTGGAGGAAATCCTGTCAGAGAGAGAGAGAGACACACACACATGCACAGAAATAGAGAGAGAAAGAGGCACACAGAGAGACAAGAGAGAGAGACAGAGAGAGAGAGAGAGAGAGAGGGAGAGAGAGAGAGAGAGAGAGAGAGAGAGAGAGAGGTGGCGATGGATGTTTAAAACATTGTTTCCCAGTCAAATGTCGAGTGTATAGGTCAGAAACAAGCTTCCAGTACCACTCTTCTCCTATGTAATGTCTTTGTACTGAACAAACCCTATGAGCAGTGCATATGATCACTCATTTTAAGCTCCTAACTGACTGACCAAACTCAGCCACACATCTTTAGTGAGGTCAGGGCTTCGGGAAGGAACAGGGTAGGGCCCAAGGACTGACTCTGTCTGCAGGATCTCAGCATATAACATCATTTAAATATACAAACTCTGTCACAGGGCCATGATCCTCACCACACACCAAGGCCCTGTGTTATTGCTACACTGTACTGTATATAAAGAGGGGCAGAAAATGAAAAAGAGGTCAACAGGTCGCTGTTGAGGAGCAGCATTAGTTTTCTTTGTGGAGATTCAGAGCGCTTAGCTAAAATATGGTAATGAATATTGTTATTCTCAGATTGGAGCATGCATTGGTGTGATCATGGCATGCTGGTTATTAGGGGTGTGCCATATCGTTTTGTTCATGATTATACTGGTGTATGTTTTTATGAGTAAAAAAGATGCATATCATGATATTGTTGTTTCCCATTAACCCATTCAGGCCTAAAACGGCTGTAAAAAATGATGTAAAACCTCTGGGCGATTTTAAAATAACCCCCAGAAACCTGAAGTTTTTCTGGAAATTCAACAGAAGTGTCAACGCTTCCTACTAAATAATAGATTTTTCAGCCTCTGTAGCAGATAGAAATGAAATTCAAAAAGTATTTTTAGAGGTTATACCTGTGTCTTTCATGAGAAGTTGAGTTTATTTGTCCAAACCTTCAATAAAGTTTTTTTAAAAAGAATATAGTTATCGCAAAAATACCCTTAAATATCGTGATAATCTTTTAGGGCCATATCGCCCACCCCTACTAATGCAGGCTGCAACTTGAACTTACTGAAGGTTTTTTTTACTTGGGTTGAGAGTGGTGTGTTAAAGGTGGTGTGAGAGGGAACATATGAACTCATCCGGAGCACATGTGTTTGATGTTTCTACGGTCATCGGTGGGGATTCTTATTGAGTGAGAAGTCGACCATGTGTGGTCAAAAGGGGCAGGGATGGAAACATCATCTATCACAGCTCAGAAAGGCTTCACATACAGCAGGTCAGGGGGTGAGAGTGAATCAGACCCCACTTCTTCTTTATCGTCTTAATATGACCGGAAAATCCCAGGGGGTGTTGATCTCAGCCAGAAAACATTTCATCACCCTCGAAGGGATTTAAAGCAATAACATTTGAAGAAGGTGTAATGAGGAGGTAGGGCTGGGCAATATAAAAAATATATTGTTATATTTTTCTAAATATGATATGCAGTTAGACCATATTGCATATATCAATATAGTTCAATTTTTTTCTTTCGTTATAGTATATACAGTCATGGAAAAAAATATTAGACCACCCTTGTTTTCTTCAGTTTATTGTTCATTTTAATTCCTGGCACAACTAAGGGTACATTTGTTTGGACAAATATAATGATAACAACAAAAATAGCTGATAAGAGCTTATTTTAAGAGCTGATCTAGTATCTAGCCATCTAGTTTTCTTGATAATAACCAAAATCATTATCAAGAAAACCATGGAAATGTCTAGATATCACCTCTTAAAATAAACTCTTATGAGCTATTTTTTGTTGCTATCATTATGTTTGTCCAAACAAATACCTTTAGTTGTACCAGGAATAAAATGAACAATAAAGTGAAGAAAACAAGGGTGGTCTAATATTTTTTTACATGACTGTAAATGCTGCCCTTATTAGGGTTTGTCATAACCAGTTCTTTTGTAATGTTCGTTATTCTATTCTCATATAAGTATATTATTTCAGAAAAAGATTGGCCTGTTTTATTTAATCATCATTCGTTTAAAAAAAAGGTACTCCTGTTGTTATACAGTATTTATGTTTACTTAAATAAACATTTTCACTAAAACTACTTGTGACATGTCATATTTGACTTTGACTGAACATTTCCTCTCACTTTGCGATAAAAATATCAGGATATATATCGTATATCGATATTCAGCCTAAATATATCGGGATATGACTTTTGGTCCATATCGCCCAGCCCTACGAGGAGGATCGGTGCAGCTGAACTGAAGCTGGCCTGTCCTCAGGATGTGTTCGTCACCAGACCCAGCATATGGTCTCAGACTCTGCAGCCAGAATGACAAGAATGTGAGACTGAAAAACACACTGTCTCCACCTTCAGGATCGCTGGCTGACCTCATGACACGGCCTGTTCCTAGATGACATGTCTGCTGAGGTTTATTTGCATTTCTAATCTTTATTTAAACCAATCCCTCCAGGTTGAAGGTATCGTGTGTGTGTGTGTGTGTGTGTGTGTGTGTGTGTGTGTTGTCTGTCAGTCTGTCTTTGTCTGTGTCCTGGTGTTTTTACACCCGTGTGCACAGTCAATGGTGGTTTGGTAAATGTATCCTAGCAATGTTTTTGCCTCAGGGGGTAGGGGGGTGTTGGGATATACCATTATCCATTGCTCCAGTGCTCACACTAAGGTGCAGCGCCCTGTCTGAGTGCTCATCTTGCAGACTCTAGAGAGTGTCTTTACACACACTGCCTCAGCTTAAACAGGCTGACCGGGCTGCTGTCACATTAACCATCATATCAGCATTCATCACTGTCTCGTCTCCGCTACACCACAGACCTGCAGGAAGACACAGCAGGCACACTGAAGATGAGATAGATGTCTTGTGGCTTTGTGTGTGTTTGCATCCATCTCTCTCTCTCTCTCTCTGTGTGTGTGTGTGTATGTGTGTGTGTGTGTGTGTGTGTTTTGTGGCCAGATGGCACCAGCTGGATTAACAGTGTGTGAGTTATCCCCAGAGGGGCGCACATGTAAAGAGAAGCAGGAAGAGGCTCTGTCACCTGAACTAAGTAGCTCCTGCCGGTGATGTCATCTTTGCTCACTGAACAATGAAACTGAGACTGAGCTGTGTCACTCTATGAGGCCCCAATACCATTTTACACATCAATCACTTGTAGGGCTATAAAAAATATATCAACATATTTTTAGATGTGATATGGAATTAGACCATATCGCATATATCGATATAGTTAAAAAAAATGTCTTTCTTGATATATAAATGCTGCCCTTACTAGGGTTTGTCATATGTAGTTCTTTTGTAATGTTCATCATTCTTTTCACATATAAATATATTTATTTCGGAAAAAGATTGGCCTATTTTATTTCATAGGCTATTTTTTATTTAATTCACTTAAATAAACAGTTTCATTAAAACTACTTGTGACATGTCATATTTGACTTTGACTGAACATTTGCTCTCACTTTGCTATAAAATAATTGGGATATATATCGTATATCGATATTAAGCCTAAATATATTGGGATATGACTTTTCGTCCATATCACCCAGCCCTAACCCTCACTGCCAGAAGGGGACTAAAAGCTCTAAACTTATGAACCATAAGAACAACTATATTTACCTTAAAACAGGAGGAGAAGAAATAAGCATCGGATGAATAGAAAATAAATATTTGTTTTTTACCATTTGCTTCTAAATTAGATGCAGGAACGTATTGAGAACTTTGAGTTTATTCTGATCTTTTGACAATATCATGTTTGGCTTTGACTGAACATTTGCTCTCACTTTGCAATAAAAATATCGGGATATATATCGTATATCGATATTCAGCCTAAATATATCAGGATATGACTTTTGGTCCATATCGCCCAGCCCTAATCACTTGACACATACAGTAGGTAATATTGCTTTAGCTCATATATATTTTATATCTCTTGTAAAGCAAATGCAGCAAAATCATGGCCAGCACTGTTTTGAAACCAACGCAAAGCAGAAATAACGAGTCAAGTAATCTATTGTTAGACAGCTTTTGATAACTGAACCATTATTAAAGTCTTTCAAGCTACATTGTGGGAAATTCCCTGCAGATGAAGTTTCTAAATTGTGAGGATTTGTTTGTTTCTTTGAGTTTCCGGGTGTTTTCAAGAAGAATACCACATTCATTTATTACACAAGATGAAAAGAGTTCCTCTCCTGATTTGGTTTTGGTTCTTATAATCTCATCATCCTGTGCTCAAAATGTTATTAACACAATGAGCAGCCTGTCGTTTACTCTTTGGTAGATTCTTTGCTTTTAACAATTTGTCTTTCACAAAGTGTGATTTCTGAAGTTGCCCACTGCCTACAGCCATACAGTCTCTGATGTCTAAAATAGGTCATTGATGGCCCCTCAGTTTGGTCAATGAAGCCATTATGCAAGCCTGTTTGTGAGTGATGTGTGTTCACGAGGGTGCTCACAGAAAAAAACATGCACTCACAAACATCTTTGTGAGCATGTGTGAGTGTTTTAAATGTTTCTTTTATCTTTTAAATATTAGATTTGTTGCATGTTTGTCCATATATTCAGATTTTGTCTTGTTTTTTAGCAGGATGTACTGTAAAACAGTCTTTATGTTATTTGTTTTACCCATTAAAAAGCCTAACTCCGCCCCCCATCTCTGGGGTCTGGGTGGGACCCCCTTCAGCAGATGGATTCACTGCAAGACAGAGAGAGAGTCAGAGTAAAAAACACAGAGTGAGACAGAAACAGACAGTGATAAACAAGACAGTGTTTGTGTTCACTAGCCTGTGATTTTGTATCTGCCTGTGTGTCATGTCCAAAGGCTTGAATATATGAGGCAGTAAAAGGCCAGTGAGCTCCAGACGCCTCCTACATGTGAATATTCAGCAGGGCAGGTCGAACAAAGCAGCAGCAGGGTGTGGCTTCAGCCAGGAGGAAACAAAAGGGAAGAGCGTTACAGCTGCAGGAAACTTTCAAATTCACATAGTTGCTATTGTGTCAGCATCAGGAAGACTGTTTTCATTATTTATCATTCATCATTCAGTATATGAAAATGATAAATGACCAAAATACTAAATGACTGTTTTTCTTCAACATCTTTTTAGATCTCCCATAATACTAACAGTGTTGGAAATATATCACTTAATTTTTTTAAACATTTCTTGTAAAATGCCGTGCATGTCATGCATAATTAAGTCAGTTAAGTATGTGTTCGGTGACATTTTTGCACAAATACAGTGTACAGGCTGTTGATTTAAGAAAAAATTGTGCCTAGGAGTTCTTTTATTTTTTGCGTTTTTGTGTTTTCAAAATAGATATTGAGTATAATTTTTTATAGTATTGTACTACTACCAGCTACCATTTTGAGTATTGTTTTTTTTTCAGTTTTATTAGAGAAGGAAGGAAGAAATAAATGAAGAAAGCAAAAAGAAAAGGAAATACCATTAGAAAACAACTGCCTGTCTTCTGGCTCAACTCACTTAATTACAAAATCGCAAAACTCAAATAAAGTTATTCATTTTGTATCAGCAAAAAGTTTTAGTGCTGTTGTCTAGGGCTGGGCGATATGGACCAAAATCATATCCCGATATATTTAGGCTGAATATCGATATACGATATATATCCCGATAGTTTTATCGCAAAGTGAGAGCAAATGTTCAGTCAAAGCCAAACATGACATGTCACAAGTAGTTTTATTGAAACTGTTTGTTTAAGTGAACATAACTACTGTATAACAACAGGAGTACCTTTTTTAAAATAAAATTTCCATAAAGTGCACATTTAAATAAATTAAAAAAAAAGAAAAACATCTTAACTAAAAATAGCCTATGAAATAAAATAGGCCAATCTTTTTCTGAAATAAATATATTTACATGAGAATATGACAAACCTTAGTAAGGGCAACATTTATATATAAAGCAGCTCTCCTGATCAAGGATCACAGTGCGGATTTAAACTATATCGATATATGCGATATGGTCTAATTCCATATCACATTTAAAAATATATCGATATATCTTTTATATATATATTTTATCGCCCAGCCCTAGTGTTGTCTGTCTGTCTGCTTTGTGTCCAGGCTCGTGGTGTAACTGGTGTCAACACCAGGCTCCATTTGGGAGAGGATTGATTTGTGCAGCAAACACTTTCACAAATCAATTGCGAGTCACATGTTGTTTTAAGTGGCATGAAATTATCTCCAGCCATCATTACACCACTCAGATCATTAGCATTGATGAGGCTGCGTCCCCGTGTGAAACACTGCGATAATTGTCCCACATGCCCTGACTGAAATAAGTAGAAATGACATAATCACTTTAATCAGAGCCAGTTTGTGCTCCAAATAAACTATTTCTGCTTTTGATCATGAATTCAGAACAAATTCTCAGATCCAGACTGTGGTTGAAGGTTTTTTGGAGGCAGTGTTACATCACTGCTCTGCAGCAGGAAAAATGTTCCAGTAATTATTATAATGGACACTAAGAGAACATTATTGCACCTCTTAAGGATAAAGATGGAAATAGAGTCTCTGTCTAGACTGTATCTGCTATCATCTTCCATCTTTCTTTCCTTTTAATTGTATCTGCTGTTATTAATGTGGTAAATGATTAGGAAACTAATCTAAGAAGACATAAATGAATACTGATGACAGAGCTTAGTGGCTTATCTCACAGAAATAAGACAACAATGATAAAAGACCAGAGTGGGCTGAAAACAGAGGAATGTGAGACCTCTTTTGATGCTGGAAACTGCAGCTCAGTTTTCTCGGAGCATCACTGATGTTTCAGGCATGAAAAAGTCCCCCGAGGCTCGCTCTGTGAAACCTGAACAGTGAATTATCTTAAGAAAATGAAAAAACGTCAGTTCACATCATAGGATGTAGAGACAGAGACAGAAACAACACATGCTGGGTGCAGAGTTCCTGCACACACACACATGGAAATATGAAGAGGCAATTCCTCTCGCTTGTGTTATATATTTTTCTGGAGGAGTGGTGAGGGTGTTTTCTGAGTACGCAGCTCATTGTGTGTTTGGCTACATCCACCATATTTGTTTTCCTCCTGTGTAACTTGAGGTGAGTGTAACATGGACCTGTAGCCGTCTCTGGCTGTTTGTTATCCTGTATTATCTCTGCTCCCGGCCTCCTCGATGTAGCTTTGAACCTGGGCTTTGGGAATGTGAAGAATGAAAACACTGGCAGAAGATTTTTCCCAGATTTCTAAACTGGTTTGTTTGAGTGTCTCTCCATCAGTGTCAGCAGAAATTGAACGCCTAAATATTTTCCATTTCACAGCACATACTTGACAATTAAATGAAAGGATGGATAATAGAAATCTAATTCCTTATGTATACATGAAAGAAAATATAATATACAGTGTATTATCAAATTAAATTAACACATTCTTCCTCTAACATATATTTTATTTGTCTAATCAACACATTCATGACACTCATTTTGCAGCAACAGCCACACTAAGTCTGGTACATAGACTGTATATAAATAATGGACTTAGTGACCATGACGTCACCCATTTGTTAAAACAAAAACTAAATGTACATTACTTACCCAAGAAAAATGAACAGCGACTCCTTGGAGTGTCTGTTAGTCCAACCAAACGCTGAACAAGACATTTTTAATGAACAAAACGTTCAAATAAACTGTCATTAAGTGAAAATACAGTGAAAGGGTCAAAGTTAAGAGACCGCTAAACGTCCTTTTTTATATCTATATGACTTTATATATAACTTTATTGACACGTTGCCGTGGATACGCATTGTTCTGCTTCTCTGATGCAGAGAATGATGATGACGGCTCGCCTTGTTAGTGACCTGTCAATCAAAGGTACACTGCAAAAAAGGCGTGTCTATAAACAAGATAAAAACACTAAATCTGAGGGAAATTATCTTGCTGCATGGACAGATCATTTAAGATTTCTTAAATTAAGATTGTTAAATCTAGAAATAAGCATGTTGAACGCTTAAAATAAGAAATTAACTTTTAAAACAAGATAAATGATCTAACACTTCTAAATTTAAGTTTTTTTTTAAATCTTGGTAAGAAACAAATAATTTGCAGTGTAGCCACGCCCCAAATCATATGATTGTTTATCTTCTATTTTCTTCTAAATGGGGCAATTATTTACACTATTAATATCAAATTGTCTTGAAAAAGATTTTTTACTCGCGATTGAGACCATAGTGTTGTTCTAAAAAAATGTTCTGAGGTAATAAATCAAGTGAGAAGTTTACTCATTTTGCATTGAAATTAATGGACAGAAATGTTTTTGCAGCCACATTTAGCGCCCCCTGCTGGAATTTTCAGTAGAATGCAGCTTGAGGCTTGCCGCCTGGTCTGGTATGACCACTAGCTTATGGTGGCTAATGTAAGCTAATTTAGCCATCTTTATATAGATAATGACTCTTCTCTACTCGTGCTACTGCTGTTATGTTTCCTGCTGTTATACAGTAAGTGCCACTTATAGCGAAGTCACATTGTCTCGCTTTAAGATCAACTATCATGAGCAGAATCTCATAGATGTTTAAATCGATATTAAGTCCACTTGAAATATTGTTGTTTTGCTGCTTCCACCGTCCACAGCAGAACGTTGCTGAGCCTCACTGTTGGTACTACAAAAATCTGTACTTTCCCTTTAAATAATTAGACTATGGTTTTGTATGATGACACTTAACCCTCTGGAGTCCACGAAAGTGCCGGAGCACGACTTCTTCATGACGTTGAAAAAAGACACAAAAATGACCAAAATAGACACAAAATGACCATAAAGGACACAGAAGGCACAAAATGACAAAAAAGAGACAAAATGACCAAAAAAAGACACAACAACAGACACAAAATGACCAAAAAAGACACAAAATAACAAAAAAAGACACAACAACAGACACAAAATGACTAAAAACGACACAAAATGACAAAAAAAAGCACAACAACAGACACAAAATGACAAAAAATACACAAAAAAAGACACAAAAAGACATGAAAAGGCTTCAAAAATGGACAAAATAGTCCAATACTCCATAGAGTTAAGGTAGTGATCCAACAGAGCCCAGGTGCTGAAAATGGCATCAATCACATTAAGTGAGTGATGTCATTATATGTGAAAAGATAATACTGATTAAGGGTGTAAAACAAGTGAAAAGCCTGTTTGATTTATTTGCCAGTTCAGCCCTGCCTGGCTGAACCGGGGCCAGTTTGTGGGAGAGGAGAGGGTGGGGGGTTAAAACCGAATGTTTCGGGACATCTGGCTGTAAATCTGCAAGCTTCTGCTCGATGGATGACATCACCACACGTGCTGCTTTTTTCTCCCCGAGGCCTTCTTCACCCTCTCACAAACCTTATTACCACAAAAACATGCAACAACCCACTGATGACCGCATTGTTATTGTGCTATCGTCTCAGCGAACGCCCACTCTCTAATGGCCATCAGGAGCTTAGCTGCCAAACCAGAGTCAGTTTATCATTTTACATATTTTGAAAAAAGCTTTTTACACACTTTTATACACTACGAATCACTTTAGTTAATGCAAAAGTTGGAAACCACACATCTATATAAATTCAATGATTTAAAAATATAGTTTAAAGTGCAAACTTTGGCAGCTTCTCCCAGCAGCCCCTCTGTGCTGACTCAGCACTTCTTTGAAAACCAGTATCTGCTCCCAACTGGGACACACTTGAATATGCCAGTAATGCAGTGGGACACCACAACCTCCAGCTTTTTGTCCATCAGTATTGATCTACACATTGCTTCCCATCAAGCGACCAACACAGTCGTAGTCTGTCTGTTATCTCATGCCTCCCCCATTAGAGTCCTGATAGCCAGAAAGCCTATTAGACTCTCTGTGGATCCATGTTTGAAGTTTTTTTTATTTTGCACAATAATAAGACAAAAAGAAAAGGATAAAGAAATAACAACAAAAGGAAGGTGCAAGGTAGAGGCAAGAAACCCAAAAGGGCTTCTACAGGCCTCTACCTATATCAAAATTCACAAGTTAAATAAAAAATGAGTAACTATGAAATAGAAAAAAATAATTAGCATAAAAATAAAGCAAATTTATAATGATATTAAAAAGTAAAATAAAACAAAAGTGTAGAAATACAATAGAGTCTTTATTGCCATTGCACGGTAGTATACAAAAATACGTTAGCACAACGAAATTGAGGCACAGCTCTCCCGTCAGTGCAAAAAAGATAAATATTAAATAAATAACCAACCAAGGCATGCACCCATGAAACAAACAAACAAACAAAAAAGGACATAACACAAATCACAAAAGTAAAGGACTGTAAACAGAGACACATTGTAAAGGAAAAACCTATTGCACATGTCACAGAGAGAAAAAGTTTATTGCAAATGTGTGTGTGTGTGTGTGTGTGTGTGTGTGTGTGTGTGCATGCGTCCCTGTGTATGAGTGTGTATACTACACTCATACACAGGGACTTGTATGAGTTCAGAGAGGAACACTGTATTGAACTATTAAATTGATCATTCCAGAGTATTGTTCCTCTGTATTTTAAGGAAAATTGGCCGAGGCTAGTATGATAGTGAGGAGGGTGAAATCTTAATTGTCTAGTATTGTACTTATGTAATTGTGAGTTGACTTGGAAATATTGTTGGTTTATGAGAACATTTTTCTTCAACATTCTCTTTCACTGCCTCTATAGAGACTCTGGTTCTTATCTTCTTATTCAGTCCTTCGTCTGTCTCATTTTTTACCTTTTGAAGTCTAAAAATGGTCCTCAATTGTCAGACAAGGACATCTCCGATCATCACATTTACCCTGCTGCTGTATCTTTTTGCCCTTTTGGCAGGAATGTGACATGATATTTCATATTGACTAAAAAGTGAATTTTTAAAAAATGAAGGGGAGAAGTCCGGGCATGAGTTAGACGGGGGGCTGTCAGGCTGTCAGGTATGCTGGCAGCAGGCTCAGACAGGCACACAGCAGGGACTCGATCTGTCATTTCGACCTTAGTCGTTCCCGTATCATCGCTTGAATCTGCCTGTCATTCATGCATGCTGAGCCATGGCCACAGTAGGAGCCAGATTCAGATCTGTGTAAACTTGTCTCTGTGCCTCCCTTCTATATAACTGCTGTTCAGACCCTGAGGCTGTAGTGAGGGTACAGTAGACCTCTGGCTGTTCGTCTTTAACAGTTTTGATCCCTGCAAGGCTGGCAGGCACTTTAACACACTGCAAAGGTCATAAATCTCATGAGGGAAACATTGGGATGAAATTGGGGCAATAAACTAAATGTTTGGTCCAATAAGAAAATCAGAAACTGTGAAAAGGCTGTTCCTATTCTGCTGAATATCTTTGTGGCAGTACATTTTTTATTCTACAGATTTGTAGGGAAATTAAGTAAAAATTTTAACTTTTTTGGCCAGAGTATACATCTGGGATTGTTGCTTTATTTCTACTTTCTTCATTTTCTTTAAATGAAATGTGAAATACTATATTATACACCTATTTAGAATAATGGAGACGTAGTAATACATAAGCCTACATTCTTTACCTACCTATAACCGATTTGGCTGGCCAGTTAAAAATGTTTTAAAAAACTTTAAAGCAGTTTTTCTCAGTTTTACCCTTTGCTAGTTACTGAAGTTAGACTTAAAGGGCAGTATAGACTAGATGATTAGTTGGCTGAACAAAAAAGTATGAACAGATGATCCATTATAAATTTAGAGTAAAATAATGTTGCAGCCCTATTTCTAGTCTGTTAAATGTATTGAGCAGGGGTGCCATTTAAACACTGAACTGAACAGTCTTAATTGTGCCTGACTTACTAGTACTGATGTACTTACTGGTAAAAAGTGATTTTGAAGGAATTCTCTCCGCTTAAAATTAGCATTTGTATATCGATTACTCACCCTTTGCTACCTTGAAGAAAACTACAAAATTTCCATTCACCTTGGAGGCATGTGAGAAAAGCATTTTCTTCAAGAATTCAAAGTATGAGTAACATATGTATGTAACATGAGGTGCATAATTGATACGGAAATGGTTGTCTAAAGGGTGAAGTATTCTTTAGTAATGCACATGGTTCATTCCACAACAAATGTTTCATGTTCATGCTCTGCAGGCTGCTGGATTACATCATTTAAGCTCCGGTGAGGTTACCCAGAAATTAGAAATCAATACAAATGCAATACTTTTATTTTGAAGGCGGTTTACGTATATCTGCCTGCATGCAAACCCACCTTGCTGGTAAACAGGTGAAACGCATTCCACAAAATACACTGAGTTACCTCGGTACCTTGTCAGAAAACACATATTGCTTTTTGCATAAAGTTATTAAATTACTGGTTTACTGCATAACATACATGCACTATATTTATTATTATTTTTGTGGTTTGAATGTATGTTAAGTAGCATTCCTGGCTGAATGACGGTCAACTCCTTATTATTTACCGTTCGTTTTTCCATTTAATCGTTCCATCTGTTATTTCCTGTCACTACCTTTCAAAATTAAAGCACCTGTTTCACACTGGATGGCACCTTTTCAAAATAAAAGCATCACAACATTGTAAAACACCTAGAAAACTTACAAGCATGGAAAACAAGCTATATAATACAAAACCACCAATAGAAACCAAGCTAAAGGTCATTTACAGTTTAAAATAAATGGAAAAGTGATATAGTGATTGGAGTATTTACTACATTTTTCTGCTCTATTTGATTTACTCCACATTAACAGTCTTATCATAACATGTATTGTTATCAGTAGCAACTCAAAACCAGATAATTTTACTGTATTTTATAAAGCGATTAAATTAATATTGAGCAGAATTATGTTCAGAGTTTTGGTCCGGCCCCTGCAACCTTCGTGGTATTGGTCATGTGGCCCCTTGGGAAAATTAATTGCCCACCCCTGATATACAGGGTTGTATTAACTAATAATTTTTGATGTGTGTGTGTTGTTTCAGGTGATCTACCTGCAGAAGGCGGAGCTGAACAGGGAGACGGTGTACCCGATGCACCCCAGCAGCATCCATGGCGTGGAGGACATGTCCACACTGGCAGAGCTTCATGAAGCGGCCATCATGCACAACCTCTTACTGCGCTACCAGAAAAACAACATCTATGTAAGAACACCGTGTACCACCAGGATGAACCTGTGGGCCTGTTGTCTTCTTCAGGGGTGTATTTTTTTATTTTTTAGGGATGTTCAGCACAACTAAACTGCGATTTCAAAACCAAAAAACATCAAAAACTTTATTAGGAAATGTACATTCTGGGGGATTTTTTAAGGCAAATGCAATGCAACAAGATGCATTATGTTTCGAGTAATGCTACCTAAACATCAGAAGACTTTGAAAAGATTTGGAAAAGACTCCCGGAAAACTATCAGCTCACACCTGCTCACATCTAAAGACAAGTGTTTAGAGTTTTTAGTCTCAGACTGAGATTTTAGACAGACTCTGAATCTTGCAGGGAAACTATTTACAAGACTACAACTAGATTCTTTTTGCATTTTTCCCATCATGCTCTTAGTAAAAACTTACAACATGTAGGAGAAGCAACTTTTGGCTCCAGCTGCTCTAGTGTGTGCAGTGGTTTGTGTTGAACAAAAACAACAACAAAAAGAACAGGAGAAGACGCCACAAAATTCCCCTCACAAAGCTGAAAAAGGGTTTCGAAATGAAATGAAATAGGCCAGTCTTTTTCTGGAATAAATATATTTATATGACAAAAGAATAACAAACTTTTCAAAAGAACTAAAAATGACAAACCCTAAGGGCAGCATTTATATATAAAGAAAGAAAAAAATGGAACTATATCAATATATGTGATATGGTCTAATTCCATATAAAAAAAAATTATATAGATATATCGCCCAGCCCTAGTTTAAGCTGCACATCTGAATTAAACAAGTATACACACTTTCCACAGTGCATTATAGGAAATTAATATGAATTAATAAACTATTAAAAAGCAAGAAAGGGTGCCTAAAAATGCTCCATAATAACACATAAATGCAGATCACTCCCTGAACAGTATTCAGAGCTGGATTCAGCTTTAAGACTGTAAGGTTTCGGATGTGTTTGTCTGACCCTGTCTCACCCAGGATTATTTTCAAGGCAGAGCGCTGCCTTGAAACACTACCCTGCTTTATGAAAATAATCATTGCCCACAGTCACATGGTAACTATGTTTTCCAAATCTCATAATCTCATCTCGGAGGGTCTGTGTGCATGGCATCGCAGAACGATATCATTGTGGAAAGATGACCCACAAACACACTTTTGTTAGGCACTTTTCCCCAAAGCGCATTACCCGAGCAGCAGCAATGGATCCTAAAATACTACCAGCCCGAGTAAAAACTAGGCCATATGCAGTAGTTTAGGAGTAGTACTCGCTGCAGGTACTGTGTCACAGGAAACTGGGTGAATCTGAACTGGTAGAGTTAAATTCAGTGATTATACAGTCATGTTAAAATGATTAGACCACCCTTTTTCTTCAATTTCTTGTTGATTTTAATGCCTGGTACAACTAAAGGCACATTTGTATGGACAAATATAATGATAACAACAAAAACAGCTCATAAGAGTTTCATTTAAAAGCAGATATCTAGACATTTGACATGGTTATCTTGATAATAACCAAAACAATGATCAAGAAAACCATGGAAAATATCTAGATATCAGCTCTAAAATGAAACCTTTATGAGATATTTTGGTGCTGTCATTATATTTGTCCAAACAAATGTACCTTTAGTTGTACCAGGCATTAAAATGAACAATTAATTGAATAAAATAACATGTTTAAGCTGCACAGCTGAATTAAACAAGTACATATACATACTTTCCACAGTGCATTATAGGAAATTAACATTAATTAATAAACTATTAAAAAGCAAGCAAAACTGCCTAAAAATGCTACATAATAACTCATAAATTTAAATTTAAATAGTTGTACCAGGCATTAAAGTCAACAATTAATTGAAGAAAACAATGGTGGTCTAATCATTTTTTACATGATGTATGATATGTAATAATTGCAAATTCTTATATAAAATACCAAGCATTTTGTGTATTTACTGATAATCTGTCTTCCCCTTGTTTTGTTTTTTAATCCTCCTCTCTCTTCTCTTCTTTTTCTTACTTCTGACTTTTTCACTTCCCTCAGACCAACATAGGTTCGATCCTGGCAGCAGTAAATCCCTATAAACAGATCGCAGGCCTGTACGACGGCACTGCAGTGGATCTTTACAGCAAACACCAGATGGGGGAGCTGCCTCCTCACATCTTTGCTGTGGCTAATGAGTGTTACCGCTGCCTGTGGAAGAGACATGACAGCCAGTGTGTTCTCATCAGGTGAGGATCCACATTCAATACAAAAAAAGACTCTAAGACTATTGTTACAGAATTAGTGGAAGCAGAATGAAAGTAATCCATACTAGACAGTCCTGGCTCTGAAAATCTTAACAAATAGCATTTTGAAACTCCTCATGGACATTAGAAATAAGTAGAGCAGGTTTTTAGATCTATATGGATATCCACTTACAGGTACATCTGAAAAAATTAGAATATTGTGAAAAATTTAAAAACAAAATTCTCAATTATTTCAGAAAGTGAAACTTGTATATTATATAGATTCATTACACAGAGTGAAATATTTCAAGCCTGTGTTTCTTGTAATTTTGATGATTATGGCTTAGAGATAATGAAAACACAAAACTCAGTGTCTCAGAAAATTAAAATATTACATAAGATCAAAAAGAAAAAGGATATTTTAAACACAAATGTCATGCTTCTGAAAAGTATCTTCATTTCTATACATCAATACTTGGTTGGGCTCCTTTTGCATGAATTACTGCATTAATACTTGGTGTCATGGAGATCAGCCTACAGCACCATGTTGCTTTTATAGCAGCCTTCAGCTCATCTGGTGTCTCTCACCTTCCTCTTGACAACAGCCCATAGACTCCTATGGGGTTGAGGTCAGCCCAGTTTTCTGGCCAGTCCAGCCCAGTAACACCATGGTCATTGAAGCAGCTTTTGGTACCTTTACCAGTGTGGGCAGATGCCAAGTCCTGCTGGAAATGAAAGCAGCATCTCCAAAGAGCTTGTGGAAGCATGAAGACTCTAAAATGTCCTGCTAGATGGCTGCTATGTTGACTGTGGACTTCAGAAAACACAGTGGAGCAACAGCAGCAGAGGACATGGCCCCAAACCACCACTGACCCAGGACCAGCACATTACACTGACCAGCAATATTCTAGTTTTATACTGGGACACTGAGTTTTGGGTTTTCATTATCTCTAAGCCAGAATCATCAAACTTACAAGAAAAACAGGCTTGAAATATTTCACTCTGTGTAATGGATCTATATCAGGGATGGGCAACTGGAGGCCCGGGGGCCCCATACGGCCCGCACCCTCGCTTGAAGTGGCCCTCATTACAACTACATGCATTTGAGCATGAAATCTTAAAAGTGCAGTGTAAAAATGCACAAAATTACTTCTTGCAATTAATGTTGATCTTTTTGTTGAATGTTGAGTTTTTTATTTGCTTCAAACCTTTTGTATTCCTATTTATACTGTTCTACATGCATTTGAGCATGAAATATGTTAAGTTACTGCACTGTAAACATATTTAAAATTGCAGTTTCATCATATCTGGTTAATTGCACATTCCTATATGTGGCCCTGTGGTAGTGTCCATGAAAAATTGTGGCCCCCTCCAGCATTTAAGTTGCCCATCCCTGATCTATATAATGTACGAGTTTCACTTCCTGAAATGATGGACAAAAAATATTGAACTTTTTCATGATATTAAAATTTTTTTGAGATGTACCTGTATTTATCTTCTACTCTCTTTGTGTCATCAGTGGGGAGAGCGGAGCCGGGAAGACGGAGAGCACCAAGCTGCTGCTGAAGTTTCTCTCAGTGATGAGTCAAAACTCAGCAGGCACTCCTCTGTCGGAGAGAACCACCCGGGTGGAGCAGGCTCTCGTCCAGAGCAGGTACTGTCTGAAACCCCGACCTCTGACCCCCGCTCTGTTTATACACTGCAAACTATTTGTTTCTTACCAAGATAAAAAAAATACCTTAGATTTAGAAGTGTTACATAATTTATCTTGTTTTGAGAGTTAATTTCTTATTATTAGCGTTCAACATGCTTATTTCTAGATCCAATCATCTCATTTCAAGAAATCTTGTCAAGTGAAATTATCTGTCCATGCAGCAAGATAATTTCCCTCAGATTTAGTGTTTTTATCTTGTTTTTAAACCCCTTTTTTGCAGTGAATATGCATAGTAGACCTTGTAATTTTTAGACATATTTTTTGGAGAAAAATTGCATTTTATACCTTTAATGTCAATTGAGATTAGACAAAAGAATGAAAAAAAAGCTAAATTGTCCATATTCAGTAGACACCCCTTTTTTGCAGTGTTCATAATATCATCGTATATTAAAATAATATACATAATATATTCAGCTCTAAGGATATTAGAAATCATCTGCCATATGTATTATTTTAAACAATTTTGTTGTATTTATTAATTTTGTTTCCTTAGGTAACCTACTATTGTGTTAGGGTTGAACAATATCCAAATAACAAGAGGCACAATATTTGTTAAAGGAAAAATATGTGTCAAAATTCCATTCTGAATTAAGTATTGTTAGTGGCTCTCTGATGACCCATAATACTGATAAATACAGTCATGGAAAACATTTTCAGACCTTTTCTTCAGTCTCTTGTTCATTTTAATGCCTGGTACAACTAAAGGTACATTTGTTCGCACAAATATAATGATAACAACAAAAATAGCTCATACGATTTTAATTTAAGAACTGATATCTAGACATTTTCCATGGTTTTCTTGATAATAACCAATATCATTTTTAAGAAAACCATTGAAAATGTCAGGATATCGGTACTATAATTAAACTCCTATGAGCTATTTTAGTTGTTATCATTATATCTGTCCAAACAAATGTACCTTTAGTTGTACTAGGCATTACAATTATCAAATGCAATGAAGAAAACAATGGTCTAATACATTTCTCCATGACTGTATTCTATATTCCAATAAGATATTAGAAATCACAGTTTGGAGGCCAAAATTCATAATAGATTAGAAAAAAATGTCACGAGAAATGTAAATAAAGACTTCTTCAGTATATTGTTTGACTTGTTTGATTGGTTTTCCTGCTGCAGTCCCATCATGGAAGCCTTTGGGAATGCTAAGACTGTCTACAACAATAACTCCAGCCGCTTTGGGAAGTTCATCCAGCTTCACTTTTCCCAGAACGGAAACATTCAGGGAGGCTGCATCATCGACTGTATCCTTCAGTGGTTCACTTACTGTAGAGGAAGACATGTCCGCAGGGTCTGCTTCACTGAGTTTATTAACTGTAAATATTCATGTTCTCCTTGACTTTCAATCATCAGATTTACTGGAAAAGGTAAGTTTGTGTTGAAACATTCAGCAGCAGCTACTGGGATCAGCAAGTTGAATTCCTGACTTAATCAGTCATCAGCAAAGTCTCTCAATCAAGAGGAACTTTTGATATTTTCTCCTAACCGTCTTTTCTCTCTCAGAACCGCGTGGTTCGACAGAATCCAGGAGAGAGAAACTACCACATCTTCTACGCTCTGTTAGCCGGAGCAGACAGAGACCACCGAGGTTGGTTTAAAAAATATATAACATGTTGTTTAACCAACAGTCATAGATTTACCTGGGAACTAACACTTCATATAATATCAGAGTTTTAAAAAACCCCATAAACATATATGTATCAGCTGTTGTCAGACTGGTCACAGCTTATATGGTCAGGTTGGATGGTCAGTGCATGGACAGCATAATAATCATATTTATTATTATTATTATTATTATTATTATTATTATTATTATTATTAATAATAATAATAATAATAATAATAATAATAATAATAATAATAGCTTTATATATATATATATATATATATATATATATGTATATATATGTATATAAATATATATATATATATATATATATATATATACGTATATATACATAGCTAGCACCATTCAAAAACAGCAGTTTACAAAGTGCTTCGACAGAGAGCAGTTAGTTACAACGAGAATGAAGCCAGAAGGCTGAAAATAATTCTTACATTAAAAGAAAAACAATAAGAGACAGAGCAGGAACAATCACAAGACATTCTCAGATACACAGAATCAACTCGTAAGGAGTGAATAATTCTGTTGCATAGCTAGGAGCCAGACATAAAAGAGCTTTAAAAGTGATCAGTAAAATCTTAAAATCAATCCTAAAACCAACAGGGAGCCAGAGCAAAGAAGCTAAAATCAGGGTGGTGTGATGTCGTCTGTTGAGCATATCAATATCTTACTCAAATGTTCAGTAGACACAAAGTCTGTTCTTGAAATACACACATACCTAAGTATCACATTTGTTTATGAATACATGCTGTGGAGAAGTACAGCAAAATATGTACTAACAAAAGCTATCTCTGAACCTGAGCCATTTTAACACTGATAAGAATGAATACATTACATTTTATTGTGTGTCCTCGTGTCTGTGTGTTGCAGATCTGTACTTCCTGTCCGAGGGTCCTGAGTCGTATCACTACCTGAGCCAGTCAGGCTGCATGCAGGACAGCAGTCTGGACGACAAGCAGCTGTTTGACAGTGTGATGGTAAGAACCAGAAGACTTTAAAAGACTTGGAAAAGACTCCTGGAAAACTATCAGCTCACATCTAAAGACAAGTGTTTAGAGTTTTTAGTCTCACACTAAGATTTTAGACAGACTGTGAATCTTGCAGGGAAACTATTTACAAGACTACAACTGGATTCTTTTTGCATTTTTCCCCATCATGCTCTGAGTAAAAACTTACAACATGGAGGAGAAGCAGCTTTTGGCTCCAGCTGCTCTAATGTGTGACTCAGTGGTTTGTGTTGGAAAACAACAACAAAAAGAGAAGGAGACGCAACAAAATGCCCCTCACAAAGCTGAAAAAGGGTTTCTGTTTTTATGACATTATGATATTTTGTGGCCCTCACCTTGATATGAAAGTTTAATATGAGTTTTATATGAATGGTACTTTACCGTGTTGTGTGTGGAAGTTCCCTTTAATTACTTTTTTTTGTTAATTTTGTGTCTTTTTTGGTAATTTTGTGTCTTTTTAAAATCATTTTGTCTTTTTTTTGCTCATTTTGTGTCTTTTTTATAATTTTTTTGTGTCTTTTTTTGCTCATTTTGTGTCTTTTTTTAGTCATTTTGTGTCTTTTTTAAGTAATTTATTTTTTTTCTGTCATTTTGTGTCTTTTTTTTTTTTTTTATAATTTTGTGTCTTTTTTTGGTAATTTTGATACTGCCTCCAGCGGCCTCCAGGTAATTTGAGTTTGAGACCCCTGGTGTAAGCCCATTATTAGTGTAAGTTGTTTGTTTTACCCCCAGAGGGCGCCATAAGCCTTCATCATGAGCGTAATAGCAGTTTACCAGACAGACTGTTGACTCAGAGAGAACATGAGCCTGGGGGAAACATGTTATTTAATTGTGTCATGTTGGCTCTGGAGCAACATTTTAAAATTCTGTTCATATAAATGTTTTATAGCTCCAAGGGAAAGCAAAAACTAGTGTGTGTCTCATGACATATTGTCTAACTGTGTGTGTGTGTCTGTGTTGCAGGAGGCCCTGAAAGTGATGGAGTTCACTGAGGAGGAGATCAGAGACGTGTTCAAGCTGCTGTCTGCTGTCCTCCAGATGGGAAACATTGAGTTCATGACCGCTGGAGGAGCTCAGATCACTTCCAAAGGAGGTAGGAGAAGGAAATAAGAAAAATATATAATAGTTCTGCAGCGGTGGAATGTAACTAAGTACTCAAGTACTGCACTAAAGTACAATTTTGAGGTACTTGTACTTGTTAATGTAACTTTATACTTATACTCCACTATATTTCAAGGCAAATATTGGACTTTCTACTCTGCTATATTTAGCTGACAGCTTTAGTTACTTTTCAGGTTGAGATTTAACATAAAAACATGATACATACTTTTTTTTAAAACTCAAAACAGTATTTTAATTAGTTAAATTGAGCCCTACCTTGAGAAAATCAAAATGCTGCATACATAAATGTATCAATAATAACAATCCTATTATATATTTAGAATATGTAAAACAATCTGATTGGGGCTAATAATATATTTGGGATATATACATTTTTTGAGTGGGTTCATTCTGCATAACAAGTACTTTTGATACTTTAAGTACATTTTGATGCTGATACTTTTGTACTTTTACTTCAGTAAGTTTTGAATGCAGGACTTTTACTTGTAGTGGAGTAATTTCAAAGTGTTGTATTAGTACTTTTACTGAAGTAAGGGATCTGAATACTTCTTCAGAGTGTGTTAGAGTGATCCTGGAAAAAGTGTTATACACACCCTTAATCTGTACCAGACAGATGAGAAAGAATATGGATTTCTGGGAAATGCTTTAATGTGACTTCTGCATAGAGGCTTAATAATATCCTAATACTTGATTAAGATGTTTTATAGAAAGCACTATGTCATTTGGTACTAATTAATTAAAATAAAGTTGTGATGTTTGTCAAGGCAAGCTTACAATTCATCATATCTGGAAGTTTCCTGTATTAAACAAATAATAATGGGATATTTACTTAGGTTTAAATGGAGCAGTTCTTTCAAGGATATTCATCTTTCCGCTATAATTATACTTAATGACTTAGTTTTTCTAGTACATTTCCTAGGAAATTATTTGGAAGTTACAGAAATTACTCATTCCCTTGGAAAACCTATTTCTTTTTTTAAATCCTGAGAACACCCACTGCTTACCAAACAAGCAACCAGACAGAGAAACTGTCTTTACTTTACACACAATAGCAATGAATTATAGAATTTTGATGTACTTGTACTTTACTTGAGTATTTCTACATTTGTGACTTTATACTTCTCCTTCACTACATTTTACGGGTAAATATTGTACTCCTTACTCCACTACATTTAGCTGACAGATTTACTACTTTTCAGGTCAAGATTTATCATAAAAACATGATCAATTTAAAATGGTTACGCATGTTTTGAAATTAAACCACTTCAAAGTATATTAAATAGTTAAAATGAGCCCTACATTGACAGCAGTAAAACGCTGCTTACATAAAACCATCAATAATAATAATCTAATAATATATTAAGAACATATAAAACAATCTGAGAGGGTTCATTCTGCATAATGAGTACTTTTACTTTTCATATTATAAGTTCATTTTGATGATTGATCTATGGAGTCTTGGGCTATTTTGTCCATTTTTGAATCCTTTTCATGTCTTTTGGTGTCTTTGTTTTTTTTTGGTCATTTGTGTCTTTTTTGGTCATTTTGTGTCCTCTGTGTTTTTTGGTCATTCTGTCTTCTAATTTTGTGTCTTTTTTTAGTCATTTTGTGTCTTTTTTGGTCATTTTGTGTATTTTTTAGTCATTTTGTGTCTTTTTTTGGTCATTTTGTGTCTTTTTTAGTCCTTTAGTCCAACATAAAATGTGATTTTGAATCTTTTTTAACTTCCAAAACACTATCATGCTCAATAAAGAATTTTAAATTTTGCAAATGTGAACAAATGTTGCAAATATAACATATAAGAGGGTTACATCCAGTTCTATCATTTTATACTAAATATATTTGAGCTTGTCTCCAGTTTTACTTGGTATATCATCATCAAACTGAAACTGGCCTCATGGAGTTTACAGCCAGAACTTTAGAGGTAAATTTACAGTAGGGCTCCACGCTGCTTTGTTTTCTAGTCTGGATGTGATGAAGAAGTCATGATTTGGTGCTTTTGGAGACTCCAGGCGGTTTAGTAAGTTTCAAACGCAGGATTTTTACTTGTAGTGGAGTAATTTCACAGTGTGGTATTAGTACTTTTACTTAAGTAAGGAATCTGAATACTGCTGAGCGCTGATGTTGGACCACACTGCTGTACTCCTCATGCCCCTGAGTTTGATTGACATTGTACCAGTAGACAGAGCTCTGAACAGGCTGAAACATGAGCTCAAGGCTCCTTCATTCGCTTCGTCTGACCTCTTTTCCAAAGAACCAGTGAACTACGGTGACTGCACAGCCCAGCCAGCAGAGTAGAGTTTCCTATAGACTGTATAGGATCACAGTCTATATGTCACATCTGTTGTTTGACATCAATAGGAGACACCTGAACGTGACACATACACAACATCTCAAACATTTGTGTGTGTGTGTGTTTCAGTTGTCAGTAATGTCAGCGAGCTGCTCGGCCTGGACTCCTTCCAGCTGTCAGAGGTGTTGACCCAGCGCTCCATGATCCTCAGAGGAGAGGAGATCTGCTCACCGCTCACTGTGGAGCAGGTAACAACACAACTCAACTGCTCACTTCAGGAATCACACAGCTCAGGCACATTTCAGGGATTGTCAAGACACTGAAATATGCAGTCTGTTTTTTGCCTCCCTCCCCTGTCCTGCACTGCAAAAAAGGTGTGTCTAAAAACAAGATAAAAACACTAAATCTGAGGGAAATGATCTCGCTGCATGGACAGATAATTTCACTTGACAAGATTTCTGAAATTAAGATTGTTAAATCTAGAAATAAGCATGTTAAACACTTAAAATAAGAAATCTTAAAACAAGATCAATGATCTTACACTTCTAAATCTAAAGTCTAAAGTTTTTTTTATCTTGGTAAGAAACAAATAATTTGCAGTGCACTCTGCTCGGGCCAGTTCATCGCTGCTTGCAGCTTTAGTTTATCTTGTTTTAAGAGTTTATTTCTCATTTTAAGTGTTCAACATTCTTATTTCAAGATTTGACAATCTTAATTTAAGAAATCTTGTCAAGTGAAATTATCTGTCCATGCAGCAAGATCATTTCCCTCAGATTTAGTGTTTTTATCTTGTTTTTAGACACCCCCTTTTTTTTTGCAGTGCACAACTCAACTGCTCACGTCAGGAATCATACAGCTCCTGCATTTCAGGGATTGTTAAGACACTGAAACATACAGTACATGTCTGTTTTTTGCCCCCTGCCTCCCTCCCCCCCTCCCTCCCCTGTCCTAGTGACACACACACAGCCTTTCTCCGCTGCTCTCCCCCACATGCCTCTCCAGATCCCTTGCGTGACTCCCAGCCATTTCCTGCTTTTTGTCTGCCAGATTCCTGGCACAATAAAGCCATCGTGATAGTGATCTGAGTCAAAAGCACAATAGAGCCAATGACTGAGGGTGAAGTGAGAGTCTTCTCCTCTGGAGGCGGCGCAGCCAGGCACCAAGACGTTGGCGTGATATCTCTCTTTCTCTCTCTTCAAATGCTTCAAATGTCCCCGCTGTTGTCTGTAATTAATGTGAATACTTCACAAGTCTGTATCTGTGCATGTTATCCTTTTCGCCGTACGCCACAAGAACATTCTGACGCATGACACAATCCTTTTTGGCTCTGCTCAAGGTTTTCGGCCCACTCGTACGCATAAATATCAGCAAATATGCAGAATGGACCTTTACTATTATCACAGCGACACAAAAGTCACAAGAAAGCTTTTCATCACCAGACAAAGACCTTGTGCTCTCACCCTGCTGCTGCTTGTTCTGCCTGGCCTTTGAAGCAGCTTGTCTCTTAATAGAGTTCATTATTCCAGTCCTGGAGTCAGTAAGAATGGCTTCTTCTCACAGCGGCCAGGGGTCACCCACCCCACGACTGCCTGCACCAGCCCCTCTCCCCCCCCATCATCCTGGACAAACAGCCATTCTTCTCACCCCTGTGACGGAGATCCTGGAGCCACCAGCACTCTGTTCACACCCGCTAGTTGCAAGAGGTGACGGGGTATGATGGATTACTCAAAAGCCCAGGAGCATTGTTGCCCCAAATACAGTACACACCGCCACACTCTTGTTTTGTTTTCAATTCAAGCACAATGCCTGTGGAGGAAGTGTAGCTGGCAGGCGCAAGCTTTTTATATTCACACATGGATGGTGTCTGGCTGGAAGGTTGACTTCACGGCAGCTGGAGAAAATCAGAGCTGGGTCAAACGGTGAAATAGATTTAGTCATTTGTTTGACTTTGTGCGGAGCGCTAAATTAGTCGAGTCTGTCATAAATTACAAGAGCCGCCTCACAGAGAATCACAGAGAAGTAAGAGTCCATAGAGTTTATCTAGAGTCTGTTTCTAGAGTCTGTTTCTCTATCTGTTTGTAATATTTTGAAAGAAATTAAACTCAGTCAACTTTGGTTGCCAAAAGTATCGATACTTTGATACTTCTTCGATAACACCAAAGCTATGCTAAAAAAACTGATCTACAATCAGATTTTAAACCCAAGGCTGCACAGATAAAATAGCAGGGAATACAATCAACTTGCATACTATATATTTCATACTAATCTTATCAAATTGTAAAATTCTACAGTCATGGAAAAAATGATTAGACCGTGCTTGTTTTCCCTAATTTCTTGTTCATTTTAATGCCTGGTACAACTAAAGGTACATTTGTCTGGACAAATATAATGATAACAACAAAAATAGCTCATAAGAGCTTAATTTAAGAGCTGATATCAAGCCATTTTCCATGGTTTTCTTGATAATGATTTTGGTTATCATCAAGAAAACCATGGAAAATGGCTTGATATCAGCTCTTAAATTAAGCTCTTATGAGCTATTTTTGTTGTTATCATTATATTTGTCCAAATATGCCTTTAGTTGTACAAGGCATTAACCCTTAGATGCTAAACATATTGACACCCCTTCTAATGCACAACATGGGTCAAAAATGACCCGCATTCAGTTCTTCATGTTATTTAATGCTGCTGTGTGTTATGTGCTCTATCTTTTGATATCAACTTATTTTATGATTGAATATTCCAAGTATTTTTTTAAATATCTTGTTTTTGATACCAACAGATCATTATTTCCATTTTGCCTCTCATACTTTATGAAGAAAAAAAGTTTTTGTTTTATTACATAGCTAACTATTTGGCTAAGTAGCTTGCTGAGCTAACTACTTAGCTAACTTCTTGGCCAAGTAGTTAGCTCAGCAAGAAGTTAGCTAAGTAGTTAGCTTAGCAAGCAACTTAGCTAACTACTTATCCAAGAAGTTAGCTAAGTAGTTAGCTTTGCTAAATACTTTGCCAAGAAGTTAGCTAAGTAGTTATCTTAGCAAGCTACTTAGCCAAGAATTTAGCTAAGTAGTTAGCTTAGCAAGCTACTTAGCTAAAAAAATTGATATGGGTCATTTTTCACCCATGTTGTGCATTAGAAGAGTAGTGACACAAAAAGGGAATTTATTGAAAAAATAAAATAAAGACAAACATAAAATTAGGATGTATGATGATCAAAAACAAACTAATTGAGGAAAACCTGGAATACTGAATGATGAAAATAATTTATTACAAAGATATAGAACATAAAAACTTGTCCATATCGGGTCACTTTAGACCCATGTTGTGCATCAAAGGGTTAAAATGAACAAGAAATTGAAGAAAACAATGGTCTATCATTTTTTCTATGACTGCATATCTATGCAACCTTTTTTGCTGGAGCTTGTGAGAAGAAAGGTTGAACAGGTTTATTAGTGTTTCCTGCTGCAGGGTTTAAAAAAAAAAATCTGTAAAATTAAAAGCAAACATCTCTACATCATCGTGTTTATACATTTTCTCTTTGTTTTCACTGGATTTTTTAAATAGAACAACAAATACTGCTCGAGTCACTTTTGAGACATGTAGGTGATAAACGGCGCTTTGTATTGTGACAACAGACCTCATCTTACCCGCCGCCTGCAGACAGACGCTTACATAACGCACCTTTTGTCTTCAGACTGCTATTTGTTTTATAGGCACACCACAGTGGCCTCACACGCCGCATCACAATCACACACGTCATTGTTTCTAACAGATTTAAGATAGAACTGATGAAATGTATACGGTGATATGCATGTGGTGTTTAGAAAACAGTGTGCAAACTTTCCTCTGTTTATTCCCGCCTTGGTATCCATGGTAACCTGGTCTCTCCGTGTCATAATGTGCAGGCGGTGGACTCGCGGGACTCAGTTGCCATGGCACTTTATTCTCAGTGTTTCTCCTGGATCATAATGAGGATCAACCAGAAGATCAAAGGCAAAGACAACTTCAAGTCCATCGGCATCCTGGACATCTTCGGCTTCGAGAACTTTGAGGTGGAAAAGTTCACTCGTCTAATTTGAAAACACCCTCCCATGAAAATCTATTTTCTTTTTAACCTTGTTAAAGATTTTTCAAGAAGCTATAAGATATATCATGAGCAGGCGCCATGGCTACATCACATATGTCACCTACCAGTCCATATACACTGAGAAATTACTTTGAAGATAAGAGATAAGATAAGACTTTATTCATCCCGCAGTGGGGAAATGTAGTTGTCACAGCATCTCAAAATACAGACAGGGAGAGTTGACAAAGATATAAAAACAGAATAAAAATAAGACATAAACATACATTATATACACTTTATATACATCAGAGAAGATGTGTTGTAATAATTTAATAATCTAATAACAAGGTCCTTGAACTTTTCCGTGGCAAAAGCTAATTCTCATTAGTTGTCTTAAAACCTGTCTGAAGGTGATCCTTAAGCTCCAGACGTGGTTTTTAATTCATGCCCTTCCATTCTGTAGGTGAACCGGTTTGAACAGTTTAACATCAACTATGCCAACGAGAAACTCCAGGAGTATTTCAACAAGCACATCTTCTCGCTGGAGCAGCTGGAATACAACAGGTAAAGATGTTTATTTATTTATTTAGTGTTTATTTGATATGGACATAGCAATTACACTGGACAGACCAGATGCATTGTTTTAGCACAAGTGCTAATTTGCAACACATGTCCATAGGCAGTTTTTGAAAAGATAGGGCAATTAAAATAACAAGAATGGAAAAAGGAAGGACCAAACAAAGATTTAAAAAAAAAAACAGCAACAGAACAATGGGAAAAAGAAGTCAAAGAAGTATAAGCAATTTTCAATAAGGAACGTAAAAAGGCAACAGAGCAAAGGCAATATGATCAGACAGTAAACCAGTTAAGAACTATTAATTTGTGCACTGTTGATTAGATTTTAGCCACCGTTTGAGTCCTTTGTTAAAAGCTTTACTATCGGTCTCTAATTTTAATTCAGTGGGTAGAGAGTTTAAACATATCCAAACAGTGAAAACACATATATTTCTTCAGATTAGGGTCATAGACATGCTAACAATAAAACAAGACTTTGAGTCTGCTCCACAGACAGATAGGGCTGGGGATGATGGGGGTTGGGGGTTGGGCCTCCTCGCAGGGATACAGGCAGAGTGCCAGAGGTTTGGGATCGGCTCAGTTTCTCCCCCAGACAGTTGTTTTATTGTAAAATGGGCCAGCAGCTTGGACATGGCTCATTTCATCACATGCTCACACTGGACAATACAGCCATTGTGTCTTCCTCCTTGTTTATATTTATATATATACATGGTGTGTGTGTGTGTGTGTGTGTGTGTGTGTCTTTGTCCTCACAGGGAGGGGATCCAGTGGGAGGCCATAGACTGGATGGATAACGCAGAGTGTCTGGATCTCATTGAAAAGGTAACCCTGAGAGAGCAGAGTCTCTGCCGGTATCAACCGCTAACCGCCAGCCAGAGCGTGCTGACCCAGACGCCACACTGTGCTTACATTGACCTCCATCTCTACTACTCTATCATTATATAGTCTCATTTCGCATGTTGTGTGCATAGTAATGTACCCCAGTCAGTGGCTGGAGCTTTGGCTGAAGGGGGGCATTAAGACAATTTGTTTTATTTTATCACCATGGTTATGATGGTGGTTAAAGCTGAGCGTCTACACAGCTGGGCGTGTGTCAGAAAAGTTTCTGGGTCAAAATCACAAACTTTAGGGAAAGTTTAGGGAAGCAAAAAGGCGACACTGTAACCATTTTAGCCTGACTTATACTTTTATACTTAGACTATTACTTACAAGCATGGGAGAAAATATTAGACCATTGTTTTCTTCAATTTCTTGTTCATTTTAATGCCTGGTAAAACAAAAGGTACATTTGTTTGGACAATTATAATGATAACAACAAAAATAGCTCATTCAGTTTAATTTATGAGCTGATATCTAGACATTTTCCATGGTTTTCTGATAATAACCAACATCATTATTAAGAAAACCATGGAAAATGGCTAGACATCAGCTCATAAATTAAACTCTTAAGGGCTATTTTTGTTGTAATCATTATATTTGTCCAAACAAACAGTTGTACCAGGCATTAAAATGAACACGAAAGCTAGGAGAAAACAAGGGTGGTGTAATAATTTTTTCCATGACTGTATAATTTGCCTTGATGGCCCTTTATAAGAGGATTTGGTAACATTTTCCATGAAATAAATAAATAGATAGATAGATAGATAGATAGATAGATAGATAGATAGATAGATAGATAGATAGATAGATAGATAGATAGATATACATACAATCTCTGAATAAACATAAATACACATAAGTAATACATAAATACACTAGCAATACACTATACACCATTAAAAACATACAGCAACAAACAATTGTGCAAATGGGCATGAAACAGCAGCAGGTGAACACATTTAAAATAGTGCATTATAAGGGCATTCATAGTGAATTTTAATGCATTTATACTACTTCATGACAACACTCAATCACACATACTATTATTATATCATGTCATGTCATAAAGTATATAGATTTTACTTATTAGAAGTTAAAATGTCTTATTAATGCTCTTGACTTGTTCCAAACTAGAGGTTGACTGATGGTCTTATATTACACTATTACTTCCTATACTGCCTCAGTAATCAACTATAGTAAGCACTCTATAATTTCTACTCTATTATATGCTATAATAGTCCATTCAGTATACATTATACACTATCATCCAGTATGAATGCCCTCTTCATGACCTGTAGATATGGTGTTAATACACTGTGGTAAGTGTTACAGGGGATTTATCGGAGGGACTGTGTGTAACTGTGAAGTTAGGTGTTGCTGCCAAACATCGTGCCTGCTCCGTGAACCTTCTTTTTATGAATAAAATGAATGAATTCTTATGCTGTTTCCTGGACATATTGTTATAATAAAAGCTGCCAGATGTGCCCCAATGGGATTATAACTAGTTCAATCATGACTGCCGTGCGTTTCACCCTCTCTGTGCCTCTTTCTGTCTGTCTCCTCTTTAGAAACTGGGCATGTTGGCTCTTATCAATGAGGAGAGTCGCTTCCCCAAAGGCACGGACTACACCCTACTGGAGAAACTGCACAGCCGACACGCAGTGAGTCCACACGCACACACACATGAGAATGCACACACAGCTCTCACACTGTACATCCCAGGCAGACACTCAAACACAAAGACATAAAAATGATCCATGTGCCTTCACCGCCCACCAGCTCAGACTGCCCCAAAGAGTTAAACCTCACTCCTGGCTGATGAATTGCCTGTTGCCTTCGGTGCAGAGTTGAAGGTCTGTGCGGCGCTTGTACACGCCCCCCGAGCGCTCTCACATGCAAACAAAACAATGCTGAAATGTGATCAGCCATTCTCAGGCACTGATCAGCATTGTGTGCAGGAGAAAAGAGTGTCCTCAGAAAACCCTGCAGGGTTTTTAATGGCTGACGGAAAAAACAGGAGAAGTACAAAGTGAGATCTGGCTGACCTCTCCCTGAGGTGTCTGGAGCACATGTTGAGTTTTAAGGTCGTGGTTGAAGGAGTTGGGGAAAGTAGCTGTGACGCTTAATGCAGGCAACATGTTTAGTGAAGTTTTTTAAGTTTGAAGTTTTTTTATTTTGCACAAATAAGACAGAAGACAAGGATAAAGAGATAACAACAAAAGGAAGGTGCAAGGTAGCGGAAAGAAGCCCAAAAGGGCTTATACAGGGCCTCTACCTATATTAAAATTCACAAGTTAAATTAAAACAAGTAACTATCACATAGAAAAAAAATAATGACACATAAAAATGATGCAAAATCATAATAATATTAAAAGTAAAATAAAACAAGTGTAGAAATGTGTGTGTGTGTGTGTGTATGTGTGTGTGTGTGTGTGTGTGTGTGTGTCTGTGTGTGTGTGTGTGTGTGTGTGTGTGTGTGTGTGTGTGTATGAGTGTGTGTACTACTTAGTGACCTGTATTGAACTATTAAATTGATCATTCCAGAGTATTGTTCCTCTGTAAAGTGCAGAAAACAGTCAGCTACTTAATTAATTAGTTGTTTTTCTCCCTGTTGTATCCAAATGTTTTTAATTTTTTGTCAAATAATAAAAACACACAGACACAATACAAATGTAACAATAATAATAAAGTTAAAAACAAACAAAAAAACAGCAACAACATACAAACAAACAAAAAAACAATGATTACAATATGACCGATGTGTCAAGGACACCTGAATCACTGTACCTGGACGTTATTATTGATTTATATTGGACCAGTTTAAGGTTACAGAGAGTCTGCTGCTGTTAGGGGTAATGTCTCCGTATACTCAATAAAGGGTCCTCATTAGTTACTTAATGTGTGACTGGCCTTTAAGCTGCCCTATTTGGAACTCTTGGAGCTCTTAATGTACTATGTACTCTGCTTAATTTGATTGTGACTAATTGCATGAACGTCATTTCTAAAAGTCAGTGTTCTCTTTGTCCTTTCTCCTCAGACGAACCCGTACTATGTGAAGCCCAGAGTGACCGACCACCAGTTTGGGATCAAACACTACGCTGGAGAGGTAATTAACACTTATACACAATTACACCATAGACTGTATAAATAATGGACGTAGTGACCGTGACGTCACCCGTTGGTTTGTGGCCTGTTGGAAGCATCGAGTTCAGCGTTACACTCGTCGCCATCTTGTGTCGCCATCTTGTTTCTGATACAGGGAGCAGACCATATCTGGACTGTGGAGGATTTTATACGTTTTATATCTATATAACATTATATATAACTTTATTGACATGTTGCCGTGGATACGCATTGTTCTGCTTCTCTCCTGATGACAGCTCACCTTGTTAGTGACCTGTCAATCAAAGGTAGCCACGCCCCAAATCATACGATTCTTTATCTTCTATTTTCTTCAAAATGGGGCCATTATTTGTGCTATTAACATGAAATTGTCTTGGTGAAGATTTTTTTACTTGTGATTGAGACCATAGTGTTGTGGTCTGAGGTTATAAATCAAGTGAGAAGTTTTCAAATTTTGCATTGAAATGAATGGACAGAAATGTTTTTGCAGCCAAATTTAGCACCCCCTGCTGGGATTTCCGGTAGAATGCAGCTTAAGGCACTTCCTGGTTTGCCTCCCTGCTCAGACCCGGAGGTTGCCGCCTGAATTACACACACGCACACACACACACACACACACACACACACACACACACACACACACACAGATAAAAAGCAGAACCTTTTGCTTCCTGAATGAGTGTGTTGGGGAAGTGAGGTAGTTGTTGGATGGGCCGCAGCAGGGTCATCTTTGCCAAAATCAGCTACAGGATGTTGACAGTGCACCCCCCCCCCCCCCCTCCCCTCCTCCTCCTCCTGCTCTGTCTTTTTCCCTGAGTCAGGAGAAACTGCCTCACCGTCATCCTCTTCTTCCTTTGCTTACATGATGAGCAGAGATTAGTCCTGACGGAAGTGTAGAGAAAAGAGAGCAGGGAAGAGAGAGAGAGGGGATAGGCCAGGAGGGATGGGGTGTGTGAGTGAGTGTGTGTGTGTGTGTGTGTGTGTGTGGAGGGGGGAGAGTAGAAAGATTCCCCTTGATAAAGAATGGCCTTATGAAGCCTGCCTCAGACAAGGTCTCCTCAGTGTGAGTGTGGCAGCTCAGTCACAAGCCTGGCATGGATGTCTATGGTAATGACTTAGTCCAGAGAGAACAGGCAGGCCGAGCAGTTGTTCTCTCTCTCTCTCTCTCTCTCTCACTGTCTCTCTCTGTCTCTCTCTCTCTTCCTCTCTCCAGTGTGTCTCTCTGGAGACTCTAGTTGCCTGTCTGAAAGCTCCTTCTGTTATCTGAAACGATGCTCTGAGTTCAGCAGGGAAATAGTTGCATCCTCCCATAGATTTGATTATCCGTGTGGTGCCGGGGAAATGCAGACGATTTAAATTAAGTTTCTCAATGTCGGACATGAACTTAAACAAATCAAAACCTCACCACGTCTGAAATCAAGGGTCAAATATAAACATTGATGTGTCTCAGAAGCAATAATGCAAAGAACTTTCCAAATCCAGAGCTGAACACGGACTCATTATATTATCATGAGTTTAGTGTTTGCATGATCAGTGCACCTGTAAAACTTTGCATTGAAACGGTGTGTTTTTCCTCATTTCTCTGTAGCATCACGAGACCATCCCACTTAACTGAACCTGCAACTGACAGACACAGAGAGCCTTTTGTACGAGTCTGTTCCAATGTGAGAGGAATGGAGTGTAATTAGTGTGTCTGTGATTTATAAATACATGTGTCGTCAAGTTTGGATCTCATGGCTCCCCGTGAGCCTCGAGGCTTGGGAATGGGGGATGGGGGTTGTTATTGGATTATAGTATACACGCACGCAGCTGTGAATACAAGCCCACATACACACACATGTACCATGACTGTGTGTGTTTTAATATTATTTCAATGCAGTTTCTTGCAGAAAATATGTTATATGCACCTTTTTTTACATTCTAAAGAGCACAGACAGACAGAACAATCAGAGTGCATTTAATATGAGTCGGGGCGGGTGGAGGAATGCTGTGTTGCTAAGATGAACAGAACTCAACAGGTGAATGCATTAACACAGAGGCGCTCTGCAGGCCCGTCCTCTCGTCTTTGGTCAAACTGAGCACTCAAAACATTTACAGTCCTCACTCAGGTCACACTGTGTGCACACGTCCTCATCTGAAAACATGAATCACTCAGTCTGGATAATGAGCCTCCACAACATCAATGTGGTGCATAATGAATATGGACAATTTTGCTTAATTTTCATTCTTTTGTCCAATCTCGATTGACATTAAAGGTATAAAATGCAACTTTTCTGCTTTAAAAAATTCCAAAAATCAAAGATCTATTGTGCATATTCACTGCAAAAAGGTGTGTCTAAAAACAAGATAAAAACACTAAATCCGAGGGAAATGATCTTGCTGCATGGACAGATCATTTCACTTGACAAGATGTCTTAAATTAAGATTATTAATCTTGGAATAAGCATGTTGTACGCTTAAAATAAGAAATTAACTCTTAAAACAAGATAAATTAAAGCTGCAAGCAGCGATGAACTGGCCCGAGCAGAGTGCACTGACAATTATTTGTTTCTTACCAAGATAAAAAAAGCCTTTAGATTTAAAAGTGTTAGATAATTTATCTTGTTTTAAGAGTTAAATTCTTATTTTAAGCGTTCAACAACAAAATTGTCCATATTCATTATGCACCCCTTTTGTGCAGTGTTCATAATATCATCGTATATTAATATAATATTCATAATATATTCAGCTCTAAGGATATAAGAAATCACGTCTGCTCGTATGTATTATTTTTTAAAAAAATTGTTGTGTCTATTCATTTTATTTCCTTTTTTTTTTTTTAACGTTTTGTTACTAACATCAAAATCTTAGATATGAACACACTGTGGTCTTGCTCACTTATTTAGTTTTCTTCACTTCTGTTTCAGGTGCTGTATGATGTGCGTGGGATCCTCGAGAAAAACAGAGACACGTTCAGAGACGACATCTTGTTCATTCTCAAAGACAGCAGGTGAGCCTCTCACACTCTCGGCCTGTTGCATGCTGAACACACCATGTATGATTCAGTTTATTTTTATTTTTTTAATTTTATTTAATAGGGACAATGCAGTTAGCATAGATACAGGGAATGCATCTGATGTGCTGCATATAGAGATATAGCTTCAGCTAATTTTTAACTCCTGTCCCTATTTGGGCTTTTACAACTACATACAAAATCACATGGTCATATGCAAGTTCTTACAATTGCCTTTTCTGCACCGTGTGTCTGCAGGCTTGACTTCATCTACGACCTCTTTGAGCGTGTCGGTAGCAGAAATGGAGACGAGACCCTCAAGATGGGAACGGCCCGACGCAAGCCCACCGTCAGCTCTCAGTTCAGGGTGAGACTGAAGCTTCTGTGATCGCTCATAGTTCAATGTGAGGCTGTTTGATTGTGTCATCACACAGACAATGGGTGAATTGTCTCCCATGTGCTGATGCATGTAAGAATCACTTAACCCCTTAACTTCTGGCTGTCTATCTTGGCACAGTATGTGTGAGCGCGGGGGCACAGACAAAAAAAGAAGGATAGAAATCATGGAGAGGCAGAGGGGGAAGCAGAATGCAGCCAGTGTATTTGATCTGCAGGGAATGATGGGTGATGGGATGTATGAAATATGTGGTTGTGGCGGTGGAGGGGGGGCAGTGGAGGGCTTATCTTAGCATGTCCTAACTGCAGTGTGGAGAGAAGGAGCAGGGGAGGATTTGGCAGGCTGCCCTGGCCTACAGTTCCTAAAGCCCGGGGATTACGGTTGATGGCTGGGCAGAGAGGGGCCAACCAGGGGCCAATCACGCTCAGCTCTGCCAGGCCAGGCCTCGCTGGAGACAGACTGTCTGAGGCAGCGAGGAGAGCCAGGCTGACATAGCCTGCGAGGTTTTAGGGTCCTCAGGGTGTGTGTTTGTGCATGTTGATGTGTGTTATGGTAAATATGCACTGAGTAACACTCTGCAAGAGACAGAAAGTTAAAAAAAATACATGGAATCTGTACATTTTTTTTACCTTTTTTTTTATTTATTTTTTTTTACTTTAACTTAATATGTATTTTAAAGGGGACATATTATGCTAATTTTCAGGTTTATACTTGTATTTTGGGTTTCTACTCGAACATGTTTACATACTTTAATGTTCAAAAATACTTTATTTTTCTCATATTAGTCATGGCTGCTGCAACTCTATTCGCCCTCTGTGACGCTCCGCTGTAGCACCTGTCTCATTGCAGCCAGAGAAATAACTGTAACACAGTGTAGCGACACTTTTTACCGTAAAAAAAAAAGTCCCCAGACTGCAAAAAAGGGGTGTCTTAGAACAAGATAAAAACACTAAATCTGAGGGAAATTATCTTGCTTTCTTTCTTAAATTAAGATCTAGAAATCTAGAAAGAAGCATGTTGAACGCTTAAAATAAGAAAATAACTCTTAAAACAAGATAAATGATCTAACACTTCTAAATCTTACGTTTTTTTTATGTTGGTAAGAAACAAATAATTGTCAGTGCACTCTTCTCGGGCCAGTTCATCGCTGCTTGCAGCTTTAATTTATCTTGTTTTGAGAGTTAATTTCTTATTTTAAGAGTTCAACATGCTTATTCCTAGATTTAACAATCTTAATTTAAGAAGTCTTGTCAAGTGAAATTATCTGTCCATGCAGCAAGATAATTTCCCTCAGATTTAGTGTTTTTATCTTGTTTTTAGACACACCTTTTTTTGATGATGAAATCTTCAAAATCTTTTTTTTTTTACTATTGAACATCAGCAACCAATATTTCAGGTTACCCTTGGCGTCCACATGTAGCTACATGTAGCAGCTATTTAATGTAAATGCTGCTGTCATGAAGCAGACAGCCATATTAAGGAAATCTGGCATGAACTGAGCTGAAGGTTGATAAACTGTTGGGAACAGAGTGTTCAAAATGGTCCGAAATCTGAGATTTTTGCTCATAGAGAATATGTAAATTATATTAATATATATGTTAACATCATTATTTGAAGCTTTAGTGACATTATTAAGGTTGCATTTCTCTTTATTCTAAAGCAGCAATCGCTGATTTTCTTCCAAGATTCTCACACCCACAAGCAAAATACTGAACAAATAATAAAGTAGCTTGACTGGATTTCAGCTTTTCTTGGTGCTTTTTTATTATTGTCCACAAGGTGAAAAGTACATGCATGAATAGACATATATTTGGACTGAATAAGATGCTTCTCTGCTGTCCCGATCTTAATCCTCTTGTTGCTCTTGATGTCTTTCAGGACTCTCTTCATTCCCTGATGGCCAC
Organism: Centropristis striata; assembly: GCF_030273125.1. NCBI lineage: Eukaryota > Metazoa > Chordata > Actinopteri > Perciformes > Serranidae > Centropristis > Centropristis striata. The sequence continues at coordinate 7,170,243 of NC_081526.1, forward strand.
ACTAAGTGCCTCAAACCCCTTTTTTGTACGCTGCATCAAACCAAACATGGACAAGGTAGGTCATGCAAATTTCATTGCACAAAAAAAGAAAATGTCAGAATCCCTGCCAGGTCTTGTCAAGGTCAGCGCCTGCAGAGTTAAACCTCCTGGGTGCTATTCATAGCTCCTGTTGCTCAGAGCTAATCTTTAGTCATGTAAATGTTCCACTTGAAAAGTGACTGTTTTTTTTTTGTTTTGCTTCTCTGCAAATTCTCTTTACTAATAAACTTATAACGCTCTCCTGCTTTGACGCAAAGACTCTCATTGTACTTCCTCCAATAAGAGTGCAGTGTACCATCACATTCCTACCACTTTATCCCCTTTACCAGAGGTCGGAGGTCACCGCTGGCCGCTCCAGCTGCAGCGGCTTGGCTGATGCTCTGCTGATCTGGCTGCATCAGTGGAATGCCAAGATAAGACCACAGTGCTGTGGCTGTGGTGCAGCCAGTTTATTTACTAGGCCTCTACTCCTCCACTATTCTTACCACATAACTCAAATGCTTCACAATCTGCACTGTTATCCAATGTTCTGATATTGGATAGGTGGAGAGTTGGGTATATTATGTTTCTTTATTCTCTGTGTGAGAAGGTGAACTGGCTGCCATGCAATCCAGTGGCATTCTCTCTGTTATTGTTTGTAATTAAAGTACACAGTGCAGTGATTGTCCTCTTCTCTCTGCTCCTTACCTCCCTATGCGTCATTCCACACCTTCTCGCTTACTTATTAGCATGGAAACTGCACCGTCCTCATCTCCCGGCCGTCCTTTGCTCTCTCTGGCTCTGCCTCGCATTCACTCACCTGGCTTCAGTCGGTCAAGATGAAACAAGCCGTGCCTCTGCTAATCCTGCAGTATGACAGGATTGCATGCATGCAAACACGCGCACAACTTTGTGTGATTTACATGCAGCCACTGTAGTAGAAAATCTTTAAAGAAAACACTTGACGAACAGATAGATTCGAATCACAGCCTTGTGCGGGATTTATTTAGCAGACATTAAAAACAGATGATACAACGCATCCAACGGTCAGAACAACACTGAGAGTGTGGGGAGTGTGGGTGTGGGGACTTTCCTGCAAGATATTGCTTTGTGGACAAATAGGAGTTTGATATACTAGTATCTACATATACATTTTAAAAATGTACAACACATCAACAAAGTAAGACACTTTCTAATGGTTATGAGCAAACCTTCACCAAATACCTTGATTAATTATTATGAGATACCCAAGTGGATTATAAACATTGATAAATACTTCTGTATGTTCTGTTTGTAAGATCCGGCTCAGTGTACAGTTCGTGAAAACCTCATACATAGTGGCGAAACTGCACCGTCCTCATCTCCCGGCCGTCCTTTGCTCTCTCTGGCTCTGCTTCGCATTCACTCACCTGGCCTCAGTCGGTCAAGATGAAACAAGCCGTGCCTCTGCTAATCCTGCAGTATGACAGGATTGCGTGCATGCAAACACGCGCACAACTTTGTGTGATTTACATGCAGCCACCCTCCTTGGAAAAAAATGTAACTGAGGGAAGGGTCAGCTTGTTTTCACTCAAACAAGTCAACATGCCGTACCTCTTTCGGCTGCCTAAATCCTCTGCTAAAGAGCAGAGTTCAGAGCTCAGAGGGGTGCATGTCTGTGTACGTGTGTGTGTTTGATTATGGACTCATGCAAGCTTGCCTGTTTCCATGCATAGTAGCATTAGCCTGTACTTAGATTGACACATTTAGGGAATGCTGTGGTCCTGTGTGAGCGCTTATCCAGAACTGGGGGCCTGCAGGGTGACAATGGCCTTCGTGCAGTTCCCTCTGAGCAATCAGGCTGTGACGAGGTGTAAGGCGGCAGATATCACAGATCCAGTCAGATAAGTGGGCCTGAGGATCATCTGTAGCACTGAGATGTGAACAATACAGCTGATTATGCCAGAAAGAAAGACCTACCTGGTTGTTGAAGTCTTGCTTAACACTGTTCAGGTTTCTGTCTGATGCTGCTGCGTGTTTTCGTTGCAGTAACCTTATTGTTTATGTAAATTGATAGCATTTCCCACGGTTATTTGCTTTTCTAGTTCAAGTTTAACATGACTCCACAGTATGATGATTTGAATAGGAGTGTGGGATTATATTAGCCTGCAGTGTTTAGCTGTCACACACTTGTAAAGCAAAGAAGTGCGTATTGTTTGAGAGGAATGAAAAGACATTTTGGTTGTTTGTTGTTCGTCATTTACAGAAGGCCAACCAGTTTGATCCTGATGTGGTCCTGAACCAGCTGAGATATTCTGGGATGCTGGAAACTGTGAAGATCCGCAGGGCTGGATTCCCTGTCCGTAGAACCTTTCAGGACTTCTACAACAGGTCAGCAAAATACCAAAGAAATACAAAAAGAGCACCAAACACCAACGCTGATGAGTCACTTTAAAGTGGTTGAATTATGTTTGGCAACTGAAAAAACCATAAACTATACAAAAAAATGGGGACATAGCCTCTGTGACGTCACTCATTGGTTTGTGGACTACTGTTTTGAAGCCTCAAGTGCGGCATTGTGGCTGTCACCATGTTAGTTTTCTGGAGCCAGAAGTGACCACATTTTGATGAGAGGTCCAAAAAACGAACCGGACGCTGAACAAGAAATTTTTAGATGAGAAAAATGTTACAATTAACTTTACTGAACTGCAAACACACTGTGAAATGGTGAAAGTTATGAGACAAAAACACCATGCTCTAAACTATAGCCTGTTTTACTCTAAATATGACCATAATTTACAAAATATACATCATACTGTATTGAAGAAGATTTGAAGCTAATGATTGAGACCATAAATCCATCAGGAAAATGTTTACTGAGGTAATAACTTAAGTGAGAAGTAGTAATTTTTCTCATAGACCTGTATACAAACAGACTTGTTTTTGCAGCCAATGGAGTCGCCCCCTGCTGGCCATTAGAAAGAATGCAGGTATTAAGGTTGGCACTTGAAAAAAACAAATATATGGAAAGTAAAAAATAAAGAATGTGTGTTTCTACAGGTACAAGATGATCCTGAAGAACAAAATCCATCTGACGGATGAGAAGCAGAGCTGCTCAGAGCTTCTCACACTTCATGACAAAACCAAGACAGAGTGGCAGCTGGGGAAGACAAAGGTAGAGCATGTATACACACACAGACATGCCCCAACTTGTTTTTGTCACTTACTGCTTTCATGCCCTGGATACTGACAGTAACCATAACCACTACCCAAACCCAGCCCCAAACCTTAACCTAACTTTAAACCATAACCCTAAGATTATCCAAAAACAAAGTCTTAACCCTAAGATTGTATGGTATTGGTATGGTTTGCTTTGTGGGGATCAGCTTTTTTCTCCAAAACAGGAGACAATTCCCCATAATGCAACTGGGTAAACAGATATTTGTGCCCAAAATGTGATTAATTCAAGTTCAAACAAACACACGTTTTCCTGTTAGATTGACTCTACAGTCCACCGGTCAATCTCTTACATGCTCTTTGAAACGTGTTCAATAGAAAAGAAAAATGGGATATGAACAGTTTCATACAGATAACCCTCACAGCATATTGGTTTAATCTTCTGTCTTTTGTATGGGAGCTCATTTCTGCCAACGTGGTGGGAAAAAAAGAACCTGGAAGTCATTATAATGGCAAACTCAGTCAAAATAAAGACTCAGTCATGGAAAAAATATTACACCACTCAATTTCTTGTTCATTTTAATGCATGGTACAACTAACGGTACATTTGCTTGCACAAATATAATAATAATCTAATATCTAGCCATTTTACATGGTTTTCTTGATATTGATTTTGGTTATTATCATCAAGAAAACCATGGAAAATGGCTAGATATTCGATCTTAAATGAAACTCCTATGAGCTATTTTTTTGTAATCATTATATTTGTCTAAACAAATGTACCTTTAGTTGTACCAGGCATTAAAATGAACAAGAAATTAAAGGGAAAAAAAGTGGTCTAATTTTCTTTTTTTATATATATAATGACTCACAGGATCTTTTTTTTTTCTTTTACTGGCGGGAATGGTCCTCCATACTTCTGTGACTGATGTTTTTCTCAAGAAGTCAGGCCGCTGTCATTGTCAAGCTGTTAATGTGTGCCACAGTTTGTGCCCCAACTGTGACTCATGTCCCAAAGATTTCTCTGGCCGGTTGTGGTCAATCTTCAGCTCTCCACAGAGTTACATGGCTACTTCTGAAAAACCAGTGACACCAACAACTGTTACTGTAACTGTAACCCAGCGTGGGGGGCTTACAGTAATCCTGGAAGAGCGTTAGCTTCTTGACACAGGTCGAGCTGTTGATTTAAGAAACTTAACTCCCTGCGAGTGATTTGGAGGCACAGATAAAGCATCGCAGAGGTTAGAGGGAAAGTTATCATCTGTTGCGACACCGCTTATCTTCTCCTTCATTCTCTCTTTTTGCTCTCTCTGCCTTATTTCAAACAATCATCAACTCCCTCCAGCAAAGGCCTTTCTTTGTCTCTGCACTGCCACTGAATGATTAACCTTTAATGAGTTGTTTGATCTGGACAGCAAAACCTCTCTGCGTCATGTTGAGCTCAGCATAGATCGCCTCCGCACAGAAAAGAAAAGAGGATATAAATAAAACACTTTTATGTGCTTGCTTAAAATCAGCTACGTCCACATTTGTGCCACTGTTGCTTCCTGCTCTAAGTTGTGGTTCCTCTGCAGCTGTTAAATCACTGAGACTTTTCAAATTTGTTGGACAGTTTTGTTGTAATACACCATTTGGCTGGCACACTATGAATAGTGTCTATGGTGCACATGGGGGAATATATGTTGAGGCCAAAAATGTTTGATGTGTTTGATGTGTTGGGTCTTTTTGAGTTTGTGCATAACCGCTAATGTGCACATGCCTATCTATATTAAAGTTCTCACACATGCACACACAGTATAAATCTCTGGAGTCACTGTGTATTACTCACTTCACAGAGAGAAATCACTTTTTTCCTCTGTGTGGGGAGGACTTCATTATGCATCCAGTGTCAGCACTTTGACCTTTGGCCGCCTCTGCTGATGACTGCCCCACTGTACTGTATATACATAGAAAGAGAAGGAGAGCGAGGCTGGTTTTTCAAATTAAGACTGTGTCATTCGGTCCACATGGTTGTGTTTTTGATGGCAGTGTAATATTTTTGGGCTCAGGGAAATGTAGTGTGGGTTGTGGTGGGAAAGGGGGCTGAGAGACAGAAGGGGGCTACATTTCCTTTGGAGAAACAATCTGTGTGTAATTATATGCGTGCTGATTGTGTGCAGAGGAAGTGTGTTGCCCAGAATTAGGGGGCTTGGATGATCTTGCAGGAATTGTGTGTTTGGGAGACATTTGTTTCACAGACGAGGGAAGGATGTGGACGAAGAGGAAGCTTCCTCCTCTCACAGACTTTACAGAGGCAGGCAGGGCTGCAGCTGTGGGATCCTTTGATTAGTGGAACATCTGGGACACACACACACACACACACACACACACACACACACACACACACACAGCCACTCAAAGGTCTCTCTCCCTTACTGAGCCAGTTGATCCTCCAGGCTAGCAACAGATATCGCATTATCACATAAACCCAGATACACAGCTGGCTGGTTCTCCCGGCCCGCTTTGACATGGCCGGACAGTCAAAATCTGATTATGTTTTATGACGCTCTGTTCATTTCTTGTTTAGGTTTGTTTGTTTAGGCGTTTAGGAGGAGCTATAGGCTGCCAACTTTGAAAAAAAGTCTCCAGGAGTAAGGGAAGGGTTAACTAAACTCTTTCTCCTTCCTTCATATGAGCAAGGAGGGGTGTGGCTTTCTATTTGGACACCAGCCACTATCCCTCCCCCTCATCCCTCCATCCCTCCTCTCCCTACCTCTCCTCTCCCCTCCCTCTCTCTGAGCCTTTCTGCCTGTGCACGTCAGTCGAGCTACAAGCGCAGCGGTAGCAGCAGCAGTAGGGAAATGCTCAGGAAGGACGCCTGAACACAATGAGGCTCTGCAGCAGCAGCATTAGCAGCAACACTGCAGTCCCCGTGCCACTTCTCCCCTCTGCTCTGCTCTGCAGTCAGGGAGAGCAGCTAGCCTGCTAGCCTCAACTGCACCACAGCTTCCTCTGCAGTGGGCACAGGGTGCTGCCAACAGACAACAGGGCCCTTCACATCTCTGTGGGCCCTCTTTTGCAGCCTTGCTAAGAAGAGGAACTAACCCATCCTGTCCCCTTCCCTCTCCCATCCTCCCTCTCTGTGTGTCTCTGTCTCTGTCACTCCCTGTCGGCCGTGGCGCTGCTCGTCCCACAGGTGTTCTTGAAGGAGGCCCTGGAGCAAAGGCTGGAGAAGGAGAGGGAAGAGGTGCGGCGCAGGGCTGGCATGGTGATCCGCGCCCACATCCTCAGCTATGTGGCAAGGTGAGTGGTGGAGTGTGGAGGAGGGGTGCGGGGCTGAGTGGCAGCGACAGTTGTCAGTGTTTGTTTTGTAATCGAGGTGTACAGCTTGTGTGTGTGTGTGTGTGTGTGTGGTTTTTGGAGGGGGGGTTGTGTGCATATGTGCATGCCTTTGCACACATGCCTACCTTTCTGTCTTTGCATGCCTTATGTGGGTTTATATATTCAGAATCACTGCAGAAGTTGCTTCACATATTCTCCAGTGCAATAAACCTGCACAGTTATTTCATCTCATACCACATGCTGACTCAATGGTGAGCCAGTCATTAAGAATTAATTTTGTTCACATCCACAGAGCGTTTTTTTTAAAGACTAATTAAGATCCCAGAGTTTCCAATGAAACTAGAGAGAAAATTAACTACAAAGTTTCTGCACGGAAGACGGTCTTATAGGCAGGTGTGTGGAATCTAGAGCTGCCCCCTCTTAGACAATTAGTCATGTTATATGCTTTTTTTGTGCAGAATGACTTATTTTGCAAGCAGCATATCTGTGGTAAACACCAAATTTACAGTGTTACAATTTAGAGTTTTTGCATGATTCTTCATGTAAAAAAAAAAAAGCAGTTTTGCAGAACCGTCAAATGAATCGATTCATGGACAAAATCTTTAGTGATTAGTGTAGAAGAAAACTTTTTCAGACAAGGACAGCCCTTGTGGAATGTGTGAATTTAAAAATGACCCACTGTTCACCACTTGGTCTCACTTTATCAAGAATGTTTCAGACCTCATCTGGTAAAATCTATCAGTGAAAATATAGTCTTGGAGATCAAAGGAACCAAACACCATTAATAAAGAGTGCATGTTGCTTTTGTCCTTTCATAGTTAGAAAGTTGTTTATAAAATTATGCACAAGACATCTAGAATATTTCTATTTGATGTAGCGGTGCAGCTATGAAAACATAGTGTCCTGGGATTGAATATTTCATGTCTTTTAGTTCAGACAGTGAGGCGCAACCTCAGGACAAAAACTTGAGAAACTGGATGTTTATCTACTCTGCAGATTACAATGTCTCATGCACTTGACTTTTATGTCTTTAAGAGACAGTGTGATATGATGTTAAGGTCATGCCCCTGACTTGGATAACCCTTGGGCATACATACTTATCTGTAGCATCAACAAAGCTTTAATTTATTGGTACATGATGGTGTACAGTCGATGTCGTTTATTTAACTCACTGAATAAATCACTTTTTCCGCCTGAGCAGCAAGTTTCCCTCCTCTCTGCTCCGCCTGTCAGACAGGAACACATCCATCACTACGGCGGTTTAAAAATCTGCACATGCAGACACCCTTAGGGATGTAATTGCACCTGCGTGCTACAACATATATGGTCGCATATAGTCCTCTGAAAGGCTCCGCTGGGAGAGTATAATGGGACTGATGACAGCGTTCAGGTTGTGAGTTCCCTTCCCTTCAGGGACGCTCATACTAAAGACAGAGACGAGGGAAGTTCCCTAAAGACACAAGTAAAGTCTTTGTATTATTATATGTAACATTATCTGTGTCCTGAGGCCAGCCAGAGGCCACAGAGTGATTACTGAGGAGACTAGGTCAGAGTCAGACCAGTGTGTGTGGTCCTTCTGCAGGTCAGTTGTATTTGTGTGTGCTTTTTGTATGCGTGTGTATTCAATGCATTTGCATGGGTGTGTGTGTGATGGGGCTTAGTCACACAGGGCTAAACACAGCAGCCCACATGGCCACAAGCTCATCACACTCTAAACATTGCACAATGTACAGGCTTTCTAACCGGTGTGTTTATTTAAACAGTGCTGTGCCACTTCACAAATATGTGAGTGGCGACACACAACATTGAATCAAATATGGGACTTACAAGTTACAGGTTACTTTATTTGTACCCAGAAGTAGATTTTGTTTGCAGTATAAAGTCCTCATACACACACACACACACACACACACACACACAAAAGAGGCACATATCACACATCATTCAACTTAAGACAGTGGGAGTTAAGAAATGGCAAATTAAATAAAAATTAAATTAAATAAAATTAAAAATGAAAAGTTCTTACAGGTCCAGACTATACTTAGATATTGATGTAAACTAAAATACGAATAGCAAAAAAAAAAAGAAAGAAAAATAAATAAATAAATAAAGTAAATACATACATAAAAGCAACAATAAATAAACACCTGTGCAAAGCATAGCTATGACTTGTTCCTCAGTGTAATGGCTGCAGGGACAAAACTTTTTTGCGTTTTTGTATCTTTTTGACAAATCTGTTTTTGTGTCTTTTTGGACTGTGTTTGATTTGAAGGTGTGTGTTTGATTTTCTCTAATCAGGAAACAATACAAGAGGGTTCAGTCCAGCGTCGTCACCATCCAGAAAAACTACCGCGCTCACTTTTGGAGACGCGTCTTCCTGCGTCTGCGCGTCGCCGCCGTCATCCTGCAGAAACATCACAGAGGCCAGCTGGCACGATCCCTCCATCGCCAGCTCAAAGAGGAGAAACAGAAGCGAGAGGAGGAGGAGAGGAGGAGGAGAGAAGAGGAAGAGGAGAGGAGGCGAGTAGAGGAGGAGGAGAGGAAGAGGATGGAGGAGGAGAGGAGACGACAGGAGGAGGAGAGGAGGAAGAAGGAGGAGGAGGAGGAGAGACAGAGGCAGATGGAGGAGGAGATAAAGAGGAGGGAGGAGCTGATGAAGGAGGAAGAGGAGGGGCAGAAAATGGCAGCAAAAGCAGATGAGAAAAGGTGGAGTAACTCACTCTTTGATCTGATAGAGATGCATTTATTAAGATCAGATGACTTGGATTGTTTCTTTATATGCATATTTGTCATCCGGAATGTTTTTTATTTTATTTTGTAGGAGCTCGCTGGTAAATGGAGTTTGTCAAAAGGTAAATCACATGTTATTCACGTAACAAAACACAACCTGAAGTGTGAATGTGGTGGCAGGATGTATTTATTTAAAATGTCCTCTCTACGTCCCTGTCCTCTGCAGAAGGAGCTGTCCCAGACTCTGTCCCACAGTCAGACCTCTGAGGAGGAGAGCCGTCAGATGGAGGAGATCCTGCGTCTAGAGAGGGAGATCGAGCGTCTGCAGAAGCAGCAGGAGGACGGCGTGTCCCTCCTGGGAGACGTCTCCCACGAGGAGCTCCGGCAGATGAGAGACGCTGAGATCTACCGGCTGGAGAAGGAAGCTTCCCGCGTGGCCACCGAGTTCCTCGAGCTCCTGGACTTTGGTGGTTTGGAGCCGTCGCTGTCGAGTGAGGAGAACCTCCACGACCCGACTGAATCTACAGCCCCCCTGGCCGAGGAGGAGGTGGACGAAGGTTTCCACGCTGAGGACGAGTGCGTTCCTCTGCCGGACTTCCCTCCTCCGGCTGCCGTTCCTCTGGACAAGGAAGTACTCCGAAGTATTCCCCCTCCTCCAGCGGCCTTTGCAGAAGGACTAGTTGCCTCTGCTGCCTCTTCAAAGCTCTCCCCACCAACCCCCAACGGACTGACTCATCCTCCTGCTCCCACAGACTCCCTAACCCCCGCACCTCCTCCTCCTCCTCCTACTCCTCCTCCTCCTCCTCCTCCTGTAGTCACTAATGGAGAAAGGCGGCCATGCCAGAGAGCCAGCAAGGGCTCAGACTTTGAGCCTGTGAGTGAGGAGGCGTCCCACTCAATCCTGCCAGACCCAGAGTCTGACTACGACCAGGAGGAGTTTGAGGAGGCTCACGGGAGCTCAGGTGCGAGCACCAATGACGGCCATTTCACAGACGAGGAGGTGCTGCGAAAATCTTCATGCACCCAAAACAGCCTGGACTCCTTCAGAGGCAGCTCGGACTCGGTGAGGCTGAGAATAATTTCCGTAAAATCCTACAGATCTAATCCAGATGAGTAGTTATTTAGAGCAGTGGTTCTCAACCTTTTTGAGTCGCGACCCCCAAATTTAACATGCATGTTGTCTGCAATCCCAGCTTTCTTTGCAGCCATCGCTCCATTTTTCCATCAGTTATAGCTAGCAAACTGCAGCTGCGGTAAAGCAACAACACGCTAGTTTTTTTTCATACAAACTCAGTTGGTACGACGAATTTTGGACGAATAATGAAGCAGACAACAACTAAAACATCTCCCTGTCTGATATTATGTAATTTAATATTAATTTTGTGCATTTATATTTTTCCAAAATGATTTGGCGACCCCCAGAAATCATCTCATGACCCCAATTGGGGTCGGGACCCCAAGGTTGAGAATGGCTGATTTAGAGTATCACTGTTTGCCAAAAAAAGTGTCTGTTGAACCAAAAACGAATGTCTTTTTCAAGTACTTTTGCCCTCAAATGTTCTCCATTTCTAACTTAAGCCAGATTTACCCAGTAAAATGCCGAGCATTCCTCCGGCTATATTATTCTTCCCACAACTCAACACCTAAACTGCATACCCAATATTCACTCTGCACGTGTGCGAGCCTGAATCCGCTCTTTAACATATCAAAGGGGCTCGGCTCGTGTTAGAATCACAGTGAAACACTGTTGCAAGTATTTGTTTTGGCTGTGCTGAGGAGCATGTGAATCTATTCCCAGATACTGCAAGTCAAGCAGAGAGCTCAGGCCTAACCCTGTCAGATCAGCAAAATGTCAAAGGGAAAGGAGGAAGTGTTTGTGCGCATATGCCAGTGTGTGTGTGTGTGTGTGTGTGTGTGTGTGTGTGTGTGTGTGTGTGTGTGTGTGTGTGTGTATATTTGACAGTTTTATGGTGTATTTGACAGTTTTATGGTGAGGTTGATTGACAACATAGTGACAACAAGGTCAGACAGATTTTTGGCACTGATCTGAGTACTGGAATTAAAAAATGACTTTCTGTAGTCTTCAGAAAAAGAAAAACAACAACCCCTGCTGTCCTGAAATTACCTTAGAAATGTGCAGGTTATAGAAACTCGAAACTAGAAAGTTTATATAAATTGCTTATAAAGTACAAGGCCCCATCATGGAGGACGTCTAACGTTATAAATGCTGGTGTTTGTGTTTCAGTTCATTGACAGCGATGAGGACAACGATGGTTACGTGGACACAGATGAGGAAGTTTCCAATGGGAGAGTGAATATACTGAATGGCAGTGGGCCTCCATACTTCCATGGCTACCTCTACATGAAGAGTGAGTAGCTTTACCAAATCACTGCCCAGCAGGCATGCAGATGATTTCTGCACAGCTGAACGCAGCTTTGGTTGTTTTATAAGTTTTGGAAATGTCTAACAGGCTTTCTTTGTTTGCTTTCTTTCTTTATGTTTGAGTATATTGTCTACAAAAAGGTATATGTAGTTTATTGTTGTTTGTCTGTTTTTTTTTGTTTATTACGGATGCCTGCATACTTGTGTGAATGGATGTTAGTGGGATGTGTTAAAGCTGTTTAAAGGTCCCAGATTGTAGAAATTGAGATCCGTATGTACTTTTTGATTGTAAATAAGGACTAGGTGCTATATAAAACTGTGAAAGTATCAAATTGCTCAATTCTCACATAGACCATGTGCCTGAAAATATGTTCCCTTGAAGGTGTTTATTGCATCTGTTTTTACTGCTCCAATTAAACTGAGATTAAACCTTAGTAAATAAACATCCTTTTTTTTCTCCCTCTGCTTTCTCCACTTTTCCCTCTTGCAGGTGGTCTGATGATCCCGTGGCGGCGGCGTTGGTGCGTGCTAAAGGACGAGACCTTCATGTGGTTTCGGGCCAAGCAGGACTCCCTTAAATCCGGTTGGCTTTACAAGAAAGGAGGAGGAATGTCCACCTTGTCTCGGCGCAACTGGAAGATGCGCTGGTTCGTTCTGAGGGAGTCGAAGCTCATGTACTTTGAGAGCGACAGCGAAGAGAAACTGAAAGGAACCATCGATATCCACACAGCCAAGTAAGACCCTGTTCTCACTCATGGGGTTAAAAATCTTACTTTTCTTCCCTTTTGTTGTTCAAGTGCAGTGCCCGTAGGAAGTATGTATTCGTTAGCCTGCTAATGGTGAGATAGCACATTAAGCAGTATGCTGCACTAAAAGTATATTAACATGAACCCAATTAGCTGATATACTATATTGCATGTAAGTATCTCATATTAAATGATTTTTCGCATTACGCTAAGCAACATGAATGTCATCCCTGAATTACATAGTAATGCAACATAAGAAGTGAATAAAGCTAAATCTCAGCTTAGCATGCTAATCATGAATAGCAGAATTTGCACATTACATGCAGACCACTACAACGTCTGTAACTCCATAAAACACTTACTTTTCATAAGGTACCACACCATCCAGCACATACACATTAAACATTGATATTGGCTGGAAATTATTAGAATATTATTGGAAAATCGAACCTTGTAGCGCACTTTAAAACTAAAGATAGGTAGGCTAAATAGACTTACAGATGAGATGAGTCAGGGTGGAAATCCAGAGTGAATTGTGTTACTGACCAGGTGTAGGCCTATCACACAATGGGGCGGAGCTCCCCTAAAAGGCGTCTGATCAGAAACAGTGTAATGCGTAAATAATGATATTTTGAAAAATGAATTAGAAAATCTTCAAAATCGAGGATGCACACCTTCGTGCCATGAGCAAGCCACATATGATCTGTATATATCTGAGGTCAGTCTGACTAATGGTCAGAGAGATATGAACTAGACACACACACACACACACACACACACACACACAGACTCTTCTTGCTTTTATAGATAGATTTTGAGAGGTTTAATCAGTATTTCTCAAAGGAAACACAACACTATATGGTTGACTAAGTTTTGTTTTACTCTGGCTCATTGTGTAGGGAGATAGTGGACAATCACGAGAAGGAAAATGCACTGAATATCGTGACTGAGGAGAGGACCTACCACATCTATGCAGAGACTCCAGAAGATGCCAGGTACATTATAATATAGACTCTATAGGAATCATCAACTAACTGTGGCTGTTTTGCTTAGTCATCATCTCTCCGTAAAAGTGATGTGTGGAAACAAAGTTCCACCTTGTGGTTGCCAGTGGAAGTTCATGGTGTAATTTCCAATTATATGTTTTGCTGACTTTTACTTTCTGAACTCCCTCTGACCCCATCCAGTGGTTGGTTCAATGTGCTGAGTCGGGTCCACAGCGCCAGCCCGGAGCAGCTCATGGAGATGCACCATGAACAGGCCAACCCAAAGAATGCAGTGGTTAGTGCTGTTTTACCTCTCTGCTGCCGGGGCCCCAGACTCAACTCACATTTCTCAGCCATAATGGTGAAGCATGTAACTGAATCAGCTTAAATATGATGGTCCAGATCTGGGCCATATAGTAATTTAAGCTGAAGAAGCAGAATACACACACTGGTGTATCATTGCTCATTTTTATGGACATTAAAAGGTTGCAGTGGAGTTAATGGTATTTGCAGATTTAGAAAAATCATGGGAAGTTAAATTAAAATCTCTTCTGTCTGTCCAGGGAACACTAGATGTGGGCTTGATTGACTCTGTTTGTGCATCAGACAACCCTGACAGGTGAGGAACGGCCAATAACCTAAATTAGGTATTTAATCTGCATTCTAAGTGGTATGGCTGTATGCACATGGTACAAAGTGTTTCTGTGTTCTGTTTTGCAGACCGAACTCTTTTGTGATCATCACGGCTAACCGGGTGATCCACTGCAACACAGACACACCTGAGGAGATGCACCACTGGATCGGCCTGCTGCAGAAATCCAAGGGAGACACCAGAGTAGACGGGCAGGAGTTCTTAGTCAGAGGTCAGTCACTTGAGACACATTTTTATGATTTGAAAGTTAATTCATGTTCTTATTTAAGCAGTAGGTAAGGTAAGGTAAAACTTGTCTAATGTCCCTGAGGGGCAATTTCATTTACAGACAGTAGTATAAGACAAAAGACATAAAATACATGTACAACTAGGGACGTGCCATGTCGTATCATCCACCATTATACCGGTATATTTTTTTTATGAGTAGAAAAAATGCATATCATGATATTTGCAACATTCCTACTTCTTGCCATATTATTATAAGGTTTCCCATTAATTATCTAGACGGTGTTTGCTCACATTTAGCTCTCAAAGTGGATGAGATTGATGCATTGTACTTTAAAATGTACAACATTTTCTCCCAGGGGGGCCCCCGGACCCTCTACATGGTTATTTTTTCATTATTTGCTAACAATCAAGAGTCAAAAGTATTTTTTTTCTATTTGGCAACTGTTGAGATTTTCACTTTATACTACATTTTAGATTTATGATTGATTTATGATATATTTTGTTTTTTTGTTTTTTTAATTTATCTTTACAGACTAAAAAAATCATATTTTATATATATTTTTCAGTATTTTGTTATATCGTCAAGAATATTGTTATCCCAAAAATACCCTGAAATATTGTGATAATCTTTTAGAGCCATATCGACCACCCCGGAGTACAACATACACAAAGTGCAATAGTACAAACAACACAGTTCCCAGTTATCGCTCACTGTTAAATACAGTAGGATTATGAGAAGCAGATGGGACTAAAGAGCACCTGGACCTATTGGTACTGCATTTAGGGAAACTAAACCTTCGCCCTGAAGGAAGCAGCTGGAACTCAGCATGCAAGGGGTTAATAGAGTCAGAAACAATGGTCTGAGCCCTAGAGATGAGCCTTTCTTCATAGAGCTGCTGAAGATCTTTAAGGCAAACACCAGTTACTTTACAACAGCCTGACGTTGTATCCAGTTTGTAGGATACCCCTGATTAGCTCCACAAATGGCTGATGAGATTCTGCACTAACAAGAACAAAAATCTCTATCTTCCCTCAGGCTGGCTGCATAAAGAGATGAAGTCAGGAGCCAAAAGCACCTCTCTGAAGCTGAAGAAGCGCTGGTTTGTTCTCACCACTAACTCTCTGGACTATTACAAGTCGTCAGAGCGCAGCACCTCCAAACTGGGAACTCTGGTCCTCAACAGCCTCTGCTCTGTGGTGCAGCCAGATGAGAAGGTCTTCAAGGATACTGGTCAGTTCATGGTCAACATTACTCTGTTATCTTCAGTAACACATATATACTCACCGGTTTAAGCTTAAACTTCTATTTCTTTGTGTTTTATAATTGTTATTGCAACTTTCAGTTTGCAAATTGTAGCTTTAGCTTTATCTAACTTTATTCTCAACTCATTGGCGGATTGACGTAGCATAGATAAAATAAAAAAAATACACAGATTAAAAAGTCCACGTGATCGACCAAATTCTTAACGACCATTTGAGTTTTACAGAAGCTGTGTTTTCAGTGAGCTACAAGGCTATTTGCTTACGTACAAAAGGCCAAAACACATAGAGAACAGCTACATTTTTAAAAATACATGTGTACAAGTCGACAGGGCCTCATTCATGATTGTGATTTCT
Source organism: Centropristis striata (assembly GCF_030273125.1). Taxonomy (NCBI): domain Eukaryota; kingdom Metazoa; phylum Chordata; class Actinopteri; order Perciformes; family Serranidae; genus Centropristis; species Centropristis striata. Next base: position 7,186,080 of record NC_081526.1, read on the forward strand.
CATTCTGTGAACAAATATGACTAAAACTATATATCTATATCTATATAAAAGTTACCAAACTCAGAGTGTTTTGGCATCATTTGGCAAAAACTATTTTTTTCATTACTGTATAACTCCAGTGGTCTGAGCTGGAAAAGGCAAAAAAACCCCAGCAGACTTTAAACTGCAGCTCTCTGCTGTCCTAAGCCCCGCCCACCAGACGAGCGTGCACGAGGCACGTGCACACGCCTCATACAGTCACCTTTAGTTGTTCTCATTCATTTCAATCATCCTGAATGTTTTAACAGCAACATCTTTATTGGAATAACTGTGTTTCCTTTAAGCTCTCTGACTCCTGGATAAACTTTCTAAGTGTTGGTTGTTCAATATTCAATAATGTTTTCAGTGACGATTAACAAACACAAATCCCATAAATCCTTTTAACTTTATTATTTTTATGCTGTAATAACTTTGCAGGGAAAAACATTTCAGATTTGTTTGTTCAGCTCCTCTGGGGAGTAATTTAGCCTCTAATAACTTTCTGCCTCATTCACTCAGGTTACTGGAATATAATCATCCATGGACGTAAACACTCTTACCGTCTTTACACCAAAATGCTGAATGAGGCCATGCGGTGGGCGAATGCCATACAGGGAGCCATAGACAGCAAAGTTCCCATTGAAACGCCCACACAACAACTCATCAGGGACATCAAGGTAATAAAGGAATCATTTCCCTGTTTCTTTGCAATTAAATGACTAATTTCATGCTAATAACTGCACATCTGTGGCTGATGCCTGGCTGTAAGATGCTATGTGACTCACTGAATGTTCTAACAATGATTTCACAAATCATTAAACATGGCATTTTTATTAACTTTGATATTATTTTTAATCCAATTCTTTTCAGTCGTGCAAACCTTTGGCAGGGACACACACTGTAGTGAAGTGAGGTACTCACTGAGTGTGTGCCGTGATCTTGTTTTTGCTTTTGCCTGCTTCAAAACACTTATATTTACCTCTTTTAACTCCTCATATGAAGCTGTTTTCAAGCTTTACTGCATCATATTCATCACTGATATTGCTACTCTGTTATTGTTTCCAAACTGACTTGATCAACTCACTTAAATCCAAACGTCTGCTGGTTTAAGAATGCTCTACTTCACCGTAAAGATAGATTTATATTCAGGTGCAAATATGGTTTAACCTGAAAAAAATTCTAACAAAAGATTTCTCAGTGGTTTACGGTAGTATCAGATGTACTTAAAAACATACTAAAAGTTTACCAATTTATGACTCCAAGAAATGCCCCATTTTCAAAACCTCCAGGTCTTTAAACTGACCATTTTAGTCAGGAGGTGGAGCTAAATAAAGGGGACACGTCGGACAAAAGCTCCACAAATTTTCCACATGCTCTCTATCACCATAAGTTTCAATTTTTGATGGGAGCCGCTTCATCAGGATAGCGGATCTAGGTTGGTAGGCATATAAAATCTATGAGAACCAATATATCTTCAAAGCCACTCAGAAGGTCAATCTTGGTGTCAAAATCTACATTTTCTGGGTCAAGAAATTCATTAAAGCTCTTGAGAATATCACTAGATGATTATTTGATCAAATAGATACTGTATGTTCATTTTTGCCATGTATTTACATAATTTCCAACTTATTCATTTACATTTACAACCACAAAGATCTGGTCAGTTCCAGTGAGCCTTCCTGCATGAGCACCTTCCACCACAGACACTTTACAGTTTCCCTTCAGTTATTACAGATTTTCCTTTTTCATATGGCTTTGTGTTGGTGGCTTCTCGCCCGTCATGAAAATGACTCCTTTCTAGTGGTCAGATTTTGGTAAACTTTTAGTATGTTATTAAGGACATCTAATACTACAAAAACAGCTGAGAAACCTTTTGTTAGAATTTTTTTAGGGTGAGGTGTTTTTTTTTCATATATCCACCTGCCTATTACTTTAAGATCACTGATCCAGTTTTCTGTGTGTCCAGGAGAGCAGTTTGAACGTGGAGGCAGTGGAGCAGACGTACTGGAGGAACCCCATCCTGCGATATACCCAGCATCCTTTGCACTCCCCTCTTCTACCTCTGCCCTATGGAGATGTCAGCGTCCACTGTGAGTGTTGTGGCCTGCAGTTACTGTTTGCAACCTATCAACTTCTGTTTATCCTGACAAAATGAGATATTGTATTTGCAGGAACATGCACCTTAAGACATGCACTTTTCTGTTGATCTAATTCTTACTTTCCTTCTATTGTATCAATATCAACATAAAAGAGGAGAAGACTTCAGGCCTCTTTTTTTTAATTTCTATTTTTATTTTACAAACAATATAAATAGATGAGACACTTTCCAGTGTGATCCAGAAGACTGCAGCTTCAAATTAAAAGCCTCCCACACACTGGAAGCTCTATCAGTGTTAGAAGGCTTGTAAAACATTTATTGGAATATTTGAAAGTGATCTGATGGTATTTAAGTACTAATAGGTAGAAAGCAAAGAAACTACCACCCTGATTCCATAAAACTGCGAAATGACTCCATTACAAGTAAAAGTCCTGCATTCAAAAATTACTTATATAAAAGTACAAAAGTATCAGCATCAAATTGTACTTAAAATATCAAAAGTAAAAGTACTCGTTATGCAGAATGGCCCCACTCAGATTGTTAAATATATTCAAAATATATTATTAGATTATTTGTATTGATGCATTTATGTGAGAAGTGTTTTAGTAATAAGTAAGGTCTGAGGTCAGTCTGACTAACGGTCAGCGAGATATGCCCTAGACACACATCCACACACACACACACACACACACACACACCCAGACGTTTCTTGCTTTTATAGATAGATTCATGTTTCAAAGTCAGAACTTTTTTTGGAATCAGGTGTAGTTAAAAATAGCTATAGTTAAAAATAATTCTGCTGGTTGGGCTGGAACTTTAATCTCGTCTCTGTCCGTCTCTCACAGTGCAAAAGGAAAAGGGTTACACCAGCCTGCAGGATGAAGCTGTGAAGATCTTCAACTCGCTGCAGGAGATGGAGGCCGTGTCGGACCCTGTCCCCATCATCCAGGGGATCCTACAGACCTGTCAAGACCTGAGGTCGCTAAGAGACGAGGTTTACTGTCAGCTGATCAAACAGACCAATCACGTCCCGCACCCAAACAGTCCTTCCAACCGCGCCCACTGGCACCTTCTCACCTGTATGAGCTGCACCTTCCTGCCCAGCCGAGGCATCCTACGCTACCTCAAGTTTCACCTTAAAAGGTGCCGTTTACTTCCTGACACATGTTTTGATTCATCCTGTGGTCACAGATTACAACAGGATGAAACTTTTAGTTCACTGTCTTTATGTCTGTTTTTTAATTTTTAGGATTAAGGAGCTGTTCCCTGGTACAGAGATCGAAATGTTCGCCCATTTCATCGGTGAGTCTCTGAAGAAGACCAAGAACAGAGAGTTTGTTCCCTCTCAAGAGGAAATCATTGCACTGCTTACCAGACAGGAAATGACCACCACGGTGTACTGCCACGGAGGAGGCTCCTGCAAGATCTCCATTAACTCACACACCACCGCTGGAGAGGTAAAGATATCTCTGTGATTACTTTACACACACTCTGATACAGATATTCTGTTTTTATAACATGCAAGAGGCCACACACACTCATGGAAAAATGATTAGACCACCCTTGTTTTCTTCAATTTCTTGTTCATTTTAATGCCTGGCACAACTAAAGGTACATTTGTTTGGACAAATATAATGATAACAACAAAAATAGCTCATAAGAGTTTAATTTAAGAGCTGATATTTAGACATTTTCCATGGTTTTCTTGATAATAACCAAAATCTTTATTAGGAAAACCATGGGAAATGGCTAGATATCTTATTTGTCCAAACAAATGTACCTTTAGTTGAACCAGGCATCAAAATGAACAAGACATTGAATAAAAAAATGGTCAAATAATTTTTTCCATGACTGTACGAATGCATACTAAGCATTATATTCGGTATCTTGGTTTGCTTGGACCAGGTGGTGGAGAAGCTGATCCGAGGTCTGGCGATGGAGGACAGCAGGAACATGTTTGCACTCTTTGAACACAACAACAATATTGACAGAGCAGTGGAAAGCAGGGTTCTCGTGGCTGATGTTCTGGCTAAATTCGAAAGGTATGTTACACGTGATCAAGATCAATTCAGGGTCCTGTTGATAACAAAGGACCAAAATATAGACAGTGTAAGTGACAGGTTTGTGGCTGTCCCACCAGACTTGCTGGCAGTGAGGAAGCTGAGGATGAAGGCCAGTGGAAACTCTACTTCAAGCTCTACTGCTTCCTGGATGTGGAGAGCATGCCTAAAGAAGGAGTGGAGTTTGCCTTCATGTTTGAGCAGGTGTGTTGTACTCATCCTGTTACTGAGAGCCTTGTCAATCATTAATTGGAGCGATTGATGATAACTCTTTCTGTGTAAAGTTTGTCCACATTTATAATGATTATAGCAAACTCTCGTGGTAGCAGTCCCCCCGGTGTGTTATTTGGGGCGGATTCATTTACCGGCTGCATCTTCTTTTGTATTTATAAATGCCCTTGTTTTGACTGGTGAAGCTGAGCTGTTGATTACCTGGCGAACAGCACGGTTGCTATTCAGATGCTAATCAGCATAGCATGTATAATTGTGGAATACTTATTCAAAACAAACACATGAAAGACGGTAATCGGCTGTCCAAACTTGAGTTAAGAAACACCCTTTACGGTGCAAGTTATTAGATTAACTAGTGCAGTGCCCATAGGAAGTATGTATTCGTTAGCAAGCTAATGGTGAGATAGCACATTACGCAGTATGCTGCACTAAAAGTACATTAACATGAACTCAATTAGCTGATATACTATTTTGCATGTAAGTATCTCATATCAAATGATTATGGGCATTACGCTAGGCAACATGAATGTCATCCCTGAATTACATAGTAATGCAACATAAGAAGTGAATAAAGCTAAATCTCTGCTTAGCATGCTAATCATGAATAACAGAATTTGCACATTACATGCAGACCACTACAACGTCTGCAACTCCATAAAACACTTACTGTTCATAAGGTACGCACACTATCCAGCACATACACATTGAACATTGATATTCGCCGGAAACTATTTGAATATTGTTATAAATATTGTATAAAATCGAACCTTGTAGCACATTTTAAAACTCCGAAAGATAGGTAGGCTAAATAGACTTACAAATGAGATGAGTCAGGGTGGAAATCCAGAGTGAGTTGTGTTACTGACCAGGTGTAGGCCTATCACACAATGGGGCGGAGCTCCCCTAAAAGGCGTCCAATTGGAAACAGTGCAATGCTGCAACACGTCCTACGTAAATAATGATATTTTGAAAAATGAATTCAAAAATCAAGGATGCACACCTTCGTGCCATGCACAAGCCACATACGAAATCTAAGGTCAGTCTGACTAACGGTCAGAGAGATATGAACTAGACTTTTATAGATAGATGTAGTTAGATAAATAAAACTGTACACCTGTTGTCCCTTCAGGCCCATGAGAGTTTGACCCGGGGCCACTTCCCAGCTCGTGAGGAGACCCTGCAGCACCTGGCCGCTCTCCGCCTGCAGTTTCTGTTCGGAGACAAAGCGAGAGTCACCTGGAGCCTGGAGAACGTCTACCCCGTGGGCCGCCTGCGCAGTCGCATCATCCAGTTCACCAAGGTCGGCAGCGCCTCGGGCTCGGGCCAAACTCTGGAGCGCCGGAGGACTAGCTTCCTGGACGGGACGCTGCGGCGGGGGCTGAAGACGGGCTCCATGAAGAAGCAGCGCATGGAGGAGGAGCAGATGTTGGAGATGTGGATAAAAGAGGAGATGTCTGCCACCAGAGCGAGCATCGTGGAGAAGTGGTCCCGCCTCAGTGGTCTGGACCAGCACCAGGCCATGCTCAAATACATGACCATCATCAAGGAGTGGCCCGGGTACGGATCCACTCTGTTCGACGTCGAGGTAAGTTCATGCATCTTTGATTGATCAGTCAGTATCCACCTTAATACCGATCCAGCAGATCAGATCAGTGCACACAGACCTTATACATGTTAAGCATTGTTTTGTTCTTGTTTTCTATCATTTCATAGTCACTTTCTGTCTGGTTGTAATTGTTTTGATCTTTTTATGGTTATTTTTCTTGGTGTTTGTTGTCAGTTTTTGGAGTCATTGTGAGTCTCTTTGTGGTTTCTTTGTGTGTCTGTGTAGTTTTTGTGTCTCTTTGTGGTTGTTTTGTGTCTCTTTTAGACATTTTGAGTCTCTTTGGCACCTTTTTGCCCATTTTCATAGTCCTTAAAGTGTTTTTTGTCTCTGTCTAGTTACATTTTGTCTCTTTGTAGTCATGTTGTGTCTCTGTGGTTGTTTTGCCCTATTTTAAAAGTCATTTTTAGTCTTTTTGTGTCCTTCTGGTGTTTTTTTGCAGCTGTTTTGCATCTCTTTGTAGTCAATGTGGTCTCTTTTTTAGTCTTTTTGTGTCTCTTCAAGTGACATTTGCCCGGTAGGCTCATTTAGTTATCCATGTTTGCTCGTCCTATAGCTGCCAATCCACTGCACACATTGGATGACGCTAATATCTTCCTGTGTTTGTGTCTTTCTAGTGCAAAGAAGGAGGCTTCCCTCATGATCTCTGGTTGAGTGTGAGTGCTGAAAATGTGTCTGTCTACAAGAGAGGAGAGCCCAAGCCCCTGGAGACCTTCCCATATGAGCACATCATTTTCTTTGGCGCTCCGCAGCCCTGCACCTACAAAATCACTGTGGATGAGAGAGAAATGCTCTTTGAAACACCACAGGTATGTCATTTTAATGTAGATATTATGCTTCATTTCCACTGCATTATGTCAATTGAACAGTGTAGTTTGAAAGGCCAGCATTTTTCTTAAAACTGGGGCAAGTAAATAAAGAAATTGCAGCTGCAATTCACAGTAGTTTGTGCAGAATGTCCTGTGTGGCACTAGTAGGGCTGGGCGATATATCGATATAAAAGATATATATATAAAAAAAATAATAATAAAGTGATCTGTTTCATTCTGAAGAGTCAGCTTTTTCAAAACCAACATGGCTCAGTTCAAAGTTTTGTTTCAAAACAAAACTTTTCATCTCTTCTCTGACATGATTTTGACATCAGATGATCATCATTTGATGATATAAAAGATATTTCGATATATTTTTAAAAGTGATATGGAATTAGATCGTATTGCATATATCGATTTAGTTCAAATTGTGCACTGTGATCCTTGCTCCAGGTAAGCTGCAGCTTTATTTAAGATATTTTTTTTATTTAAATGTGCACTTTATGGAGCTTTGATTAAAAAAAATAAATAAAAAAAAGTACTCCTGTTTTTATACAGTATCTCTGTTATATTTGACTTTGACTTTGACTGAACATTTGCTCTCACTTTGCAATAAAAATATCGGGATTTATATCGTATATCAATATTCAGCCTATAAATATCGGGATATGACTTTTGGTCCATATCGCCCAGCCCTACGCACTAGTGACGATTCTTTCTGAGCAATGCAATGGAAATATACAGTGCCATGAAAACGCAGAGTAAGTGATTGTTTGTAAGATGATTTGAGAATGTGCTTGTCTTCTCTGCTGACTGTGTGTTTTATCTGTACGTTTCCAGGTTGGAGAGATCACAAAGATCATGAAAGCGTACATAAACATGATTGTGAAGAAGCGCTGCAGTGTGAAGTCTGTGTCCAGTTATGGAACCAACTGGATCAGGTGATTGACTCACAGGACTATAAAATGTACTCAGCTACCCAACGGATAACAAGCAAGCATGGAGAGAAGATGTAGAGATGGCAGGACAAACAAATCATTTTGTTTCTGAGCATTTGACTGGCTGCACAGACAAACTTCATCCAGAAAGATTCCTTCTTATATGGACACAGAAATGGCTCTACTGCTTGTGGCAAAAGTGGGAACATTCATCATAGCATCTACACCATTTTAAGCTTTACAGTCGTCCTGAGTGTTGCTTATTGTTGCTTTATTTCAGGTATCTTTTCATGGATTTTTTTTTTCAAGAATATTCAAGAAACCCTATGTCCCATATTTCAAAAGAGACATTCATTCAACCTCTAAATTAGGTCTTTTTAACTCCCAAAAGAGTATTTTTCTTTTAAAATTACATCCAAAACAGATGAAAGAATGTGTTGCAGTGGCAAAGTGACTAAGTTAAGTATTTTTCTGCTCCCCATTGTAATGAATGTTCTCCTGAATGGAGAATCCCTCAGGTTAATGTGTAATATAACTGTCCCAGGGAGATTACCTCCCTCATCTTGCCTTATTTAAGTTTTTATTTGAGCTTTTCTGGACTCAAAGATTCAGTGCAGATGCGGCCTTTTAGATGTGGAATATAAATTTCGGGGTATTGTGTATATTGGTCATTGGTGGTATATAATGTGATGTGCTATAAAGACACATCTCTACCATTTAATAAAGGAACATTCAACATAAATAACCACTGCATCAGTGGTGATGCAACGTCTATAACCACTGCAGTCAAGTATTTTTCTCAAAAGGCACGATAACTAAAATCAGTCGAACTATTTGTGCTTCTCTCCCAGAACAAGTACTTTTTGTGGATTGTGTCCTGACTTGATGGCATGTAGCCGATGTTCAAGGGTGTGTTTAGAGAAACAAGCAGGATATCAGTTGTTCAGTATGTCCGTGTCAAAAGATTGTTTTACTGTTTTTGTCAGCGATGTCAAAGGCCATGCGAGGGTGGGGTATTTATTTATGGAAGTGTCAGTGAATTGTGAGAATAAGCAGACTGAGTGACTTTGCTGGAAATGTATTGTTGCAGTTGTACTTTTGTTTTTCTATTTTTTGTGCATTCAGGGACACAGAAATCTAGATTCAGATAAGTTGTTCAAAACTTACTATTGATTTTCTCCATTTTGTGCCCTGTTTCTGAGCTTAAAATAACCCGTAAGAGCACCCAAGGATTCCTTTAGTAATCTTGATAGGATGTTTTCTTTCTTTCCAGTGTCCATGAACACAAAGGATGCCTATGCCAGTGGACTTACAGTATAGTTCATGATAAAAGTATGATCCAAACATAATGAGCTTAGTATTTACCTCACATTGCGTCACTGTCTTCCATCGCTCTCCAATCGTACTCACTTAGGCGATCTGGTCAGCTGCCGGCGGCCACACCAGAGACTGATCTTGCCATTGACGATGACTGTATTTCTGAGATTTCTGATTGTTTTGAAGAAGAAAAATCAGAAAATGTTTTATATCAGAATTTAAAGATGCTTTAATAAATTATTGTATTTGAAAGAGCTGTTTTGTGTTTGTTATTGTCATGTCTCGCTTGGACTAAAATGGTACAAAGAGTAAATGTGTCTGCAGAACACCTTCAAATTACTAGTCAACATCAGTGTTGGTTTAAACATCAAAGCTGGAGTTTTTGTGTATGACATGAAAAACAATAAATAAATGAATAAACCACAAAATCAAAACTATATACTTTTTTTCTACATAGACTCTACATTAACTTTAAAAACTACAATCTACAATATCATTTAGCAGACGCTTTTATCCAAAGCGACGTACAAATGAGAGTTAATACAACACAAGCAAGGATGAAGTCCAGAAACAACACAGAGTAAGTGCCGTGGGTTCAGTTTGAGTCCATTAGACGTCAATGCTTTTAGGTCGCTGAGCGGTCAGAGCAATATTTATCGTATTCATCAGAGACTCATAGATCAAGAATGAAGGTGTTCAGTAAAGAGTTGGGACTCAGCAGATCGGATGGAGTTTGGAAGTGCAATATTTACTTCTAAAATGCAGTGAAGTAGAAGTATAAAGTTACATGAATGGAAAAGTACAAGTACCTTAAAATAATACTTAAGTACAGTGCTTGAGTAAATATACTTAGTTACATTCCACCACTGCCCTGTAGTCAAATACAAATAACCTAATTAAACTTTTATTGTGTTACAGGTTGGTGATTCATCAGCAACAGGAAGATAAGATATGACTTTTTTTTATCCCGTGGTGGGGAAATTTAGTTGTCACAGCAGCTCAAAATACAGACACACAGATATAGAAGACAGAATAAGAATATGAAAAATAAGACCTATACATTATACATTATACATTATATACACATTATATACATACATTTCTGCTATTTGGCATTTATTATACAGCTATTGTACTTTGGAGAAAATATATTTTAACATGTTAAATAGGTTAAATAGGTTGTTGCCTGTAGTGGTATGAACATCAGTTCATAAATATATTTCAATATATGCAGAGATATACACAGTAAAGTATAAATTGTATATGACATATATAATATAGAAAAAAATACAGAAGGAAGCAGATAGGCCTACAAACAAACATTGCATTGTCCTTTTTAGATTAGATGAAATGATACCATTAGTGTTAATTATTTATTTAATTTTTTATTTAGGCCTGCGACTTATAATCAGCCAAAACTTGTTGGTTTTAATGGCTTAAACCAGGGGTCTCAAACTCGCGACCCGCGGGCCAATTGGGCCCTTGTGACGATATTTTGTGGCCCTCACCTTGATATGAAAGTTTAATGTGAGTTTTATATGAATGGCACTTTACCGTGTTGTGTGTGGAAGGTCCCTTTATTAGTAATTTTGTGTCTTTTTCTAATAATTTTGTGTCTTTTTTTTAGTCATTTTGTGCCTTTTTTGGTAACTTTGTGTCTTTTTAAAGTAATTTTGTATCTTTTTTGGTCATTTTGTGTCTTTTTAAAGTAATTTTGTATCTTTTTTGGTCATTTTGTGTCTTTTTTAAGTAATTTTTTTTCCTGTCATTTTGTGTCTATTTTTGGTCATTTTGATACTGCCTGCAGCGGCCCCCAGGTAATTTGAGATTGAGACCCCTGGCTTAAACGGTCCTGAAAAAAATGACTTTAATGTTTATTTTGACTGTATTTATTAGCTCTAGAGAAGTATTACTGCTAAAATAAATAAATTAAACAGTAAAGAACAGGAAGCACTCTCTTCCACAAGTTGAACATTTTCACTAAAGACGTTATTGTCAGACAGATGTTTCACTCTGCAGCTGTTTCATGACACCAGCGTCAGCAGTTCATGACGTCAGCCTGAGTGAGGTCCACCCTCCAGTTTGACTCTTGAGAAACATTACTGCTCGTTACTTCCATGCACTCGATGCTTTCTACTCGTCTCACGATGACCGGAGTTCACTCAGCTTCAGCTTTTGTTTTTGCTCTGGTTTGCTACTGTGTCGTTACATCCACAGAGGCGCAGTCACCGACTCCAGCTCCGAGTAAGTTTTTTTTTGTGTATAACTTTAGCTGCTGTGCTTTGTTTTGTATAAAGCCAGAGTTGGGTCAGGAGGTGGTCACATGACAGCAGAAAAATGGATTTTCACAAATCATAGGAGCAAAGATAATCATCTTAATTCATTGCAATGGCTCGCAGACTTTAACCTAGTTGTTCTGGTTGTAAAGTGACTGTGTGGATCACTGTGTGTACTTTCTGAGTATGCAGAAAATTTGATTTGATTTGATTTCATCTCTTGTAAGCCTGTTTATAGGCTCGACGACTGCTTGCACATAAACAGTAAAAAAAAAAAAAAAAAGGGCCAGGCCTAACACTGTAACTCTCTGTTTCAGCTCCTTGTGCCTTGAGATCCAACACCAGCTGTGCTGAATGCCTGCAGAATGTGACAGTAAGATTCTTATAAACTCCAGCCAAACCCAAATACAATAACTGTCTTCAGTTTTGTTATTGATGTAGGGAGGGGCATCATAGCTGGAAGGTTCCTCTTTTGATTCCTGATTCCTCCAGAGAAAGTGTTGAAATATGTCCTTGAGCAAGACTGGAACCCAAAAAACCTCCTGATTCACCTTGCATTGCATCCTCTGCAATCACTGCAATCACTGCATGAGTGTGTGTGTGTGTGTGTGTGTGTGTGTGTGTGCCTATATCATAAGAAACAAGTTTGATCTCTAAGTAGCTGCTTTGTTTGTGTGTGTGTGTGTGTGTGTGTGTGTGTGTGTGTGTGTGTGTGTGTTTGGGTTTAGTTAAAGGTGTTTTTTTTTCCTTTTTTGTTGGATGTAAGGCACAGGTTGGTATTTTGTGTGTGTGTGTGTGTGTGTGTGTGTGTGTGTTTGTGTGCATGCGTGCGCGTGCTGATGCGAGTGTATGTGCGTGTGTGGGTTTGGTTAAAGATATTTTTTTCCCCTTTCTTGTTAGATGTGAGGCACAGTTTGGAATTGTTTAGTTCTGCTATCCCATGATTTGTGTGTGTGTGTGTGTGTGTGTGTGTGTGGTATGTTGTAAAGCTCTTTGAGTGGTTGGTATACTAAAAAAGCACAATATAAATGCAGTTTATGTATAATTATAAATATTTTCTGATGCTTTTTTAACCTCCTCCCTAAAACATTTAATGGTCCTGCATTACCAAACACACAATGAAACAATGTCCCCTTCGTTTGTTGCTGTTTTTGTTGCAGTGTTTGTGGTGCTCACCTACCAAACAATGCATAGACTACCCAGTGAGGAACATCCTGCCCCCCAGCAGTGTGTGTCCATTGAATGATGCACGATGGGGGTTGTGTTGGGGTAAGCATGACCAATCCTAACTCCTCAGTTAACCATTAATGCCAATTTATTGTTTTAATCATTTTGACAAACATTATCCAGTTACAGTTTCTCAGTTGTGATGATTTACTGTTTTTTTTTTTTTTACTTGATAGTAAAGTGAAAAAGCTATTTTAAGGCCTCACCTTGTGCTTCAGTATTTTAGGATGGGTGTTTGTCACTATTTTTTGTTATTTTAGGATTCAAACATTAAATCAATCAATACAAACAATAATCAATAATGAAAATAAGTCCTAGAACTAGCATCCACAATGTGGTGCCTTAAACCTGTATTCTTTCTGGTGGCCAGCAGGGGGCAACTCCACTGGTTGCAAAAATAAGTCAGATTGCATAGAACAGGGATGGGCAACTGGAGGCCCGGGGGCCACATACGGCCCGCACCCTCACTTGAAGTGGCCCTCAGTACAACTACATGCATTTGAGCATGAAATCTTAAAAGTGCAGTTTAGAAATGCACAAAATTACTTCTTGCAATTAATGTTGGTCTGCTGTTTTTGCACTGAAAAAAAAAGAAATCACAGTAAGTGGTTATTTTGTATTTGCTTCAAACCTTTTGTATTCCTATTTATACTGTTAAACGTGTATTTGAGCATGAAATATGTTAAGTTACTGCGCTGTAAACATATTTTAAAATTGCAGTTTCATCATATCTGGTTACGTGCACGGTCCTATATGTGGTCCTGTGGTCGTGTCCATGAAAAATTGTGGCCCCCTGCAGCATTTAAGTTGCCCATCCCTGACATAGAAGCCTTTAAGAAAATGACCATACTTCTCCCTAAGTAAACTAAAAGGCATTCTGTCTATTAAGACCCCAACACCAAAGTAGTTAACTAGTCTAAAAAGGTTAGTAGTTTCCATTGAATATGATTTATAATATGATGCATGGCTCATCTTTCAGTGTTTCCTTTTGATTTCCAGTAAACTTCCAGATTTTGATCATCACCATGTCTGTGGTTGGCGGCGCCCTCATCATCGCTCTTCTTGTTTGTTGCTGCTGCTGCTGCAAATGTGAAAGAATCGGGTAAGCATTAGGTCACGTGAAGTGTTGGCTGTGAAATCTGGTTTAACATGGAAGGAGGACGGGGAGCACAATGGGTTGTTTTTCTGCAAAGCCCGGCTGATACCGCCGTCTCCAAAAGCCTGCCAGAATTTGTAACTGCAGCTTAGCTCTGAAAATAACATTGATCTTTCTATTTAGACGGGATTCAGCCTCCTCTAAGAACATATTCATTTAATTATACTGATTTACTCTCTTTTATAATGTATCATTTATAAGCTGTTACTTGATTACTTGACTTGAACTATGATGAATATTAATATAACATTTTTGTATTCTAGGAACAAGAAAGAAGACGCAAAGGTGGAACGACAGAACCGTGCAAGGAAGAGCCGTCAGAAAGCAAAGTAAATGGCTGCGGAGGAACACATTTATCTACATATTCACATAAAATATACAATATATTTTATTAGTTTCTGGTATTGTCATTATAACAACAACCATCAACTCACATAAGAGGACATTTCTCTAACACCACATACTGTTGACCGACAGCTGCATGTTAATAAAAAAAGGTTCATTATGATAACAGAGGCAAAAATGTGGCAGACAGAACCCCAAATTGTTCTTTCAGCCCCATCTACGTAGTATATCTAGATCAGAGGTAGGCAACCTGTGGCTCTTTAGGGTGATTCTCATGAACATGGTGCAGCTCATAGCAAAAATCCAAGAGCGTTGAATACATATTTTATTTGACCCTTTATAACATATACAATCGAAAGTCACTGTTTAATATTAATTTATAATCTATTTGAAAAATGTTAAGGTATTTTCTGACATTTTAGAGACACTGTGAGCAAAATTCATTACCATAACACGTTCTTAAATTAAAAAAAAACATGAAAGTTTTTATTTCTTTGGCAAGCACTTAAATATGCTCAAGGGTAGCTGGTATCACCAAAATGTATTTTATTAAAATTTACACATATTTTTTTATGCAAACGATTCTATCATTACCGTAACATTTAACCATTTTTTCTCATCAATTTTCATTCAGATTGTGTTCTTTATACATTGTTAAAAAACATTATGTTTGATTATATTCTGTTAAATTATGCATTTTTAAACAAATGTATATTTATTTTTATAAAGTTTATTCAATATTTATTGTATATAAGTGTGGGGAAACCATGACATTTTTATCTGGATGCATTATGGTAATGAATTTGTGAATCAATTTGTTAAAAAATATAGAAAATATTTTAGCACAAAACAATGAATTGTGCCTCATTATGGCTATATCGTTAATTCATATAAAAGTGAAATATATTTAGTTTAATAAAGTATGTCCTTATAATCTTCACAGACATAGTTTAGACTGGCTTCATGAGAATCACCCAATAGGACATCTGTAGTGGATCCCTGTGGCTGTGACAAAACCAAAATCTGAAATGAAACGTTAATTTCTTGACATTTTCATTTTTATATATCATCAGTGTAGGCCCAAAGAAATCTGTATTCTTCATTTGTAAAATGTGTACCTTACATGTGTTATTTAAAAAGTATTGGGGCTTTTTACATTTTGGTCCACTGTGCATCATAGCTTATAATAATAATACATTTTATTTGGAAGGCGCCCTCTTGGCACTCAAGGACACCATACAAAAAGATAGAAAAGCTCATTTAGACTTAGTAGACGGTTTTATCTTTATTGTCAGGCTCAAAATAAGGTTTGCGGCTCCATTCCAACATTTTTTCTCTTTATTTGGCCAACAATGGCTCTTTTGTTAGTAAAGGTTGCCGACCCCTGATCCAGATTGATAAATATCATTACAGGTAAAAGGGAAAATGTGCATTTGTGATTTAGGGCTGAACTGTCCCTTTAAGTGAGGATTCAAACACTGTGGGTGTGAGTGCATCCAGTGTTCTCTGTTGTCCAACAATTTGTCTTTGTTTGTCCCTCTGCAGGAGAACAGAAATGCAGCTGAGACATGATGAAATCAGGCAGAAATATGGTGAGACTAATTCCTTCTTTGCGTGGTATGAGTGGGTTAATAAATGTCCATTTGGAATGCCAAAAATCCTTGTTTTTACCAAGCTTTGTCTACATGTGCATTGATAAAAACAGATGCAAAATGAATGCATAACAGCATAAGGGGAAGACTAGATGGATAAAATAAGATAAAGAGAATGAAATCAGAGAGAATGAAACAAGAGAACAACATACAAACAACATCAACACCATAAACCAAGAGAAAGAAACAAAATAAAAGCAACTCATTTTATCCAGTAGTGCCACCTACTGGATAAAACCAGTGTAATACTCTTGTGTAGTGTTAATATACAAAGTGTATATTGGGTAATACATGGATGTATATAAAGAGACACAGAAATAGTTATTTTAAGAAAAAGAAACTTAATCATTCAACATGGTTAGACATATATACAGACACAGATATAGGAGGGAATTAGTTTACATGCATCACAAACAGATGGATGTGAATAATGTGAGTAAGGGTTATTAGGTGTGTTGTGGAATGTGTAGATTGATTTATAACTATTGTGTTTCATATATTGTGGCTATGCAGGTCACTAACTGTGTTCATAAGGTATGCACAGCATCCAGCACATACACATTGAACATTGATATTCGCTGGAAACTATTTGAATATTATTGGAAAATCAAACCTTGTAGCCACTTTAAAACTCCTAAAGATAGGTAGGCTAAATAGACTTCCAGATGAGATGAGTCAGGGTGGAAATCCAGAGTGAATTGTGTTACTGACCAGGTGTAGGCCTATCACACAATGGGGCGGAGCTCCCCTAAAAGGCGTCTGATCAGAAACAGTGCAATGCCCACGTCCTACGTAAATAATGATATTTTGAAAAATGAATTCAAAAATCTTCAAAATCGAGGATGCACACCTTCGTGCCATACGCAAGCCACATACGAAATCTGAGGTCAGTCTGACTAACGGACAGAGAGATATGAACTAGACCAGGTGTCTCAAACTCAAATTACCTGGGGGCTGCTGGAGACAGTTTCAAAATGACTAAAAAAGACACAAAATTACTAAAAAAAAAAAGACACAAAATGACAGAAAAAAAACTAAATTACTTAAAAAAAGACACAAAATTACTAAAAAAGACACAGTGACAGAAAAAAAACTAAATTACTTAAATAAGACACAAAGTGACCAAAAAAGACACAAAATGACCCAATAATGCACAAAATTACTAAAAAAAAGATTGAGACCCATGCCCTAAACACACACACACACACACACACACACACACACACACACACATACACACTCTCTCACACACACACACAGACGCTTCTTGCTTTTATAGATAGATGTCTTTTTGGAAGACAGGGAAATATGTAGAAAGTAGAAATATGTTTAAATTGTATGCAACAATGACAAGACCTAGTAATTCTAGTATAAGTACAATATAAGTGGATATGTTCTATTCATGTGTGACAGTATATACGGTTCCTGTATATGATTCATTCTCTCTCTCTCTCTGTTTTCAGGTATAGCCAAGGATAATCCATACGCCCGTATGGACGATCACTGAGGAGAATCTGAGCGATGATTCCTTAAAAAAAATCCCTCCCAATGATTTTATTGATAACAGTAACATTGAGATACATACCATATTAGAAACTGTTCAATGTGATTTGATTTCAGTTTTTCCAAACAAAATGTTCTGAAATTATTTTTACTGAGTGTGCACTATATTTCAAACACAGTCTCTTCACCTAATGTTTCATATTTTGTACACATTTTTCTCTACTATTATACCAGAATAATATTACTCATGACTTAATTTTGATAGAAATGATTGAAGGAGAACTTGTTCGGTTAACTTGAAACTATTGATTTAAGGGCTAATCTGTCAAACATATTGTCCACGATGAAATGCAAACAATAGTGTGTTATTTAGCATAAAATGCTTATTATATGATTTCTACAACTCCAGAACAGATCAGAGCTTGTGGTGCTTCATTTATAACCACTTCATTTTCATATTGTCTTTGCAATACACACCATTTTACTGATCTTTACTGAAAGTACATTTTATTTTTATATATATATATAAAAAATCACATATAACATGTAACTCATTTTATACATTGTTTGCTGTTTTTCAAGTGGTCATTTGTTTCAAAATTTTTTGGATAAAAGAAAATTGTTTTTGAACCACATGTGAGGGATTTGATTATTGTGCAGCTTTTGTTAAAAATAAATTGTGACCATTTCAAAAATGAAATTAATGAGAATGTTATTTTGTTACTTTAATTGTAAATCAATATCCAAATTTACAAATACCACATGTTCCCAATTCACCCCCTACCCAAACACATATACGGAAACAAGACGGTGCAAAGAAATAGAAAGTATGGAACCATAAAGTATAAAATTAATTTGATTTAAATTGATTTTTGTGCTTCCTTCTCACCTTTGGAAATATTTTTAATACACTGCACTGGAGTTTCTTTTCGTTTTTGTTTATTTCGGTCAATACATGTCATTAAAAGAAAAGTAACAAACCAGAAAAAAATATTGATCAAAGTAAACAATAAGTAAACAGAGAGAAATTAATAATAGACATTTCGACCGAAAAGGCGTAGGCTGAAGTATAGCTTATTACGCCTACCCTGTTGCAACTCAAGTTAATTTAAAATGTACAATCTGTTATTTATGAATAACAGAAATAAGCAGTCAGAAAAGAGAGAAGCTGCTTGAATTTTTCCCCTTTCTTCTTCCTTTCCTTTCCCTTCTTCCTCCTTTCTTCCATCTTCCTTAAAGAAGAAGAAGGAAATAAAAAAGCATGGAACCATGAATTATAAAATGAATGTGATTTTTGTGCTTCCATCTCACCTTATATAATATTTTTCTGCCCTGGTCAAACATCTGACATGACATTCTTTCTCCTGCAGAAAGCTTTCCTAATTCTATCATCCTCCTGAAAAGCCCTTCATGTACATTACATTTACTGTGAATAATTTGCCCTTTAGTGAATACAGAAAAACAGATAATACATACCATCTCCTGAAGACCTCAGACCTGTCAGATCAACATTGTGAGTCTTTTTTCTCTTCATCCAGTATTGTTGGATTCTGGGGAATGTATACGGGGTATAAATAATATAGTAAACCAAGTCTAACCAACTGAGGGGTAAGTTGTAACATTGTAAAATCTTCAATTTCTTAGAGTCTTATGCCAAAAGTCTTTGGCACAACCCTCTTTTTGAGAGGAGTTCCACATTTAATCTCATGAATAAGAAATGTTTATTCTGGAACTGTTTGATTTAATACATCGTCACACTGTCAAAATAATCGCCTAATTAATTTTTTGTCAAAATTTGTTTTTTTTTGCCTAAATCATCTCCTCATGACGCCGGCCACCTATGGTAAAATCACCTACATCCTCAGTTGATCAGATCATGTGATTTTACCCCTTTAAGATAAGTGACTTAAGCGGATTTATTATGCCTAAGTCAAAATAAAATGTGACTTAGGCAATTTTTTGAACATGCCTTTGTGACTTTTGCAAGATAACAAGTATCATGAGCATTAATGTTACTTCAAAGTGTCATTAATGTTCATGACACATCCCATGTCATGTTTATGACAGGCTTGTGTGACTCTTATGTAGACACCTTCAAAATAAAGTGTTACCATATCTTGCTTAAGTCACAAAGGCATGTTAAAAAAATTGCCTAAGTCATTTATTTCTCTTAAGTTACATAATTTACACACAGTGTTATTACTATGCCAATAGCCATCCTTTGTTACATCCTTTTTGAGTGAAATGATCAGTAAATGTCATATATTACACTTTTGGCGAAGTTTTTTGTGTTTCCTGCAAAACTTGGAAAAAAATGAGTTAGGCGATTATTTTAACAGGGTGAAGATATTACAGATAGTCTGCTAGAAATGGATACCATGATATTTCTGGTTGTCTTGCTGTGATTCTGCCTCCCACTGCACTGGAGTTCAGTTTAATAAGTTAACTATTTGGTTGTTAGTTCAATCCTTTTGACGGCCTGTACTAAAGGCCTGTACTAAGGCCTGCTTTGCAGAAAGGCCCTTTTGTTTTACCTACCTATCTCGCGGGAGTGCGCAAATTATCTTGCGCGCTCACGTATCCGCGGCCCCGAGGAAAAGTGGAGCACGTGATCCCTTTCGTCCAATTAGATTTTAAATTTCAGTGCGCGCCCCTGGTCCCAGCGAAAGAGCCGGAGGAACCGATAGCCGCTTCACCGTTAACTGTCTGTCTCTGCTACTAATAAAACCACGGGAAAACAGCACAATGTCTGAAGAAAAGCCAAAGGTCAGTACTGTGTTTACTCGATGGGACATCTCGTGCATGTTAGCCACCAGAGATAGTGATGCCGGTAGCAGGATAATGGTAGCTCGCCGGGCTAAGCTGGCCCTGCTGCCAGGCTGCAGATCCGCATTTGAGCGGGTCGACGGAGAAAACAAAGGTTCAGCAATTTGCGGTTTTTTGTGGCTTCTCGGCGCAATGTTTTTGCGTTTGCAGTGTCCCGCCGGTTACTGTTAGCTACTAGCTATGTTGCTGTTCGGTAAACATGTGTTTGCTAACGTCCGCATGAGAGATTGCCAATGAAATGAATGGTTTGTTTTTTCTTTCGTTTGCGCCATTGTGGCGGTGTGCGCCAGTCTGAACATGGACTAGCTTGCTGTGCTAACTGAGTGTTTGCATGGTGAAGCCTGCACCGAGGACCAGGCTGGTCTTGTAGATGTAAGATGGAGAAGCTGGTGGTTGTTGTGCGTTAGATGAACTCCTTACTGGTGGACCAGGTGGTTCTGGTCCGGCTGGTCAGCTGATTGTGTCGGTGGGAACCTTAACTGCAGTGGATGAACAGGAAGAGGAAGCGAGGCTGTTTTCCTGGATGAATTTTATCACAATTTAATTTAATTACACTCCTAATCAAGGCCGGATTAACCATATGGGCAACAGGGGCCCTCGACCTCTAAAGGGCCCAGGGCAGTGTGGGTACAAGCAAAATATCTGCTTATCTCTCGCTTATATGTTAAACTGTCTATCAGAGCTGTTGATCAAAAATTAATTTTGAGGTGATTTCTGTTTAAAATGAGCTGAAAATCAAAATGCTTCTAGATTCTAGATTCTTGATTTTTGTTTGTGTCTTATCTTCCTCTGTGATGCCTCTATCAATTCAATAAATGTGTGCTGCTGGGAATAGGTGGTGTTATGATCTCATGAATAAGAAATGTTTATTCTGGAACTGTTTGATTTAATATATCGTCACACTGTTAAAATAATCTGTTAAAATAATTTAATTACACTCCTAATCAAGGCCGGATTAACCATATGGGCAACAGGGGCCCTCGACCTCTAAAGGGCCCAGGGCAGTGTGGGCACAAGCAAAATACCTGGTTATCTCTCGCTTATATGTTAAACTGTCCATAAGAGCCGTTGCTTAAAAATGAATTTTGAGGTGATTTCTGTTTAAAATGAGCTGAAGATCAAAATACTACTTGATTCTTGATTTTTGTTTGTGTCTTATCTTCCTCTGTGATGCCTCTATCAATTCAATTAATGTGTGCTGCTGGGAATAGGTGTTGTTAAATAAATATTGGATGTTTTGAAAGTGATGCTTACTTATTATTTTGTGAAAATTAAGGACACTTCCTTCCCTATCTTTTTCTGTCTTTTTGTATGGTGTCCTTGAGTGCCAAGAAAGGCGCCTTCCAAATAAAATGTATTATTTATATGCTGTATGTAGTGGGTCATTTTTGCCAGATTATAGTGTTTTGTTTTCATAACATCATATGTGAGTGAGTGGCCTTGACAAGAGGACATTGTGGTGCATTTGTAGTTCTAGGAGCGTTTGCACATCTGTACATGAAAATGCACTTGATGACAGTTAGTTATTGATGTATTGAGTATATTACTGTAATTTATTCAGTATTTTGCCAGATTATGATGATTCTGTGGTCGTGATGATGGGGCCCTTGAATATTGTTGCCCAGGTTACAGCAAAGTGTTTATCTGGCCCTGCTCCTAATACATTCCCATCTGGTTCTTCTTCAATTGTGTATTTGAGTGAAATGGGGTTTCCAGCAGGATCCACTCGTCACACTTTGATTAATGTCGTGCAGAGGGAGATGAGCTGCATGTGGGAGTTGGTATCATTACTGTGAATAGAAAAAGAGCATTTATTTGCATCGACAGTGTGGGACCAGGCCTTTCATGGAGCAGCTGATATCCTGTCCAGGTTGTGGCACTGTGTTGTGCAACAATCCACCTTTTACCTGACTTTATAAAGTCACAGATGCAGCAAAGTTTCATCTACACAATCTTTCATGCAACATTGAACCAAACATATTTTAATATTCACTCGGAATATTCTTTGACAGCTAGATACGTCCTCTGTTCATATCTTACTCTCGTTGCTGTGGGTATAAATTAATTCTGTAAACTTTATTGATTTGCAATGGCATTTATTGGAACAATGTAGATGGGATGAAAAAGACTGTAAGAGTCTGGACCTTTTCTGCTATAGGTAGCTTCAAAGCACTTGAATTTGAGACCAATTTTGCAGAGAAGAGTAACGTTTCCATAATGCAGATATTTTTTTTCAGCTGCTAATGATGTCTTTTTAATGTTTCATTGCAGGAGGGAGTGAAGACAGAGAACGACCACATTAACCTCAAGGTAGCTGGTCAGGATGGGTCAGTCGTACAGTTCAAAATTAAAAGGCATACTCCGCTCAGCAAACTAATGAAGGCATACTGCGAAAGACAGGTGAGTTCATCCTAAAAGGCTGAAACAGAGACTTGTAATTCCCCGTGGTAGTAACAGCCCTTCACTGAACACTAGACGTAGATGGTTTATGTTGTTTTGTTGATAGTCAACTGGATGCAAAATCTGACTAAAATGCTCTTTCTGTCTGTTCTGTCTTTTACAGGGATTGTCAATTCGTCAGATAAGGTTTAGGTTTGATGGACAGCCAATTAATGAATCAGACACACCTGCACAGGTTGGTGAAAGCTCACGTCTAATCATGGAGATGATTGCTGAGTTGTTGTTGTTTTTTTTTTATACAGTTTGTGTTTTTCTTTTGTCAATCATGTTGAATTTTTATTTTGAAACACAAATGGGTACATGTGATTAAATAATTCTTTATTTTCATACCAACAACACATGCATGCACATGTTGAGGTATGAAATTAAGTACTGAGGCCTGGTCAAGCCAAACATACAAAGTAAAAACACAACACAATACAATACAACACAGTGAAATATAAAATCTGGTTTAAGACAAGTGTGTGATATTTACAAGTATCTGCATAAATATAGATATAAATAGATATAAATATCGTGCACAGCAGTCAAAGCTAATCTAACCAATATTGCACCTCTCCATGAGGGGGCATGGTGTGTGATTATTGCACATGTTGTGTGTCAAAGAATAAGTGTGTGACATGTAATTTACCTTTGGACACTGTCCAGTTTTCTCTAGTGTCTGCTTTTATTCCTCTTGAGCTGTGCAGTGGAGGGTAGACTTGTAATGTTACACTGATGAAATTAGAAATAGTGTTTTTGATATACATTTATTCAGTAGCCAGTACTGCATTTGTATCCATGAATAGGTGAAACTCCAGAATTAAGAATGAATTCTCCCATGTTACAACTCATTTTTAACAATGTTGAACCACTGACCTTAACGCTGGCCATGTTATCTTCAAGCAGTGAATGGAAAGTGCTGAGACCTCCACAGAATTTTAATGTTAATCTTCAAGTGATTGCACATTTTACATCTTTACGATGTCTAAATTGTGTTAGATTTGTGACCGTGAAGTGAAGGCCAGTTCTCCACTCTTTTTATTTTTTATATATTTATTTATTTACTGGCTCTCCATTGAGACCAGCACATTAGCATAGAGCTTCTTCTTGGAGTCCAAACATTAAATCAAATTGTCCATTCTCCGAGATCATCAACAAAACAAAAACGACAACAACAACCATCAATACAGTCACAACACATATACAATCATAGACACTGTAAAACATGTATCACAAGACATGACACAACACTTGTACAGTAAAATTAAGAGTCCATACACAACATACAAACACCATAGCATAACATACTAACAGATACCAAAAAATAAATTGAAATCGATAGAGGAAAAGAAATAGTGCTCTCACAGGATAGGAAGATTGTTTATACAAAGACCCTTATGGATCCGTACAGTTTAGCTACTGCAGCTGCAACATTAAGAGAAAATTTTTAAGCAAAAATGTATACCTCTCTTTGGAATCTACTAATACGATATAAAATGGCAAGGAGTTCCACTCTAGAATGGCTCTGAACAGGACAGATTTCTTTAACACATTCGTGTTTGTTAAACGTCCTGTCGCCAAGGCCCAGTCATGGTCATCATTTGAAACTGATCAGGCATTTCAGCTGCGCAAAGGAAGCAATATACTGATATATGTACAATACTAAAAGGAGAAAAAGTAAAACTCACTCAATCAGTAAAAATAAATATGCTTGTTTTTAGTCTTTTTAACAAAAACATTTTTGAATTTAACAAAAGAAGCCAATGGTTAAATAGTGTCTTTACAAGCAGCCATCCGAGAAATTACTGAAATTAATTTGGTTAAAAAATATTTGAATCAGGAACTACAGTAGATGAAGCAGAGGATAAGAAACAATATTTTTCTTTCAATGGTCTTTTTATTGATGACAAAGCATGTGTAAGACAATCACTGTACAGGAAGAAAATTATTACTCAAATTATTGTTGAGGGCCAGAAAGTTGAGCATAACTTTAGGTAAGTTTAGATATGGAGCAATGCCAAAAATGAAAACAATATTTGTAATAGGCATTTAATGTCAGTTTATGGTACATTTCAATGCTCAGTGCAGTGTAAGACACATGGCTGTTCGTACCTTGAAGTATTTCAGGTTTGATACCCAGCTCTACTTCTGTGAGGATAAATATTTTGTATTTGTAGAATAATAAATGTATACATTCTGTTTTGTTCCTGCAGCTGGAGATGGAGGATGAGGACACTATTGATGTATTTCAACAACAGACAGGAGGAGTCTGCTCTTAAGTCGGATGTGGACTCTTGGAAGAACATCCACATCGTTATTTTCATGTTGTATTTGTTTTCACATAATTTTTTTTTTTTTCTCTCACTTTGTTTGGTCAGGCTGTTCACAACATAAAGAAGGTAGCAGGTTTTTTCATTTAGGGTCAAATCCAAACTTTGAGATGCAGGGTAATTTTTTAAAAAGTGTTTTATTCACATAAATGGATGATTTGAAATTGTCCAAGGCAGGGACACGTCTCGGATCAGATATGGCTCCTAATGAAAAACCCCACTGCGTTCTTTTGATGTTGAAATGACCTCATGCATGTCTCATAAACCATAAGCTGAACTACATGCCAAAATCCTTCTTTGTTTTCTTTGGTTTTTTTTTCCTCCACATTGTTGTGAGCATTTAAATTCAGGGTGGGCTCAACTATTTTTAATTAATGTACTTGATAGGGTTGCTATGGAGAAAAACTGCTGGATGGGAGCCTATGGTTTTTCTTTGTAGGTGGGAAGACATTACAACATATTTGTCATGTAAAAAAAACTTTTAATAGTTTTTTTTCTTTTAAGGAGCATTCAAAATAATTTGATGTATCCACGCCCAAGGAAAAAAAAAAGCTTATGCCGAGAAAGATCCACATGGATGGTTTACCTCAATACTGTCACCCTCGACTCAATGGTAAATACAATACAGTACAGTACAGTTATGTTTCTGGACCAAAAAGCTAAATGAATAGTGTTCTTTTATAAAAGGGGTTGGTTGTTATATAATATGTAAATGTAAAGGGTTACTGTGACTGTAACAGTGGTCTTTGTTGTCGCACAGAAAGAGAACAATTCTCTCAATGTGTACATTGATTTCTCTCCACATTTTTAGATCTTCAGAATAAAAATAATTCACCTTTACAAGTCCAGAAATTGAGTGTCTCATCTTAAGGTTATATATTTCAGTCAGTGTAGAAACAAATATTGAGTCAATGCTGTGTTGCCAATTTGAATAAGTTTGTCCAAATTCTATCCAAACCAATACCATTAGCAGATATTATCCATTGTTTTGGTTATTTTTGTACATTATTTGTTGTCCCTCTACTGTATACAATAAATATAGTTTGATACTCATCCTCTCGTGTTATAAATTGCTTTCCATTTGTGAGGACCTGCTGTAAGGTTAATATTTAATCTATGCTACATAATGTAGGACAGTTTTTGAAATATTCACATCGTGGGTGTAAATAAACATGCAGCTGTTAAAGAGCAGGCTGCTTGTTGAAATTATCTTTCCTAACCTCAATGATTTTATTCAAGTAACCGAAGAGGTCAGAGGTTTGAATATTCAGGGTTTGTATGGGTGCTTGAAATCCTTGGATGCTTGAATTTTAATGTTGAGTTTCAAGGTTTTTTTATTTTTTTTTTATTAAGAATTTATTTGAACACGAAATAAAAGATGAACAATTAAAAACAAACGAACAACAAATACAAGACAACAACACAAAATGAAACACTTATTTGTGTTCAAAAGTAGTGGGAAGAAGCCAAAGCTTATTAAATCCCATCCTTACTCCCTATGTTAATTTACTATATTCAGTTATATAACAACAATAATATTTATTTTATTGAAAAGTGCTTGGATTTTGGATTAAGTGCTTGTAAATGCTTGAAATTCTTACTGTATTTCTCTTGCAATCTGACTATAGATAACCGCATTTTCAATGGAAAAAAATATATAAAGTGAATAGCCTATAGCCTATAATCTGAAATGAAGACCATTAGAGTTTCTGAGATGCTTCTTGTTGCTCTCCCCTGTATCTTCTTACTGAAGGGAGTTTTTCTAATTCCTAGAGGATGTGAGGGCTCCTGAAGTATTTGTGGGTCTTTCCTCCTAGTTTGGGTCGTGTTTAGTTCCACCAGCTGCTGGTTGATGATTTTTGTGAGCTTCCTTTTGCTCCTAGTCCCTAGATTCCCATACCAGTATGTTTTTGAGATTAGCAAACTACTTTTAGTTGTTAAAAGTGTAATACCATTGCTGGTGGTATGGTTAACCCACTGAAATCTTTGGGTATCGTGTCCTTTAAAAAATCTGTTAAAAATCTTTACCATGCCATGTTGGTATCAGTTTTTTCAGCGTTACCTCACCTATATGTCCTGATAATCAATTTTTAACTTTGACTTACTTGATCAAAATTTTGAACCCAAAAGAAACAAAGGCAAACATAAAATCTGATCTTGAAAGTTATGTTTCACACACAGAACTGTACATGTTGCAAATATGAATACAGGTTGCAAATATAACATAAAACAGGTAGAATGAGGATAATATCTAGTTCTATATTTTTATACTAAATATATTTCACATTATCTTCATTTACTTGAGCGAATATAAGCCCACCAAAAAAACTGGCATGGAGTTTCAAGCCAGAACTTTAGAGGGAAGCTGATGGCACTGTGAAGAAGTCATGTGCCAGTTGTTTCATGGACTCCACAGGGTTTGGTGAAATTACCCTTTTAGTATCAAAGTACTCATCTAAAACATGCCATTTACAACCGTTGAAAGGTCCTGGAAAAGCTTGAAAATGGACCTGGAAAGTCCTTAAAAAGTGCTTGAATTTGACCACTGAATGAGTGTACGAACCCTGAATATTACATGATTATATTTAAATATAATATAAATTCTGGCTGCTAAGAGAGCATTGTTTCCAGATGTGAACCCCAAGAACAAGAGTTGATTTCTCCATGCCCATAAAGCAGTCTGCTCTAGATTTGGCAATACACTCCACATACATTAGAGGGCATTGTTGTTCTGAACATCCACAGGGTCTCTGCTCTGCTGGATCTGCATCTCTACTTGCTTAAATCACAGACGTCTCCAGCCATTAAATTAAAAAACAAAGACACATTTGTTGCTCCACTCCAGCCTTGTGAGGGCCATAACTTCTCTTAACTCTTCTCTTACTTAAGAGAGCTTGATTTCACAGATGTTACTTAACCGAGCAGCCAAATGAACTCCCTGTGAGGCTCCTCACACAGAGGTCTGATTGTGCTGCCTTTATTTCTGGCATCTCCTTTGCATTTTATATTTCCATGTGGATATATCTGAAGTCTAATATTCTTAAGACATCTGTGAGAGCAGCTGCTGCAAGGTGCCCCTCCAAACTGTACATTCAAAGACCTCCTTGAGTCTACATCTATATTCTGTAGAGAAGACCACACAGGCAAGTCACATCAACACTGAAGTTATTTTTTGTGTGCGCTGTGAGTCACCATCAGCTGAATCAGGGCAAGGCAGCACATACCCTCAACTGTTAATGGAGAGATGCTTTGTATTCTTTTTTATTGTTTTAAAGCTCACGCATTGTCTGTGCTGTGTCATGCACCACTGTGTACAGTGAGGTTTATTATTGTGACAAGATAATAGGTGGATTATTGAGTCCAACCACAGTCACTTACATTTGTTTAGAATAGAAAGGAATTATTTTAACACGAGAAACAAATGTGCATAACATGACTTTATGTTCATATGAATTTAGGCCTGAAATTACAATGAAACTACAAAAGGTGTGTCTAAAAACAAGATAAAAACACCAAATCTGGGGGAAATTATCTTACTGCATGGACAGATAATTTCACTTGACAAGATTTCTTGAATTAAGATTGTTGACTCTAGAAATAAGCATGTTGAACACTTAAAAGAAATGAACTCTTAAAACGACAAATTATCTAATACTTCTAAATCTAAGTTTTTTAATTTCAGCCATAAAAAAATGTTAAAAGTTAAAATGTTTTAATTCCACCTCATCTGTCTTCATTATCGCTCAAATACTGGATGTATGTTTACAAACTTTCCTTTTTTAAATCCTAATTTTTGATTAAAAAAAAAAAAAAAAATCCAAACTCCAGTCATATATGTAAACTGCAAAAAGGGGTGTCTAAAAAATAAGATAAAAATACTAAATCTGAGGGAAATGATCTTGCTGCATGGACAGATAATTTCACTTGACAAGATGTCTTAAATTAAGATTATTAAATCTAGAAATAAGCATGTTGAATGCTTAAAATGGGAAATTAACTCTTAAAAACAAGATAAATGATCTAACACTTCTAAATCTAAGTTTTTTTCTTCTTCTACTTAGCTTCACAGTGGTTGTTGCATTCTTGATGTGTTACCAATTTGAACGAACACCCGAATTAGCAGCATCGCCTCAGCAAATAAAATCCAATAAGTGCATAAACATGTCCATGCATTACACAAAACAAGGGGAGGGGTCTTTTTTAATTTGATACATGATCGTATGAGGTCAGTGGGCCGTGTTTTGCATCATCAGTGTGTCCAGCCAGCAACCTCAAATGTGACACCCTCCTCTCCCGTTGAATCAGTCCAGCAGCCTGAATGAGACCACTGTGCATCTGGAGAACCTCTGGATCGTCTCCAGAGCGCTGCATGCTGATGTCACCCTCTTGTGCGTCATGTGGTCCCAACCCTTTCAGCAGATCAGATTTCATCTCAATGCATGTTGACATCTTGAGGGAGCATAAACGTGTCTGTGGCCGTGTTATCATAAAATTGTTGTTGAACATTTATTATTGGGTTTTTCTATTGGCTACGAGTGAACATGTTTCATAATGAGAAAAAAGGCATAAAAAAGGCCCCTTGGTCTTTCTCTTGGACTATTTAAAATTAAGAAATCAGATATATTCTGGACAAAAGACCTGTCTGTATTTGCTAAAGGGGTTTTTTCCCGAAGGATATTGGCTGAGGAGTGATGTTAGAGACAAAACAGAAGACAGGAAAGGTTAAACTAATCATACATTAGCTCCAAGTATAGAATTTAATTTCAGAAAAATAGATTACATTTATTAAATGCCTTGGTCAGTTTGCCACTGAAAGCCTCTCCCGGAGCCCTCTGAAGAAGAAGTAAATTATATTGGCTGAGATTATTAATGCAGCCGCTCTCACATTGCAGCACAGTCACTCAATTCAATTCAATCCAATTCAATTCAATTCAATTCAATTCAATTCAATTCAATTCAATTCAATTCAATTCAATTCAATTCAATTCAATTCAATTCAACTCAATTTACCCCTGTAAGAGCAGCTTACCCAGATTAACAGATACAGATACAGACACAATATACTATAAGATAAAAAAAGAAAGAAAGAAAAAAGCACCAGTCATGTCTGTACCTGTATCTGTAAGGTGTAATAGTTGCATTTCGTGCATCAGTTTTCAAACATGTTTTAACTCAGAATAAAACTAATTGTACCAGTTAATGAAGTGTAAACACAGGAGTAGTTACCCAGCGCAATTTACTCAACAATTTCACTTGTCAAACAGAGGTGTAACCAATAATGATTATAATTGCTGCATTCAGGTGTGCCAGTTCCAGGATCTAGGTAACGTGCACACTATCTCACTGTCACGGCTTACTGGGATGTTCAGTTAATGTTGTTAGTTACACCTGTACTTTTCCTGTCACGGCAAGTCAAAATGTTTGCTGTGAAAAAGGCAAAACTGACACTTGAATGGAGTGACTGTAACAATTAGTGAGTCCAGTTGATCATAAATAGTAATGCACTGACTGAAGTTAGTGGTTTGAAAATTCATGAACTACTTTGGAAAATACTGTGTAATATGATTTTTTTAACAGGTTCTAAGCAATGACATCACATTTTATTGCCAATGTGTGAGCCAATTGTAACTAAACTTAAAAACGGAGCCCTTCACTCAGTGCGTTAACATGCACAGTGTAATCGAGCTATGCTATGCTAATCGGACTTCTGTCCTTCTGTCCCAGTTTACATGCAACTGAGAAAATTGAATAACTGACAGGAACGTGTCCTCCTCCTCAACACTTGGTGGCAATATGCGTTGTTTGAGCGGATTAATATGGCCCCCTTTCCGGTTGACCTCAGGTCAACACTTTGTGCCGTCGATACTGACCGGCGACTGGCTAATGTGACCGGCTAATGTGATTGACCGGCTAATGTGACCGGCTTTCTTGGATGTTTTTGTTATGTTTTTTGCATGCGCACATGCGTTGTCTTGTCATACATGCCGTCGAAAATCCTATTCCAATCGCGTTATCTGGGTGTCTTAATCGAATTTGGAGAACTCTGACATTAGTCGGACTAACACATTTACATGCACTTCAGTTGTCCAGTTATAGTCAGATTAAGGCAATAATTTGTTTTGTTTTTTTAATGTTATGTAAATGTACTGACTAACTTTCTTTGCTGGACTTGAGACAGTTATAACGGAGAAAGGATACGATATTTCTGCACACTGCAGAGTGCAGCATGTAACACTAGTTATTGCTAGCTTAGAAATTGAGTCCGCTAATGAAAACAAGCGACTGGCACCCACCACCACACCAGAGACTTCAGCTGGCCAGGCTGGCTAACTTTTAGTTAAGACCCCTGCTGACTTGAGTGGGGATTAAGGGATATATTGTGCAGCTCTTCCAGACTGTCTTCATTTAAACAGATGGACTACATTAAATTCTGAGAGTGGAACAAAACATCTTGTGGGAGTCTTGATGCTCAAAAAATGTATCCACTGATTGACAGATGTCTTGTTCACCATATAGGCTAAAGGCTAATACAAACTCCGCAAGAACAGAGAAATTTGTTAGTTTTCTCGAGGTGGCAAGAACAAGAACAAAGATGGTTCTGGCCAGGGCATTACATTCTTTCATACACATAGTGCAAAACTCCTGGAAAGTCCTCATAGGGCCCTCCTACTGTAGCACACGTCAAATTAAAATTTCTGACCAATCACACAATAGTTGTCAGACACCACACAAGAACAAAGATGATGTGTCAAGAACAGAGAAATCTGAACTCTCTCCTGGGGCTGCAAGAAAAGAATTATGTCATTCTTTTCTTCCTGGGAGGGACAACAGATTTTTCTGCTCTTGCTGAGTATTAATTAGCCTTAAGTCTACAGGAAAAAGTATTTTTGGGCCCCATGTGACGGACCTGGATGTTATAATTCCTCGGTTCAGCCTAGTGCTCCTCCTGCAAGCAACAGGCTGCTGCAGTTCACTAAACGGCCACCGGTGTCACTAATGACAACGATTTTTCTGAAAACTTCACATAGTATCTTTAAGAAGTGACTCTAAACGTGGTCCATGTAGATATTCTGAGTAGGCTATATCATCTAGTGGCACTGAAGTGGTCCTCAAATCAGCAAGTCAATACCCTACAAATAAACACAACAATTGAACCCCTTGAAGACGAATAAATTGAGCAAAAAGACATACAAAGAGTGAATAATGAATTCCCTTCATATGGCCCCTGTAACCATGTATGAATCCCCTGAGGGGGGTCGCTATGGACCCAAGTTTGTTGTCTCCCACAATGGACTCGAAGTACCACAATGCAACACAGAAAATATCATCTCCTTAGCTACGGCTTTGGGAGCTACGCCCCAAGAAGAAGTGGGAGGCTTGCCCCTGAAAGGGCTCATTGTAGGGAGGGATGAGAGTGTGTGCAGCCGCGGTGTGTGTGCTCTGAGTGTGTGTGTGTGTGTGTGTGTGTGTGTGGTGGAGCCCCCTCCTCCTTAACTAGCTGGTCAGCAGCGGAGGGATTAGTGATCCAGCTCCACTCACACTACTAACAGACGGAGGGGGGATTGCAATAAGCGTGAATCATGCTCGTCGTCATTACTACCGGCTGGGAGTGGAGCCGAAATTGTGCAAGATACGGATAACAGCGAGGAAAGGTCCGTGTGGATCCACTCAAGTTTGCAGGTCTCCTCATTTCGCCGTGGAAATGCCTCACCAGGGGCTCTGCTGCTGCCGCTGCTGCTGCTTCTCGGACCCGTCGCGTTATGCTGCTGCCTGCCTCACATGTGCTTTATGTTGAAGAAGTGACCGGGATATAAAAAAAAAACCTCTAAGGAGTCTGGAAAAGGCGCAAACCAAAGGACGTGCGGATATTTTTTTTCCTCTTTTCGCCGTGCGGAGATTTTCTCAAGTGAAAGAAGAAGAGAGAGGGAGAAAAGTTGTACTTGTTGGTCAAACATGGGGAACGCAGGGAGCATGGACCAGCACACTGATTTCAGAGGACACAACATGCCTCTGAAACTACCCATGCCCGAGCCAAGTGAGCTGGAAGAAAGATTTGCAACGGTTTTGGTAAGAAACTCATCTTTTTCTCCTCTTTGTTCCCTCCATGCTTCGGTGTCCTGGGACGGGACAGCTGTGTGTAGGTTGGACCTCTGTTTGTCCAGCACGCCTGTCCCTTTGTTGTTGAGGGAAAAAAAGGGGTATTCCGAGAAAAAGAGGCACTTGTGTCAGAGGTACAAGAGATTTGCATCTGTTTGCACAGCCAGGATACAAATCATCACCCTGTTAGAATAATCGCCTAAGTCCTTTTTTTCAAGTTTTGCAGGAAACACAAAAAACTTCACCTAAAGTGTAACATATGACATTTATTGATCATTTCACTCACAAAGGATGTATCAAAGGATGGCTATTGGCATAGTATTAGCACTGTGTGTATATTATGTAAATTAAGAGAAATAAATGACTTTTGGGCAATTTTTTGAACATTCCTTTGTGACTTAAGCAAAATATGGTCAGACTTTATTTTGAAGGTGTCTACATAAGAGTGGCACAAGCCTGTCAGAAACATGACATGACAGGTATCATGAGCATTAATGTTACTTCAAAGTGTCATTAATGTTCACGACACATCCCATGTCATGTTTATGACAAGCCCTCACTCACCTTCAAAATAAAGTGTCACCATATCTTGCTTAAGTCACAAAGGAATGTTCAAAAAATTGCCTAAGTCCCATTTTATTTTGACTTAGGCATAATAAATCTGCTTAAGTCCCACACTTGACATAGGCCATTATCTTAACGGGGTAAAATCACATGATCTGATCAACTGAGGATGGAGCCGATTTTGACAAAAAATGACTTAGGCGATTATTTCAACAGTGTGACGAAATGTAACAATTAAATAACACTTTCTTAAGACTTTTCAACCCAATACCAAAGAAGTGATGGAGTTTCAGCTATAGTCTTTTTTTTTTTCTCAAGTTTTTGAGCCTTTCAACATTTTGCCACACCATGCTGAAATACATCAAACATCACATTTGAACTCCCTTGACTCCAACCACAGGATAATAAATGTTTACTGTACAGCAGTCTACTCATTTAGCAGCCTACGTCCAGCCTCAATGCTCCTGTAAGTTTCCAACTGTAGTCACACAAGACACCTGCAGTCAAATTATTGGTTTTATGGCACTCTTTCCCCCAACTTTATGAGTCCAGAGGCAGACACTGGCTCTCTACTGAAGTACCCAGCATGCCAAGTCCTTTTGAAACATCTGTCACATCATAAAGTGTCAACAGCGACTGCCAGCAATTATGTTACCTGGGAGCAAATGCTGAACATTCCTGGTGTTGCTGAAAGATCCTCCAGACTTTAAAGTGCCTTCAGGTCAGTTAAAGGGAGGAGGGAAAGTGTTAAAACTCATGGCTGACAACCAATTTGTTGACTGATTTGTGGTAATTTATTTATAAAGACTTAAGCATTACGTTTGTACTCTACAGCGTTGTTATAGACGCTATTAATGTGGGTAACTTTTTGCTGATTAGGACAATTTCCAGCACAAGAAAGAAAAGGTTCATATAGGTTTATTGAAAATACTTTTGAAAGGTATATTGGAGGTTTGAAAAGTGCTTGGATTTTGAATAAAGTGCTTGAAACGGTTTGAAATCAAGGTTATATAGGATGCCGTGCCTGCTTACATTACATGCTTGCTTACATTTTGCAGCTTGAAACTTTGTTGTGTTTTAATTTTCACATCATAAAACATAAATTTGGTTCATCATAGCATGATAACATCTAATTTGATGTGATGAAGAAGTTAAATAATCAGTGTACCGTTTATAACTTTATATGAATGTGTGATTTGCCACAGCTGGAAGGTGCTTGAAAGCCTTGAAAATGCTTTAAAAGTGCTTGAATTTGACTTTGGAGAAGGAGTTGCATGAATTAGGAGAAGAACAGCGATTTCAGTGTTGGTGAAATCTGAGAGCTGGTAAAATGTGGGTCAAACGTGATTGTCGCCTGGCCTACTGCTCTCATAAACATTAGCTGCTCAGTGGAGGGAATCTGACTTGAGCAAGCAGGTTTTTACAGCAGTGAGATTGTAAACTTGTCTCTTTATAAATGAGGAGAAAAAAAGGGTTAATTTTCAATCTTGTTCTGGTCCAGGCAGGGCTTTGTTTTTGTTAATGTTGGCGGCACAGATCTTTAGCCCGTAAGCCCATTACAGAAAGTGGATCAAGTTGAGGTGGAAGTCAAATCATGGCGTGCCACTCTGTTGTGTTGGGGTGTGATTGCTGCTTGTCAGACACTGATGAATCCCTTTCAGACTTCAGGGGAAGAGAGGTTTGACGTCACACCACAGAGGGATTTAGGCCTTCTTTTTAATCACATCTGCTTTCAGAATCACCTTCTTTTTTTGTTTGTTTCCCCTCTTACATGTAGCGTTACACTGTAAGAAAAGATAAACAATAGCTACTCAATAAAATTGAGGCAACAGATTGCACGCAATATTATTAATTCAATCTAACTACGTTACAAGTTGAGTTAATAACAACTTAGCAGGAAGTGCCTGTCAATTAAAAACGGACTAATTCTATTGTCTTTCAAAATTCTCTTGATTAAGAATTACATACACATAAAGATTATATTTAATGTGATGAAAATAAGTAGATTCCATCCCAAACATTTTTATATTAAAGTTACTTAAACAACTGCCTCAGAATCAAGGGCGCATTTATATTTAATACATTTTATCAAATATATTAAGTAAAATGAAATGACTACAGAATAATTGGAAACGCTTTATAATAAGGTCCTTGTTAACCATTAATTAACAAGTAATAAGGCATTGTTCTTGCTTTAGATCCGGTAGTTGCAAAAAGCATACTTAACTTATAATAGATGAGCAATAAAGTATATTTTAATATCAATTAGCAAAAAAAAATAAGATTAATAAAGGCATGGCAAAGACATAATGGGTGGGTCATGGGTGTTTGTAATGCCATTATTAACACTTATATAAGCTTATAAACACACAATAATGTTAATAAGCATTTTGTAAGGACTTACAAGGGTCTTATTACTTGTTAATTAATGGTTATTACAAGGACCTTAATATAAAGAGTTACCGAATCATTTATTACAGTGTATAAACACCCTTTGCAGAAATTGTCAGGGATGAGAGTACGATCTGGAGCCATACATTTGGTGTGCAGAACTAATCCTTATTATGCTCTCCAGAGGAAGAAAAACATCTACCTGTCTAACTGGAGGATTTGGTGGGCTGGCTGTCAGAAAAGCCGATTCCTCCCAGCGTGTCAGGGACTCCCCCGCCTCCTCCCTCCTCCTCCCCTGCTGCCAGCAGGATGCCTGGGCTCTGGGCGGGATGGAAGCCCTCCAGCATTAGGAGAATTTAGCGCTATAATCACAGCATTTAGTGTTATTTACTACCATTTAAACCCTAATGTGTCTCAGCCGTGCCTGATGGCAGTTGGCTCCATTGATTGCGGGAGCGAGTGGCACCGTGTGACTCCGATGACCTCACTTTGGTTCCAATGGCCGACGATTAGGATGACACCTCATCAGTGGGCAAACATATCAACATTTCTTATGATTCAACTTTTGTTGAGTTTTTACATTTTTTACAAGACCACACGGTAACGCTTTATAATATGGTCCTTAATAACCATTCATTAACAAGTAATAAGGCATTGTTCTCGCTTTAGATCCGCTAGTTGCAAAAAGCATAGTTAACTTATAGTTAACTTATAATAGATGAGCAATAAAGTATATTTTAATATCCATAAGCAAACAAAATAAGATTAATAAAGGCATGGCAAAGACATAATGGGTGGGTCATGGGTGTTTGTAATGCCATTATTAACTTATATAAGCTTATAAACATACAATAATGTTAATAAGCATCTTGTAAGGACTTACAAGGGCCTTATTACTTGTTAATTAATGGTTATTACAAGGACCTTAATATAAAGCATTACCGGCGACCACACTAACAAACAATTAAGAAAAGGGAAAAAAAGGGGCAAAATTAAGATTGCTTGTGATAAAACATAAAAGTAAAAACAATAAAATAAAAAAAGTACATAAGAAGTCGAAGACAAGTACAATCAATCCATGCTCAATATGTTAAACTGTATTAACAGTAGGGTTGTCACAATTCTAAAAGTTTCAACTCCATACCGATACTCAGGAAAATATTCGATTCTCTATACCATTTTCCATACCACAAGGATAAAAACAAAGACCCCAAAATTTAACAGAAATATTTTTATTAACAAGGAAAATGCAACATGTAAAAATGAACAGAACCACAGGTTAAATATTTATGATTAAAAAAAAGAAACTGCAACTATGATAACAAGCTTCAGGTCTGACCATACTTTGTTGAGTATCGATACTTTTGACAACCCTAATTAACAGGAGACAACCACCACACTATTGCATGTCTATTCATTGTCCCATGTGAAATTCACTGTCTACAAATAGTCCACCAGTAAACATTTCCCTGTAATGAACCCAGTCCGCCTCCACCTTCATTTCCATGCCAGACGCCCAAGAACAGCCCATAATGATCAGTGTATGCAGATACATTTTAGCTACCTTGTAAGGAATATAGTCTTAAAAACATTCCCCATTTCTCATTATATTTATCAATATCATTTGTTATACTGTAGGATATCCTTTCAGAAGCAGCTCAAACATATCAACATTAAAGTGTACTTGGCCTGTATTTCAGTATCAATGGTAAAATGCCTATGTTGGTTTAACTATAATGTATATTTTGGACTTGAAGCAAGTCTCCCCTCCACATCTTCTCATGCTCGGCGTGATGGAGTAGCAGCAGGATGTTTACCTGCCACTCCTAATATGTTTGATCAACAGGCAAGTCCTGAGTCACAGCAGGGAGCCCTTTGGATTAGCTTGTGCTCTGTGCACTCACCTTGCTGAACCCTTAGAATTTCTTATCAAAGACTCACAGTATTTGAATTTTGGTTGATGCTGTGTCATGTGAAAAACCTCCTTTCAAGTACTGACTCATGACCTCCATCATCTGAGCAGACCACATCTGCGTGTAACCACACATACAGTATAGAATAAGGCTAGTTCCTACAGCAACAGTTGTAGTTATTTCATTAGTTATATAAGGATTCTCAGACCTGCATTGGCTTATTAGAATTAGCGGATGCTGATAATGTAGTTGGTTCCCCGGCGTTCTAGTAATTTAGGCAGCAATGCTTTGCTGCATTTCAGGAGAATTTTAATACACGCTGTACCAATTATAGGAGGACAATGCTGCTTTTGTGTTGATTCTTAAGGATTATTTTAATTAAGCAAAGTTCCCAGTTCGTCAGAAGTTAGTGTTGCCTTTATTTGCAAAATGATGCAAGAATAAAATACAATCTAATGCAATATTTTCACTGCTGACACTAGTTGAATCCTTTCATCAGCAACCAAACAGTGGAACATCTGCGCCTTGTCTGCACTGTACTGTGTAGTTTTGCAGGCTATTATTTAGTTTCAAATCTGGGTTGAGTGAATAAAAAAATGCATTATTGGCGTTTATTTGGCAATTCAAAAAATCACATGTCTGTGCAGGATATTCTGTGTCATGCTGGAGATGATTCTCTGGACCAATCAGTGCTCTGCAACTTAACTTAAAGGCACTATCAACAACTTTTGCTCATGCAAAACCAAAACAGAGCATGTTCAGTCGAATATAGCCGTACTGTACCATGCAGCGGAAATGCGTCGTAAAATTAGCAACACTTCCAGACTTCCTCTTTTAGATAAAGAAGCACTTCATCAGCCAATAAATAAACAAGACCAAGAGGCCCATGAAGCATTTGTCAGCACCCAAAAAGCATTGATGTGTGACATCAGCCCTGTTTACTGTCTGTGTCTGGTTGCAGTAATATTAAATAAAAGAAGCCATTCACTCTGAAATAGCTTTTTTTAGACTGTAAAACACCATTTCAACCAACTTGTGAGGTTTTTTATCCCAGTGAACATGAAGAATTCAGAACCATGTGGACGTTGAGTTGAGGTTGTTTTGTCCGCTGCTGTTTTCAATTAATGTGTCAGCTGCCTGACAACAGAAAGAGAAAAAGTCCTCACAGGAAATCGTTTTTTTGCCACGCCCATACTGTCTTATTTGTCTTTTTTCAGGGACAACATTTTATTTTAAGCTAGGTTTGACAGTTTAAATGAACATGAAATAAACTGCCCACATCTGGTGATCTGGCTATGTATGATTGTAGTTGCACTTTCTGGAAAAAAAAAGGGTTTACTGCTGCCTGAGTCGGCATTTTCTTCTAAATGAAAAGCTCCCATTGAAGTCTCTGTCTCATGAATCCCTGGAGCCGAGGGCTGATCTTCGAAATAGACTTAGGCTAATTGTAATGCAAGGCCTCTGCCGTGATAAGAGAGGCTAATTCACATGTGACCTTGGCCATGAAGTGAAGTGTAGATTAAACCCAAATATTCACTGTTTAAAGTCCTAAACAGTGGAAGATTCTCATGCAGGTGCACGCTGGAATGTATTCTTTGTGTACAGGCTTTTCATTGAGTTGTTTGCCGTGTGTTTAAGTCCTGCTCTTTGCTTTTTATGTGCTGTAAATGCTACTGTTTGTGGTGTTTTGAGGGCTCAGATTTTCCCGTAAGGAAACCAGGAAGAATGGCCCTGTAGTTACTCTGGAGTGCATGTTTGCAAGTCTTCACCTCTCTTGTGGTTGCCATAGTGTCGGTGAGACAAGTCTACAAGAAGAAGATGGGTCACACATGATGATTAGCCAGAATCAGAGCTCCTCTCTTAATGTTTACTCTGCACAGCCAAACGCTGATATCCTAGTGAATCTAGTGGTGATATCAACATCCCAGCAGATCAATCTCCTCTGCACTTATTGCCAAATCAATCCAACACTGTCATTTAGCCAACCATTAGAGGGTATAAGCAACGCTTCAAAGTGGCAATTTTGTGCCTCGGTCTATAAGTGCACACTGGCTGAAAGCATGGGAAATCACTGCAGTCAATCTGAGTGAGTCACATGTACAGTATGAGCCGGTCTATATGCTTCATGCTGAACCACAGGAAAATGACTCTGTGGAACAGGAATTCAGCTCCGGCCTCATGTCTGCTGCTCTGCCTCAACTAGCCACAAAGCTGACTTGTTGTGCCCACAGCCACGAACCATCCACTTCAATTTCAGCGCTGCAGTGTTTGCTCAATGTCACGACTGAGACGTTCACAGCCATCCCTTGTTTAAATGCCATATGGGGACTATAGGCTTAGCTGTTGTTGTAGCTGCTCTTCTTAATAGTCTGTCCAGATTACATCTAAGCTACTTTGTTTAAGGGCTGCTGAAGCACCCTGGGCTGCTGTTATTTGTGTTGTGAGGCCCTGCCTCTGAAATCTACTCCTCAGATTAATCACCAGCAGCCGTCATGTTTAACTGAAGGGTAATTTGTCACATTGACAGCTCCAAGCTGGCTGAGCATTTTACCTGCACACGTCAGTTCAATGTCAAACCCCTTACAGAAGGATTCAGCTGTGCTTATACAAAGTCTATTTAAAGCTGCACTATCCAATCATTTTATTTAGAACCATGGGTCCGATGAGTGTATGTAGCAGGGCTGAACAATCTGGAACTATCTAATTGCGATTATGCTGATTGTTATTGCAATATTTGTATATAATAGGGTTGTCAAAAGTATCGATACTCAAAAAAGTATAGATACTAAAACGTTGTATCTGGATACGATACTCATTTTCAAAAGTATCGAGTTCCGACAGGTTAGTGTCTTTCGTTTCAAAGTGACCTATTACTGATGTTATCGTGGCCGGTGGCCCGCATTAATGTTGGCCGTGTTATTATTAGCCGCAGCTAGCAATTAAAGGCTGACGTCACGTTAATGATTATAAACAACGTAAATAAATAAATCAGGCACGCAGTATGCCCATATTACGTTAATTAACACAGTGTCAGTATACATAAGCATAGAGTTAATAAGTTCATATACATTTTGGTGACTGAAAAGTGTTATTTTCTCTCTTGAAGTCCCAGAATGAAGCAGAGAAAAGTCGACTTATCAAGCTTGCCTAATATTGTGCACAGCATACAACCTCAAAACATTGTTCTAATTGTTATTGTTTATTGTATTTATTTATTTTTTGCACTCCCTCAGACCTGAAGCTTGTTATCATAGTTGCAGTTTCTTTTTGCAGAACTGTTTTTTATTATAAATATTTAACCTGTGGTTCTGTTAATTTTTACATGTTGCATTTTTCTTGTTAATAATTTTGGGGTCTTTGTTTTTATCCTTGTGGTATCGAAAATGGTATCGAGTATCGACTATTTTCCTGAGTATCGGTATCGAATTGAAAGTATCGTGACAACCCTAGTATATAACTCACAATATTGGAGGGAATGATCTGTGCAGAACTCTACCTAACCTAACAAATATTTATTTTGTCACATATTTTCCTTTAACAAATATTACACCTCCTGCGGTTTGATTACTTTGAATACAGCCTGTTTTGGTTCAATCCCACTGCTCTCACTTCTGCAGGTGGCTGCAAAAAAGTTCAGATAGATCAACTGTTTGAAAGCTGCCTAGCATGGAAGAGCACTTTAAAAAAGTTAGTGTCTAGCTGTTAAACATCCATCCATCCTCCGCTCATCCAGACGTCCCTCTCCTTAGCAACATTTTCCAGATTTTCTTGAGAAACCAAGCATTCCCAGACTAAATGCAATATATAAACTCAACATGTGTTTTGGGTCCATCCCAGGGTCTTTTACTTGTTGGACAAGAAAAACTCCATTGGGAGGCACCCAGAAGGAGTCTGGATCATATATCTGAACCACCTCAACTCTGATGAACACTCTGATGTTAGACTTGGAGTTGGTAGAGAACAAGACAGAGTTACAGTGGAGTGGTTACTGAACTCTAAATTATCAGGTGGTCAGAAACTCGACTCCAGTGGATGCAAATATTTCCTCCTGCCTGCAGGGTGTGTTTAGTCAGCCGTTTGCCAACATAACATTAGCCATAAACAGCTTAATATGACTATAGTTTAGCAAATGTGTGTCATGTTACGCTTGTGATGTTCTGCCCTCCGGCTGCTGAAAACATTGATTCATGCTGCTGCAAAATTGTCATTGTTTCTAACATTGTATTGTTGTGGAAATGGTCTTTTTCAAACATTTGTAGCATCTCTTTTTTTTTTAGAAAATGTTTTTGTAATTCAGTATGTGCATATTTACTGCACAGAGGGTTCACAAATTATAGGGAAAACTCTGAATAAATGAGCGGAGAAACACAAGAGATGCTTTTTAAACAGAGCAGGAATGATTTGGGTATGAAAATGATGAGTCATGTACACAGGTCTTTTCTGTAAACACATCTCAACCCAGCTGAACACCTTTGGGAGATTTTACTCATCCTAGCATCATTAGAAACTTACAACTTGATCCCTCCAGTGAAGCTTTACAGACTTGAGAAGAAAAATGTTAAATCAATTTAGTTATTGGCTTGATGTTAAGACATTTAGTTTATTCTGAAAGAATCCGTCAGCCTGTCTGTTGCCTTGTGATTTGTCTCTTCCGAGTGATTCCTACTTTCAAACCTTTGTGTGATACATCCATCTCCTGCATTCCTACATGGGACCCAGGAAGTGACTAAGCTCACCCTCCAAGTTTTGCCATGTCGACTCTTCTTCATTAAAAAGCAGAACAATGGTTATTGTCTGAGGAGCAGAGGGTGAACACTGGCTGAATCCCGTGCAGCAGGCCCGGGGAACAGAGCTGCTCTTTATTCTGTGGAGAGCCCAAGACGGAGCCTGGCACTGGACCCAGACCCGGCAGGCTGCGAGAGGCCACCGCACATACCCCAATATGTGTGTGTGTGTGTGTGCGTACATGCTTGTGTATGGGCATGTGTGTTTGCGCTGCAGCCGCAGCCCCGGGATGCTCACCCACCAATTAGCCGTAACAGAGCTGAGCATGAAATGCTTGTGCAGCGATGAGATCCGGCCTGTGCAGCCTCTCAGGAGGCATGTGAGGTGCTGCTGCAAACCCCGAAGCGGAGCCTGAAGGCATCTCGCCTGGCTGGCAGAGAGGGTCAGCTGATTATGTGGGAACAGGTCTTTCTTGGCTGTGTGCAGGCGCCGCTGAGTTGAAACCACTGGGGCTTCAATCACTATTGTTATTCCCAGTTCAGTTTTGACATCCGCACATTCGGGGGCGGTTAGGGGTTCTGCTCTGCAGCGTGGGTGGCGGCCAGCACTCAACAAGCAAATCGATGTCGCTAAAACCTTTCTGAGGGTTTTTTTGTGTGATGATAACAATTCTGAATCTTGTTTGGGTGCTGGACTAATAAGTAGAGGTCGACTGATACATGTTTTTTATGGCCGATACCGATTATTTTGACATCAGTCTTAACCGATCCCTGATATGTGCTGTCAATTTTTTAGGGCCGATTCTTGAAGCCGATATTGCCTTTTCTCCCTCCATTTACATGATAAAAATGACACAATGATAACAAATGTTACAAGTCTCAATTCAAACAAAAAAAGAACAAAACATACTGTATTATCAGTTGGATAGCAAACAATGTGTATATTGTTCTAGGCCTCGAGGTGGTGGCGCCTCAGATGATCCACATGTTTGATGTGTTTTTCTTTTTTCCGGTATACCTGGTGTTGGCTCAGTGAAATGGGCTAATATTTGGCTCATAAATGGCCGATATATTGGTCTATCTCTACTAATAAGACTGTCTCAGCTATAGACAAGCAAGAACAGTTGAGCTTTTTTCTTAGCATTACTGATCGCACCAAATTTAGAACCTTTCACAGTAGGGCTGGGCGATATATCAATAGAAAAGATATATCAATATATTTTTAAATGTGATATGGAATTAGACCATATCGCATAAATCGATATAATTCAAATGTTTTTCTTTCTTTCTTATTTATATAAATGCTGCCCTTACTAGGGTTTAGTCATATTTAGTTCTTCTAGTCTTTAATAAAGTAATTTGTTAAAAACACATTTGTAGAGTCATATTGGTGCAAAATCAGGGCACAATCCACAGAGAAAAGCTGTAATTGGTAAACTTTTCCCCTCTGAAAATCAGCATCAGGCTCAGAGATCCCATATTGGTCAGGCTCTAGTGAAATGTTGTGCTGAATGCCAGCTATCAAGAGAAACTGTCTCTGAAAGAAAGAGAAACTCTCCCCGACAGCGTTTTTGACGTCACTCCTGAGTAGGGCTTCAGTTTAGGACGTAAACAGCTTGGTACTTGGCGGTGGATATCTTTGCTGTAGGTCTTCCTGCGTAGGGAGCAGGTGTAGC
This sequence comes from Centropristis striata, assembly GCF_030273125.1. NCBI lineage: Eukaryota > Metazoa > Chordata > Actinopteri > Perciformes > Serranidae > Centropristis > Centropristis striata. Next base: position 7,230,276 of record NC_081526.1, read on the forward strand.
ATGATGCAGCTTGGAACAGGCAGCCTGCTCCTTTCATGTCGCTCACAGCCAGTCGCCAGTGTTGTCCAACAGGACCGGTCCAAGGGCCACACAAAGGATCCAGAGAGTCACCGCTCTGTGGAGAAGTGCATTATGGTCAGGATCTGTCCAGGCTCCAAGATGGCAGCTGCGCTAATAAAACGAGATTGCTCGGCCAAAAGGGCTGAACAAGAGTGGGTGTTCTGTTTATGAACTGTTAACACTTCATAGGGCACTCATTGAAATACGTGCAAATTCCAAATTTCAACCCTAGAGAATATTGGAGGATATTACATACTGTCAGAAAGTGTAAAAAAATCATACGAAAATAATATTTTGAGAAAAAGTTACGAAGATGCCAACACAAAAAGTTTACGAGATTAAAGTGGCTTCTACGAAAGAAAAAATGCGCAGATTTATGAGATTTGAAGTGGTGAATCTGGGGAGAAAAAAATTGCTCTTTTCCCACTTTTTCTTCCGTAAATCTACGACTTTTTTTGCGCAGATTTGACCACTTTAAATCTTAAATCTGCAACTTTTTTCTTGTAGATTTGCCACTTTAATCTAGTTAATTTGCAACTTTCGTTCTTGAAATATATATATTTTTTAACAATATTTTTTATGAAGTTTCAAGTGCATATCAAACTTTATGTTGAATGTACAAACATTTTCATTTATATCCCCTCGAAACATACATTCATTCACACAGACAAAGAAAGTGAGTAAATAAAATGGACAGTGACAACAAACATCAAACTAATGGAAAATAAGTACTAAATGAAATAAATAAGACTAAAGTGGAGCAAAAATAAAATAAAAAATAAAATAAAAGGCAGGATCATTTCATAACCTGTTTGTTCAGTCAGTGTTATCCGTTTCATTGGTCAGGAATGACATAAATTATTACCCAAAATCCAAGCAAACTCCTCCTGTTTACCTTTAACAATGTATGTCCAATCTCTCCAGTCCAAGACAAGTCATCAACTCCGTCTTCCATTTTGCTAGTGATGGTGGTTCTACATTTTTTCTCGAAATATTACCTGAAGTTACCAAATATAGTTCTTTGCCCGATAAAGGGTTAAGAGTTAGTTGATGTTCATTGTGTTGAGCTTTTTGTTGTGTGTCAGAAAACTAGTACAGAAAAGCCTTCAAACGTCTGTGTCATTGTGACAAATTAGTGGAGTGTTTTGGCCTCAGGGACAGCTTTATCTTATGGCATTGATATTATTGTTGTTCACTTTAGAGGCCTTGAGCCATGTTGAGCATGTTTACAGTTTGGTGTTTGGGTCCACTGATCTCAACCTCATTTATTTTCATCTGTTGGCTGTTGCTGCTATTTGTTGAATCTGCATGATGTGGAGTTTTAAAGCCAGGATAATAATAATAAAAAAAAAGGCCTGACATACAGCTGATGTTTTTGAGTTGTTGGAACACGTTGTTCATCAATGACTTCTCACAACTCTGCACAATATCTATGTGTGCAGGCAGAGTTTTAAGATGCCCTAACTTGTAGTCTAATATTTTCGTAGTGAGAAAAGGCTCTGCAGTTCACTTAAAAGTAGCCGTTCATTTTGAGCTTTTCTTCCTGAATGTTTCTTTCTCGGGGACATATGCTGCTTTTGACGCTGCCAGAGTCAAAAAGGCAGGTTCTGTCGGGTAACGACTTGCCAGAATTAACATCTGCAGAGCAGAATGGGAGGTCCTGTTGCATCTGAATGTACGATCACTGAAGTACATTCAAATGCAACAGAACCTCGCCAGAGTTTGATATAGGCCCCATCACAGCTCCAGACAATGCAGCAGTCTGTTGTTTCAGCCTTTATTAGCCCCCCCCCCCCAACATGAAACCATAGCAGAGTGGACCAGCCACAGTCTGGCGGGTTAGGATTTAGATTTCCAGTAAAACTCAAAAGCCAATGCACAGACTCTGAAGATTCATAGCAGCATACTGTTTGTGTAGCTTTCTTTCTTTCTTTCCCCTCCAGCGAGGGCTTCAGACAGTTTATTCAACTGGTATTAGAATGAAAACACTTTTCAATAATCCTACCAAGAAAAAAGAGCAGATCACAGAACTGACTTTGACAGGATCACAGGCTCAGAGCCAATAATAAATAGCTTGTATTAAGTGTCTCATGAGTCACAATGAAGGATGGATCAGTCGTCTCAGTTTCTTGTAGTAGTGCGTGAACAGGTTCAGTCGGCCATGCAGATGTTTAATCTTTGACAGTGAAGACGCAAAATGGAATTGGGCCAATCACAGTCCAAATGTCTTAATGGTTTGACACTTTACCACTGTTTCCATGGACAGGTGTTTGATGCACTTCTTCCTGGAGCTCAGGACTAATATAGGTCGCATGTACAGGCAACAAAAAACGTGATATGTCTCCGTATTTCACCGTCCGCTGTAATGCGCCCGCCACCATCTTGCTGATGTAGAAGTGATTGACAGCCAAGCGAAGTTTAACCCATGTAGGCCTAAAACGCCTGGAAAAAATGCCCTTTTGGTCATTTTTTTTGTCATTTTGTGTCTTTTTTTAGTCATTTTGTGTCTTTTTGTGGTAATTTTGTGTCTTTTTTTGGTCATTTTGTGTCTTTTTTTGGTCATTTTGTGTCTTTTTTTGTCATTTTGTGCCTTTTATTTGTCATTTTGTGTCTTTTTTGTCATTTTGTGTCTGTGCTCATTTTGTGTCTTTTTTTGGTCATTTTGTGTCTTTTTTTGTCACTTTGTGTCTTTTTTTGGTCATTTTGTGTCTTTTTTAGTCATTTTGTGTCTTTTTTTTGTCATTTTGTGTCTTTTTTGGTCATTTTGTGTCTTTTTTTTGTCATTTTGTGTCTTTTTTGGGTCATTTTTGTGTCTTTTATGTTGTTGTCATTTTGTGTCTTTTTGTGTCTTTCTAGTTTTTTACCCAAAACCTAGGTCAGTGGTTTTACAACATAAATCAACTGAAACTGCAGTTCTTTTTTTTTTTACAACAGCAGACCGTACCTGCTGTTGTACCGGGAGCTGAGAGCAGCACTATACGTACATATGGGCCGTGAAACGTGAGCCGCTATACGTGCCATAATTTGTGGTATTGACACACTGTAGCGGTTTGACAGTGCCGGGGTGCCAGTCAGAGCTAATCTGACAATTTTTCTTTTGTATTTTGATTTGTCAAACTTACACAGGACCCATGCCATGGTCCCTACTAACAACCAGAAATCAAGTATGACCATTTCCAAAGGAGACCCATTAGACACAAAACACACACACAAGAATTTGCAATTCAACACAGTGTATTATACCATTCAGTGTCCCAAATTCAACCCATAAGTCAAACAACCTCTTCTCCTGTTTATGTTGGAGAACTTGTTGGTTTGCTGCAATGTTTTCTGTGTTTTTTGTTGACAAAAGGTAGTAAATGTGATCAGCATCTTGAACTGTGACAGTTTGTGTATTTGTGCTGAACGTATTGCACCACAGAAGTGTGATGGGTCTTAAATATGCAGCATTAAAGCTGTTGTATAATGTTGTGCTGCATCAAAATATTCCTATAAAATAAGAGAAGATGCCAACACATATTCATTATATATCTTAAAAGACAAATTCTGAGTGTTTTGGCTGTTTTTTGGCTGTAGGAACTTCCGGATATATTTTCCTACATCAAAACTTTCCAGATGTGTGTGTGGTGGTGTACGTCATGGGATGTCAGATTATAAGATCTAAAGGATTAGCAGCATCATTAAATTAGTCCGCCTCCTTTTTGTGAGCTCATAACGTTCCTGTTTATCCCACTGCCACCTACTTAAATAAAGTTCACTAATAAAGAAGTAACAAAACTTTATCTGGAGTTGTTTTCGTCAAACTTTCTGTAACAAATTTCAAGTAAACAGATGATTTCATTTGATAACGCAGCACATTTACACTCATGTGAGCTGCTGTTTATCTCACAGATAAACAACTTTTTTTTGGATTCATATTCTTTGTTCACTTGAAGGAGAACATGGACTCCACCTCAGCCTGGACACTTTCGCAACCTTCGCAACATCTGGCCTGGCTGGAACTCATCTGTGTCCATGTATCACTTGTTTTGTTTGGACAACTTCCTGCTGCTCCAAACCATCTCCATAATGTTTCCGGTATTTGGATAAAGTCCAGCATGAAAGCCGTTCTGTATTGAGCCTAAGCCATATTACCCACAATGTAAACATTGCAATGCATTGTATGTTTGCCCACAGCACAGCCAACTAAGTGTTTTTTAAACGTCTTCCCTCCAGGATATATTGAACAAAAGCTGAAACAACTTGGCTTTGCACTCAATTTTTAATAGTTTTGCACAGAGGAAGTTCGATTTGATTCCTCCCACTTGCAGCTGCTGTATTCTGCGTGCATCAGTGTGATTTGACAGCAACATCAATCATATACAGCATGGGTCTCAAACACGCGGCCCGCGGGCCAATTGCGGCCCTCGTGACGATATTTTGTGGCCCTTACTTTGATATGAAAGTTTAATGTCAGTTTTATATGAATGCCACTTTACCGTGTTGTGTGTGGAAGGTCCTTTAATTGCTTTTTTTTTTGGTAATTGTATGTCTTTTTTTGGTCATTTTGTGTCTTTTTTGGTCATTTTGTTTCTTCTTTAAGTAATTTAGTTATTTCTTTCATTTTGTGTCTTTTTTGGTCATTTTGCGTCTTTTTTTGGGTAATTTTGTCTTTTTTTTGTCTTTTTTGGTTTCTTTTTTGGTAATTCTGTGTCCCTTTTTTTTGGTCATTTTGTGTCTTTTTTTGTATTTTTGTGTCTTTTTATGGTCATTTTGTGTCTTTTTTGTATTTTTGTGTCTTTTTTTGATCATTTTGTGTCTTTTTTTAAAGTAATTTAGTTGTTTTTCTGTCATTTTGTGTCTTTTTTTGGTCATTTTGATACTGCCTCCAGCGGCCCCCAGGTAATTTGAGTTTAAGACCCCTGATATACAGTATGGTGTCAGTTTCGCTAAATGCACTTTCACAAAATAGTTTGATGACAGTCGGGACGATGTGGAGAAAAAACGACACCAATTCGGTGAAATCTTTGACCAGGAGAAGCTGGTGATGAGCTCCTGTTAGTGGATGTGAGGTTTGCAGACGTACAGTAAGATTAAACTGCCCTCACACTGAGATAAATGAAAGGAATTTCATTGGAATGCGCTCGTAAGACGGGGAAGACGAGAGGCTCAAACGTTTGAACTCACCATTTGGTCGAGGGGCATTCCAGCGAGCAGCTCCGCAAACATAAACAGCAGCGTCCCGATGGAGGGGGCTGCTGAGCCGGAGCAGGGGGTCCTGTGGATTACAAAACTAATCTGAGGACAGACAGGGGACACCTGTGCCCTCAAAGAACGCCGAGGATTACGGATCCACGCTGCGCTAATGAGGGGAGGACAGCTCAGTTTGGATAGGACGTGCCTCAGGGCCGTCCTGCTCCTTTCTCCCTGCTGCAGGCAGCTCCTTCCACTATGAAAATGATTTTTTACTGTTACATGTCAGAGCTGCAGGGCTTCTTCACTTCCCTGCAGGGTGAACAAGAAGAGAAATCACTGTAATGTAATGCATTTGTGCCATCTGTCACGTATTGATACACCTGTGATTTGCAACTCTCGGAGTAGCCTGCAGCGCTAACCTCATTATAACTGTGTAAATGCCTTTAAAACCTAAAACACTCCCGTGACTGATGAAGCAAGCATCGGGAGAGAACAGCAACGCATCCAGTCATTTCCGGAGCATTGTGCAATCTGAAAATATTTGTTATGACTTGTCATTAATATCTGATACAGTCAGAGGTTTTCTTGTTGTGGCACGCTGCGGGGTATCTGCAATAGTCAGCGAGATGTTTTAAGGAACAGTAATATCTTGGTGGTTGGAACATTGCTGCCAATGATGCAAACTGGGTGTTTACAACAGGAAGAGATGCGATCTGTTTAGCTCATTTGTTTGATTTTGCCTCGTGTCATGTTGCTTATAAGAGCGGAGAAAACAGTCTTGATGGCTTGGATGCAATGCTGCGGGTTCTGCTGGCTCACTGTGAGAGATTGGAGTTCTTCCTGATTGTGGTGCATTAGCAGGAGAAAGGTAGAGCGGGGAGAAAGAGAAAGAGGAGAGCGTGGGCGTGTTGCTAACTCATTGCAGCCCAAGTCCCCAAGGACGAATCAATCCCCCCGCTCTGAAAGATATCCGAGAGGCGCCGCACTGCACACTTTTGTCTGTTTCTGCCTCTTGCTAATGTGTACAACACTTATATCAGAGGAAGTTAACAGAGTGAAGACTTAACCCATAGGAACCTATGGTGACAGCCGTGTAACAAACACATTAAATCTTCCAGAATCTCCCATATTCAGAACAGAAATGTGAAAAAGTAGCTGATTTCAAAAAAGCTTATTTTTGTTACTGACCATATTTCCTGAACAAATTAAAGTTTTTACATTTTTTTAAATTTTGATATATGTTATGGAGATGCAAACAAAAAGACACATGTTTTTTTGTTTCTGTTTATTATTGATTTATTATTATTTTTATTATGTTACTTAAAAACAAATCTAACAAATAATTTATTTTTAAACAGCACTATTAATGTGCACTATTTTGATAAATGTTGTGGAGATGCAAAGAAAAAGGCAAATTTGTGTCTCTGTAAGCAGTAAATGTGTCTAGTTTTTTTATTTTTATTTTTCCAACACTATCTTTATTTATTTTCAGACATAATAACACATACATGTAACTACTGGGACTCCAAATATATGCCCCAAACCATGTAAAACAACACAAATAGTAAATATAAATCACTAATGAAAGAAGGAAACTTAAATACACAATAAAAAAATAACTAAAAAAACGATACAAATACTACTTAAGTAATTAAAAAAAATAAAAGAAGTAATAGAAATAAGAATACAGATGGGGGAGAATAAATACAAAACCAACCATACACTGCATATAAATGCATAATTATTTTAAAATAAATATTATAAACATAAATATCATAAACATAAATACCATAAATGCCCAATGTATCATATATGTCATATCACAGATCTTTGACATTTAAGGGTAGATTTTTTTTTTAAAACATCATAAATGTGTTCTATGTGGTATATCCTCTATAATTTTCCTTTAAGGATAACTGGCTCTGGGTTCTTATGTGTTAAACTTAAACTACCTTTCTTGAAAGCAGTTTCTTGCCACGGTAGCTTTGTTTTTAGATTGTGTTGGAACAAGAATGGGACATTAACCAGATTTCTGACTCTCACCTCCAAGTTTTGACTTTGCTTAATATGTTTTTATCGACAAAACATCCCATTTACTGCAGCTTCCCCCCTCAAAAAAAGAAAAAAATCTTGTGTTTAGCTCTTTTGTTGAGTGCACTCGAATCAAAATTGCTATTATGTTCAAGAGCACTTATCGACAGCTTTCCTCAAGAGCCGAGTGATGATATGAAAGCCACTTTGTCTATCATACAACACATATTCTTACAATGCTGTCTGCAGGAAGATGATACTGTTGAGCGATTAGATCATCATGAAAAATCTGCCAAATCATCAACACCAGAGGGTAAAAGTGAACTCATGTTCAGCAATATTTCACTTACTTCAAGTTAAAACTTTTTTTGCTTTGTGCAACAGTTGTGTGACATGTTTAAAAGGCCTGTTCTGAAAGAAAATTTATCTGAGATTTTCCAGAAACATATTAAACCAGAGCCAGTTCTTGCAGTGCTTGGGGTTGGGTCAGCTACCATGGAGCTCTCTCTCTTTATCAAACAGCCAGAAGAATGTGATTTGTTTTGTGACCCTGTTAGCGAGAAGAATAATTCTACTAAACTGGAAACAAAAAAAAATCCTCCAGTCTATCAAGCTTTAATGAATGATGTAATGAAAAATTTGCAGTTAGAAAAAATAAAATTCACCCTGAGAGGTAAAATAAATACCTTTTACACAACATGGCAGCCATTTATGGACTATTATACTAAATATAATGCCATGAAAAATGAACAACTGTAAATTTTAGAACACTTGACATCCTCCAAGTTGTATTATTACCATTTAAATCTCTTTCTTTTATTTGTAAAACTTATTATTGTTTTGATATTTGATTTGACTCCACCTAGGTTTTTTTTTTGGTTTTTTTATTTTTAATTTAATTTTTTTATTTTTCAATTTCTTAATTTATTTAATTTTTTTACATATTTTAATTTTTAATTTTTTTAATTTTTTATTTTTTTTAATTTTTATTTTTTTTAATTTTTTAATTTTTTAATTTTTTAATTTTTTAATTTTTTATTTAATTAAATTTTTTTAATTGCTTTTAATTTTTTACTACCATTCTGCTCATGTTGATTTCAAGCATAAATGAACGTGTACCATCTTTATTTTTGTATGTGAACGAAAGAAAGAAAAAACCCCAATAAAGAGAAGTTTAAAAAATAAAATAAAATAAAATAAAATAAGGCCTGTTCTGAGCTGGTTTGGCATCAGTGTACTCTGAAAAGTAATGACAGGACCAGAGGAATGTAAAAGTATGAATTTATTCATTTTCCAGGTTTTCTGTTTGCACACCTACGTTTGTGTGTAAAACATTTTATTTTTAGACTCGCTGTCATTTAAATGGATAGCTTCTCTGTTTTGTTAACTAAGTCTACATCTTTTCACAGCAATAGCGGCTGAAGCTGCCCCTTCATGTGGGCTGTGTGTTTGCTTTTGTAGCCAGCTGTGCTGTGAAGGCTGCAGACCTCCTGGAAGGTGGTGGGAGGTGGTGGGCTTCCAGCCAGACGCCTATTTTTACCCTTTTTATGACTCAAGCTGCTTAATGAGAGGACACATAGACACTAATAAGTTCTGTCCCTATTTCTGAACCTTGTGTAGTGATGTGGGTTAAACATTGACGTTTATTGATATCAGTAGCAGCTGTTAAAGTTGACCCACTGATTGTACTGTTTACACATCTTCGGCTGGTCTGATGTTGTGTACTTCAGCTGCAGCAAGGTGTGGTGAGAGGTCATAACAGGTGTTTGGACCTTCATAACAGAGAATAGTCCATAAAAATGTCCAGGCAGTGTTTAAAACACCGTTGTTCATACGTTTTTAATTTATCTTTCTCTTAAATGTTAATACTTTCTACTTGTTTATACTGTAAATTGTTACTACTTTATTTTTGACTTGTTTATTTGCTAATACCTCTTATATTTCTCAACATGGTCTCACAGGAATCCGTGAAATATCAACGGATTTGCTTAACTCAAAATCCGTGGAATAGCCACGGAATCACTCAAATTTCCATGAAACTGACACGGATTTCGCTACAATGCAAGTTAATGACAGTCATATCCCGTGGCTATTCCAACATACAAAGTGATTATGTACATTCACTGAGTGAATATCTAGAAAATAAAACATATATTTCTCGCTAGAAATGTGATCAAAATCCATTTTTATGCAGAAACTAAGTCAAAATATTGATTTTTTCACTAAAAATGAGAGAACTGTCCACCATGTTTTTTGTTCTGACCGCCGGGACCTTGAAAGTCACGTGACTTGGAACAAACCAAAAGGAAAAAATATCCATGGAATAGCCACGGGATATGACTGTCATTAACTTGCATTGTAGCGAAATCCGTGTCAGTTTCACGGAAATTTGAGTGATTCCATGGCTATTCCACGGATTCCTGTGAGACCAGGTTCATATTTCTAGTTTATACTGCTTATGTTAAGTCTATGTTCTTCTTCAATATATATGTACTTTGCTTAAAATTAGGGTTGCAAAATTCTGTGAATTTTCAAAGTTAAAAAACTTTCCATGGGAATTAACAGGAATTTATGGGAATAAACTGGAATAAACCATGAATTTTACATTTTGGAGGTTGGAAATTGAAGGTTGGCCTTTAAATATAGCTGGGGGAAATATATTTTAGCATATTCTTGACTAAAACAACCAGATTTCATGCAAGTACACTTTAATATCTATGCTATCCCTCAATCACATGCACATATCACCTTTAAATTGTAGTATTTTGCATGGATGTCAAAACAAAATGTTTATATTTATAACACTTTATTTAACCTCGTAAAGCACTGAGGTTTCCCTCATTTACAGTGATGTACATTCACAAACAGTACAGAAAAACAAATTCAAAATACAGATAACAGACAAGATAAATAAGCAGGAAAGTTTGCAATCAAGCTAGGGGATTGAAAAAATGTTCTGGGCGTATTGATCCTCAGTGTGAGATGAAGATCGTTCCAGGTCACGGGGCATTAAGACAAAAGGCTGACTTCCCAAGTTCAGTCTGCACACGGGGAACTATGAGAGGAAACCAATTATTTGATTGTGTCATATAGTGTCCATGGTTCCAATCAAGAAGTAAGGAGGTACTTTTCCAGTAATGGCCTTAAAGATAAATGGATTCCAATTCTTTTGCCTGTTTGCCAGAGAAGTTAAGCCCTTTTTGTCATATAATAAACAGCAATGAGTGTTTTAGGCATGAGTGTTCGGATATGATGCATTTCTTTTAGATTACCCGATTTCCATCCATACATTGCCACAATCCTGATGGAAAGTTTCCAATTTGGAAGATTTCCACAATTCCCCAGCTTAACTTCACATGGAACGTCTCTGGAAATTGACCAGAAAATTTCCACCCCTTGGCAACCCTACTTAAGATATGGATTTGCATATTAGATGCAATAACTGCATAATTGATTAGTTTTGCACTCTGTCGTAATGCAATCCAACACCAGTCCAGACTCTGAAATATAGGATTTGTTTGAGCTAAAACTTAGTTTTAGCTTTATGTTTTCCTCCAAAAGTTTCTAAAGGAATTTACTCAGCAACAGTGCAGATGTGGGACAGCTGCTCTGGATATGAAATGTCAGATTGGCAGCGTGAAGCGAGGCTGGAGATGTTGAAGCGTTGAAACTTCATATTTCACAGAGAGGGTTTGGTCATCCAACACAGTAAATTCCATGATTTTGTTGCTGTCTGGAGGGAGTTTCTCATGCTTTGTCATTTTTTCAGGCTATGTTTGTGGCTGCCTGTCTGTCTGTACTAGTTAACATGATATTTGTGCATGTTTTAGCACATTCAGGGTTTTAAAGCCTCTAACAGGGAACCTTTCCTGGAAATTTTTACACACTTTTCTGCCCTACAAAGCCTAACTGTAGTAGCTACATTTTTGGTTGAAATTGAGTTATAACTAAAAAATAACTTTTTAGAAATGTTTTAAAATAAAAATTGCAGTAACTACAAAATCCAACTCAAAACCAAAGCAGTAATTGCACTTACCACAGTCCGCTTTGGATATATATACACATTTAAACATACAATTAATAGAAATTAGAAGTTTATTTGAAAGGGAAAGTGTGTTCAAGTAAAAAAGTGAGATAAAAATATATTGAGACTAAAATATAACATTACTTTATAATATTAAGTCTAAAATAAGCAAATCTTTGAATAGAGCTGTTAAACACTTTTAAATACACTTATAATAAAATCAATTTGAAAATGTTTATTTACTGAATACAAAATATAAAAGCAATAAGAAAACAATAACGTTATAGTTACTGCACTGTGTTTGTGCATCACTATTGGAACCTTTTACAGCAAAACCAGAGTGCAGGAACTACGTTTTGGGGTCAAAGGTCATGATTTCATCATTCATTTCATCGGCCAGTTAAAACACGTCAAAAAACTTTAAAGCAGTTTTTCTCAGTTTTACCTTTTGCGTAGTTACTCCAGTTAGACTTTGTAGGGCAGTTTTTTTATTCAGCTGTTTTGCTTTTATCAGATTATAACTAAATTTTTCCCCAGTTACTGTAGTTAAATCATGTAAAAATTTGGGATTTTGCACAGTTTGTCCATGTTTGTCAAATGGCTCAAAATCATATAATCCTCCTAATTAGTGAAAATGTAGCTGTGTGTGTTCGTCAGGGTGGTCTGCCATCAGGTGTTGGTGGAAAGATGCCACACCCTCCTCAGAATACCCCACTAATACACACACACACACACACGTAGACGCAGTGTGGTTGTAGACGTAGGTAACCTGACCCTGGTGAGCTGAGTGCCTGTCACAGCTCATTAGCATTGGGATGGAATGAAAGCTGGTAGAAGTGGTTCTTTGCTTGAGTTGGAGCCTCACCAAGCAGGAAGCCCACAGCTCAGAGCACCCACAGCGACTCAGCAAACCAGCCACCCAACACTGCAAAGAAGGTGTGTCTAAAAACAAGATAAAACATTACATCTGAGGGAAATGATCTTGCTGCAAGAACAGAGAATTTCACAATTTCTTAAATTAAGATTGTTAAATCTAGAAATAAGCATGTTGAACGCTTAAAATAAGAAATTATCTTAATCTTAACCTTGTTTTAAGAGTTAATTTCTTATTTTAAGTGTTCAACATGATTATTTCCAGATTTAATAATCTTAATTTAAGAAATCTTGTCAAATGAAATTATCTGTCCATATACACTGAAAAAAATTGGAGTGACATTTACTTAAAAAAAAGCTAGGCAAGTTTTTACACACAGAAAGTGTTTGTAATCTTTACTCAAGTAATATTTATTTAGATAATGAAAATACACAAGTAAATAGTAAGTAAGTAGATTCACTGATGTCCCTCAATTACATTTTAATTGGAAATATCAACTAATTAAGCCAATGAACTGGTTTAGTGAATATGACTTGGAACGAATGATTCAATTTACATACAAAACTGAGGACACATAATAACAAACAATCACTAAGTAATGCACTACATGAAAAACTGCTAATTCAAAGTAAAAGCACTGAATTCGTATTTCTTTGTAGAATGTATATAGATGATTGAAATAATAATTACAGGGCCAAAAAATCTTTTTTTTTCAGTGTAGCGAGATAATTTCCCTCAGATTTAGTGTTTTTATCTTGATTTTAGACACCATTTTTTGCAGTGAACAGTCTGCAGCAGCCCAGCACCTCCATCATTACCACAAACCCATTTGTCTCCAGGCCAACAGCTCTTCAATATCCAAACATAACAGGACAGACGTCTGAATATAACTTAATGCTTTACCCTCCTTAATTTGAGCCTGCCATCTACAAAATGTACCAGCTTGTTTTTACTTTCCTCTTTGAAATAGTGAGAGTGTTAGTGGCTTTCTGTCATTTAATGTGACTGTCTGCTCAGGTGTCAAATGATATTTTAATGTGTTTAGGGAAGGAAAGCGGGTACTAACTCTAGTCGTCTGGTTAGCAGCCAGACTGAGTCAATAGAGCCTCTCCGGCTCCCAATTCCCCGCAGTCAGCACAGCAGCAATCAGCCGGCTGGCACTCTCTGCTGAATACTAATGTGATTTCCTGCTCGCTGTCGTGGAGGAGACCGGGCCGGCTACACTCTGTGTTTGTACCAAATAAGACCTAACTATTGTGCTTCAAATTGCTTTTGATGCATCTACGGACGTCAGTAATCATTGAAAGCAAATTGTGCTCTTATATCGGGATTTAATTAAATTTTATTGACACACCTGCTGGAGGAAATCAATTGAACTTTATTAATGTTTGTTTAGAACACGGGTCTAAAAACTCAAATTACCTAGGGGCCGCTGGAGGCAGTGTCAAAATGACCAAAAAAAGACACAAAATTACTAAAAAGACACAAAATGACAAAAAAAAAGACACAAAATGAGCAAGAAATACACAGAAATACCAAAAAAGACACAAAATTACCTTAAGAAGAAACAAAATAACCAAAAAAGACACAGGATTACCAAAAAAGTCACCAAATTATTTTAAAAAGACACAAAATTACTAAAAAAAAGACACAAAATTACCTAAAAAAGACAAAATAATTTAGAAAAGACACAAAATTGCCAAAAAAGACACAAAATAATTTTAAAAAAAATACACAAAATTACCAAAAAAAGACACAAAATTACCAAAAAACGTCATTAAAGGGACCTTCCACACACAACACGGTAAAGTGCCATTCATATAAAACTCACATTAAACTTTCATATCAAGGTGAGGGCCACAAAATATCATCATGAGGGCCACAATTGGCCCGCTGGCCGCGAGTTTGAGACCCATGGTTTAGAAGAAGAAACAGCTTTTACTTTGGAAGGGAACAGATATAATATAATGACATCAGTCGGCATAAAAGTCTACACACTTGGTTAACTTTTACTCTTCAGGGTTCACTTTGTTATCAGTTAAATCATTTGTATAAATCTGTTGTTATTTATCTTCCCATTAGTCTTCCTCTTATTCTTAATGAGTAGGACACAAATATGTGCATGAGGCTTATTGGTGTGCAGCCCTCTCCACATTGATTTTCCTTTACAAATGCACTCTTTCAAAATTAAAATGGATGATTGCACAGATCAATAGCCCAGCCATAGGATAATACACAATCTAAAACTCTAAAACACTTTTTAAAGTCCAAAGCAAGTTGGAGACCAGAGCACTCGATCAGTGTCAGACTGGCTCATGGAAAAAGGCTGGATCCCAGGATATTCCCCATCCATCTTCCTCTCGCTCCCCCTGCGAGCTCTGCTGGAAAATCCAGTGGAGGCTGAGCGCCCACTGATAGATGATCCGGCCCATCGAATGAGGAGAGGAAAACAACCCCAAGCTGAGTGCTGCATGACGGCCACAATCCCCCCCGTTTCCATCCTTAGCAGTGGAAAACTTCTCACTAAAACACATGTAATATAACGTCTTTTATAGCCGAAAACTGCAGATGAAACACTTTGCAGCTTTGACTCGACAGCTTTCACCTCCACAGGCTGAAGTTAGAAGAGGACACACCTACACTGCAAAAAAGGATGTCTAAAAACAAGATAAAAACACTAAATCTGAGGGAAATTATCTTGATGCATGGACAGATAATTTCACTTGACAAGATTTCTTCAATTAAGATTGTTAAATCTGGAAATAAGCATGTTGTATGCTTAAAATAAGAAATTAACTCTTGAAACAAGATAAATTGAAGCTACAAGCAGCGATGAACTGCAAATGATTTGTTTCTTAGCAAGATAAAAAACACTTTAGATTTAGAAGTGTTAGATAATTCATCTTATTTTAAGAGTTAATTTGCTATTTTAAGATTTAAGATTTAGATTTAACAATCTTAATTTAAGAAATCTTGTGAAGTGAAATTGTGAAAGTGAAATTATCTGTCCATGCAGCAAGTTAATTTACCTCAGATTTAGTGATTTTATCTTGTTTTTAGACACTCCTTTTTACAGTGTACACTATCTTATATTCTGTCCCTAAGAAGTGTTTGCTGTGCTCGGCTAACAAATCTCCAGCTGGGTCACATTTTTTATGTCCACTTTTTTTGCTGACATATTTGCACGTTCTGTGCTTTTTTGTACTGTAGGTGGTACGGTTTTAAGTGCTGCTTAATTGTTTCAAGCTTTTTTTAATTCACACGAGGGCGGGTGACTCTAACAGGATAAAGGAAGGAGTTGTGTAACACTTTTTGGATGATTGGGGCTTATTTTTTAGACACATGGGTCGGATTAGATTAGTCAGGATAAAAGAAACAAAAAGTTAGAAAGTACAGCTTTTTTTCACTTTCACTTCTTTGCTCACACGCTCAATACATTTAGAAATAATTGTCATATCAATTATCTACATATAACCAATTTGGTCGGCCAGTTAAAACACGTTAAAAAACTTTAAAGCAGTTTTTCCTCAGTTTTACCTTTTGCGTCGTTCCTGCAGTTAGACAGTTTTAATTCTGCTGTTTTGCTTTTATTAGATTATAACTCAATTTTTCCCCGTTTACTGTAGTTGAACCATGTGAAAATTTGGGATTTTGCACAGTTTATCCATGATTTGCTCACACGCTTATTCACTCTTACTCCGCTGCTGTGGGTTGTCTGGTCAATCGATGGGTGCTGAGACACTCCTGATACAGTTCAGTATGTCGGGTCAAGCTCGGTCGCCTGGTTGTCAGATTCAAAGCGTCGACTTAGACAACCGAGCTTCGATGTCTCTCCTCTCTGCCTCTGTGTCGCAACCTCACTCTCATTAAGGAGAGCTCTCCTTTTCCCAGCTGTGTTGTAAGACTTCTCTGCAGATATTCTGGGATCGTCTCATTAGTGGCTTTTCTCTCGGCCGTGTATTTGGTAACTGCATTGTAGGAAGTGGAAAATATTTAGGTAAGACGTTTCAACCACCAGAAGTTGGTTTGTTTAAAGGTTAAACCCAAGAAGTCTAAAAAAGAGAGAAGTAAGCACGGTGTGGTGGTGTTGCTGGGTTGTCCCCTGCTGAGGATGATGATAGAGTGTGTTGGCAGCATGAGGTTTGCTTTGGACATTCTTGCTTCAGAAAGAAAGAAAGAAACTTGTTCATTTAGGTGACTTTTTAAAAAAACTTTTCCTTGCAGTGCCACAACACCATGCTTTGATTAATATTACTCTTCTGTCATTTACTCATGTTGAGATAACGACCAAGTAGAGCGACACAAAACAATGAGATGCAGACCTGCACCAGTTCAAACCATAGACTGGATATAAATATTTGGAGGTAGTCACCGTGACGTCACCCGTTGGTTTGTAGCCTGTTGGAAGCATCGAGTTCAGCGTTACACTCGTCGCCATCTTGTTTCCGATACGGGGAGCAGACCATATCTGGACTGTGGAGGAGGAGAGGGATCTGATCACTGACTACAGCCTCTCTACACCTCAACCTGACTGAGAGAAGCTGCTGCTAATTCATGTTAGCATTAACTGGGATGTTAGTTTTGGCTAGCAACAAACAAAACAAAATGTATGTTACTGACCTCAGAAAACTGAGCAGCGACTCCTTGGAGTGTCTGTTAGTCCAACCAAACGCTGAACAAGACATTTTTACTGAACTAAACGTTCAAATAAACTGTCATTAGTAATTATCAACTATTTTTCATGCAAAAATTCTGTTTTCAGCCTCTCAAACATGAATTTTTTCTGTTCTTTGCTATTATATATTATATATATATTATATATTATGTATTATTTTGACTGAATTTTGACTGATGCATATCAAAACATATAAAGACATCCCTTTGGGCTTGGGAGTGTGATGATCATTTTCAATCATTTTAAATGAGTGTGAAAGATAAAAAAAAGTTCATCGACCTTTGCACCAGGTAACAAAGTGTGACACAACAAGTCTCACTAATAAGTCTAGACTCTATACTGTGGTCCTGTATACGACCTTCATTGTTTTTAGTTGATCTTGGATGTCAGTGTTTTTTTTACTTGACTCATGTGACTGATGCTGTTTCATTATCCACATCCAATTAACTCTGACCTTTTTCTGTCTTTCAGAGCTCGATGAATCTTCCTCCAGACAAAGCGCGACTGTTGCGGCAGTATGACAACGAGAAGAAGTGGGAACTGATCTGCGACCAGGTGGGCATCGGTCACTCACACTGTATGATATGGTGCACAGTGGTGCTGTCCAGGTCACACTTAATGCACCGTGGCTGCATAATTACCAGACGTAGGAGAGAAAATGATTGGAGTTAGTTTGGTTTAAAGTTTTTCGGGTTTTTTTTAAACTTTATTTTGCAGTTTCTCATTAACAAACATACAACTTACAAGCAGAGACAACAAAAGAGGGTAACACTTTATATTAAGGTACACATATTCAACATTAATTGGTTGCTTATTAGCATGCAAATCAGTACCTTATTGGCTCTTAATTAGTCATTATTAATTACTTATTAACGCCTTATTCTGCATGGCCTTATTATACAACCAGTAAGCCATTAACTAAGAGTTTTACCTCAATATTAATAATAATATTGCTTATTATTAGTAAGTAAGGAAGCTGTTGTATATGAGTTATAATTTGAATATGCTTTATAATATGGACTTTATAAGGTGGTAGTTATGTAGGACCAGACCCCAGGTCCGTATGTTTTTTTTACACATTCTGGCAGTATGTAATATCCTCCAATATTCTCTAGGGTTGAAATTTGGAATTTGCAAGTATTTCAATGAGTGCCCTATTAAGGGTTAACAAACATTAAATTAAATAACAGAAAAATACAAAAACAATACAAAAATAGTTAGACAGGAATTAGGTGAATTGATGTTTTGAGCATGTTATAAAGTAGCTGGAAGCTTTCAATACAATTAGTGTTAAAATGTATCATTGAAAGGGAAAACCTTCTACAAACTCTATAAAGGTGCGCCAGGTCAGAGTGAAGTTGTTGTATCTCAGTTTCTCCAAAGGTAGAAAAGGGTTCACAGTTTAGTTCAGGGACGGGCAACTGGAGGCCCGGGGGCCGCATATGGCCCGCACCCTCACTTGTAGTGGCCCTCAGTACAACTACATGCATTTGAGCATGAAATCTTAAAAGTGCAGTGTAAAAATGCACAAAATTACTTCTTGCTTATTATTACTCTAAGTGGTTGTTTTTTATTTGCTTGAAACCTTTTGTATTCCTATTTATACTGTTAAAAATGCATTTGAGCATGAAATATGTTAAGTTACTGCACTGTAAACATATTTAAAATGGCAATTTCATCATATCTGGTTAAGTGCACGGTCCTATATGTGGCCCTGTGGTAGTGTCTATCAAAAATTGTGGCCCTCTGCAGCATTTAAGTTGCCCATCCCTGGTTTAGTTATATCACTTATCAAGTAATCAATCAGCCTGGGATACAGTTTACCATCCTGTCTGCTGACTCGTCATCCTGGAGAAGGTCTGTCCCACTGCGTGTCGTGACCACAGCACCCATGCTCCATTGCTCTGCCTTTATCCTTTACACACTGCCCTGGCTTCCCTGGTCAAGTGGGTTAAGTGGCGCAGCAGGGCGCAAACATCAGTTAGCCGCTTAAAGAAGTGAGTCGGTTATTGGCGTCAGCGCTGCGTGTAGGAAATAACAGAGGGTGCACGTTGTGCAGCGAGCTGTGGTCTGAGTACTCCACTCAGCCCGCAATCTCCGTGCCAGAGAGTTTTTCTGCCTCTCTGAGCACAGAAGAAAAAACGAGACAAGATCAAGACCACCACCCACTCAAACTGCATTGGTAGCTAGTGACCCTGAAGGGAACGGTGCCAACGGGAGCCCACCAGGCTGCAGACCGGCAGTCAGAGATCCTCTTTCAGTTTGGACTGGACTCTATGTTCTTCTGTCAAACCTGACGTGAAAATAGTTGGTTTCCGTTTTATTGTCAGTGAAACAGTTTCCAGAAACATTGCCCAGTGATTCTGATGACAAGCATCTTGGTTTTTCTTCATACTTTCTCACTGACTGAAGGAGAAACAAAATGCAACAGCGTTTCTGATTGAATCATGTTTAAAACGATCGGTATCACAGCTAAAAGTAGCTGTTTTTATGAGAAGGTGGACCCCAGTTACCGACTATATCGCTTAAGACTCTTATACACTATTATTATCTAAAATATCCCTTTTTTATTTTATTTTTTGGAATACAGAACAAGATAAAATATGTGCAATACCCTTTACAGTGCCATTTGTGTGACAGATGAGACCCAATCTCAAGATGTTTTGATTTGTTTTCCTTTGTGATGTTAATTGCCTGTTAACCCATTTAGGCCTAAAACGCCTGGAAAAAATTCCTGTAAAACCTTTGGGTGATTTTAAAATAAGCCCCTAAAACTTGAAGTTTTTTTAGTAATTGTATGTATTTTTTTCGGTAATTCTGTCTTTTTTGGTAATTTTGTGTCTTTTTTTGGTAATTATTTGTCTTTTATGGTAATTTTGTGTCTTTTTTTGGTAATTCTGTGTCCTTTTTGGTCATTTTGCGTCTTTTTTTGGTGATGATTTCAAAGTTCTGGAAAAGTCCCATGTTGCATTGCCACACTCCCGCATGTGTTCTGATGCATTTCATTGGCCAAGAGACCGAAAATAGGTGGAAAAAAACGACAAATACTACAAAACGACGTATCCGCTTTCCCGGCTTTTATGGGTTAATGTGAATTTTAAAAAAAGAAACATCTGTATCTACTGTAGGTGTGACATCTCATAGCCACAAGGCATTGTAAATCATTAGCTTGTCCATAAAGTGCCAAGAAGTAGATTTTTACGCTGTGAGATGATCCATTTTCCCAACATTGAGACATCCAAGAATCCTGCTAAACAAGTCTTCCAGCGTCTTTATTCCTCTCTTGTTTTCCCAAACAAGCCTATACCCATGACAGCAGGGGCAGCTCTGGGAGTACTTTCTGTGTCATAGCTACAGTGAATCTCTTTATGTAACCATGGCAACAGTGATGGAGGGAGGCAGGGAAGCGAAGATGACAGGTACATCCCCTTTGAAAAACAGGCCCCGCAAACGCAGCCAGAGGTTGAAATATTAAACATTTTTCGGGCAATTACGAGGATTTATGAAATATGGAGGAGGCTCTTGATGTGAACACAAGGTTAAAACATCCAGAGTACAAAGACGGAGATATGGCAAATTTATAACTGTCAAATCCCGACACTTGTAGGGATTCGTTTTGTAAT
This sequence comes from Centropristis striata, assembly GCF_030273125.1. Lineage (NCBI taxonomy): Eukaryota > Metazoa > Chordata > Actinopteri > Perciformes > Serranidae > Centropristis > Centropristis striata. Next base: position 7,250,738 of record NC_081526.1, read on the forward strand.
CCTGTGGCTTTCTCCGACCAGAAGAAAGTTCATGAAGTTCATAAAGATAGCCCCTAAACATGTCTAGATTACATTCATTAGATTAGATTCAACTTTATTGTCATTGAACAGAGTACAAGTACCAGGACAACGAAATGCAGTTTAGCATCTAAGCAGAAGTACAGAGTAGTAAAGTACAAGGTATTTACATATGAACAGAGTGTATACATATAGTGCAGTATGAATTGAATATGCTATAGGATACATACAGTGAATGAATATGTTATAGAAATATATACAGTAAAGAATGTACAGTAAAGCAGCAGTGCAGGTAGATGAATGGATGATAATAAATAGTCATAAATAGTCAAAAATACTCATTAATGTGGGCAGATTACAGAACAGTAGGTGGGTCACCTCTGTGTAGAGCAGTAGTTCTCAACCTTTTTGAGTCGCGACCCCCAATTTAACATGCATGTTGTCCGCGACCCCCACTCACTGAACAGAATCTCACATGCACAGTTCAGAAAGACACAATATAACTAAAAAAAGACACAATGACCAAAAAAAGGAAACAAAATGACCAAAAAAGACACAAATTGACCACAAAATGATCAAAAAAAGACACAAAATGACCAAAAAAAGACACAAAATGACCTGAAAGGACACAAATTGACCAAAAAAGACACAAAATGACTAAAAAAAGACACAATGTCCAAAAAAAGGAAACAAAATGACCAAAAAAAGGAAACAAAATGACCAAAAAAGACACAAAATGACCAAAAAAAGAAACAAAATGACCAAAAAAGACACAAGTTGACCACAAAATGATCAAAAAAAGACACAAAATGACCAAAAAAACACACAAAATGACCAAAAAAGACACAAAATGACCTGAAAGGACACAAATTGACCAAAAAAGACACAAAATGACCAAAAAAAGGAAACAAAATGACCAAAAAAGACACAAATTGACCACAAAATGATTAAAAATAAGACACAAAATGACCAAAAGAGACACTAAATGACCAAAAACTGACTCCCAAAATGATTTGGCGACCCCCAGAAATCATCTCGCGACCCCAATTGGGGTCGGGACCCCAAGGTTGAGAATAGCTGGTGTAGACAACACAACACACAACAACTGCTTCTTATGTGATTCTCTTAGCTCTTCAACCTCTGACCAGCTGCTCAGGTGCTGACGGAGAAGTGAACCTCATCTTTCAGCTCCCTGTAGCTCGCTGGAACCCGTTTCTATGTGCTCCTAAAGCCAGACGTGTTTCCTTGACGATAAAGTCTCCTGCCTCGTGTATTTACTGCCCTCCGTTCCTCACAGGATATGTACAGCACTTCATTTATCATTCTGCAGATGCAGATAATTCTTTAGCAAAGAAATGCTAGAATAAAACAAATAGCTGTCTGTTTGTCTGCCTGCTCTCTTTCCTGACGCCACTGATGTGTTTCCTGTTTTTGTGAGACAGGCAGCCAGTGATAGATGTGATGTTGCTGATAATACAGTGAAGCCCAGAGAGATTTGATCTGATATCAGCATCCGTTTGTAGAGGGTGTGGCACTGATGATGTTTACAGTATGTAATGCAATCTTTTATGAATTTGTTGAGACTTTCTAAGAGGAGTTTTTTATTTTTAAAGCTGTAGTTATGTGAGGATGTTAGTCAGCTGTTTTATCATATGCAGAGGGGAACACCTTATAAATGTACTTTTTCAAGTCCATTACAACAAATTCTTGATTATTAGATGCATTGCAATCAGTGGTGGAATGTTACTGAGTACATTTACTGAAGTAAAATTACAAGAGGTACTTCTACTTAACATGAGTATTTCCATTTTATGTAACTTTATACTTCTACTTCAATACATTTAAGTTATATATTGTACTTTTTACTCCACTACATTTAGCTATCTTTAGTTACTTTTGACATGAAAATCATGAGATGTTTTTTTTATATTAAACAGTATATTATGTAGTTAAAATGAGCCCTATCATCAGTAAATTAAATTACTGCTTATATAAAAGCATCAATACAAATAATCCAATAATACATTTACAATATATAAAACAATCTGAGTGGGTTCATTCTACATAACGAGTACTTTTACTTTTGATACTTTAAGTACATTTTGATGCTGATACTTTTGTACTTTTACTTTTGTAAGTTTTAAATTCAGGACCTTTACTTGTAGTGGAGTAATTTAACAGTGTTGTATTAGTACTTTTACTTAAATAAGGGATCTGAATACTTCTTCCACCACTGACTGCAATTCTCTCTTGAAGATAATCAGAAATTGAAAGTATTCTTTATTGGACAGATCATAAATCTCAGGGTCATCCTGCACTAAAATGAATAACTTGTCCATATTTATGATCCACTGATCTTTATATGATGCTTGTGGTTGATCTTCAACACATGACGTGCGATACGGTGCTTTCCAGAAGTTGAACTATGTTTATCTCCAGGTGTCGCCATCATGCTCAGAGAAATAGAAGGTTGGGAAATGCTTGTGTGCTGCGACAGCATTGCTCTCATTCTGAGCGTTCCTTCCACAACTGACAATTTGACAACAAAGGGTGCAATAAACGTGGCATGTGTCTGGTCCCTGAAATTATTTTTTCCAGCAAATTACACACAGGTGCTCCGGGGCTGAATGTTCAGCCACCCCTGCAGAGATTCAGGGCTCGACTTGTGCAATCCTTTCCAAAATAGACAAAGAAGTAAACACAGACAAGGAACCAGAGCAGAATAGGAAGTCCCAGATTAGAGCAGGGAAATAAAAAATACAGCAAACACCATGGTGGAACAGTGTTCAGAGGATGTATTTTAACTCTTTGATGCACAACATGGGTGTAAAGTGACCCGACTAATTTTTTATATTCTATATCTTTGCAATAAATTAATTTCTTCTTTCAGTATTCCAGGTTTTCCTCAAATAACTTTAACGTTTAACGTTTTTGATCAGCATACATCCTATTTTGTTGTTTTCATTTCTGACTTTTTGAATAAAACCCCTTTTTTTATCACTACGCTTCTAATGCACAATGTCATTTTTGACCCATGTTGTACATTAGAAGGTGTTTATCTGTTGTCATTAATTCACCAATCACCAATTTAAAACCTGACAAAGAAGACACAAATATTAACTATCCTATTCTGTTAAATTTGTGTTTTTCAGTTTAGGAGGCTCATTTCATCTAAACTCCTCAACAAAAGTTTGGAATAATTATTTCGGTCAATTATTTCTCCTCTTTGATAAAACCAACTGCTATTGAATTTAATATTGTTGGAAAACATGTCATCTTTACAACGAGCTACAACTTGAAAGGATTGTGCATTCGTGGATTGAGCAACACAGCTAAACGTGGCTAGTGTCCAGAAAAAAATGTGCCAAAATCCTCTGCAATATCCTCCGGTTGTGTTTTTAAAAAAGGGCTTAAAACATTTTTGTTCAGGCAGGCATTTTTAGGCTGTCCCTAGATGTTTTTATTCTTATTGTCTCTGCACCTTAATCCCCTCCTTTAGCTGTTTTCTTTAATGTACTTTATTACCTTTATCTTTTGATCTACTGCTGATTTTAATGTGTCTGATTTTTCTCTTAGTCTTTTGTTTATTTTGTTTCTGGTTTCTGTAGCACTTTGAGATTTCTTTATCAAAAGTGCTCTACAAATAAAATGTATTATTATTATTATTATTATTCCTGTTGACGTTCACTCTTGTTTTGAGCTTCGATTGCTGCCAGGTAACTGATTGGCACCTAATTGACAGCACTTGTGTGCACGGGTCCTGCAACTTTGTCGAGTTTGCGTGCGCTCCAAGCATCTACATGCCACGTTTGTCCCTTCAGGATAAGGCCCATGTAATACGGCAACTGGAAGCTGGTGTCCTGGTACTGGTATTTAGTGTCTGCACTGGTACCATTTCCAATCTTAGGACCAAGTTCTGTGAGACTGGTGAAGTCAAAGACAGACTGAAAAGAGAAACACCCTAAGAAGACCAGTTTGTCTCTCTTGCTTCATTGAGGAACCGCAGGCTTTCTTCCAGAGAATTTCTCCTTATTTCTGTGGGAGAGTGCAATCATCCAATCCACTAAGCAGCTCAAAACAAAAGTGAACACCAACAGAAGGATATTGCAGGGGATTTTGCCATATTTTATTGGGCACTACCCACACGTTTCCCTGTGTTGCTCATTCCAGAGAAGCACGATCCTTACAACGTTGTAAAAGTGACTCATCAAACTATTACTAACTAGTTTAGTATTACTGAACTGGTTAGTAATACTGAAAGTAACTTTTTTTGAGGAGTGTTATTACTCTGGTAATATTTGAATGTAGAAAATATGTGTTGACTCAAAAAACCACAGAGCTCACACCTGCTTTGTCAACATACTCAGGCTGATTCATGAATGTGTGACTTCCTACTGTTTTTTCTTCTACTAGATGTGCACCTGATATCACTGCACACTCTGGTATGCATTGAAAATCAAAGATGTCAGAGACTAAGTCTTAAGGTGGACTTTTCCACGGGGGCCAGTCAGTCAGTTCTTGTAGCTACAGTTGCAAGAAAAAGTATGTGAACCCTTTGAAATTACCTAGTTTTCTCCTCAAGAGAGCCGTTCACTCTAGACATCCTAAGATTATGGCTGAACTGAAACAGTTCTGTAAGGAAGGATGGTCCAACATTCCTCCTGAAAGTTGTGCAGGTCTTATCAGCAGCTATCAGAAGTGTTTGGTTGAGGTTATTGCTGCCAATGGAGGTTCGACCAGTTATAAAATCAAGGGTTCACTTACTTTTTCCACCATCACTATGAATGTTAAATGGATGTGTTCAATAAAAACATGAACTATTATAATTGTTTGTATGGTATTAGATTAAGCATGTTGTGTTTGTCCATACCTGGGACTTGGATGCAGATCAGATCACATTTTATGACAAATCAATGCAAAAAACGAGGTTATTTCAAAGGGTTCACATACTTTTTCTTGCAACTGTAGCTGCTCAAATCAGACTTTGACTTGAGTGTCTTTGCCCACATCATATGAAGAATACTTTCCCCCCATGACGTGCTCTCCAGCCTCACACTCTGATGCAGCGTAGTGTGGTAAATCACTAAACAGAACCATTCATGCTGCTGTGGTGTGGCGCTCAGCCTGATCCAAATACTGTTTCCCGCTCAACGCTCTGATCCAAATCCAGCACTAATCTCTTGTATTTATATTTAGAGCACAATCGTGATGGGATTTGAACTAAAACCCGTTTCTGGCTGTGAACTTAGAACATGTACACACACACACACACACACAAACAGCCTCACACACTTAAGAACAAACCCTGGGCAGGTTATGTTTTACAGCACATTAAATCTAATCATTAACAGCAAGATTGTTCATGACCTCAGAAGAGTTCGTCACCTTGCTGCTCTCAGCTGATCTCCAGTCAGATCTACCTCATACAAAGGCTTGTCAAGGCCACCATAGCCAGACTGGAATCATTGTTGTTATTTTCTTTCCGCCTCTTTAAGTAGAATAATCTCGGGTTCCCACCAATTGAAGGGTGACTCATGATGACTGTAATTTGCCTTTTCAGTTTCAATCTGATGGCTTTACAACAGTTTTCCTTATACTGGCAATGTGTTCAGACTTGTGAGGGTGTGATTTGTCTTTTTACGTTATGTGTGGCCACAATGAATGGAAAGAAACAAACAAAAAACTACAGAACCGCCTGAAATTAACCCTCTGGGGTCTATGATGGTGCCATCCTGGTCAGATCATGTGACGTTTAACAAAAATACTAGCTCACATGGAGCGCTGCTATCAACTTCACTCCAAAGTACAGACTTGAAACTTTCTCTCAGTTTTTGTTTGACATTCCTAGGTCATGTAAAACCAAAGATATGATAGTTTTAATTTGATAGTACAGAAATATTTGAGCGATGGTGTAGCTCTCTGTGTAATTTTGCACATAGTTTGTTTTGAAGAGTTGCAGCTAACAAGGGAAAAAAAGCCTATAAATATACATGTTTTTATGGGACTTTTTTGTTTATAGTTTTATTATATTTAAATGTTTACCTTTTTATATGTTAATTTTTGTATCCTATGTTTACATTTTCATATTTGTGGTTTTTATTGTAGTAAATTGTATATTTTTTTCAACTCGGATTTCATGATTTTTAGGCTCAATATGTTGATAAAGTAGGTTAAAGTGAGAAAATAATTGTCAAAAGTATTCAAAAACAGCCAAAATAGGCTCAGACCCCAGAGAGTTAAAGCTTAGTTCATTCATGTGTAACTTCTTTCCTTGTTACTACAAAAGCACAACATTTAATTCCCTCTCTCTGTGTCTTTCTCTCATGTTCTTCTCATTTCCGTTTGCTCATCTCTCTTTTGTTTCCCTTTTTTTTTTTTGACAGGAACGATTCCAAGTGAAAAACCCGCCTCACACGTACCTCCAGAAGCTGAGGAGTTATCTCGACCCAGCAGTCACAAGAAAGGTGAGTGCCCTCGCTAACATGCTATCCTGTTCCACTGCTGCGGCTTTTCCTTCCCCTCCGACCTTCTATCTCTTGTCCAGGATATCCCCGCAGCTGAGGAAAGATTGCGCACATGACTTGTGGAGCGGACAGCTTGGGAACTTAAGTTAACAGTCAACAGTGTGGCTTGGTGAGAAAGGAGACAGTTGTTTATCTGGAACGCCCAGGTTTGAGAAACCTCTGCCCAGCTCAGTGTCATTGAGCCAAACACTGAGTCTTACCAGTCTTACCAGTCTCTGGTGATGCTGCTCTGTGGCTGTCAGCTGCTCTGACCTCTCTATAGGCCCCCACACACACACCGCCCCGACGGGACCCGACAGGACCCGACAGGACCCGACAGGACCCGACAGGACCCGACAGGACCCGATGCCGACGAGCTCTTGTCCGACGATTCTGTCGCTTCTCGTGGGACACAGTCGGGTGAAAAAAATCAGTGAAACACATCACCATGACGCCTGCCGGCTACACGGCAGCCTGTACGTTCTACGCTTGCACGAGATGCAATAAGTCTCCCTAACAACGGGTGGCACTAGTCTCGTGACAGTATTCCAAAACATGAAAACAGGAAATGACGTAACGGAGAAACCATAGAAGTAACCATGGAGATTAAAAACAAAGCGCACACAGCATTAAACTTGTTATTAGTTTTGAGAAGACGTTTTGGACGTTTTGGAAAACAAAGCTTCACTGCAAAATGGTCGCTGATGATTGCTCTCGGACTCGTTCTTGCCCGAAGATAGTTAAGTAATTAATAGTATCCGCCCCTCCCACACACCGTGCTGATTCGCTAGATCAGTGGTTCCAAACGGGGGGGGGCGGCAAAGATCCACGGGGGGTCGTGAAGCCCTCTTGATTTTAAGGGATGTAATAAATCCAATGTGTTAAATATAGATGAGTCAGCATTTAATTAATTAGTGGGACAAAAAACAACTAAATAAGAGCTACATTAAACATTTATTTATTTAAATAGAAAAATCACTATAAAAAAGTTTAAAAATAAAGGCCATATCGCAAGAATAAGGACATGTGTAACATCCCTCCTGCAGTATACACAGGTAACCTCACCTAGCGGTAATCTCACCTAGTGGTAACCTCACCTAGCGGTAACCTCACCTAGCGGTAACCTCACCTAGCGGTAACCTCACATAGTGGTAACCTCACATAGTGGTAACCTCACCTGGCGGTAACCTCACATAGCGGTAGCCTCACCTGGCAGTAACCTCACCTAGTGGTAACCTCACCTAGCAGTAACCTCACTTAGTGGTAACCTCATCTCGCGGTAACCTCACCTAGCGGTAACCTCACCTAACAACAGAAACACAGAGCTAATGGAAAAATGGCGAAGCCTCAGGGAGACGAAAATGCTGAATATCTCAAAAAGAAAAAGAGAGGGTACCATGAAAGTTACATTGAGTTTAGCTTCATAGAAGCAATGGACAATGGGGGGTCGCCAAAGTTTACAATGGTAAAAATGTGGGTCCAACAAGAAAAAAGAGCACTGCCAATCAGATCCGCCCATAGCTAGCACACAGCCAATCAGAGGACCCGACAGCTTCCGCGCTTCCCCGACGCAGATGAACTCACCAAACAGACACGTACCCAACTGTCCCCGACGCCCGACCGTCGGGCCAGTGTGTTCCTGGCTTATGGAAGAGGAAGAAGAATACTTGAAGGCAGAGGAAAGAATAACAGTATCTAGTTTGCTAATTGTTGCATTTCCACTGCCTTCCAGGCTGGCAGGAGCTAACAGGAGATATCAGAAGAGTCTTAGCTACATGATAAAACTGCTCTTATGTCATCTGTCTCCCTGGCTGCTTGCAAGACAGCAGAAGGGAGTAAAGAGGAGGGGCTCCATGAAGCGAAGCATCAGCCAGCTCTAAGGCTCTGCCAGAATGAAGTCTTTTTGGCCTGAGAGCTGTGGGGGCAGTGCTGGGAGACCGATCTCTGTGATAAACAAATTAACCAATAGACTCTGCCAGAATAACAACAAATCGCTGAATAATTCAATTTGCACTGACTGGAGTTACGATTTTACATCACAATAAGCCAGCTAGAGCAGCATGAAGAGAGCTATAATGACGAGGGAAGAAAGGGAGCAACAACGGCACACACACACACACACACACACACACACACACACATAGATATACACATGCATAAACTACTACAAATCACAGCACTTAAACACAGAAACACAGCGATGTTGAATTACATTTCTCCTGCTTTATTTGAGATAAAGTGCAGAAATGTGTTGCAAATGCAGCAGGTCTTGTGTGTAATAGGGTTCAGAGCTGCATTATTGATGTGCAGGACAGTGATTCCCAAATGGTGTTACCTCAGTCAGGCAGTTTGCCCGAGGTCAGTGGAGTAGCTTCTTCTTCTTCTTCTTCTTCAAAATATAGTGATACTATGCCGTATCAATTTTTTCCCCCACCTCTAGTATCCACATAGACTCAGCAACATTTAATGACTTTTCAGACCCTCTGATCAACTGTGTTTCCAAAAAGCAACTAGATTCAAATTAAGTGACTTATTAGAAGCATTAGCAGCCCTCAGTACAACTACATGCATTTGAGCATGAAATCTTAAAAGTGCAGTGTAAAAATGCACAAAATGACTTCTTGCAATTAATGTTGGTCTGCTGTTCTTGCACTGAAAAAAAAGAAATCACAGTAAGTGGTTATTTTTTATTTGCTTCAAACCTTTTGTATTCCTATTTATACTGTTATACACCGCAAATTATTTGGTTCTTAAGATAAAACAAACTTAGATTTAGAAGTGTTTGATAATTTATCTTGTTTTAAGAGTTAATTTCTTATTTTAAGCGTTCAACATGCTTATTTCTAGATTTAACAATCTTAATTTAAGAAATCTTGTCAAGTGAAATTATCTATCCATGCAGCAAGATCATTTCCCTCAGATTTAGTGTTTTTATCTTGTTTTTAGACACACCTTTTTTGCGTTGTTGCATTTGAGCATGAAACATGTTAAGTTACTGCACTGTAAACATATTTAAAATAGCAGTTTCATCATATCTGGTGAAGTGCACGGTCCTATATGTGGCCCTGTGGTAGTGTCCTTGAAAAATTGTGGCCCCCTGCAGCATTTAAGTTGCCCATTCCTGTTTTAGAATATGACACGTGAAGTTGAAGTCTTCCCGAGTTCATCTGATAGTGGAGAATATATATCAGATGAGTAAAGGATGGGAACCACCGGTCTTGGTCTTGTGTTTCTGAGTCCTAATGTAATGCCTGAGAGATTACACACATAGATCTGATAAAGGCAGGAAGCGAGAGCAGACTGACGCAGGTTAAAGCAGACAAAACACTGTAAAGGTTAAAGCGTAGCAGACGGTACTGGGCCAGTGATAGGCTCAAGGTTAGAGACACAGGCCAGTTGACAGCTGGTTTAACTCTAGACTGACTACATGGATTAAATATGACTCTTTCCTGCTTCTGATGAAGTGCTTTTGAGCAAGGAGCATCCGACCGCCTGGTTGGAGACAGTCAGTGGCCGTCAGTGTGAGCAGCAGGATTTCCTGTCTTCGTTAGAGATGGATGAGTGGATGCACTGGTTATATAATTGTGTTTTTGTGCAGTTGGGAATAATTGGATGGCATAATTGGAAAGAGCAGTCACATGGTAGAAGAATTATTGACATGCACTTATTCAGTTGGAGGTAAGATGACACCACTCCCTGAAGACAGGAGATGTTAGCTTAGCAAACAGACTGAAAACAGGAAGAAGAAGAGAACCGTCTTTATCTGAAAATGACTAAATCCTCCCAGCACCTTCGAAGCTGCAATGATTAGACCGTCTGACTGAAAGATAATTGCAGATTACTATTTCGACAATCAATTCTTGAAACTAAGTTTTCATGCAAAAATGCTGTTTACAGACTCAAATAGGATTTTTGATTTTGTTGATTTTGGATAGTCAATTCATCTTAAAACTAAATTTCCTATGCAAAAATAATAGAAAATCTGTTTACAGACTCAAAAGTGATAGAAAATGCTGTTTACAGAATCAAATATGATTTTTGATTTTTCTCTGTTTTTTATCAAAATCTAAGATTATCTTTGGATTTTTAATTGACAAAACAAGATAATTAAAGACATCATCTTGCACTTAGAGAAACAGGGATGGACATTTTCCATAATATCTTTATGGACCAAACATTTCATCTAATAATAATTATATTATAAAATAATAATTCCTTGCAGGCCTACTGTAAATTTCACTAATTAACATGTTATATCCCTACAAACAGACAACGTAAAGGCAACATGTTTTTAGCCTTTATGCTAATCTAAGTTTTGTTTTTGGCATACAGACTTGAGAGTGGCATCAATCCTCAAAAACAAACACAAGAAAAAAAGCAAGTATGCTTTCCCAAACACCAAACTCGTCCTTGAAAGAGATGGTGGCCATGTTTAAAGCTCTCTGGGTGTAAACACTCAACACAGTCACGGCTGAAGAATTTCACACTGACAACAACATTACTAATGTTTATTTGTCACTTCCACTCGCTGTTTCTAGATCAGACTCATCTGCGGCTGCATGACTAACTGGTTGTTGGGTCTATGTTCAACCACTCTATATGGGGGATCCCATATATTGAGAGACATGCCCAAACCTCTTGTTGTTTATTTATCATCTTGTTTTTAATGTTTAGTCTCACGGTCAGAGACATGTGGGATTTTGGATTATATCATTCTGCCTTGGGTTGCTGCTGCTGCTGCTTATTAGTCAGGTGCAAAATTTTGACAAAAGGTTTCTCAGTGGTTTACAGTAGTATCAGATGTACTTAAAAACATGCTTAAAGTTTTTGACTCTAAGAAATGCACCATTTTCAAAATCTCCAGGCGGAGGCGGAGGCGGAGCTAAATAAAGGGGACACGTCGGACAAAAGCAGCCCATTTTTTCCACATGCTCTCTATCACCATAAGTTTCATTTCTTTTGATGGGAGCCACTTCATCAAGATTGCGGATCAGGGATGGCAGCCGTATAAAGTCTATGAGAACCAATATGTCTTCCATGCCACTCAGAAGGTCAATCTTGATGTCAAAATCTACATTTTATGGGTCAAGGAATCCATTAAAGCTATCAAGAACATCACTAGATGATTATATGAGCCAATAGATATGTTCATTTTGGCCATGTATTTACGTAATTTCCAACCCATTAATATAGGTCATATACAGTGCATATATTCTGAAAATGAATAGCATGCATACATTTAATTGAACTTTATTAGCTTCACTTGTATTATTTATTACATTTACAACCACAAAGATCTGATCAGTTCCAGCACCTTGCACCACAGACACTTTACAGTTTCCCTTCAGTTATTACATATTTCTCCTTTCTCATATGACTTTGTGTTGGAGGCTTCCTGCCCATCTTGAAAATGACACCTTTCTAGTGGTCATACTTTGGTAAACTTTTAGTATGTTATTAAGGACATCTAATACTACAAAAAACAGCTGAGAAACCTGTTGTTAGAATTTTTTTTAGGGTGAGGTGTTTTTTTTTCATATCTGCACCCCCCTATATTCCCCGCCTCGATCAAAGACTTGAAGCAGACGAGCAAACAGGAATTGCATGAGAGTAAAGTGAGAAGAGCAACAGAGACAGAGGGAGGGAAAGAGGAAGACTGGATAATGGAGAGAGGCTAGAGGGGAAGAAAGAAAGAGATGGACAGAGAACGAGGGGAGAGAGACAAAAAAGAAGCACAAGAGAGCACGGAGGAAAAGAAAGAGTTATGGGCTTCTTTCTACATTCCTGCTCCATCCCCCTTTTCTTCAAACTCAAAACAATTGCCACTTTGTGCCGCTGTGAGAGAGCTGGAGGTCATTGCCTCTGCTTTCCATAGGCAGGCTCCGGTGCATTCCTCTGGGCAGCTCCCAGCCAATAGGCAGCCAAGGAGGAAGAGCTCCAGTCCAACTAGTCCCCAAGAATGTATCAGCCATTGATTTGTTTCCAGGATGACCCCTCCTGAGCTCACACTCCCCAAAATCTCTCTTTTTTCCCCCCTGTCCACACTGTTAGTGCTGTCTCTCTGTTCTCACTTTCCCCTTTCACTGCTCCCTCCCTCCCTCCCTGTCTCCTCCTCCTCCTCCTCCTCTTCTCCTTTCCCCTCATGCCGTCTTCACCCTCTTCCCCCCACTGTCGGCTCCTCTCTCTTCCTGCTCCCTCTGTGTTGCAGCTGGTAGTACTTAAAGTGGGGAGTGTAGGGCGTTTGGTGGGAGAAGAAGAAGAGGAAGAAGAAGAAGAAGAAGAAGGAGGAGGAGGAGGAGGAGGTGGAGGAGGAGAAGAAGGGGAGAGGGGAGAGAGAGGGGTGCCTCTGGGAGCCTGCGCAGTACCCCTAAATATGCTCTGCTTTCCACACAAACACACAAAGGGCTCCTCCCTAATAAAAACACTCTGTTTCTCATCTCCTCATGTGCCAAACACACACCGCCCAGGCCCAAAGACAGACGAGAGAGAGAGAGAGAGAAAAAGAGAGAGAGAAAGAGAGGGAGGGATAGTATGGGAACAGCTCTGTGGATGTTAATAATAGGTTAACACAGGGCTGAGCTCTGTTTCCTCCCTGATACATACACATCATGGAAAGTGACCAGGCCCTCCAACCCTGGGTGGATCTCTTCTTCTCTTCTCTTCTCTTCTCTTCTCTTCTCTTCTCTTCTCTTCTCTTCTCTTCTCTTCTCTTCTCTTCTCTTCTTCTTCTTCTTCTTCTTCTTCTTCTTCTTCTTCTTCTTCTTCTCTTCTTCTTCTTCCCTTCTTCTTCTCTTCACTGTTAGTTTGACAATAACTTTCCAGATTGTTTGATTATTAGCTTGGCACAGCTGGGTATCAATTAGGGCTGGGCGATATATATCGATATATTTTTAAATGTGATATGGAATTAGACCATATCGATATAGTTCAATTTTTTATATAAGGGGTTCAGGGGTTACAGGTTAATTTAAAGTGATATTGTAACAAAGATTATATATACTGTCATTTCATTATGAAATGTTATTTCAGGAAACTGTTATAGTTTAAAGAATACTTTCCACATGCATATAATCTGATTTTAAAAAAAACAAAGATTTTCATATTGAAAACATTGAGATTAATCACAGTCCCATAGCAATACTTAATATGCTATGAATCTTTGCAAGGAACATTTTTAATAAAAATTTTTTGAGAATTGATTCATTATCACAAAACATAATATTGCGATGCTCAAGTGTTGATGGTTTTCTTACCCCCCTTACACATATAATACCATTTATTTGTTTGATTATTATGGGAAAAGAAGTTGTTTTAATCAATTATACATGAAAATAACTCTCCTCTCTGATACAACAGTTTCAGTCTCTGTCATCAGGGATTTCCCCTCCGGTTTGATTCACTTTGCTCGTCTTGTCACCGTGGTTACGTAACATCCTGGAGGGCCTTTTGTTTGTTCTGTTCTGCAGATCACCTCTTTCTTATCAGAGGCTGGAATCAAAGAGGAACCCGCTCACGTTCTTTGTTCTGTTGTTTTTCTGTTTCAATCACTGGCTGCTCATTACTTCATGCGTGTCACTCACACACTTCCACTCTCTTACGGCTGTAGCCACGGTAACGGGACAGAGAATGTGTGTGTGAACATGTGTGTGCTGGTAGGTCTTGAGAGGTAACCAATTAAGTGACTTGATGTTATCACGGTGCTACCAGGAGGGATTATTGCTATATAAAGAACCAGTGTGAGCAAACAAGATATCAGGAACGACTCCATATTCACAGTTTCCGATGAGTCAGCTCGCCTTCTCTGTTAGCATGCTAAACGGTTACTGGCAAGCTCAAACGCCACTTAACTCTATGGAGTCTGGGGCTATTTTGTCCATATTTGAATCCTTTTCATCCTGCCTGTATACACCACTTAAAAAATGTTTAAATGCCATGTTGGTATTTTTTTTCAGCACAACCTCACCTATATGACCTGATAATAATTGATTTTTTATTCTGACCTACTGGATCTACATTTTGAACCAAAAAGAAACAAAGAAAAACCTGTCTGACTTTATTTTATTTGTGTCTTGTGTGTTTAGCGTAAAAACATTTGTGTCTTTTTTAGTTATTTTGTGTCTTTTTTTTGTCATTTTGTGTCTTTTTTTTGTCATTTTGTGTCCTTTTGTGTCTTTTTTTAGTCATTTTGTGTCTTTTTTTAGTCATTTTGTGTCCTTTTATGTCTTTTTTTGGTCATTTTGTGTCTTTTTTTAGTCATTTTGTGTCTTTTTTTGTAGTCATTTTATGTATTTTTTTTAGTCATTTTGTGTCTTTTTAGTTATTTTGTGTACCTTTTGTCTTTTTTTTTTTGTCATTTTGGGTCTTTTTTTAGTCATTTTGGGTCTTTTTTTAGTCATTTTGTGTCTTTTTTAGTCCTTTAGTCGAACATAAAATGTGATTTTGAATCTTTGTTTTACTTTCAAAACACTATCATGCTCAATAAAAAAATTTAAATGTTGCAAATGTGAACAAAGGTTGCAAATATAACACATTAGAGGGTTACAATCAGAAGTCATGCTTTGGCGCTTTTGGTGACTCCAGAGGGTTAAAAATCATACGAGAACCCTAATCCCAACTTTTTATTTTGTAATCAATGCACGGTTGGCCCGCTCACACATTTGAATGTCATTGTGGTTGCGTCTGTCTGTTTGTCTGACCTTTCAGTCAGGAAAAGTTTCCTGCAGCCAAAACATCACTGCGCTACCACTTGATGATTTACAGATCTAGTGGTACGATGAAATATTAACTCCCCCGCTTCTTTCCTTCCTCAGAAATTCAGACGGAGAGTTCAGGAGTCCACCCAAGTCCTGAGAGAACTGGAAATTTCGTTACGGACCAATCATATAGGGTGAGTCACTGCAGCGTTTGTGTGAAGCTTGTGTAGTGTTGAATGTCTCGGACCTGCTTATATTAGATTCAGGAGGAAAAGTCTGACATTCCAGACACCCGGAGACGCAGACGCTGACACTAACCACCACCACCATCACCATCCCCCCATTCATCTCACTGCTCAGGACTAATATTACACAGAAAGCCATGTGGCGATGGAGGAAAGATGAATTGATTGATTGTGTAGTACTCTGAAAGGAAAACATTTTTTTTCTGGCTGCACAACCTCATGCATTGTTAGTGTTTCAGCCTGTTACTAAAGAGATCATGATTTCACAACAGATAAAACCACTTGAGTATTCCTGGGTAATTCCAGGTATTCCAGGGTAACAAGCCTGAGCTCGCTGCAGCTGATATTGATTCAGTGTTGTACAGTCATCGTGGAGGTGGGATCGATATCTCAACGAGCTCAGTGTTTTGTCTGGCTACAGATGGTAGGGTCTCTCTCTGTGATTAGAGACCCTGATAGTTAAAGACTGTGATGGATTACTCAGCATCACTAAAGAGGCCTAATGCATTCTGGGATCTGTAGGATCCAGGGGCCTCATTTATCATGGCTTCTTTTAAAAAAAAAGATTAAAAAAAAGATCAATTTCAGGTTAAAGTGTACTCTATATTAATGATACTTTAATCCATATACCTTGCCATGAGACGGCCTTTCCCGACGCGGCGGAACTGAAGCTGTTTTATCCATAAAAAGTCTTATTAGACCACCCTTTTTTTTCAATTTCTAGTTCATTTCATCAAGACATAAAATTACTGAAAAAACACTAAATTACTTTAAAAAGACACAAAATGACCAAAAAATACACAGAATTACCAAATACGACACAAAATGACCACAAAAGACACACAATTATTTAAAAAAAGACACAGAAATTATCAAAAAAGACACACAATTATTTAAAAGACACACGAAATTATTAAAACAGACACACAATTACTTAAAAAAGACACAGAATTATCAAAAAAATACACAAAATTACCAAAAAAAGACACAAAATTACCAAAAACCATAATTAAAGGGACCTTCCACACACAACACGGTAAAGTGCCATTCATATAAAACTCACATTAAACTTTCATATCAAGGTAGGGGCCACAAAATATCATCACAAGGGCTGCAATTGGCCCACGGGCCGCGAGTTTGAGACCCATGGTTTAGAAGAAGAAAGAGCTTTTACTTTGGAGGGGACAGATATAATATAATGACATCAGTCGGCATAAAAGTCTACACCCTTGGTTAACTTTTACTCTGCAGGGTTCATTTTGTTATCAGTTAAACCATTAGTATAAATCTGTTGTTATTTATCTTCCCATTAGTCTTCCTCTTATTCTTAATGAGTAGGACACAAATGTGTGTATGAGGGTTCTTTGGTAAGAACGGGGGACGAGGACTAGCAGCTGGGAGGGTTGTTGAAGGTGGAGATCACAGGAGACCCTCCAGGACAGGAAGAGAAGAGCATCTGCTGGCCTCAGACTGTTGTGACGGCAAAGATCCAGAGATACACTGGTTACACAACAATCACAAGACCTCAAACACACACACGTAATCTAAACTGCATCTCATAATCCCCCTCTGTTTTTCTCTTCTCCCTCCCTCCCACACACACACATCGCTGAACTTCACTCCGTCTACTTCTCTGACTCTCACACACATCATCTCACACTCCTACACGCTGTTTACACGCCGATCAGATTCTGCTCTTAAAGCAAAATAAACTTCAACCGCAGCCGGGGACGACTGGCCGTCTGGCAAATCAGTCCAGGCGTTGTTTACATGGATTAATTCCTTTTCAGAGACCTTATGTTGGTAAACTAGATTACATAAATAATCTAGCTAATCTAGATTAGACAAAGCATTACCATAATGGCAGAGGGACTGAGATAGAAGGGGCAGGGGGGGCGGAGAGGGGGCAAGATGTCACCCACTCAGACAGTGAATAATTACAGCTTCTTTTCAGAGGTGAAACAGAAGAATATATCTGTCAAGTAGCTGCGTATAATGGGCAGATTGTCCCTGTACGAGCTGCTGATGATAACCTCGGCTCCCTGCCTGCCTGCCTGCTCCTCACATGTTGCTCAGTGGTCAACAACATGTGGTGAATGGGTGGATTGTTAGTTAGTGTCCTGTGGTAATGATTACCATGTGGCCCGGCGAGCCCTTTTTTTAAAAGACGACGGGCCCCACCAGGCTCCGCTTTACTGGACGCTCTCGTTAGTCTAACTGGCTCCCATGCAGTCACACCACAGGGGAGCTAATAAAGAAGCAGCTAGTGGATTTTTAAAGCAGTTTAACCTTACATCTCCATCAGCACAGTTCCACTCAAAAGCCTGCCCGCGTGTCATTATGTTTATGCCCTGCAAATTTCTCTCTAATCACTGAGCAATCAGGCCTGTCGGAGCTGCCGAGGCTCCAATAAAAAAAAAGCACATTCATAGGATGCCATTAAATAAAGATGCTCTGTGATTCAGCTCACACTGCTTATAAATATGGAGGGAGAGCACATGCCAAAGGTAGCGGGGGCTTACTCTGTGTAGAGCCGGGCTTTTCTGTGCTAGAATAAAAAATGAAAGCATGGCGAGCGCTGAATGGGTGGCCCACTTCAGTGTCTGTAAGAAAAGGTGAGAATGGGCTTTTGATCATTCCTGGGCTCGTCTTTACCACACACACACACACACACACGCACACACACACACACACCAAGGTTATAATAGTTTTTGGGATTTTTTATTAGTCTTAGTTTTAATTTTGTTTTTTATTTTATTTTTGTTTTCAAATTCACTTCGCTTGGTAGTTTTATTTGAGTTTTTATTTTTCAAAAATGCTAAAGTTTTAGTTTATTTTTTATTGATTTTTTTTTTTTTAATTCACTTTTTATTGAGGAATTTTTTTTACATTTTATACAGAACAAAGAACAAGAACAGTTGGGGTGGGGGGTACCAATATCACACAGCGGCATCATTTTCTCCTATCATCATTCTTTGCAGCAGTCGTTGTTAGTTAAATGACAGTTTTATATAAAATCAGAACTTGTAGGCTTAACATATTCTGTCCATTTTGACCAGGTTTTGTAAAATGAGTCCATTTGTAACTTTAGATGAAAAGTCACTTTTTAGTTTTTATTGATTTTATTGATTTTAAGAGGTCATAATACATTTTTGCTTTTATTTCCTTTGTCTTATCCATCTTAGCCCCAATAAGGTTATTAACTCTTACAGTTGCAGGTTTTTTTAAGTCCCAATAAACATATTCACCATGTGTGCCTGCATGTGCACAAACAGAATCCTCTTTCTAATAGAAACACTGGATGATGTATGAAAAAAGTTGACAAAGACAAAAACTAAAGACATTTTCACTATAATTTTAGTCATCCTTCCACATCCTTGTACTTCTATGAGGACCCTCATTGAATAGTGAATTCCCTAGCCCCTTACCCAAACCCTTAACCTAACCTTCACCATCACAACTTAATGCCCAACCTTAACCCCTTAACCCTAAAACCTGAACCTCATTGTAACCTTAACCCTAAAACAAAGTCTGAACACTTAAACGAGCCTTTAAAGAAGTGAGGTCCGGCCAAAATGTCCTCACTCCACAAAAATGTCCTCGCTCTATGTGTTCCGGTCCTCACTCTGTAGGAAGTACAAGAACACACACACACACACACACACACTGAGACTCAATAATGAGATTCTATATGTGAGTGGGTTCCTGAGCTTTTGCAAACACATGCATGCAGGACATGTTTGCGGCTTTGAGCCAGAAGAGCTTTGAAGTCTGTCAAACGGGTCATTACGATTCTTCTTGGCAAAGGCCGGGAGGAATCAAGGGAGAGAGGGTGAAACATCTGTATACTGAGGTCAGGGGGGGTCAAATCCTGCATAGAGTGTAATTACACATTAGGGCTTTTGAAACATGTCTTATATTCTAGTAAGCAAAGGGTGGCTACTTTGAGGAATCTAAAATACAAGACATGTTTTCAGTTATTTCACACTTTTTTGTTAAGTACATAATTCCACATGTGTTCATTCATAGTTTTGATGAATCTACAATGTCAATAGTCATGAAAATAAAGAAAAACGCATTGAATGACAAGGTGTGTCCAAACTTTTGGCCTGTACTGTATATCGATATAGTTATTTTTTTTTCTTTCTTTATATATGAATGCTGCCCTTACTAGGATTTGTCATATTTATTTATTTTTTAATGTTCGTTATTCTTTTCTCATATAAATATATTTGTTTCAGAAAAAGATTGGCCTGTTTTATTTCATAGGCTATTTTTATTTAAGATATTTCTTTATTTAAATGTGCACTTTATGGAGCTTTGACTTAAAAAAAAAAAGTACTTCTGTTATGCAGTATTTATGTTCACTTAGATAAACAGTTTCAATAAAACTACTTGCGACATGTCATATTTGACTTTGACTGAACATTTGCTCTCACTTTGTGATAAAAATATCAGGATATATGTCGTATTTCGATATTCAGCCTAAATATATCGGGATATGACTTTTGGTCCATATCGCCCAGCCCTATTACACATTATATACATAAAAATCATATCTTAATATTATTGTAATATCAAGTGGTCTTCCAGATCTTTAGACTTGAAAGAGCAATTCAACTTTTTGTGCAGTTTTGTTTTACATTTTTATTGTTGTGATTGTGAGGGATTTTATATTTTTAATTATTGGCCATTGGCCACCATTAAACTTCCACAGTTGATTACTTATACTAAAAAAATGTTTTTTTTGATGATGTTTTAAATAACCAGGGTATTGTTGTGTTATCCAATGCTAACCTTTGGTGAATTCAGGAGAAATCTACAAAAACAGTCAACATTTTGTTAAAAATAAATGTGTTTTGGATGTTTTCTTTCCACTCGTCTGAAAGGAGACATGTCATGGAAGCAAAATAACTCAAAATCTTTTTAATTGAGCAGTGCATGAAAAACACAGTTATAGTTGCTGACATGCAGAGGGACATTTAACTAATAACATATTATCAACAAATATACTGGAAAAATGGAAAGTTGCTGAGTGCTTCCCATTAAATATGAAGCATCTGGTGATGTTTCTTTCCAGTTAAGAGACAAAAGAACATCAAATTATTCAAGTTTCTCCTTCAAACCATGTTTAATAGTTTATTTCCAGACATTGGAGACTGAGGTTTTTTAGCTGTGATTATCCCAAAGGAAATTAGCTTTTGTTGAAACCGATTCAACTCAGAAACTCCCAATAATATAAAAGCTGGTTCTGGTTCTAACTGCTGACGAGGCACATTTCAAAGTGTACTCAACTTTCTGCCTCTTTTCTAGCCTGACGAGCTATTTCTTTATGAAATGGAAGGACGCAGCTCCTTCTTCCTATTCACATAAACATGATATCCTACATGAATCTGGAGAAGATCACATACACCATTCAGGGATCGAAGAAAAAATTCTATAAAACATGGCGCCCCTTCTTGGTATTTTATGAGAAACCCCTTAACTGTAATTTCTGAGTAGCCCCCCCCTCCTTTTTTAGATTCTTTATTTATTTTTTATTTTAGTATTATTATTTAATTTTTATTTATTATTATTATTATTATTATTATTATTTAATTTTATTTATTTATTCCATGTTTTTCTTCCATATATTTCATCCTTTTGGTAATTTTTTAATTTTTTACTCTGTCTATTTACATTTTCTCCTGAGTCGCCCCCCCCTCTTCTTTTTTTAGATTCTTTATTATTATTATTATTATTATTATTTAATTTTATTTATTTATTCCATGTTTTTTCCCCACATATTTCATCATTTTAGTAATTTTTCTGTCAGTGGCTGTATATGTATGTCTATGTTGGGATGTTTGGGCAATGGTTGTGTTGTGTCATGGGTGGATGTTGTAGAAAAAAATCAAAAATGTCTCCCTGTAGTGTGATTGTCTTATTCATACTTTGTCATCAATAAAAAGACCATTGATAGAAATATATGTGAAAGAGTTTGTGTGTGCTTTTGCTGAGCTAACCTTGTTTCCGTGTCTCTTCAGGTGGGTGAGAGAATTCTTAAATGAAGACAATAAAGGCCTGGACGTGCTGGTGGAGTATCTTTCTTTTGCACAGTATGCTGTCACGTAAGTCACCACCAGCTCTTTCTCTCCATATCACTATAGTCTATATGCAGAACTGACAACCAACACAATGCTGCTATTCTGCACAGCCGCTGATGCATCTCCACCACTAACACCACCACCATCGCTGCTGCTGCTGCTGCTGGTTGTCAGAAACACTGAGTCACTCGGGGCCCATTGCTGACACATTGGCACTGTGCATTATACCAACCATAGGCTTCTATTCATAGATTGATGGTGTGATTATTATTCAGTCACAAGGTCCCTGTTCAGGGCCAAAGAGCCACGCAGTTAAATGTTTTAATTCACCCTCCCCACTTCACCATATGTTATTATGGTCTGTCCACATTATGAATGGTTAGCCGTAAAAGTGTGTTTACTCTCAGTACCACCGCCGCAGCAGCGTATAAAAGTCCTGGAAACGACCGGTCTAAAAACTGAAATAGATCATAACAGGTATGCTGTAACTACCAGCTCTTTCCAACGTTTCTGCCAAGCACAACAGAACATGAGACTTTGTGCTTACCTATTATGTCCAAACCAAAAACCTGAAATGTTTTTGCGCGAGCACTGGAGTCGAGCACATTTTCACCTCTGCCAGCACTCATTAATACTCGTGCCTGACCAATCATGAGTTACAATATATGGGACCTGGAGCTGGCTTTTAAAAAAAATTAGATTCTATTGATTGAAAAACATAAACAACATACAAGTGCTCTCTATATCCACAAATATATCACAACAGATAGGAAAATAAACCACCATCCAAACCAAAATGACTTCAATTAGCTCATGACTGACCTCACTCCAAAAAAAATAAAAAAAAGTAAGAAAGGCAGCAATAAAAGAAAAGGGAAAAGGAAAAGAAGACTCAGTCACCCCCAGCTGTCGTATCGAAGTAAAATTAGAAATTATACAAATACACAAGACATTAACAGGGTGGATGACGTTAATAAAAATGAATAATTGAATGAAATAAAGACAGATAAAGAGTAAAGAGGTGGCAGATATATCTGTATTTTTTTAGAACCAGACAGATATATCAGATATATCAGTTGACAGATATTAACAGCCGATATTGGCCTGTCAAAGACACATCGGTAGATGTTTTTTTGCTGCCCTTATTTCATTTTTTTTTTACACAACATATAATGCAGAAAAAGTTGCTTGGCATGATTTAGAAATGGTGCTACCTATTAATTTTTTTTAGCAATTGACTGATTTATCTTTTTATTTGATTCCTATTTATTCTTATTTTTCTCATTCATCATTTATAGAATTAGCTGACGATGTAATTGATTGTTTGTATAATGTATAATAATGTGTTACTATGTTAAATATTATTTAATAACGTTTATTGTTTGAGAAAGATGCTCTGGGGGTACATTTGCTGACAATTTAGGGATCCTTGAAAAATTGTTTAACTATGTTATGTGTAAATAAAAAAAGATAATTTTTGTGTTATTAATTGTCGTTTATCAAATAACAACATCATACTGGTTTCAAACAGTCAGGCTTTAAATAATACTTACCTTGTTGGTTTCTTATTTTATATGTTGTTTTCTCTGTGCGACAGGTTTGATGGAGATTGTGTGGAGAACAACCCAGAGGCGGCCATGGACAAGTCTAAACCCTGGAGCCGCTCTATAGAAGACCTGCATGGAGGCAGCACGCTGCCCTCCTCCATCACGGGGAACAGCATCACACGCGCTGGGCGCCATTCCACCATACGGTACGACACACACACACACACACACACACACACACACACACACACACACACACACACAGACACACACACACTGTTTTGAAAAAGGACGCTTTTATTTTGAAAGGACGAAAAAAAACTTCCTGTCAATCGTTAATATTACTTAAGTGAGATCATACTGTAAATATAAAGTCAAGGGGTTCAATGTTTTATGTTTTAGCCCCCAAAGATGCATGAGGTTAGGTTTTTTTTTAACTGAAATCTTGCATATTTAAATGTGTTTTGTGTTTTAAATAAGTTTTGGATAAAATTAAACCAATAAATTCATGCTAGCAAGGTTTGATACAATCAGCTAGTTTTTGTCCAATTAATACTATTTTATTGATTTATTTCTGTGTGTTTTATGATTGTTATTGCTACTTTCAGTTTGTAAACTGTAGCGTTTTCCAACTTCATTGTCAGCTCATTGGCTGATTGACGTACGGCTGCAGAACTAAATGATCGGTCGTGTTTCAGTTCAGTGAGTAATGATGTACAGTCATAGATAAAATTTAAAAAATACACGGATAAAAAATTCGACCAAGTTCTTAATGACCATTAATCGATCATTGATAAATTGTTCTCATTCCTAGTGTGATGAGTAAGTGTTTCCAGCTAACTTTGACTCTTTCAGGATCCTTGTTACCGAGTGTTTAACTGGAGTAGTGTGTTTGAATTGTGATTATTTTGAGAAGTCACACATTTCATATGATGCCTCAGCCGCCCCTTTATGTAGTCATGAGGTCTGTAATACTTTAAATGGCTTAAGACACATTTCTGCAGCAGGAAGCAAATACCATTTGTCTGGAATTTTGAGGGTTTTTAACAACAACTGTTTTTTCACATGATAGTGACACATGATTGACAGCAATTTTTCCCGTGACAGGAGATGCAGCAGAAGGAAAGATTCTCTGTAACGGACCGAATCTGTTTATTTTTTATTTTTATGAACACCAAACAAGCCATTTTGACTTTTAAATCCCATGCATTGAGGATTTCACAGCAGTTAATTCATAAGCCCATGCTAATATATGCTCTGCAGCACAAATCCCATTCAGTTGTGCATTATTTCTCTAATCCCGCCTGTCATTCCATTGATGTTTCAGTACGGCGCTGGATCCGACTTCTGTGACCTCTAATCCTTTAGTTTGAAGAAGTTAACTCACACTGATTTTACACAAAGAGCGCTATTGATTCAATGAGGCACATGTCTCTTTAATATGAGATCCTGGCATGATAACAAGTCAGTTGTTTTCTACAATAGAAGTGTGGTGCCGCCTTCGACATTTATGGTGAGCTTAAAAAGTAACAATCGGATTTATGAGAGGTGCTAGATAGGGCTGGGCGATATGGACTAAAAGTCATATCCCGATATATTTAGGCTGAATATAGATTGATTTGATATATATCCCAATATTTTTATCACAAAGTTAGAGCAAATGTTCAATCAAAGTCAAAGCCAAATATGACATGTCACAAGTAGTTTTATTGAAACTGTTTATTTAAGTGAACATAAATACTGTATAACAACAGGAGAACCTTTTTAAAAAAATAAAATAAAATCAAAGCTCCATTAAGTGCACATTTTAATAATAAAATAACATTTTATTTTAATTTAATTTAATAAAAATAGCCTATGAAATAAAATAATCCAATCTTTTTTTGAAATAAATATATTTATATGAGAAAAGAGTGACGAACATTACAAAATAACTAAATATGACAAACCCTATATATATATATATATATATATATATATATATATATATATATATATATATATATATATATATATATATATAATAGAAAAAATATATTGATGTATGTGATATAGTCTAATTCCATATCACATTTAAAAATATATCGACATATATATCGCCCAGCCCTAGTGCTAGATTGACTTTGTTAAAAAAATTAATTTGAACTAATTCTATGTAATTAAAATCCTCTATTATTATGTCCATCCCACCCACAACAACTGTGGTCATCGTCATGGCAACATGGCAGACACCGCCCGATCCTAACAGATATAAAAGGTGTCTCCTGTTTATAAAGCCACACCTATCAGCCAAGTAAACCACCAATTATATGTTGTAATATCACCACAGTTTGAGCTCCTTTCATCAGTATTAACATTCATGCAATCTTTGACTCATCTGTGCTCCAATAATATCAACATTGCCCCATAACTGACTCACACATCTGCTCCAGATGTGTCATCAGAGTGTGTGTAACAGGCCAGCGTGTCTTCAGTGACGCTGACTGTCTCTTCTGTTCTGTCCGTAGTCATCTTCTCCTCTGTCTGCCAGTCTTCGACAGCAGGCAGGTCTCATATCTCTCTGGCTCACAGTGAGCTTTCTGCAGCTTTAACCCTGCATCCCTGCTCCCGACCCACACACACACACACACACACACACGCACTGACACACAAATCCCCCTGCCTCATTGTACTTTATACCTCCCTGCTAGCGCTGCCCAGTTTATTTGTCCCGCTGTCTGTGTCGGGGATGTGAATTATTTGTACTGCCAGCCTCCCCTCCCGCGCCCGAGACTGAATTCTTCCTTTCCTCGGAGCAAATGGGTTTTTCTGCACTCATTGTTCTTGCCTCTGTGCCTGTGTGCTGCTTGTGTGGCTCCCTAAATGCCATTCTGTGCAGACGCTAGCCTAGTTTCTACAAAAGCCCTGTAAAAGCAAAAAGGCTTTTACTAGGCTTATTTAGCCTCCAAACATCTTCTGTATTCTGGATACATTATCTGTTTTCCTGCTTAATCTCAGATGTCACACTAATTATGAAGCATTCGCTCCGGTAGTTTTATGAATTCTTAAACATCCATTATACAGAATCTTGGTAACACTTTGTATTAAGGTACACATTTTCAACATTAATAAGTTGCTTATTTAGCATGCAAATATGTACCTTATTGGCTCTTAATCAATCATTATTAAGTACTTATTAATGCCTTCTTCTGCATGGCCTTATTATACAACCAGTAAGCCATTAAGTAAGAGTTTTACCTCAGTAACCTCAGAATTATTGCTTATTAGTAAGGAAGTTTTTGTATATGAGTTACTATCTTAATATGCTTTATAATATAGACTTTATAAGGTAGTTATGTAGGAACAGACCATATTCATTGAGTGTTATTAAGGGAGAATAATAATTCTTGTGGTACTACCATCCAATAAAGTCCATACAAAGCAAAGCATATTAAGATCATAACTCATATACAACAACTTCCTTACTTGCTACTAATAAGCAATAATTCTGAGGTTACTGGGGTAAAAATCTTAGTTAATGTCTTACTGGTTGTATAATAAGGCCATGCAGAATAAGGCATTAATAACTACTTAATAATGACTAATTAAGAGCCAATATGTTACTTATTTGCATGCTAATAAGCAACTAATTAATGTTGAATATGTGTACCTTAATATAAAGTGTTACCACAATCTTTGTCCCTTATTGTGTGTATCTCTCTTTAGACTAGCTTTATAATGTAAGCTCAACAACTGGGTGTCAAGTTAAGATGTATAATGTCTCATGTCTTCTTCAAACTGCCGTCTTGAAGGACACCGAGCACGCTGAGCTGTCCGAAGTGCTCTCAAATAACACGGTACGAAGTGTGCTAGAAATACATAGCTGTGTTGGACTTATAGTTATAGTCGTAGCGTTTGATGTTGTTCTGTGGTGATATTTAGAACATGCTCTGTTTGTTGTGGCCGTGCCGTTTTGAGAAAACAGGCAGGAGTTATTTTCTGTATTCATATTTAGCAACGAGGACATTCAACCCTGGACGGCTCACAAGTTTCTCCTGCTTGATGAGAATAAACGTGTCATTTCTCACCTTCCTTTTTAGTTTTGGATGCCTCGTCTCCTCCGAGTCATTTTCAATTTGCTGTGCTGTGTTATATAAAGTTTAGTTGAGTAACTTCAGGCGAGTCAAAGCAGGTCAAGGTATTACAGCTTGCTGCTATTACGCAATCATTTATCACGGCCTTGCTTTGAGATTAAGAAATATTGTTACTCACTTCCTTCTGATTGTGCCACGCCTCAGTTTGGATGTTATTGAACGAGGAGAGGAAAAGCCCTTTATGAACTCCTTTTTTAAAACATTTTTTGCTGCTGTGTGAAGCAGCATGTCTCCCGAATCGACTGCATTTATGTCAGCCAGCTTGTTTTGCACAGAGCAACACCACATCCGGCTGAACACGACATGTCGAATGCTCATAATTACAAAGACACACATAGTAAAACTCAGACATTTTTTCAGGCTCGATTCACTGTTTTCCAGCTTATTTCAACGAGATCTTGCCTAATTAGAGAATAGTTCTGCGTTTGTCCGTTAAGTGCCGACTCTTCCTTGAAAGCTCAAGCCCTTTTAGGACAAACTAACGTACACACACACACACACACACACACACACACACAAACTCCATGTCATGACTCACAGAGGAGTCACGCCTTCAGGCATGGGAGCTGACACAAATCGACGTGTCTTATCAGTAGCCCGAAGACACATTTTTCCCCAGAACTCGGGCCGGTAATTGAACCTCGTGACAAAAAGTCTGAAAATAAACTGTTTTGCCCTGACTGGCTCTGCTGCATATTATTCAGTAATACTGCTGCTCCAGCTTTTCTCTTTTCATTGTGAGAGCTGCACCAGGAGAAAAAAAAAGTCTCGTCTTTTGTCCACATAAAGCCGCACAATCACTGTGCTGCATGCAAATGACCGGCTCCTCTTGTGTTAGCTGTAAATGATATCGTTGCGAAGGACATAAAATTAAAACAATTGAAAGAGGGCATCCCGTGGCCCCTGGCGAGGCTGTAGATTATATGGCCTTTGTGTGTGTTAATGTAAGGTGGCGTGGCAGTTTAACAGCCTCCCTGTGTGGAGGAGGTGGTGTGTGATGGAGGCTCATTCACTGATGGCATCTGTTTTCTTATTTACCCGGAGCCTCGTGCACTCTTGTTTGTGTTCAGAAGCTCACACACTCTTTCGGTAAAACAGTTTTTGTTTCTGATTATTACTGAATCTGATCACTTTTGATCAGAAGCTGTCATTTAAACCGCATATTAAAAGCCTTGTGACAAAACTGAAACTAAAATTAGGATTCTTTTTCAGCAACAAATCTTGTTTCTCCTATCGGTAAAAGAAATATTTGATTACTGCAACTTTCTTGCCTCTACTTGATTACGGTGATTTTTATGAATGCTACTAATCAGAGCCTTTAGAAGTTGGTCTGTGTTTATCATTGTGCTCTGTGTTTCATTACTGGCTTGGGAAATCGTACACATCATTGTACTCTGTATGCCACGGCTGAAATGCCATCTTTGTATGTTCGCAGGCTCTCATAGGTTAGTTTTTATCTATAAATCTATTCTTGGGCTGCTCCTCTCATATCTGTGTAAATACGTGTGTAGAATCCAAACTCAACATGGTCTACGCTCTCAAAATATTGTCCAGATGCTGGAGCCAAGAGTGAGAACTGAGTTATGTAAGAAACAGGGTTCATTCGGGTGCTTGAAATCCTTGAAAATGCTTGAATTTAAATGTTGTATTTCCAAGGTTAAAAAGTGCTTGGATTTTGGATAAAGTGCTTGTAAATGCTTGAAATTCTTACTGTATTTCTCTTGCAATCTGACTATATCCATCTATAGACTATAGATAATCACATGTTCAATGTAAAAAATAATGAGTAGCCTATCTGAAATGAAGACCGTTCCTCCTAAAAGTGTAACACCATCGCTGTTGGTATGGTTCAGTGAAATCTCCCCCTTTTAGTATGTAAGTACTCATCTAAAACATGCGATTTACAACAGGTGTAAGATACTGGAAAAGCTTAAAAATTGACTTTGAAAGCCCTTGAAAAATGCTCGAATTTGACCACTGCTAAAGTGTACGAACCCTGAAGAAAGCTTTTAGTTACGGCCCTTTATCATGGAACAGTTTGCAAAAGGAATTGAAATTGTCTGAATTGATCACAATCGGTGAATTTAAATCGATTCTAAAGGACAAAGAAATAATTTATCTTGGTCGGTGTGACTGCTCATTATGAGTCTCTACTGAGGCTCCTTCTGTGTTGTTGTGATGGCTGTATTTGTGTTTAAATGTTGTAACTTGTCTCTTTTTATGCTGCTTTCTTGGCCAGGTCTCACTTGGAAATAGATTTTTTTAAATCACAGCATTTCTCTCAAATAAAGGATATATATATTTCTTTTCTCTATTATTTTTAGCTGCAACACACCGAGCCGGAGAACTCTGAAAAACTCCAGACTGGTCTGCAAGAAAGACGACGTCCACGTCTGCATCATGTGCCTGCGCGCTATCATGAACTACCAGGTCAGCCCTCCACACAGACTGCACGTCCCTCTGGACTCAAGCACACTTATCTAACTGAAGCCAAATTCAATTTGTCCCACCGCTAGTTCTCCATGTTTCATTCATTATGCAGAGGAATGCACCTCTTGCTTATTCAGTGGCTCTTCTTCCTCTCTGTTAATTAGCTTATTTGTCTCTGTCTTCCTCCCTCTGCTTTGTTTTTCATCTCCCAGTATGGCTTCAACATGGTCATGTCACACCCACACGCTGTGAATGAAATTGCACTAAGTCTCAACAATAAAAACCCAAGGTAAGTTAGAACAAAAAGGCAAGTTTTTCGACATAGATTACATTTTTTTAATCTAAATGAATAACTGCATGTTTATATGTTGTTCTTTGCTTATAAAGAGGGACCAAAGAGGTTTTTTTTAATTCTATTTATCCTTTATTTATTTCTCGAGGAATCATTGAGGGCAACCCCTCATTTACAATGATGTCGAGAGTACAGAGAAAACACAAAACAGTACAGAGAAAAGACAAAACAGAGTACAGAGAAAAGACAAAACAGAGTACAGAGAAAAGACAAAACAGAGAGTACAGAGAAAAGACAAAACAGAGTAAAGAGAAAAGACAAAACAGAGTACAGAGAAAAGACAAAACAGAGTACAGAGAAAACACAAAACAGAGTACAGAGAAAACACAAAACAGAGTACAGAGAAAACACCAAACAGTACAGAGAAAACACAAAACAGAGTAAAGAGAAAACACAAAACAGAGTACAGAGAAAACACAAAACAGAGTACAGAGAAAACACAAAACAGAGTACAGAGAAAACACCAAACAGTACAGAGAAAACACAAAACAGAGTAAAGAGAAAACACAAAACAGAGTACAGAGAAAACACAAAACAGAGTACAGAGAAAACACCAGAGTACAGAGAAAACACAAAACAGAGTACAGAGAAAACACAAAATAGAGTACAGAGAAAACATAAAACAGAGTACAGAGAAAACACAAAACAGAGTACAGAGAAAACACCAAACAGTACAGAGAAAACACAAAACAGAGTAAAGAGAAAACACAAAACAGAGTACAGAGAAAACACAAAACAGAGTACAGAGAAAACACCAGAGTACAGAGAAAACACAAAACAGAGTACAGAGAAAACACAAAATAGAGTACAGAGAAAACATAAAACAGAGTACAGAGAAAACACAAAACAGAGTACAGAGAAAACACAAAACAGAGTACAGAGAAAACACCAAACAGTACAGAGAAAACACAAAACAGAGTAAAGAGAAAACACAAAACAGAGTACAGAGAAAACACAAAACAGAGTACAGAGAAAACACAAAATAGAGTGCAGAAACAGCACATACAGACAAAACACATGCAAGAACATTAAAAACAGTTACAGTGAAAGGCAGATTTATTGGTTATCATAGTTTTAAACTAGCCCATAGTTATAACTGTGTTGAGTTTGAGTGAATGTTGTAAGATGTTCCAGGTAGATGCAGCAGAAAAACTGAAAGCAGTTTTTTCCAAATTCTGTGTTTGTCCAAGGAACTTTGAGCATTAAGCATTAATCACTAGAGCGTGTTGGATAATTACTATGTGACCAGTTTAATAAAGTACTGAGGTATGGTGGCATGTCACATATCAAGACTTTATAAATGAAAAGAAACCAATCCATGTCTCGTCTGATAGATAAAGGTGCGCATCCCACCTTGTTGTATAGGAGTCAATGATGGGTAGAGTAACTGTCACCAGTGATGAATCAGAGAGAGAAAGGGTTGAATTCAAAAGAAAGTTGGTTACATTCAGAGCTCAACAAATCCAGATATTTTACCAACAAAGACCCAAATCCATAATGGAGCATTCAGAGTTCGACATTAGCTTCAGTGCACCTGCACAGTCTCATCCAGAGTGAGTGTCTTTGTAGCTCAGGGGCACATTCATCCCGACAGACGGGTCAGGGCACCGCTGGCACACTCCACTACACTGGCAGCTGCTCACTGAGACAGCAACCAGAAGGACTTGCTTCTGTCTGCCTTTGTGTGTGTGTGTGTGTGTGCGCGTGTGTTTTCACTTCATGCCCAGAGGCTCAAGGATTTCCTCAGAAAGTGGATGTGAAACCACTCCACATCACCTGTCACATATCGTCTCATCCAGCCAGAGAAATGCTGCATGAATGAACTGGAGACTGGACGCATACACACACACACACACACACACACACACACACAGACACACACACACACACGGATTAGGCCTGAAGTATCCATTTTTTATACCTGCCTTTTAATCCAGTAGATAAAATGAAAATGTGGAGCTCTTTTATTTTTCCTCCTTTCAGGTTTGTGACATAACAAAACTTTTTCCAAGTTATTTAAAGTTAGTTTAAGTTGTTGATTATATATTTCCAAAGATATACAGAATATATTAAACATATTGATCTTCCCTGAATTCAGGTCTTACAATAGAATATATAATGTACACATACATATATTAAGCCTGTCACGATAACACATTATTTAGGACGATATATTTTCCCAGAAACTATTGCGATAACTGATAGTATCGTTGTATTGATGTTGTTTTAGTTTTATAATGATATTAGGAGCATAATAAGTACATCCTTTTCCACAGCAATGAATTTTTAAATCATGAGAAAATTAAACATTGGAATTGAAATGTGAAAAAGAAATAAAATATCCTAGATAAATAACATATAAATAAATAAACTACAACCAAAACAAATAAAATAGACTTTCGGGCTCTGTTAACAAAAAATGCACTGAGATAATCATTATGTATTATATTATTTCATTATTAAAAAAACATAAACAGCTGGGAAATAGTTTTTTATGTCGATATATCGCCCAGCCCTTTGGTGCAGTATAAGGTGCAATTTAAAGTAATAGTAGTAATAGTAATATTATAGAAACTTAAAATGGCATTAATTGTAATAAACACCATGCATTCTACACAGAGGTTTCAGCATTGGCAGGATCTTACATGACACTGTTTTCCACTTTGTTTGCTCCGTGTTTAAGTGCAGGTTTTCCGCAGCGCTGGCACTTGTCATTTACTAACCATTCCTGCCATTATTTTCTCTGTTTCACAGAACCAAAGCTCTGGTCTTGGAGCTCCTGGCGGCAGTTTGTCTCGTGAGAGGAGGCCACGAAATTATTCTCTCAGCGTTCGACAACTTTAAGGAGGTACGAGCTGCACGGAGAGGGGAAGTGGGGTCTGAGGAGACGAATATGTCATTACATTTTCGACTATGCAATTTTCAAACGGTGACTCAGCCCTGGAGGAATGCTCTCCCGCCAGATGTGAGACCAGCAGATTCCTCAGGATATCATCTAGGAATGAGCTCTTTGTCAACAGATTACAGACACAGGTTTAGCCGCATAACACAGCAGGAGCCGCTCCACTTCCAGAAAAAACAGTCACAAGTGTGTTCACTCGATTCGGCAGACGTATCAAAGCTCAGAATAGCAAAGAGAAAGGTGCAACAGACAGCCTTGTCTGACCCTTGTCTGTCTGGATGAGGTATTCTGGCTGCAGGAGAAAGGAGTGGGAGGTTTATGATGGAGTGGGCGCTAACAGCAGCCCCGTTTCCAAGCATACGGCCCGCAGAAATGGGCCGACTGCAGTTAATGCAATATTTACACCCCTGAATGAAATATTGAGTGTTGCTCTCAGTGGCATCGGCATTAGTGGGAGAATAAGGCTCAGGGAGAAGGCAGCTCTTCTAATGAGATGAGGGTTAGAGGCATGATAGTGTAGGCTGCTGAAAGCATCCGAGGACTCGCTCATATTTCTGTAGAGTTGTAAAGCAACTTTTGGTTGTTTTGTTTTTTCTCTCTTTTAGTTAAAGCAACTACAAAGATTTTAATTTCCTGTTGAATTTGGCGGCCCCTGTGGACAAAAGTGGTAGTGTTTCCCTGAGCGTTATACGACGACGGTGAAACAAAAACCGTGTTTCCACCACAGTTGAACACCCGGAATGAGGCGGGTCTCACACGCCAAAACGTCCCTAATTTGAATATGAGCCGTCCGCAGTGGTCGTTTGACAGGACTTCTTTCATTCAGGACTTCCCTGTCGAAGAGCAGGGCGGTTTTTCTCCCCTGATAAAAGCCTGGTTGCTGATTGGAAGGAACGCTAAGCAGGATGTGACGTAGCACTCGACGCCACAACAACACGCGCCAAAAGCTGACGAAGTAGCGAGTAGTCACAAGCGACAATAAACATAAACCCCTTTCATCGCGTAGCCCCGCAAATCCCTGCTATGTTGCTGGAAAGATCTGTGCCAGCTCTTTGCCTTAGATCCTGCAAAGGTGTGATTTTCTGCCCTTTCAAAGTGCAGTCCGGCGTCGCGGAACAAGGTGCACAGTAGCACGTGCTAACAGGCTAACAGTTAGCTCTGTAGCAGTACAGTGTGTATGTGCTGCTGCTGCAGGAGGTGTTCATTTAGTGATCTCTGTTTGTTTACAACAAGCACCGGACACTCTGTGCACAGTTAGCGATGCTAGTTAATTCGTGATCAGCTGTGCATAACTAGACATGCTGGTTTATTTATGATCAGTTGACATTGTGCACAGTTGGCGACGGCGGCCACGGTCGGGTATCCGTTCTACTCGCTGATGGTCTCATTTTGTCATGTAGGTAATATACAGTCATGGAAAAAAATATTAGACCACCTTTGTTTTCTTCACTTTATTGTTCATTTTAATGCCTGGTACAACTAAATGTTAATTTGTTGTATATTTGGACAAATATAATGATAACAACAAAAGCCATTTTCCATGGTTTTCTTGATAATGATTCTGTTTATTATCAAGAAAAACATGGAAAATGTCTAGATATCAGCTCTTAAATTAAACTTGTATGATCTTTTTTGGTTGTTATCATTATATTTGTCCAAACAAATGTACCTTTAGTTGTACCAGGCATTAAAATGAACAAGAAATTGAAGAAAAAGGGTGGTCTAATCATTTTTTCCATGACTGTAGAGGGATCAGTATTATATAGAGACTGCTTCATAACCAGTTAAAACTCCTTGTAGTTGCTTTAAAACGCGTCATTAGATCTAGTTTGCTAAGTGACTTTGATATCCTGAGTTTGATGAAGGGGCTTCAGGCTGAGACTCTAAACATTATTCGGAGGTTTTTGGATGCACACCCCTCCTCTTCCTCCCTTCCTTCTCAACACTTCATCATGCTCCATCTCCCTCATTGCCCTCCAGATGAACTCCCTGAACACCAGAGCATCTCTCTCTCCCTCTTTTTTATCTTTCTGTCTCTGTTCTTTTCTGTCTCACAAATTCTAGTTCAGATTAGCAGACAACAACAAAACAACAACTATAACACTATATGTGGTTACTACAAGATATATGGAACACAAATGCACTGTGTGTTTAGCAGATAACATCATTGACATTTCATCTTAACACTGTTTATAACCTCAGATTTTCTGTATATTCTGTAATATAATTTATGGATAAAATGGTTCATGAGGTAATAGTCCCAATTTACTGGGAGCGTTCATCTGTAGTGTAACTGTGTACAGGCAGCACAGACATTAAAGCTGAAATCAGCAAAATGTTTAATTTAGCAATATACAGGTGCATCTCAATGAATTAGAATATAATTTAAAAGTTTATTTATGTCAGTAATTCAATTCAAAAAGTGGAAATAAAACATGACTGTATCCCAAATCGGACACATCTGCAATGCCACACTTTCAGGTGTTTCACTGTCATTTTGAATAAGATCGCCACCACCAGTGTAGGTATAATTGATAAATACATATCAAACAATCTAAGTTTGAAATTTCAGTTATATACATGGAGATTTACATGTCTAGTTACAATATGATCCTAAAAGTACATCTTTATTTTTACTGTACTATATTTTATTGTGAAGGACAGAAATACGTTCCGGGTGTGTTGATAACGATAGTTGATAACAGTGTTATTTATTTGGCTTACCCAGAAACATCCAATTTCCCCCAAAAAACTCAGCAGCTCATTGTTTTACAGCGAGGAGATCCAAGTGTCTGATATGAGATACAGTTAGCACACAGCTAATTCACCGGCATTAGCGTCCTTTAGCCGACTCTGGTAAACCCGAGGCTAACGTACATGGCTAAAACAATATAGGCTACGGTTAGAAAGATAAGAAGTTAAACTTTAGTTTCACACGATTTAATTAATTGGAAGCATAACATGATAATTTATATTAGTAGTTAATGTGAAATTTTGATAGAATCTTAGCCAAAGAGTGTCCGATATGGGATACAGTTAGCACACGGCTAATTCACCGGCGTTAGCATCCTTTAGCCGACTCTGGTAAACCCAAGGCTAACATACACGGTTAAAACAATATACAGTTCAAAAGATAAGAAGTTAGACTTTAGTTTCACATGATTTAATTAATTGGAAGCATAACATGATCATTTATATTAGTAGTTAATGTGAATATTTGATAGGATCTTAGCCGAACGGTGTCCGATTTGTGATACAGTTACGCTAGATCCATTACACAAGAATGAAACATTTCATTACATTACATGTCATTTAGCAGACGCTTTTGTCCAAAGCGACTTACAATAAGTGCATTCAACCTGATGGTACTAGAGACCATAGGAATCAAGTAAGTCATGTCTTCATGTCTTAATTTATTTAATTTCTTCTAATTATGATGATTATGGCTTACATTTAATGAAGACCTACAATTCAGACTCTCTAAAAAATGTTAGTATTACAAAAGACCAACTTTCAAAAGTTGATATGTTTAATATGGAAATGTTGGCCTCTGAAAAGTATGTCCATCTATATGACTCAGTTGGGCTGTTTGACTTGAACTAGTGTAAATGGACTTTTCCATCATATTCTAATTTATTGAGATGCTCCTGTAATGATATTATGACTTGCATATTGTGGTTATATCGTATTGTGTTGTGCCTTTGGTGGTTCACGCCTGAATCGCTCCATAAACACAATAAGTGAGATGTGGTTTGTGGTGCAGGTTTGCATGGAGGAGCAGCGGTTTGAGAAGCTAATGGAGTATTTCAAGAATGAGGACAACAACATCGACTTCATGGTACGTTCACACACACAAACACTCCTAATGACTATTGATCGCACTGCAATCCCCTGAAAATCCTCCATCACCAGGCAAACCACTGATAGCTTGTGAAGGTTTTTAAGCTGAGGAAACTCTTAGTGAATGCTGTTTCTTTCTCACCATTTCGTTTTGTAACTAGCACAGTTTTCAGCTGGTTAGAAATAGAGATGTTTTAAATACACATAGATAGATTACTTTATTCATCCCCGAAGGGAAATTTGGTTGACACAGCAGTCTGGAATTAAAACAACAATAGAAAAAAAACACAGAATAGTACAAGGACACTTAAGAAGTTTAAAAGAAGATAAGTTGGTAGATAAGGTACAGTGGCAAGATGATATGATGGTAATAATGTTATTGTGACTAGACAGTATAGAATAATAGTACAGTATATATATAGTGTATATAATAATAATAATCATAATCATAAGGCCAGTATAAATAATAATTATAATACATTCAATTTTTATAGCGCATTTAAAGGTACTCAAAGTCGCTTAACATAACAGGAATTAGACACACACAAACACAAAATGCAGGAAAAAAACAGTAATAAACAGAGATGAGAGATTCGAGTTCAGGTCTTGAATAATAATAATATTATTAATAATAGTAGTAGTAGTATTAATTACAATAATAACATAGCAATGTGTCATATATTAAGCCTGTGCAGGGTGTGAATACATACATAACATAATTTATAATAATATATATATATATATATATATATATATATACACACAATATATAATATATGATATAATATGATATATTGTACCACCATTATAAATGCATATAAATACTTGACTATACAAGATACACATGTGTTCCAATGTCCAAAAATAACTCAATGAAGAAACCAGTTTTACGACACCGACACATCAGTCTTTGTGCCGGCCCTCTAATTTTTCTCATCAGAGCACAAACTACAGATGTGTGGTGCAATACATCAAGCTGGAGAGGCCCTCAGCTGGGAACACGTGCCAAGTCTGTCATTTCCAAGCTGAGTAGTGCTAATTAGCCTGGCAGATAAGAATAAAAGACACTGTGAAGAAAGTGCCAACTTAGATGGTATTTGATCCAGTGTGTGTGTGTGTGTGTGTCCGTCTAATTGATGTGAGGGAAACGCTGCGTGTGTGTGTGTGTGCGGAGAGCAACAGATGCTGTGTTTGAATAGGACTTCAATAGGACTTCTGTCACAAGTCCGCTCTCAGTCCCTCGGTGGGCCGCCGCCTGACAGCGCCACTAAAGCAAACAGACTTTGTCAAAGCTACTGAGACAACTGAGCTTCTCACCGGAAGTTCATTAATCAAGCCAGTGTCGGGTGAGAAGAAGTGTGT
The DNA here is from genome assembly GCF_030273125.1 of Centropristis striata. Classification (NCBI taxonomy): domain Eukaryota; kingdom Metazoa; phylum Chordata; class Actinopteri; order Perciformes; family Serranidae; genus Centropristis; species Centropristis striata. The sequence continues at coordinate 7,288,849 of NC_081526.1, forward strand.
GTGTGTGTACATTAGAGGAGGAGATCCCCCTGATCAGGCTCCCATAAGGCAGCTGATGAAGTTGAACTGGCTGATTTTGTTAATTTGTTTTTTCAGATCCTCTTAATCTGCCAGATAAGCTACTCTGCCAGCCAAGCAAACACAATAATGAAGATTTATACACACAATTTCAGAGGAAGCCTTATTAAAAGGAATTAGACGTGATAATGAGCACAAAACCATTTTACAGCAGCACCAAGCTACTGTACGGAAACCTGAAACCACGCCTGTCACTGTAATCACATTTTGTTGTGGGATGTATTGTCCCAGAAATTATTGTGATGAATGAGATCATTGTCATTTCAAGACATTTAATCCCACCGATATGATGATAATATAACCGCATGATAATGTGAGTACACTGCAAATGAGAAAGAAAGAAAAACACTAAATCTGAGGGAAATGATCTTGCTGCATGGACAGATAATTTCACTTGACAAGATTTCTTGAATTAAGATTGTTAAATCTAGAAATAAGCATGTTGAACACTTAAAATAAGAAATTAAAACAGGATAAATTATCTAACACTTCTAAGTCTAAGGTTTTTTTTAAATCTTGGTAAGAAACACAATTTGCTGTGTAATTTAAGAGCTGATATCTAGACATTTACAATGTTTTTTTTGTTGATAATGATTTTGGTTATCAATAAAACCATGTTAAATGTCTAGATATCAGCTCTTAAATTAAACTCTTATCAGCTATTTTTGTTGTTATCATTATATTTGTCCAAACAAATGTACCTCTAGTTGTACCAGGCATTAAAATAAACAGGAAAACAATGGTCTAATATTTATTCCATGACTTTATTGCTTATCACAATTATCCAATTCCAAATAATTGCATAACGGTAGTGGAACATTAACTTGCGTTTTTGCTATTTTCTCGATTTTTTTTTTGATACATTTGGATGGAATCTTGACTACAGAGTACATAATTTACAGGGTTTAAAAGACATTGCAAAATGATGTTCCTGCTGTGTCAAATCCTCATTTTCTGTCTCTCTCGTCCCCCAGGTGGCCTGTATGCAGTTCATCAACATAGTGGTGCATTCAGTGGAGGACATGAACTTCAGAGTTCACCTACAGTACGACTTCACCAAGCTGTGTCTGGACGACTACTTAGACGTGAGTTGAGACATAATGCTGCAGGAAAAATGCCCCGACAGACAGACCAAACACTGGGTCTCTTAATATTCAGCTCAACGCAGAGCGCAGGTTGTCATTACTGCACCCCCGAGACACAAACCACAGCAAAGCACTCAATAATGGCTTTTCCATTACTTACTGTACAGTTTTCACTCCCTAACTGCCTCATTCATATCACCAGGGTATTTCTATTTGTGTGCATGTTTTTTTTGTTACAGAAACTGAAGCATACAGAGAGCGATAAGCTGCAGGTTCAGATCCAGGCCTACTTGGACAACGTGTTTGACGTGGGAGCTCTTCTGGAGGATGCCGAGACCAAAAACGCCGCCCTGGAGCGCGTGGAGGAGCTGGAGGAGAACATGTCTCATGTGAGAAAACTGACTCCTTAACCCTCTGGGCTCTGAGCCTATTTGCCCTTTATATACAATATAATATTTACTATACCAATGTTTGATATTTTGTATTTTCTCAGCACAACTTCAACATGATCTGACAATTATTTTTTCACTTTAACACACTTTATTAACATATTTTGCCCAAAAATACAAAAAAATCATGAAATCTGAAATAAAATTATACTATTTATGACAATAAAAGTGACTCCTTAACCCTCTGGGGTCTGAGCCTATTTGCCCTTTTAAACCATATAATAATGTTTGTATTTTGTATTTTCTCAGCACAACTTCAACATGATCTGACAATTATTTTTTCACTTTAACACACTTTATTATCATATTGAGCCCAAAAATACACATAAATACACGTACAAATTATACTATTTATGACAATAAAAACCACAAATATGCTCAATGAACTGTTTCAGACCTGAAAAATGTTAACAAAGGTTGCAAATATGAACATATAAAGGTAAAATTAAAATATAATAAAACTATACACAAAAAATGACCATAAAAACATATTTATTTATAGGAACACTGTGATGATTAGAATGATTAGACACCTTTTTTTCAATTTTTACAAAATGCCACGCCTGCCTCGTCCCATCCTACTTTTACACTTGAATCAATATTTTTGCACTATCAAATTAAACTGGAGAAAGTTTCAAGTTTGTAATTTGGAGTGAAGTCGACAGCAGCGCTCCACGTGACCTCGTTTTTTGTTACGGCGCTTTAAAAAAAAAAAAAAAGCCACATTATCTGATCACGCCAGTGTGATCATAGATCCCAGAGGATTAAATCACATGTGTCTTTTGTCCCAAAGGGCTACGTATTAGTGTCCAGGATTGAATATGATATCATGGTTTTTTTTTTCTTGAACTGTCAGCCACCATAAAAACACCATGAGGCCCCACTATATATAGACACACTCACTTCTTGTAACGTTAATATATTTTAACTCTTCACAATTTATTTTTATCCAGAGAAATATAAATGCCTGACATCAGCGGCCCGCTGGTATCTCTGTGTTGACATGTTGAGTTTTATGTTTTCATCGCAATGACTTCTTGTCACCATCTCGCCCTTTTCCTCCCGGTTGTTGTTCTTCCAGATTACAGAGAAGCTGCAGGACACGGAGAACGAGGCCATGTTCAAGATCGTTGAGCTGGAGAAGCAGCTGATGCAAAGGAACAAGGAGCTTGAATCGATCAGGGTCAGACTCTTGATCTGAACGATCACATTCATGTCTCGAGTCGCACTGTTACAATTAACTCTCAGGACATTTTTAGTTGCTGGGTTTCCCCAAAAACAAATTCCCAGTAAACTGCAGATCTGCTGCAACTCTCAACTCTTTTTAATCAAGACTGAAGAGTTTTCTGTTTGCCATATTTTATCAGCTAATTTTCAATTTTAAAATGTTATATTTGAATATTTGAAAAAAATATTTTATCAGCTCACTTTCAATTTTAAAATTTGATATTTGATTTAAAAAATATATTTTATCAGCTCACTATCAATTTTAAAATTTTATATTTGAGTATTTTTTTTAATATTTTATCAGCTCACTATCAATTTGAAAATTTTATATTTTTAGTATTTTAAAAAAATATTTTCTCAGCTCGCTTTCAATTTTAAGAATTTATATTTGAATAATTGAAAAAATATTTTATCAACTCACTTTCAGTTTTTAAAATTTTATTTTTTAGTATTTAAAAAAAATATTTTCTCAGCTCACCTTTCAATTGTAAAATTTTATATTTGAATATTAAAAATATTTTGTCAGCTCGCTTTCAATTTTAAAATTTTATATTTGATTTTGTTTTTAAATATTTTATCAGCTCGCTTTCCATTTAAAAATTTTATATTTGAATATTTAAAAAAAATTATCAGCTCGCTTTCCATTTTAAGATTGTATATTTAATGTACTTTTATTTTTTTTTCATAAATATTTATCTGCTCGTTTTCAGTCTTAAAATTGTATCTTTGTCATTTTATACATGTCTCTTTCTAAAGCTTTTAATGTTTTATGTAAAACACTTTGAATTGCCCTGTTGTTTGAAGGTGCCATACCAATAAACGTGCCTCGTCTTTAACGAGCTCTCTAACAGACCTTCCCTCTGTGTCCGTCCTTCTACCACGCAGGAAGTCTACAAAGACACCAGCTCGCAGGTTCACTCGCTGCGGCAGATGGTGAAGGAGAAGGACGAGGCCATCCTGCGACAGAGCAAACTGGAGAAGAAGATCCACGAGCTGGAGAAACAAGGCACCATCAAGATCCACAAGAAGGGAGACGGAGACATCTCCATCCTGCCCTCGCCTCCCTCGGGTGTGGAGGGTCTGCCGGGTGCCGTGATGGGAGGAAACGGTGCAGCTGTCGGTCTAAATCACGTAGGAGTGGTCGGGGGCACGCCTGCTCCTCCACCACCTCCTCCACCGCCTCCACTGCCAGTCAACGGCACATGTAGGTTTCATTTCAGTGAAGTTGATTAGCATGTAAACTGAAATGTAGAAAGCAGAGAGATACACTGCAAAAAAGGTGTGTCTAAAAACAAGATAAAAACACTAAATCTGAGGGAAATGACCTTGCTGCATGACACAAAAAGACACAAAATGACAAAAAGAAAAACTAAATTACTTTAAAAAAACACAAAATGACCCAAAATATACACAAAATTACTAAAAAAAGTCACAAAATTACCAAACAAAGACACAAAATTACCAAAAAAAAAGACACAAATTACCCCAAAAATACACAAAATTACTAAAAAAAAGACACAAAATTACCCAAAAAATACACAAAATAACTAGAAAAGACACAAAATTATTAGAAAAAGACACAAAATTACCAAAAAAGACACAAAATTACCCCAAAAAAAGGACACAAAATTACATTACATAAGATTTCCACTTCTTCTGGTAACAACAACACGGCAGTTAATAAACAGTCAAGGTGGGGGCCACAAAATATCGTCAAGAGGGCCGCAATTGGCCCGCGGGCCGCGAGATTGAGACCCCTGTGTTCGATAATTTATCTTGTTTCGAGAGTTAATTTCTTATTTTAATCGTCAACATGCTTATTTCTAGATTTAACAACCTTAATTTAAGAAATCTTGTCAAGTGAAATTATCTGTCCATGCAGCAAGATAATTCACCTCAGATTTAGTGTTTTTATCTTTTTTTTAGACTAAACACCTTTTTGCAGTGCACTTGGAGAGAATAAAGACAGTTTGCATGATTCTAAGCATCTCTGCTCTCTCCCAGTGTCAAACGGACCATCATCAGCCGTTCCTGCAGCAGCAGCAGCTCCTCCACCTCCACCGCCTCCCCCTCCACCTCCTCCTCCTCCTCCCCCCTCCTCCTCCTGGCCCGGCCTCACACATCTCAGCACCTCCTCCACCTCCACTGCCCGGCTGTGGGACGCCCACAGTCATCATGAACTCTGGGTTAGCAGGTAAGGTCACCCAGTGGAAAAACACACACTGAGTGTATTTCTGAGTCATGTGATGACTCTATATCAGGCATAGCAGTAGATATACAGGTTCATCTCAATACATTAGAATATAATGGAAAAGTCCATTTATATATACATACATACATATAGATATATATATGTATAAATCTGTACTCTTGTTTCTTTACTCAGCTGCTTCTTTCTAGCCATTTCTGTGGTAGTTTGTCAGAGATATGAACACAGTTGAGATTTATTGGGATTTTTGTATCCAAACTCTCAAAAGCCAAAGAGCTGAAGTGAATAATGCAAACTGTGATTTTTTTTTTTTTACTTTTGCACTGAAATTGTGACTCTTGCAAATCTTCTCAACCCTAAAACTAAGCGCTTCTTTTCTTTTGTTAACATTTATTCAGCAATGATCTGGCAACATTAATACCTAGCCTAAAGGTGAATTGAGGAAAATGTTTCAATTCAATTAAGTAAAATCTGATCATGCAGTAAACACTAAAAATCCAAAGAATCCATACTGTTTTTTTTAAAGAAAGCCATTGTAAACAGAAAATTAAGTATCTTCCAAACGTTTGGCCAGCAGCATACTTTTTAGAGGCCAACATTTCCATATTAAACATTTTTTAATGTTTAAAATGTTCTTTTGTAATATTCCCATTTTTTGAAACACTGAATTTTAGGTCTTCATTAAATGTAAGTCATAATCATTATAATTAGAAGAAATAAAATAAATGAAGACATGAAATGCTCTTTTTGAATTGAATTACTGACAAATAAACTTTTCTATGATATTCTAATTTATTGAGATGCACCTGTAGTTGATATGTAGATTTCTTTGCAAAACCGTGTTACTTTTTTTTTTTTATATGAGACGTCTATTTCGACCTCTCTCTTCCATTGCAAATGCATTTTAATGTTAATACAACCTTAACACTGCAGCTGATTCACTGGAAGCTACTGAAAAGCTGCAGCATGTGATACACAGTTTGGATTTAAGAGACAGGTCAGAGGTCAGAGGTCGACAAAAAATGATATCGAGAATGGATAACGGTTCTTTAAATCTTAATTTATCATTATTTTAGGCCTAAAGTGATTTTAACATTCTCCAGTTGTAACAAAGTGAAGTCTGTACACCGAATAAAAAGTATTTGAACATGTCAGTCAACTAAAATGTGCGTCATCGCCTTCATACGTCTGGCCAAACCTAAATATGGAGGCTAATCTTTGGTTTCCTGAGCCCGGCGTCCAAATCCAAAATAAAGTCTTGGAAGGAAATTGATAATTTAATAGTGCATGGACAGATTCGTTTGCTTTCACTGCCAATGCTGCTGGCTAACTGGTATGCTTGACTTGTGTGAGAAATTGGTAAATTGCCTTCATCATAAGGCTCAAATATGTGTGACAGTTGTTTTTTGGCCAAAAATGACCCGTGGGATCGTCCCCGTAGTCAGTGTGTTACTGTACCTTGTGTGTTTGAGATGCATGTGTAAGCTTTCTCACTAACTCTGCCAATTTCTTAATGATTTGTCTTTGAATTCTTTCTTTTCTGCCAACCAGAGGGACCCATCAAACTTTTCTGTAGGTTCTGCTTGTCATGATTTTGTCCCCTTCCTTTGCTCCCTTCCTTTAGCACCTGTTTTTGAAAAATGGTATTTTTTCAGTGTCAGAATCTCACGAGAAACCAAAAAAAAAACATTTTCATTTTTATACTTTTTATTATTCCTTTTTGCCCCTTCTAACACGAGCTCGGCAGCAAAAAAAAGTCAGTTAACTGTGACTTGATACTGTCTGTGAAACATTAATAACAACAGAGAAAATACCAAATTTCAAAATTCTGCATGGTCTGCCATCACACCTTGCTGTAGTTGTGTTATTGTGTGTGTGTGTGTGTGTGTGTGTGTGTGTGTGTGTGTGTGCGTGTGCGTGTGTGTGTGTGTGTATGAATTATGCATCGCCACATCTCAGAGCGTCGGTTGCATGCTGAGACACTGTGACCTGCTGTAGCACGCTGATGATAGAAAGTGATAGGCGTTGTGCGGAGCTGGAATGCTGTTTGCGGTTCTCGTGACAGCGTTATCTCTCAGCTGGTGCTGACACCTCGTCTGAGTGGCTAAGCAGGGCGCCACCTCCATGTTCAGCTTCAGTGAATCAGCCCAGGCGGCCACAAATAGCCATAATCTGTCTGATAAATAGTGTGTCACTGGGCCAGGCCGGAAATCCTCACCACCTCACCATATGTACCATTTACTGTACACTGTATCACCTTTGGCCTTGTTCTCCTGCCAGATTCAGAGCAGATTCACTCTGCTTCAAGTATCATCAAGTGTCCTTTTTGTTTAAGTTTAAAGCAAGAATTCTGTCAAATAAATTAAAAAAGTAGCGATCAACTTGAAGTAGGTTTGTATGTTTTTTAGAGATGAAACAGTTAGGGGTGTGCCATATCGTATCGTTCACGATTATACCGTTATATTTTTTTTTATGGGTGAAAAAAATGCATATCATGATATTGGCAACATTCCTACTTCTTGCCGTAGTGGCGTAATGGTTTCCCATTAATGACCTAGACTGTGGCGGCTCCAGAGACTCATGTGCTGTACTAACGTCATGAAAGTATATTTACTATTCATAATATAAAGTTATTTTGCCTTGTGTCTCTGCCAGGCAGAGTGTCTGTCACCCGCCATCAGTCAGTCAACCAAATAAAATAAATCCTATCAACCTGTCCAGTCCGTCAGAGGTCCAAACACACTGTTGCATTACGCCGTGAATTAGCCGCGAGCTAATATTAGCTAACAATTAAAGGTTTTAATCACAAAAAGCTACTATTACTTCCTGTCGCTAAACAAACACAGCTTTCAAAATAAGAGCACAGTTAACAGAATCCACCACAGAAATTACAAGAAGACTGTCAAAGTAAGATGCCTTAAATAAAACATAGATGAACCCTTATTCTCCTTTACAATATTTCATTAAAATGTGCAATTATAAGATCAGTGTATATGATGGAATAGTAGCATTAGAATGTGTGAGAGGCACCAAATTTGTCCTTTTTATGAAAAATAATTCTCCAGGACGCCTCTAGTCAACACTGTCTGGCTGCTCCATGTCCTAGTGTAAAGCCCTGTTGACTGTGAAAAATGTTATTTGAGGTGTTTGCTCACATTTAGCTCTCAAAGTGGACGAGATGGATCACATTGTACTATAAAATGTACAAAATTTTCTCCTGAGGCGTAAGAGTAATTTTTTTGTATTTGGCAACTGTTAAGATTTGAAATTTACACTACATTTTGATTTATGATTGGTTTTTATTTTGTTGTACAAATTTTATTTATTTATACAGACTAAAAAATAATTTTATATATATTTTTCTGTATTTTTTAATATCTTCAAGAATACCGTTATGGCAAAAACTACTCTATATCGTGATAATCTTTTAGGGCCCTATCGCCCACCCCTAGAAACAGTCATATCCATGTGTGTCACCAGTCACATCCTCTGTCTACCCTTCACCTGCACGTGTGTGAATGTATGAGTGTGTGTGTGCTCTTATAGCAGATAGGGGCACTGCGCTAACTCTTCTGTTCTCTGTGTAGCTGTTAAAATCAAGAAACCCATCAAGACAAAGTTCCGCATGCCCGTCTTCAACTGGGTCGCCCTGAAACCAAACCAGATCAACGGGACCGTCTTCAACGAGATCGATGATGAGAGGATACTGGAGGTAAGAACACGCTCCACGTTCAGTCCACCTCCAGACTTATTTCCACGCTAACAGAACATTAACTGATTCTCTGTGGCCGTCCTGAAGGATCTGAACGTGGACGAGTTCGAGGAGATGTTTAAGACGAAAGCCCAGGGCCCGGCCATCGACCTCAACACCAGCAAACACAAGGTGATCCAGAAGGGCCCCAACAAGGTGACGCTGCTGGACTCCAACAGGGCGAAGAACATGGCCATCACACTGAGGAAAGTGGGCAAGACTCCTGAGGAGATCTGCAAGGCCATCCAGATGTAAGCCCCTTCAAAATAAAACTACAGACCCCAGTCCTTCTGGTGTTCTAACATGCTTTATTTGCATTTCCTGAATAAGACACGATTATCTTGAGTGAACTGTGTGCCGACATTTGATGATCTTTTTTGTGTTTCCTTAAAAATTCAGTTTAGTATTAATGTTGTTATCTGCAATTTACAAGTTGTTAAAAAATGTACTTTTTCCAAGAGAAAGTCTTGAAAATAATGACAATCTTTGTGTTCTATGCCCTTGATTTTCCTATGTCTTTTTTTTGTTTAAATGTACGATTGTGTATTTCTTTAAATACACTTTATATATATTTTTATTTAATAATATTAATATATTAGTTTATATTATTTTATTGCATCAGCATTTCATAAGCATCAGTACAAGATATAAGGTTATTTCACAGCTGTTATCCACAAAATAAAATAAAATAAATAAAGAATAATAAAAATAAATAAATAAATAAAAATTAGTAGGTGAGGATACATAGGTACATAAATTAAAAAAAAGAGAAACATAAAGTAATTTAAAGGGACGCAACAGAGAAGAGAAATAAACATTTTTTTATGATAATAGTAATAATAACAATACATAAATAAATACAGGATGCCCACTAAAAAATCTGATAAAATAAATAAAAATTGGATGCATCAAATGGATTCAGTTGGGGTCCAGAGAGGCGAGGGTGTTAACATATTTGATTGTATCTGTAACCTCCCGTGTCTCCCGTCGTTCAGCTTTGACCTGCGGACTCTGCCGGTGGACTTCGTGGAGTGTCTGATGCGCTTCCAGCCAACGGAGAATGAGATTAAAGTCCTGCGGCAGTTTGAGAAGGAGCGCAAGCCGCTGGAGAGCCTGACGGACGAGGACCGATTCATGATGCAGTTCAGTAAAATCGAGCGGCTCATGCAGAAGATGACCATCATGGCCTTCATCGGCAACTTCTGTGAGAGCGTGCAGATGCTCACACCGGTAAGAACAACGATAGAAAGAGAGTTATTCTGCATGGACGATACGTAGCATAAGTCAAACACTGAAGAGAGAAAGTGACAGTGGTTCATTGATGTTGATGTCTTCCTCTTCTTGCAGCAAATCCACGCAGTCATCGCAGCATCTGTGTCCATCAAGTCGTCACAGAAGCTAAAGAAAATTCTAGAGGTAACTCATTTATTTGTGTCTGGACTGAACATGAATTAATGCATGATTTTATCTCTTTCACACGTTTGTTCCTTGTTGTTTGTCAGATTATCTTGGCACTGGGGAACTACATGAACAGCAGCAAGAGAGGAGCGGTGTATGGATTCAAGCTGCAAAGTTTAGACTTGGTAAGTTAGTGAACCCAGCCAGACAATGTGAAGCGTACTGATGTTTCCAGAAGAATTTATTAATGTACAGCCGTTCGATTTATATTTTGTGCATGAGTCCTTCCCTTTCTGATTCACCGTAAGAGCTAATAAAACAAAAATTGGCTCTTAGAAACTAATAAACCATCTTCACCATGAAATGACTCAGAGGCTCCTTTTAGTTTAATATCACCACATACAGGTACATCTCAAAAAATTAGAATATCGTGAAAAAGTTCAATATTTTTTGTCAATTATTTCAGAAAGTGAAACTCGTATATTATATAGATTCATTACACATAGAGTGAAATATTTCAAGCCTGTTTTTCTTGTAATTTTGATGATTCTGGCTTAGAGATAATGAAAAACCCAAAACTCAGTGTCTCAGAAAATTAGAATATAGCCAAATAAACAAAAAACAAAAATAAAAAGTAAAATAAAAAAGTAAAAAGGGACATTTAGAGGAGGGATCCAGAATGCTTGAGAAAAAAAATAGCTATAACAATTTGTATATGTTGTGCCTAGAGTTCAACCACCAAATCAACATACCAAAAACAATAACTGGCCATATAAAAGTTATATCAATTTATCTTAATTAGAACCATCTGTCTTAATCATCTAAGGATGGAATGGACTCGAAAAATGGGATTCCAAGTTTTATAAAATTTGTCGGAGTACCCCCTAATACTGTATTTGATTTTTTCTAAGTGTAGAAATGACATAAGATCCTTTAGCCAAGAGGATTCTTATCTGTCCAATGAAATGCCTTTTTGTTTTTTATACAAACGTTTTCATAAGTTTTGTGCTCTCTCTCCTACTTTCTCTGCAGCTACTTGATACCAAGTCGACGGACCGTAAGATAACTCTGCTGCACTACATAGCCAACGTGGTGAAGGAGAAATACTCCCAGGTTTCTCTCTTCTACAACGAGCTGCACTACGTGGAGAAAGCTGCAGCAGGTGAGTCACACACACACAGCGCTGCATTCTTCACCCCTTGACTTATTTCACAGCATGCGTACTCACTCACACATCCGCTGGTGTTGACAGTGTCGCTGGAGAACGTCCTGCTGGATGTGAAGGAGCTGCAGAGAGGCATGGAGCTGACCAAGAGAGAGTACAGCATGCACGGCCACAACACCATGCTCAAAGACTTCATCACACACAACGAGAGCAAGCTGAAGAAGCTGCAGGACGATGCCAAGATTGCACAGGTAAAAAACTTTGGTCTTGCTCTAATTCCTTGCTTTTCTGTTTGTTTTTCTTCCTAAGTCTGTTGTTGTGACAGGATTTTAAATGAAGTCATTGAAGTGTTTTGTAATTACGTCCCTTCTGTGTTTGGAAGGACGCCTTTGACGAGGCAGTGAAGTTCTTCGGGGAGAACTCCAAAACAACGCCGCCCTCCGTCTTCTTCCCTGTGTTTGTGCGATTTGTTAAAGCTTACAGGGTGAGTTGAGATTATCGTCTTTCCAGTGGTGGAAGAAGTATTCACATCCTTTACTTCAATAAAAGTACTAATACCACACTGTAGAATTACTCCATTACAAGTAAAAGGCCTGCATTCAAAACTTACTGAAGTCAAAGAACAAGAGTATCAGCATCCAAATGTAATTAAAGTATCAAAAGTAAAAGTACTCGTTATGCAGAATTAAGCAACTCAAAGGCACAAAAGGAACATATCCTTGCAAGTTTCGCTCCCATGAGTTATAATTACTTGTTTAAAAATGTCATGGTAATATATAGCCTCTCTTAAGGAGCTTGCTTCTTTGTAACTCTTTTTTATTTTTATTTTAGTCTTAGTGTAAGTGACATCACTCTGTTTAGCTTTCTCTCTGGAGCAACTTTTTCACATATTCAGTCGTAGACTTCACAATCAGAATCAGAAATACTTTATTGATCCCCGGGGGGAAATTGCTTTGTTACAGTTGCTGTTGTATAAGAATAGATTAAAAAAAAAAAAAAGATTTAATAAAAAAAAAAAAAGCACACCACACATTTAAAAAACAACCTTAGTTGACCAAAGTGCTGTACAGTTATTAATGGAACTATGGAAAGTGCGTATTGCACAGATAATTACTGTAAAAAAAGTTACAATAAGACCTGTAAACAGACTTTAATGTGTAAAATCGCCCTGTCTCATAAGTCACAACAGCATCTAGTTAGAGTCAGTGTGGCGACACGAACTACAGTACAGTATTTTCTTATTAGAAGAATTTAACAGATAAATCAGCAAATGTCGATCATAATGTCCCACTACAAACAAAAAGCCGTCACACCGTGTGTTACTGCACTTCACAGCTTTCAGGCAGCAGCTGCTGTGTGTCAACTCCACGTTAATGACTTCATTCATCACATTTCACCGTCCTGAAATAGAATCTGAGGCAGCTTGCACAGCACATGTGGAGAAACTATTGCATGTTTTTGAAGTGAGAGGTTCTTATATCATGTCAACAGCACAGGTTTCTCTCCGGCTGTGCATTTAACCCATTTAGGCCTAAAACGCCTGGAAGAAATGCCTGTAAAACCTCTGGGTGATTTTAAAATAACCCCCTAAAACCTGAATTTTTTCTGGAAGTTCAACAGAAGTGTCAACACTTCTACTACATAATAGATTTTCAGCCTCTGTAGCAGATAGAAATTAAATTCATAAAGTATTTGAGAGCTTATAGCTGTTATATCTGAGCTCCCTCCACTATAGTCGTCTTCCGCCATGATTTCAGTTCTGGAAAAGTCCCATGTTGCATTGCGACACTCCCACATGTATTCTCATTTTGTGTCTTTTTGTGTCTTTTTTTAGTCATTTTGTGTCTTTTTATGTCTTTTTTGGTCATTTTGTGTCTTTTTTTTCGTGATGATTTCAAAGTTCTGGAAAAGTCCCATGTTGCATTGCGACACTCCCACATCTGTTCTCATTTTGTGTCTTTTTTGGTAATTTTTTAGTCATGTTGTGTCTTTTTTTGTAATTTTTTAGTCATGTTGTGTCTTTTTTTGTAATTTTTTAGTCATTTTGTATCATTTTGTGTCTTTTTTTGGTCATTTTGTGTCTTTTTTTGGTCATTTTGTCTTTTTTTCGTGATGATTTCAAATTTCTGGAAAAGTCACATGTTGCATTGTGACACTCCCACATGTATTCTGATGCATTTCATTGGTCAAGAGACCGAAAATAGGTGGAAAAAACTACAAATAGTACAAAACTACGTATCCTCTTTCCCGGCTTTAATGGTAGAATAACACAACAGCGTCCCCGGTTTTAATGGTAGAAATGCGGTAATGCTTTCCCGCCTTAAATGGGTTAAAACAGTTTGTCCAAAAATCTAATCTGCAGCAAGCGGAAGAGGACAACGAGCAGAAAAAGAGACAGGAGCAGATTCTGATGGAGAAACTTCTGGAGCAGGAGGCCATGATGGAGGAGAACCAGAAGGTAAATCACTGTTTGTTTCAACCCCTCCCTAGTACTCTGCCCCTGACTTTCTAGGGCAGGAGGCTTCAGTGGATCACAGCCACCAGAAGGTAAGCTGGTCCCACTTCCTCCCCTCTCCGCTTCATCCTCCCTCACTCCAGACTCCTGATGGCAGGATTAGCTGAGCAGCGACTGCCTGCCGGGTGTACTTATATCTGGTTCTGCTGTCTGACACCCTGCTGAGCCACTTCACATCCACTCAGGATCAGCGCTTATACTTACCAAATGGGTCAATTAACTCACACATGCACAAACGTACAGCAGTGTGTAGCACAAAAGAACATTTGTAGATCCAGGAGGTCACAGTTTTTGATGACTCTATCTACTTAATCATGCTCCAGACAACTTCTCGGGCATGGACACCAAATCTCTGTTGATAAATCTTTTGTTTTTGGCTAAAAAATGTGTCTTGCTGCGGTGGTCAACTCCCTAGATCCCTCCAGTCGACATGTGGATATCACAGATTTCTGCTTTTATTCCTCTCGAGAAGTTGACTCATGACCTTAATCATAAAATCAGACAAGTTCTGGAGGATCTGGGAACCATTGCACACCTTTTTACAGAAGCTATAACTCTTCATTTGTCCCTGGAAGATGATTCATTTATTTTATGTATGTGCTCTTTGTTGACTTGTCTCCTGTCGTCTTTTTATTTACTTAATTATTTTATGTATAAATAGAAATATACAGTAGTGTTCAAAATAATAGCAGTGTAATGTGACTAACCAGATTAATCCAGGTTTTTAGTAAATTTTTTATTGCTACATGGTAAACAAGGTACCAGTAGGTGCAGTAGATTCTCAGAAAACCAACAAGACCCAGCATTCATGATATGGCCATATTTCTCCTACTATGGTGTTGGGCCTATTTATCAAATACCAGGGATCATGGATCAGTTTACATATGTCAAAATACTTGAAGAGGTCATGTTGCCTTATGCTGAAGAGGACATGCACTTGACATGGGTGTTTCAACAAGACAATGACCCCAAACACACTAGTAAACCAGCAAAATCTTGGTTCCAAACCAACAGCATTGATGTTATGGAGTGGACCTTAATCCAATTGAGAACTTGTGGGGTGACATCAAAACTGCTTTTTTCTGAAGCAAAACCAAGAAATGTAAATCAATTGTGGAATGTTGTTAAAGAATCTTGGAGTGTACTAACAGCTGAAAGGAGCCACAAGTTGGTTGACTCCATGCCACACAGATGTGAAGCAGTTATAAAAAACTGTGGTCATACAACTAAATATTAGTTTAGTGATTCACAGGATTGCTAAATCCTAGAAAAAAAAAGTTTGTACAAAATAGTTTTGTGTTTGTAAAGTCAACAGCAGACACTGCTATATTTTTTGAACACATCCCTTTCAACTAATTGCCAAATTGCACAGCCTTAAGAGCTGCATATCATGAATGCTGGGTCTTGTTTGTTTTCTGAGAATCTACTGCACCTACTGGTACCTTGTTTACCATGTAGCAATAAAAAATATACTAAAAACCTGGATTGATCTGGTTAGTCATATTGGACTGCTATTATATTGATCACTACTGTATAGCACATCGCTCACTGTTAGTTTGGGGTGGGACTTCTTTTGTTTTGTTTTGTGCTTTGTTGTCTGGTTTGTTTTGTTTTTTCTAACGTTTGTGCTTATCAAGGTTATTATAGTTAACGAAAACTAACAAAATAACGAAAACTTAACTGAAATAAAAATAAAAACAAGAGTTTTTAAAAAAACGATAACTAACTGAAACTGTATTGTGTGGTTACAAAACTAACTAAAATTATAGTGAAAATGTCCTTAGTTTTCGTCTTTGTCAACTTTTTTCATACATAATTCAGTGTTTCTATTTCAACATGTAGGAACACATGGTAAATATGTTTACTGAGACTGGGACGTCTACACTCCCACCAAAATACAAAACACCCCGAACTGTAAGAGTTAATAACCTTATTGAGGCTAAGATGGATAAACCAAAGGAAATGAAGGCACATACCCATTACAAAAAAACTAAAACTAACACTAAAACTAATAAAAACTAAACTAAAACTAAGCGTTTTCAAAAAATAAAAACTAAACTAAAACTAGCAAACTCACTCTAAAAACGAACTAAAACTAACTGAATTTGAAAACAAAAATTCACAACGAAATTAAAACTAAAACTAATGAAAAATCCAAAACTATTATAACCTTGGTGCTTATAAAAATGAAAAATAAATAAGTGATGTCTTATGTGTGTGTGTGTGTCTCTTTAGTCTCCGTCTCATAAGAACAAGCGGCAGCAGCAGGAGCTGATCCAGGAGCTGAGGAGGAAACAGGTGAAAGACAGCCGACACGTCTACGAAGGCAAAGACGGAGCGATTGAAGACATCATCACGGGTAACGCCACCTGGGCCGCTCTCTTCTACACTCACACACGCAGACATTACAGGGCGCTCTGCATGAAGGTCCTCTCTGATGCTGCTCATACATTCAGTCATTAACAAAGGGAATCTAAACCAACTAACACAATGACTTTGGCTCTTTCAAAATGCAGCTGTCAGATGTTTGAGGAGTAACCTAATGAGAACAAACATGCACTGACAGTCCAGCTAATCCACAGACATTCATCTTAAATGGGTCTGGTGATCATTGCTTATCTTATCTGCTTTGTCATTGCTTTGTAACACCATCTGTACATAGACGGGGCCGGGCTACGACTAGCACCTAGAATATTAATCAATCAGAGGGAGAATAATACATCCTGTGTTTACTGAAGGCTGATTTAACTTTCCATGAGCAGTGGTGGCATTAAAAAACATTCACTCAAGTGCTTTACTGTAGTGCAGTTGTACAGTTTTTTTTATATTTTATGAAGTACATTTTAATTATTCAATTTCATGCTAGTTTATACGCCCATTAAGTTATGTTTCTTATGAAAATATTATACTTTTACTGCACTACATACGTATTTTTTACCTCTATTCTGCCCTACAAAGCCTAACTGCAGTAGCTACATTTTGGTCGATGTTGAGTTCTAACTAAAAAGAACTCCTTGATGTCTGTTTTATCTTGTGACAAAATTTTAGATTTCAATTTTGCTTTAATTCAGAGAAATAATGATATAAAAATTGAAGTAACTACAAATGCCAACTCCAGATTATTATCTAGACTAAGACTAAAATGTAACATTTCTTTATAATAAGTCTAAAATACATAAATCTTTGTATAGACTTGTTAAACACTTTTAAATACAATTATAACACAATGAAATTGGAAAATGTTTATTCACTGAAAACAAAATATAAAAGCTGAATGAAGACAACAACATTGTAGTTACTGCACTCTGTTTTTGCATCGCTTTTAGAACCTCTTACAGCAAAACTAGTGCAGTAACTACATTTTTGGGGTCAAAGGTCAAATACATCTTGATTCTTCTTTTGTGCATAAAAATGACATCATCATCACAATGTTCACTTACCTACCTATTACCCATTTGGCAGGCCATTTAAAAAATGTAAAAAAACAACTTTAAAGCAGTTTTTCTCAGTTTAACTCTCTGTGTAGTTACTGCAGTTAGTCACAGTGTTAATGAATGTTTAGTAACTTGAATGCATAAAAGACTAATCTAAATAAATCAGTATCAGTTCATGCACTTTCCTCAATAATCAGATCACATTTTGTTGCAAATACTTGTTTTTTACGAAAGTATTGCTACTTTTTTTTACGCCAAGTTTCCACCACTAGCCACGAGAATAATGTAAACGTGCTTCTAGTGTTGCTGCACATTTTAATTCAGATTGATCTAAACCTTTGTAACAGTATGACTTTTCTGTATTCTAACAAGTCAGAAATAGTTTATAGTCAATCTCTTTGGTGAGGCCCTTCAGTAGATCATTAACTGCTAGAACTCCCTCTCAAACAGCCCTAGAGATATATTTGGCCCCGGCCCCTCTCGATGCTGTTGTTGGATATTTGCTTAGCGCTAACCAGTGCTAAACCTCTGTTAGGAGTCTGCTTTTCTTAAACTGTGTTTGTCTTGTCTTGTCCTGGCTGTTGTCCTTGTTGTTCTCAATGCAGTGCTGAAGACAGTGCCCTTTACCGCCCGCACAGCCAAGCGCGGCTCTCGGTTCTTCTGCGAGCCCGCCCTCAATGAGGAGTACCATTACTAAGCTTGTAGAACTGTCTCTCTTCTCTAAGGTTGCTGGAACAAAACGTTTTCTTCTTTATGTCTCTCTCTCTCCTCCATCCTTGCATGCCTCTTCCTTCCTCCCACTTTTTTTTTAACCGTCACACTCCACCCTCACACTGGACCCGTGCACTGTGTCCGGTCACATGGTTTTTTGCACACACGTTCACGTTTTGTCCCTCCTGAGCATGAATTGTCGGGGTAACGGTTTTCTCTGGCCACCTGCATGAAGTGTGACACCCTCATTTATCATCATTATGTTATCAACCATGGCAAATCATAATGTCACAGAGGAAACTGTCTCCAAGGTCAGACTCTAATCTGCACGGACAGGAGATTAAAACTGGTGAAGAAGATTGTACTTTTTCTCATCAAGTCATGGAGCAGAAAAAGTTCAGCTGCGTGCTGCCATCTAGTGGTGACGGACGATAAACAAATCACTAATTAGATTCTAATTGTAATGATTTCATCAAATGAAATCTGTCAGTCACCTTCTACATGGCAGCTGTGACTGCTGCCATGACTGTAAGTGCCTGTGGCATTATAACTTGCTTCTGTGTGTGTTTCAATCAATGTTTTAATGAAAAATGAATGTTTGTGTGTTTGTTATCACATATCATCACTGTTGCTGTTACAGCTTCTTGCATGCTGATTGCTTCATCCCTAACGCTTTCCCACAATGCACCCCTGCTCTCCCAGTTAGCCCATTATGCTGCCTGCTCCTGCTTACAGGTCATCTTTCTGTGGTGTGTCAGACTCACCAAAATTCTGCATGCCATATGAATAATCACTCTCATTGCAGTTGCATTCAGTGTGTGTGTGCTACTAACATGCAACCAGGTTGTTTCACTGAGTTTCCATCTGTTTTGTGGTAATTCATTCATCCAGTGTTTCCCTGGCTGCATGCATGCTTCGGTTGGGTTTTTGGTGAAGATGCTGTAACAATCCTGCTGTGTCCTGGAACCATGTTTGTTTATTTCAGTTCACAATCGCTCTGTACTGGAAGTTTGAAACTGGCTCTTTTTCTGTGCTGCTGGTAGCCTCTCTGCAAAGCAGACTGAGTTTATAACAGAAAAAAAAGAAACTACAGAAGCTTTGATCCTTCACACCTCCTCCTTCTCCTCTTCCTCCTCCCTGCCAGCTGAACCGGTTAACTAGGGCTGCAACTAACCAATATATTTATTGTTCATTAATTGATTAGTTTTCTTGGTCTATAAACGCCTGAAAATACTGAAAAATGTTGATCAGTGTCTCAGAAAGCTAAGAGGACGTCACAACGGTCTTGTTTTGTCCACAACTCAAAGATATTCAGTTTATTGTCATAAGTAAAAGTTAAGAAACCATAAAATATTCACATTTGCAGGGTTCCTACAGCTCACGGCAAGTTAGATTTAAGACTTTTAAAAATGTTTTTAATGCCGTTTGGAGTGAAATTTAACACCAATTTTACAAAAAACAAAATTGAATCATGTCTGAAACCATGTCTTTTTATTTATTTTTAAGACTTTTGTCCACAACTCAGTTTACTGAGATATTAATTTTACTGTCATAAGTAGAAGTAAAGTTAAAGAGACAGAAAATATTCACATTTGCAGGGTTCCTACAGCCATTTGGAGTGAAATTTAAGACCAATTTTACAATAGCAAAAATTTAGGGCCAAAAAAGAAGAAAAACATGAACCCACACCAATAATTTAGGGTTAGGGAAACTTTGCTCAAACGTTTATTGTAACATAAAACACTGACTTTTTTAACTTGTGGCCTTGTGGAGACGAGACATTTGGTAAATTACTCAACAGAAATAATGTCCCCAAGTATTTTGAGATCCTACTTCCCATATCTTTTGATTTTTAAGACTTTTGAAAGCTTGATTTAAGACATTTTAATTCCAATTAAGGCCCAATTAATTTTTTGATTATTATTCAGCACATTGTAAAAAACCACAAGAAACCTGATTTAAGGAGCTGGAATCTAGCAATTTTTCACTTTTCCAACCTTTAAAAAATGACTCAAACAGCTTAAAAGTCAAATAATGTAACATCAGACAACTAATGGATGAATTGATTAGTGTTTGCAGCTCTTCAGTTAACATCCTCCAGCTCTGTCTGCTCTCCTGCCTCTCCCTCTGGCCTCCCCCATGCAGCCTGCTGCCACGTTGCTTTGCTCTCGCAGTGCTCTCTGTAGCCAGCCAGTGTGAATATGTCGGGCTGACATGCTGTGGTCAGCTCCCTCCTCCTCCATTTTAACCTCCGTTTTGTCTTCTCTTCATCTAGCCCTAAAGAAGAATAATATTACTAAATTTCCCAATGTCTACTCGAGGGTAAGGAACTCCTCCAGTAGCACACCTGTAGTGGTGGATGTGTCCCAAACCTGGCAAGCATCTCTTTATTACCTCCTTTATTACCTTCTTATTTAGGCTCCACCTACCTCTCTTCCTGTCTCCTCTTTCATCTCCTTTATAATAGTGAAATTGAATGTCTAACGATAAAAAAAAAACATCTTTCCAGTAGTTTATTCTCCCTTTTTATGGCTGAATCTTGGTTGCACAAGAAGGTTTTCTACTTCCATGTCCAAACCCTGTGGCCTTTCTCAGTGCTAATACCAAGAGACAGCTGACCTGCAAGGCTTTTTTTTTTTTTTTCTGTGTAGAACTCACGCTGCTTTGAAAGACAGGCTGCCAGCACTCTGAGCATGTGGGCTCATCAAAACCCCTCGACAAGATGACTGACAGCTCTTTTATTCACCCCAACCCCCCCACCCCCCCTTCTTCCCTCTCAGATTTGAGGAATCAGCCTTACAGGCGAGCAGACGCTGTGCGGAGGAGCGTCAGGAGACGCTTTGATGATCAGAACCTGCGGCCGGTGAACAACGGCGAAGTGGTCATGTGACAAGGGAGCAGTGTACGTGCCGGAGGAGGGGGAGGGGGAGGGGGAGGGGGTGGCGAGGATGTGTGTACGAGAAAGAGAGACAGAAGGTTTGATGCAGAGTGAAGGACGATAAGCGAAAGATGACGAGTGTAGCAACCATAAAGATGAATATGTATATATATTACATAAGAATACTCCGTGTCTGTGGTATAGTAGCAGCTTTTCACCATGAAGGACTGAATCTAAAGTGTCTGAAAGGTTGATTCACAAACCTTAGACAAGCCAAGTGCCTGAACTTATTTTTGTGGGCTAATGTCACGTCTTCTGTTCGTCTGACGAATGTTTTTAATATTCCCCTTCTTCAAGCAATACAACTTGACCTGGCTTTAATTCTAAAGATGTGTAAAAGTGGACATGCTGTGGCCTTAAGAGCCACGTGAAGAAGAGATGCTTCCATGGAAACAGAATGTAGAATGTACGGGGGGCGTTCCCTTTAGCTGTTACAAACATCCTTTAGTGTCGACTTTGACACTCCGTAGTATCTCGGTACATTCCGGTGCTCTTTTCCATTCCTCTTAAATACAGACGTGCTCAACCGGCACCTTTTTTTGTTCTTTTCTTACATCTCATGAGGTTTTTCAACTTTGACTTAAAGGGCTGATGATCGGGCACGGAAAAGGTACGGAAGCCCTGAAGGCAAGTGAGATAAAAATAAAAAAATTGCACTGATCCATTTTCTAAGTCTGATCTAAATAGTTTCAGGCTTTATAAAGGTGTTCCTAATTTGGTAAGACAAAATGTAATTATTTATTCATAAAATAAATCGGCCAGCAGCATCTTGGTGATAATCTGGGATATTAACAGGAATAATAATTATAGTGTAAACCTTTAAAGTGCAGAATTAAATTGGTCAAATTTAAATAGGAATTAAAATGTCAGTATATAATGTATATAAACATAAAATTTAATCTTATAGATCAGCTTTATTTTCACCAATTCTTGATACTTTGAAATTCTTGGTTCATGGAAAAGATTGTTAGACCACCCTTGTTTTCGTCAGTTTCCTGTTCATTTTAATACCTGGTACAACTAAAGGTACATTTGTTTGGACAAATATAATGATAACAACAAAAATAGCTCATAAGAGTTTAATTTAAGAGCTGATATCTAGACATTTTCCATGGTTTTCTTGATAATGATTTTAGTTATTATCAAGAAAACCATGGAAAATGTCTAGATATCAGCTCTTAAATTAAACTCTATTCTAGCTAGTTTTGTTGTTATCATTATATTTGTCCAAACAAATGTACATTTAGTTGTACCAGGTATTAAAATGAACAATTAATTGAAGAAAAAAAGGGTGGTCTAATCATTTTTTCCATGACTGTAGATACAAATGTCATTATTTATTCATAAAATAAATCGGGCAGTAGCATCTTGGTAAAAATCTTGGATCTTAACAGGAATAACGATTTAAGTGTAAACATTTAAAGTGCATAATTAAATTGGTCAAATTTAAACAGGAATTAAAATATCAGTATATAATGTATATAAACGTAGAATTTAATCTTATAGATCAGCTTTATTTTCACCAATTCTTGATACAGCTATTCGAGCTAGTATCGTGTATCCCTAATTAGCAGTTTATATAAAACTACTACTAATACTGTCATGTCTTTATTTTGGCTATAAAATAAAATAAATGGAGAAATAAAACAAATAAAAAAATGTTTTTAGGTCAATGAAGAATACAAGAAAGTGGTGCACTAATGCCTCTAGTGGCCGAAATGAGAATTACAACAACAAAACACAAAGATCCTGACAAAACTTTTCAGATGACGGAGAAAATGGATCACCAGAATTTTTTTTTTTTTCTCACTTACCTCTCGGGGCTTCTGTAAGCAGGTGATCAGAAGAGAAATTGAAACTCTATATTTGTACTAAAGTAAATGTAAGGATGATGAAGAATGAATGAAACAGACATGAAAACCATTTCAAAACAAAGCCGTGCTAATGTGAATTGTATATATCAGGCCTCTCTCCATTCTCTTTCAGAATTTGTTACTTCAGTTCTTAATGGATCCAGCCTGAATTTTTTATCTCTTAATGCCTAGAAGTAGGCCGCCTGCTCACATAAAACTCCACCGTCCATTTAAAATGTTGCATTTCTGTAGCAGCACAGCAGTTTGTCTGGTGTCTGGGAACAAAGTATGACTAAATTACGAGTAAACAAGCTTGTAAAGCAACATAAAACACATTTTCTACCAAAAAAAAACTGCACAAAAGATACTGAATCCTACCGGATGGTGTCGTTGTCAAAACTGGATACACTTTTGCATTTCATCTCTGTCTGCTTTTTTTTTTTTTTTTAACAGAATAATTATATTCCAGGCTACTGTGTCTACTCACTTTATTGTAATTTTAATGTATAGTATTTAACCACTGAAAGGATTCCTTTTAAGCTCATGTTTTCATCAAATGTGTCATTAAAAACAAAGTACACAACACAAAAAAGTTTCCTAAATGTACAGATATTTTGCTACATGTTTTCTTTTACTTAATTCACGTTACCAGATGGTTAATATTGTACATATTGTTTAAACAAAAAGTTTTCATTGCCTTGTGCTATACAACTTGAATGTTATTTTAACTTATAGTTTTTGTTTCCATGTTTTGTATATTTAATTAAGCCAAATGCAGCCAGAATCTACAGTAGTGTTAAATCATAACGTCTCACAGTCAGGCAGCAGATCACTGACTTTACTTGTGTTTGTGTCACCGCTGCATCAAAACCAGCTGCAAAAAACATGCAGCACGCTCTGATTTTCAAGTATGAGTGGTACATTTTTCAGATTTAACCCATAAGAACCCAGACCCAGTTATCCTTAAAGGAAAATGATGGGGGATATACCAGAGACCAAGTGGACCACATAGAAAACATTTCTGATGTGTTTAAAAGAAAAAATACAACCCCCTAAATGTCAAAGATCTGTGATTTGACATATATGTTACCTTGAGTGTTTATGGAATTTATATTTATGATATTATCTCTAAACTAGACACCTTTTCTTCTTACAGAAACACAAATTTTCCTTTGTCTTTGCATCTCTACACCATATATCAAAATTGTGACAGGATAGGATAGAATTATTTAATTATAATTGAACAGCAGGGTATATATTACTATAAAATAATTTAAACAGTGAAATTAATTGAGTGGCTTATTACCATTTTTGTTATTGTGACAAATACGTCACATCAGGTTTTCCATGACGATTTTTAGGTTAAAAACCCGAAGTGACATATACTGAACGTCTCAGTGATATTTTTGTTACTTGTTTTATATTAATTTGTTCAGGAAATATGGTCAGAACAGGTTAAATGTAATACAGGACACCCTATTAAAAGATTAGAATTGATAAATGGGTTTAAACTTAGCCTCTTAACAAAAAATAAGCTTTTTGAAATTAGCTACTTTTTCACATTTCTGTTTCCAGTCACAGCTACATTTTAGCTTAGGGATTTAATGAGTTAAGGTGAAGCATAAAGCTGAATATGGGAGATTCAGGAAAATTAAAGTGTTTGTTACACGTGTGTCACTGTGGGTTCTTATGGGTTAAACATTGTGTCTAATAAAACTAGTTTCCACTAGTTGACCTGCTGGTTTTGTGGCTCGGTGATTCTTCTCCTGTAATTCTCTCCACGTGCTGCCGTTCATCTCTTCTCTCAACTTCACCGTCTGTAATAGTGACATTCCTCTAACTGGATAATACTGGCATGATTTTTTTTTTTACTTTCACCAGAAATGTATTTTAGGCAGTTTGTGCTCATTACAAAATAACAAGCTTTTTTTTAAGAATTAGGTGATATGAGATTTTCAACGAATATGATCAAATAAACTATTTACATTGAATATAAAACTGTGTTACAATGGGAATTTTTCTTCTTTCTGAAACAGGTTTAATAAGTCATTAGTTGGTTAATAACACCACTGCAGAAAGTCAGTTTTTCTGACAATTTGTCTATGAAATGGAAGGTTTCTGTTGAATTATTACATTAAGAGCAGAACCTGTTAAAGCAATGTACACTACAGGCCAAATGTTTGGAAGCAAGATCAAATATCTACAAAAAAAAGATCAGTTTCATTGGTAAACCTTGCAACTAAATAAACATGATTATCATATAAAGAGTCACTTATAATAGTACATTTTTACTATAATTATCAGGTATTTGTGGGTTTTTTTGATTGCTTAGACTAGGGGTCAGTAACCTTTACTGACAGAAGAGCCATTGTCGGCCAAAATAAGAGAAAACAGTCAGAATGGAGCCACAAGTTTTGTGTTTTCATTATCTCTAAGCCAGAATCATCAAATTTACAAAAAAAACAGGCTTGAAATATTTCACTCTATGTGTAATGGATCTATATAATGTATGACTTTCACTTCTTTCTGAAATGATTGACCAAAAATATTGAACTTTTTCATGATATTCTAATTTTTTTTAGATGTACCTGTAGTTATTATGGATGCTAAGGTATGTGGTTGTATTGTGTTCAACTGGGAGATCCACCTTTGCTGACACAAATGGTTTGGACATTAGTTTTCATTAGTGGACACATTTTACATAAGTGTCCAAAATTAGCATAAAGTTCAATCAAGACCTCCGTAAAACATAAGTGAACAATAATATTTGAATTCTCTGCAGCACTGTTTTATCAGCCTGCATTAGTTTTAGCTAGGTATACCTCATAAACTGGCTGGAAGTAATTATAACACATCATAAATGCGTTTATGAATAGAACTATGATTGATCCCCCATGGATTACTTTTCCTAGCTGCTGGCTTATTACTCCATGAAGGTTATGTTTGTTAGTTTGTCAGCAGGATTATAGAAAAACGACTGGCCTGATTTAATGGAACTTGTTGAAAGGGTGCAGCATGAGCCAAGGAAGAACCCATTAAAATTTTTGGAGCGGATTTGTATCTTGGCGTGGATACGTTCATTATTTCTCACTTTTGCTGACATTGCAGGAAGGAGCTTGGCCTTGGTGCCTTCCAGTCTATTAATGAAACACTGTCAGTTATTATTAGAGATCCTGGTTAGATCCTGCAGAGCAGCATGCACAAACCAGAGGGTTCCACAGGTACGTCTGTCTCATAAATGTAAGAAATACACAAGTAGAGCTGCAACAATTATTCGATTAATCGAACAATAATCGGTTATTAAATTAATCGTCAACTATTTTGATAATTGAATAATTGGTTTGAGCAGTTTTTTAAGACAATCAGTCCAAATTCTCTGATTTAAGCTTCTTTAATGTGAATATTTCTGGTTTCTTTGTTCCTTTATGACAATAAACTGAATATCTCTTTGGTTTGTGGACAAAACAAGAGATTTGAGGACGTCATCTTGTGGTTTGGGAAACACTGATATTTTTCAACATTTTATTGACCAAACAACTAATCGATTAATCGTTTAAATAATCGACAGATGGAAATAATCCTTAGTTGCAGCCCTAGTTATTTTATTTAAAAATAATGTCTATATGACCATAAGTAGTAGTAAAAGTGTGATGTTTTGTTGTGACGAGAGTGGCAACAATTATTCGATTAATCGAACAATAATCGATTATTAAATTAATCGTCAACTGTTTTGATAAGCGAATATGGTGGTTTTAACCGTTTTTAAAGACAATACGTCCAAATTCTCTGATTTAAGCTTCTTCAATGTGAATATTTCTGGTTTCTTCGTCATCTTGTGGTTTGGGAAACACTGATTGATATTTTTCAACATTTTATTGACCAAACAACTAATCGATTAATCGATAATTGGTCCAAGGCAATCCAGACTCTTTGCATTTCTTGTTCCCCGCTGGTGGAACACACTACCAGTTCCAACCAGAGCAGGGGCATCCCACTCTACCTTTAAAAACCTCCTGAAGATCCAGCTCTTCAGAGAGCATCTTCTCTCCTAGCACCACACGATAATTCTACTCAACAAAGAATTGTCACTAGCACTTATTGATGCACTAATAGCTCTTATTGCACTATACCTTGTTTGTTTGCTTTTATTCTTCCTGTAAGTCGCTTTGGATAAAAGCGTCTGCTAAATGACTAAATGTAAATGAAAATAATCGTTAGTTGCAGCCCTATACACGTAAAAGAACTTTTGCCCTTATTGATCTCCTAAAGCAATTAGAGAAGTAATCAATTGAAACAGTATTTTATTACATTCACTACAGTATATCAATTTTAACAGATGCTCCAATTAAAACCTTTTTTTGGATCAATCCTTGAAAATACAGCTGCAGTAAAGTTTAAATCAAAAATATTGTTTCATGATATCTGAACGTATCCAGAGTGATGAACGATATGCTGTACGATTTCTTCTTATGCTGCTTTTCAAGGTGGGAAGTCAGTCAGTGTGACATTAAAGACATACTTTTAATTGAATATAAAAGTTATTGGCAATGGAAAACATGTACAGCTACAGTCAACTAAAAAAATTACTAACAAAAGCAACAAAAAGAGACAACCTGACATTTAAAGGTTGATCAGCTGATCAGTTTCCTGATATCAAATTAGTCACCGAAATAAGTGTTTAAGCTCAGTGTCGTACATTCCCGTAAATACCGGCGAGCGGATGTTATCTCACACAGTCCGTCAGGGTTTGGTGGCGCCCGGTAGTCAGAAGAGCTCGGAGGGGAATGCATGTTTGTAGAAGTGTACAAATACAATAAACGGGCAGCAGAGGTGTGATCATCAAGGTGCGTCCAGCTGTTCCAGTAAAGTTCTTCGTCTTTTCTCCAGCTCCCCTTCACTCAGCTCGCTGCCTGACGTGTCCCAGCCACCCTGAACACAACACACAGACACTCAGTAATGTATAAACGAGGAATGAAACGTGACTAGTGTAAAGATAAAAGGTGAATCATTGAGTTTTTCAAAGGACAACCTCCTCTTATTTCATCTCTCAGACTACACACGGGTAGTGCATTGCTGTCTGCTGTTGCTGTATTTCTTATGTAAAAAAAACACAGTCGTCAATGTCGACAGCCATTTAAAAAAAAAAAAATGCTAAAAATACAGGTGCATCTCAATAAATTTATTTATGTCAGTAATTCAATTCAAAAAGTGGTAATAACACATTATATAGATCCATTACACACAGAATGAAACCTTTCATGTCTTAATTTATTTAATTTCTTCTTATTATAATGATTATGGCTTACATTTAATGAAGACCTAAAATTCAGTGTCTCAGAAAAAAATGTATATTACAAAATCCAGTTCAATCCACTTTATTTATATGTCACGTTTATAGCAAACACAAGGTTTCCAAAGTGCTGCACAAAAAGATAAACATAATAAATAGATAACACAATAAAAAAAGATAAGACAATAAAACGATAAAATACAATAAGAATAAAAATAAATAAAATGGACAAAAGACCAATTTTAAAAAGTATGTTTAATATGCAAATGTTGACCTCTGAAAAGTGTCCATCTATATGACTTAATACTTGGTTGGGGCTATTTGACTTCATCTACTGGAAATGGACTTTTCCATCATATTCTAATGTATTGAGATGCACCTGTATATATATATTTATTTACAGAGAAATGAAGAAGACTCACCTCCTCTTTTGCAGCTTTTCTTTTCGGAGACTTCTGTTTGGAGTCTGAGCGAGATTTCCCCCGAGACTTGTCGTTCTCTTTATCTTTCTCTAAGTCCTTTTCACGCTTTCCATCGCGGTCTCTTCCTTTCTTCTCACCTTCAGAGTCTGGCGATGCCTGGTTGTTAAAAAACTCACCATCAGTGCACAAAACAAACACAACAGGGACATTCAGATTATAAATACATACTGGAGAAATTAATTTCAGGGGCTTCCTGTGTACTTACAGACTTGTGGCGTCTCTTCTTGCCCTTCTTCTTGTGCTTCTTGGATTTTTTATAGCTTCTCTCTGGTTTCAGGCAGAAAATATTGGTGTAATGTTAACAGTGCTGCAGTTCTTCCATACAATGATTAATAGATCTTCTAAAAGCCACTCACCAGATTCTCCACTAGACGAGCGTTCAGAAGGAGACTTGGACTGTGACCTCTTCTTCTTCTTGTGGTATTCCTCGTCCTCAGACTCGGAGCCCTGCCACAACATTTAAGAAGAGGAATTCAGAGTTTAACCTCTTTGTGATCTGACGGCCCTCTGACTTTTTGACACCTTCTTTCTTTTAGACGCGGTGATGGGCTCAGTTTTAAGCTATAACTTTAAAAACTGACATGGCCATTTCTAAAGGTGTCCCTCTACCTTGAACCTTAGAATATCTAAATGAAATATGGTTCTATGGGTTCCCATGAGTCTGCTCTTTACAGACATGTATGCTAATCCCATGCACGTTTGGCCAAAAATCAAATAGTTAGTGAACAAATAGTTTCTTATTCAGCACAAATATGTAATTTTTGCTTGCTGTATTAGAATATTTCTGCACACTAGGGCCCCTAAACAGTTGTGGAATTGCATAAACTGGGTGTGACTGGAAAGCGGAGACTCTTGTGGATTCAATTAACAGATTTTTTATTA
Source organism: Centropristis striata (assembly GCF_030273125.1). Lineage (NCBI taxonomy): Eukaryota > Metazoa > Chordata > Actinopteri > Perciformes > Serranidae > Centropristis > Centropristis striata. The sequence goes on from NC_081526.1 coordinate 7,318,316, forward strand.
GTGTGGTAATGTTATTCACCCTAGACCAGGGATGGGCGACTTAAATGCTGGAGGGGGCCACAATTTTTCACAGACACTACCACAGGGCCACATATAGGACCGTGCACTTCACCAGATATGATAAAACTGCAATTTAAAATATGTTAACAGTGCAGCAACTTAACATATTTCATGCTCAAATGCATGTATAACAGTATAAATAGGAATACAAAGCAAATAAAAATAACCACTTACTGTGATTTCTTTTTTTAGTGCAAGAACAGCAGACCAACATTAATTGCAAGAAGTAATTTTGTGCATTTTTACACTGCACTTTTAAGATTTCAAATGCATGTAGTTGTACCGAGGGCCACTTCAAGTGAGGGTGCGGGCCGTATGCGGCCCCCGGGCCTCAAGTTGCCCATCCCTGCCCTAGACACTCAAATTACTCTTCAGGTTCCCATCTTTCAACCAGGTACAACTTCTAGCTACCATTGACCTGCTATCTCCCCCTAAAAATCCACTGTCTCCCACCCACAATTCTCTATAAAAGGGGGCAGAATGACATGATATGGAGTAACTGATGTTATTGTTGTAGATTATTTACAGCTCATTGTCTTATCTAAGTGCTACGAACCGATCGAGAGCGGGATCGTTTCCTGTGGTGCTTCTTGGACTTCTTCGAGTGCTTCTTTGTCTTGGAGTGGTGATGTTGGCATTCATGCTGTTGGAAAAATAGACGTCATGTTAAACGTCACCTTGGTCATCAATATTGATAAATTCAGCCCACTTCCGCTGTCCAGGCAGAATTACCTCTAAGACATGCATGAAGTCTTTGAATATCCTTTTCCTCTCAGACTCCAGGGTCACGTCTTCAAAGGCCGACTCTTTTAAGAATCTCTCTCTGATCTGAAATGATCACAAAGGTACAATGAAGTGGTCCGAAATACAGTCAAAACACAAAAGACAAGCTAGTGGGCATCGTTTTTACAAGTTATTTAAAGAATAATTAGATCTAAATAGCTGGAAGAATGATGCAAATGATATTTGAAAAGATGTTTTTTTTGCATAAATGACGTACCCCTTCCCATGTGGTCTCTGGCTCCAGTGGTGGTGTGGCCTGCTTCAGCATGTTTTTAAAGGCCGCTTCTTTTCTTTTCATCTTCCTGGCCTCCTCCTTCTCTCGCTCTCTCTCTCTGGCTTCTGCTTTCTCCAGTAACTACACAGAAAGGTTGCAAAATGGGTTAACCTATTAAATATAAACAATGAACAATGAAGCAGGCAGAGTGCTGATACAGAAGCTAAGCAGTGGACTGCTGTGGACCGGGCCAGCAGAAAAATGTCTTTTAGCCAGCTAGAAAAAGGTGGATGTAGGACTCTTACACTGTTGAACGCCAGCTTTATGTTGCCTGCATCCAGTGTGGTGGCTCTCTTGTCTGAGCTGATGACTGATCCAAAGTCCTCAAAGCTTGTGTTGACTTCCACCAGAAAGCCTTTGTCCTGACAGAGCAAAGGAAGAAAACAGAACAATAAAATATCACAACAAACCTTGTAAAAAGAAACATTGATATGAGCAGATGTGAAAAGAACAGTTTGTTCCTGTGACACTGTGCCACATATAAATGAGATTTTCACCAGAGGCACAACCATCTTACCTTAAGAATATCTTTGATGATCCTCTTTTCATCATGGTAGCGGGCCTTCAAGTCTTCCACGTAGAATTTGAACAGATCTAGAGGAGTGGAGCCTGCAGAACAGACAAGAGAAGTCAAAAGATGTACACTTTACACAGTGGTGGAAGAAATCTGTTTTATATATCGTCACACTTTTTGTCTTTTTTTTTTGCCTAAATCATCTGTTCATGCCACCTATGGTAAAATCACCTACATCCTCAGTTGATCAGATCATGTGATTTTACACCTTTAAGATAATGGCCTATGTCAAGTGTGTGACTTAAGCGGATTTATTATGCCTAAGTCAAAATAAAATGTGGCTTAGGCAATTTTTTGAACATGCCTTTGTGACTTAAGCAAGATATGGTAACACTTTATTTTGAAGGTGTCTACGTAAGAATGTCATAAACATGACATGGGATGTGTCATGAACATTAATGACACTTTGAAGTAACATTAATGCTCATGATACTTGTCATGTCATGTTTCTGACAGGCTTGTGTGACTCTTATGTAGACACCTTCAAAATAAAGTGTTACCATATCTTGCTTAAGTCACAAAGGCATGTTCAAAAAATTGCCTAAGTCATTTATTTCTCTTAAGTTACATCATTTACACACAGTGTTATTACTATGCCAATAGCCACCCTTTGTTACATCCTTTTTAGTGAAATGATCAATAAATGTCATATGTTACACTTTTGATGAAGTTTTTTGTGTTTCCTGCAAAACTTGAAAAAATGAGTTCGGTGATGATTTTAACAGGGTGACAATATTCCAAATATATTAATGGATTATTATTATTATTATTGATGCATTTATGTAAGCAGTGTTTGAATTTTCTCGAAGTAGGGCTCATTTAAACTACTTAATATTCTGTTATGAGGTTTAATTTTTTTTTAAATGTCTCATGTTTTTTATGTTACATTTTTGACCTAAAAAAAAAAACTAAAGCTGTCAGCTAAATGTAGTGGTGTAAAAAGTACAATATTTGAGTAGAAATATAGAGTTACATCAGATGGAAATACTCAAGTAATTCGAAATTATACATAAGTAGAGTACATGAATAAATGTACTTAGTTACTCTCGACCACTGACTATGTTTTATGCTGCTAAGTTGCAAAAACAATCAAAATCGTGAAAATATTAACACAGGAATCTGTGTGCTGAATGTTTTGTTGAATGTATAAGAAGCTTCTGCATCAGCGCCCTGCTGTGCTTCATACAGTATTCACATCCTGAGCTGTGTATGTTTTATTTCTGTGTTCATGTTTTGTTGTTTGCGCGTCCACGTGTGTCGGAGCGTTCAGCTGCTGTGGACGTGTGAAGCCGCGCGTGCTGCGGCCGGCTGTCCTACCCGGCTGGCCAAGCATGTTGGCAAAGCGGATGTCTGAGCTCAGGGTCGGGTACATCTCCATCCAGGCAGACATGGAGTGAAGCTGGCCGTGGTCGTGGAGCTCGTCCAGGAATTTCTGAGAGAAAAACAACAAAATATGATTTCAGGACAGAAACTGATATCCAAATAGAATTTGTCCCTTCTGTGACTTGGATTTGGATTTTTATTCAGAGTTCGTATTTTTCGTTCGTTTTTATACCTTTTCCCAGATCAAATTCAAGCACTTTTCAAGCACTTTCACATCCATTTTCAACCTTTTACACCAGTAACATAAAATAAACAAATACTATAAACTATATACTTTACTTTTGCAATCTGAAACATTTAGGACATTAAGTAACCAGGGTCTCTCTGCAGGTATTAACAAGTTAAATTTAAGACTTTTTAAGACCATATTGAATACAATTTAGGACCCATTTCACATTTATACTGGCAAAAAGTACAAAAGACATGAAGGAAAATCGGAGGCTCGAAATTACTTGCAAAGTACAGGTACATCTAAAAAAATTTGAATATTGTGAAAAAGTTCAATATTTTTTATTTCAGAAAGTGAAACTTGTATATATTATGTAGATTCATGACACACAGAGTGAAATATTTCAAGCCTGTATTTCTTGTAATTTTGATGATTATGGCTTACAGATAATGAAAACACAAAATTAAGTGTCTAAGAAATTTTGAATATTACATAAGATCAATAAAAAAATATATTTTAAACACAAATGTCAGGCTTTTGAAAAGTATCTTCATTTCTATACATCAATACTTGGTTGGGCTTCTTTTGCATGAATTACTGCATTAATATGGCAGACTTTTTTTACAATATTCTAATTTTCTGAGACACTGAGTTTTGTGTTTTCATTATCTCTAAGCCAGAATCATCAAAATTACAAGAAAAACAGGCTTGACATTTCACTCTATGCATAATTAATCTATGTAATGTATGAGCTTCACTTTCTAAAATGACAAATTGACAAAAAATGTTTAACTTTTTCATGATATTCTAATTTTTTGAGATGTACCTGTATATGAATTAATTCACAGCTCAAATTGTGACCAGGCTGCACAAGTTCTTAGTTCAGTTTTGTAGTTATGTTATAGCGTCCTCAAAAAGCGAAACATTTAAAAGAGAGACTGAAGTTTATGCATTTGTTTTAAATTAAAGTAACGTGAATACATTTTTAAATTTTCAAAAATCATATTCAAGACATTTTAAGGCCTTAAATTCAAGTTATTGGATTATAAACGCTTTAAGACTTTTTCAGACCCTGCAGATACCCTGGTAACATTTCTCCCCATTTTTGGAGATGCCTGTTTTGTCCCTCTCACCTGGAAGGCCTCTCTGTTCTTGCGCTGTCGTCTCCTCTCCCTGAGAAGAGTCTTCTGTTTCTCCTCTTCCTCCTCCTTCTCCAGCGCCCGGATGTGCTCCTCAAAACAAATGAGGGCATCTTCTTTGTCCATATCTGTCAGAATGTAACAACAGCATCAACAGGGAGAACTGAGAACAGTTCACACACACAGAACGTGGTGAATCTAGGGTTGTTTCAAACTAAAGGAGATCAAATAAAGACTCATACTCTGAAGCTCTTCATCCTCTGCAAAAGTGGGGTTGTCCAGCAGGTACTGCTGGGCCTCGGACCAGGTGGTGCGGTACGTCACGTTGGCCATGTTGTCCAAAATATTCTTCAGAGCTTCCCAGTTCCTCTTTCGTAGCTGCTTTGCTTGCTCCTGGAAATGATTGTGTTAAGAAGGAAACCAGGATGTTAATTGTGTCTTAACATACTATAATTTATGATACAGGAGCTTGAACGACTCTACATCATTATGATAATCATGCAGACTGAAAATCTTTAGGGCTGTAGCTTAGAAAGCTTCAAACGTTGACATTCAAATTCAAAATCAACAATCCAATACTCAAAATTTTTTTTCCCTTTTAATTATCAGGCTACACTAATATTATCAGCATTATAATATTTTTGAAAATTAGATTCCAGTGGTGACTGCGTAGGTTTGTCTCCAATATTACGACTAATGATCAAAACAATTCCAATAACTCCTTGTGCTTTGTAAGATCCAAACAGATTTGAAACTTAATTGGTTTCAAAATTAACAACATGTTTATCTCTCTCTGCTTCAATCCAATTTTGTTTTGGTGTGTAGCCTTTTGAAAACATTTTCACTTCGGTCAAAAAACGAGTTGAGGAGTTATATTCATTAAAGGAAGCTGATTTATACTGCTTGTCTTGCTGCAGGAGATTAATTTACATTTTATTTTTCCATAATTATTTTCTATTTACTGTACCCACATGCTACTGTTTTTTTTCCATTTCTGTCGTATCCGGGCAGTTCTGTGTGTTTTGTGTTAAAAAGAAGAAAATCTAATAAAAATATTTTTCAAAAAAAAGAAAGCTGATATAATTAAAAACATTAGCTCATCTAAAGCAATCACTCACTTTATTCAAATTAAGGATTTTGTTCCCTTTTCTTAAGGGGGTGTCAAAGCTTTATTTGAAAACATCATCAGATGTTTTGAATGTAAAAAATAAGAAAAAGAAGAAAGATATTGGGTAGAGCCCTAAAAATCTCTCGACAGACTAAGACTCTAAGTTGAGTTTTGGCTCGGCTGTGGAAACAAAGTATGGCTGGGCGATATATCGATATAAAAGATATATCTTTAAATGTGATATGGAATTAGACCATATTGCATATATTAATTTTCAATATTTTTTATTCCATTTTTTATTCTGTCTTTATATATAAATGATGCCCTTAGGGGACAAAACTAGGGTTTGTCATATTTAGTTATTTTGTAATCCGTCCAGTCCGTTATTCTTTTCTCATATAAATATATTTAATTCAGAAAAAGATTGGCCTATTTTATTTCATAGACTGGTTTTATTTAAGATATTTTTTATTTAAATGTGCACTTTATGGAGCTTTGATTTTTTTGAAAAAAAGGTTCTCCTGTTGTTATAAAGTATTTATGTTCACTTAAATAAACGGTTTCAATAAAACTACTTGTAACATGTCATATTTGGCTTTGACTTTGACTGAACATTTGCTCTGACTTTGTGATAAAAATATCGGGATATATATCATATATCGATATTCAGCCTAAATATATCGGGATATGACTTTTGGTCCATTTCGCCCAGCCCTAGAAGAAAGCCTTACCTTCTCCTTCTTAGCGAGGTAGAACAAAACATCTTCATAGATCTCCAGCCTGTCTCTCTCTGGTACACAGCTCCACACCTCTTGCTCATTGAACATCTGTTCTGCTTTCCTAGATTGCAAGTACACACACACACACACACACACACACACACACACACATTCTCATTTAGGATATTTTCATAAAATAACCCACATGAGGGCAGCATTTCACAGGCCAAATTTACCTCTCACACATTGGTTTTTAATGCTTAGTGCTAGCCATCAGAGTCACAGCTGGATAGCCACATCTCCATGAAAACAGAGTAGAAGTAAACTCCTTAAGAAGTGCAGCTGTGTTTCATGACGTATACTGAAAATATGTAATTTCCTTGAAGTAAAATAATGTATTAACTGTGAGGACACACACACACCCACACATCCACACCCACACCCACACACACACACACACACAGCCTCTCTTTTCAGTCCAGCTGCCTGCTGTGTGCCGTCAGATTACAGCCCCAGTCACCACAACAACCCCAGAGCCAGAAGAACTCTGGACCTGGCTCGTTGTCAAGGTCACCAGTCAATCAGTCCGTCCCCTCTGTCCGCCACGGTGACTTTCATACAAATGCCAAACCAAAGAGTTCTGGTGAACTGGATCTCCAGCAAGACCCAGGACCAAAACTGAAACCTTTTTAAATGTTGTTGGCATCATTTCTAATGCATAACCCCTTACTGCGTAGTTATGAGTGGTCCCAGACAATGAAAAAATACAAATAAAATGTCCTCCTAGCATAGAAATGAAGGAATATTTGGTAGAACAGGACTGATGCTGGTTAAAAAAAAAAAGGTTTAGTAAAAGTGTAAATTAATTCTCTTTGGGGTTTTTTTGTTCACTCACTCAAAAACAAAAATGCATCAAAGCCAATGATGTTGCTAGTCATTGACATGACAAAAAAAAAATAGCAAAGATTACAATTTATATACAAAAAATAAAACATAATGCCACTATATGAAACTACAGTGGCATTATGTAAACAAAGTGGCATAAAAAAAGAGTTAAACTTCTGGAAATTAATGAATGTTTGATAGTGATGATTAGGAATTAACTTGATTAAAAGATCTAATTTAGTGATAGTGGAAGATAATATATATATAAAATAACTTTACGTAACTTTTTTGACATACATTTTAGTCATCTAAGGACAGCAGGGCAACTTTTTTTAAAGTGAGACACAGATTAACAGTGTTACAAAAGCTAACGGGTCACAGCAGTTCCAGAGGAAGCTGTACAGTGCTGTAACTGCATGATGGCGTGCACAAGCTGTAGGTGACCTTTTACTGATCCCATCTGCATAATCATATTGACAATTCAGGGAACCACAAATCAATACGGAAAAACAACTTTGCGAGGTGACTGCTTCACTTACTTGTATCTGGTGGTGGATGTCATCTTGTCGTGGTTCTCCAAGAACCTTTGAAACGTCTCTTTGGACTCCTTATATTTAATTCTGGCCTCCTCTTTTTCTTCCTTCTCCGTTTGGACTTTGTAGGCATTGAACGCCTGCTTCTTCTCGCTCAGTTTGGGAAGTGCGCTTTGTTGACAAAAGAAAGTGAGAATTCGAGGTCAGATGTGCATTCTTTATTATTAATTGTTGGATCAACTGATCCAAGAAAATATTGTACCTGTAGCGAGGATCATTGATAATCATTTTCATAGCCTGTTCCCAGGAGGAGTTTGAGGACACACCCTGAAACACAGAAAATAACATTTAAAGTCAGGATGGCCTGTACTCTAAAACTGACAAGTGAAATTTCAAAACAACAGATCAGGGAAAATGAATAGTTTTATTTTCCTTTGTGGGGAAAATGCACGTGAGCCAGGCAGAGGAACAATGAGCTCTGTTGCTTTGTCTCCTAGAAGATAACACATTTCCCTAATTACTAATAGATGCTTGGTTAAGAGGTGTGGAGAGGCAATAATTCAAAGAAGTGCTACTGAGGACTTATGTAAGCGCCCTTTCTGCCACTTGCCTCTCTCGGGGAGTGACTCCTTCATCCATTATGGACTGATTCCACCGCGTGCCTCTGTCTTGTAAATTGTCACAGTTATTCTAACTCACTGAGGCATGCCACTTTCTCTCACTGTCTTAATCCCAGCCAGCCCCGTGCCTTTGATCCAATAGAGCTAATCATAAAGACAGCGCCATTAAGATCTTGCTGGAAATGGCAAGTAATCTCAGAGGAGAGCTTTGTGCACAAAATTAAAAACAGCCTAAATATAGCAGCATTCAAGGTAGGTGGTGCTAGGCCGCCTTGCGACACAACACATCCACAGCAACAGGAGGTGAAGCTTAACAACTGAGCTAAGACCTCCCAGGGGCTCATGAGGAGGGACAAGGATTAGATCCAGATGATCGCAGTGCAAAAAGATGCGCTGGTAACACCTCAGGCATTAGAAGAGAATGGTGGGATGAAATTAGCCTTAAAAACAGACTTCTATGTGTAATAGTGTACATCTCGATCATCAGGCTAAGGCAGGGTTCTTACACCTCTACAAAGTCAAATTTAAGCACCTTTCAAAGATTTTCTAGGTGAATTTTCAAGCTTTTCCGGCACCTTACAGTTGTGGTAAATGACATCTTTATATAGAGTTTACTGCTAATTTCACTTCATCACGTTAAACAAATGTATTGCGCTATAAACAGCCCAAATTATGTTTTTTTTTACTGCATTCTACATATTTCAAGCAGCTTCAGGCAATATATATTCAGGCTCCAAGCACTTTTCAAACCTTAAAAACACGTCAATTCAAGTATCTAAGGATTTACCATAATAATCCCTCTCAATCATCACTAATGACTCCATTGGTAGTGTGTGGCGGGGTCTGTATCTGTGGAGAGCCTGCCCTCTGCATGTATTTTCTCTTTTCATTTAATTTTGTTGTGTTCTGGACGTTTATGGGCGTCAGCTTTTGGCCATTGGGTGTTTATCCCCCAGCCAATAGCTGGGCATGCATCCAAGACGAAGCTATGAAAATGGCGAACATAGTGCAGAAAAAACGCAAATAAACGCCAAGCAGACAAAGCTCATTCCAAAATGAGAGTCTGGGATTGGCTTTCAGTGGCTGGCGAGCACCATGGTCAGAGGGCGAGCGCTTCTGGTGCCGCTGAGGCCAGGGAGGAGGAGCCAACTTTGAATATTCTGTTCTTTTCCTACTCATTGTATTAACAGGGCTGTAGCGTGCTCTTTATTAGCAAACAATATTTTATCAACTTTAAACAGACAGCACTTTTTAAAAACATTTGGTCAATTTTTTTACATTTTTGAACAGGATCACAATGAAACTACACCCAGCCCGACTCAAACCTACAATCTTTGTAGCTGCCGTGGAACTTACAAGTTAAAGTGTAAAGTATTTATGGTGCTGCTCACAGCTACAGCAAAAGCATATTAATGGATCCTAATGTATGTCCAGGTAGGCGTGCTGATGGTTTTTACATTTGACCTACTAAATGTCAGGTAATGTGAACATGCACTACAGGCTGACAGCGACAACATGGCCGCTCCTACAGCGTGAAGCCCCCAGTTCACCTGCATGTTAACGCTATTTGACAGCATGACTCACCTTCTCCTTCAGCAGCTCTTTGAAAGCCTGCTTGGCCTCTTCCTTCGTGTTCCATTTGTAAGTTTTCTTCTGAAGTTCTGGCCGTTCTTCTTTTACCACTTCGACACTGCGAGCAAAGCAAGACGTTAATGCATTTACTTAGCATTGTGTTTGCATGAAGCATTTAAAACATGGAGCATTAAATACATTTATGAGACACAAAAATAGGCCTCCCCATCCATGAATACATTAAGTTGCAAGAGTGCCGTGTACATAAAGCCAGTGTCATTATGTCTTGATGTATATGGTGTGTGTGTGTCTGGGTGCTGGAGACAGCACCCGTCTCTCCATCAGACAGAACTGTTTACCTGGCTGTGGCCTCCGTGGCGGCTGAGCTCTCTGAGGACGCCACAGGTGCATCTGCAGTCTTGACCTCAGCTGCGTGATGCACGGCCGCCTGAGACAGGTGTTCCTCTGAGACCGCTGTTGCAGTTTCTGCTTCCATTACGCTTGACATAGTGGCTGTATTATCTGCTTGCACTGCAGGAGCTGCTGCGATGCCAGGAGCCATTGCCTCAACCGTTCTGAAATCACACCATGAAGGGTCAAAGCGTTACACACCGTCGGACGCCAGGACAATGTAGCTGACTGGAACATAAAGGGTCACTACATGGAAATTAAAAATGTTAAAATGAACTAAAAAAAAAAGGCTTTTGATCACGGAGGGAGAAATCATGTTTAACAACTGCTGTATTTGTTGTTAATAATACATAGTGCCGCAGTGAGGAGTAAACGAAGGTAAACAGGAAGCTCTTACCCATTCTCCTCTGCTTTGATCATAGCTGGAATAGACAAAAGGAGATAGCTGTTAGGGCACTTGTTTTCATTTCAAAGCATGCTGCAGATGAGAGAACAGCACAGAGATAAATGTACCGCAGGAGCCACAAAATGTTCCTGTATTTGTGCTGCCTGCTCTTGTACATCAATGATGTACCAGACCACCTCTAATGCAGGGCGTTTTCCGTCAAACAAGCCAGCGGCCTCCAATTCATCATGCTGTTAAAGGCTCAACCATGGAGCACAGCACAGCACAGTATGGGAGATCAGTGCACTCCTCACAACAGGTTTAACGTTAGCAGACAGCAGCTCTTTACCTTCCAGATCCTCCAGCTCTTTGGGTTTGGTCCATCTGGACTCCTTCGTCTGAGAGTTGTAGTAATAAGGCTTTCCTGTGTCTGACTTGTACTCCTTCCAAGGGCACTTAGACAACATTTGCTAAAGAAGGAGCAAAACAGAAGGGAGAATATTTCAGTTGTGATAACTCTTGAGATGTTAGGATTCATATTCAAAATGTCCCTTGGTTGGTGTGACTGCTCCATATGAGTCTCTATTTGAGGCTCTTTCACTGATGTTGTGATGGCTGTATTTATATTCAATTGTATTTAATTGTTTATGTTAACTGTGTTTAAATGTTGTAACTTGTCACTTTTTATGCTGCTTTCTTGGCCAGGTCTCTCTTGGAAAAGAGATTTTTTAAATCTCAACGAGACTTTTTACCTGGTTAATATATATATATATATATATATATATATATATATATATATATATATATATATATAAATATAAATAAGAACTCCTATATCTACTTTATTTGTATATTAGAGCTGCACCAAATAGTTTGTAGCTTTATTCATGGTGTTGATAATCAAATTCTAAATCAACATTTGAATGCTGCACAGCTTTTATTTTTGCATTTCTATTGATTATGTTCCAACCTGGTATTTCTGCAGAGTTGCAGAAATGTAAAATGTATTGAAAGAAAGATAGATGTAATCATTTTTAAAATTCACAACATGTTTCTGTCTAATTAAATACTCTGCTTCATCCATATTTGTTGGCATTCAGACACATTTTCACTGTGGTCAGAAAAATGTTTATTCTCCCAACTTGCCGCACACAAGGGAGCCACGCACCTGTGTTAACAGGGTAGTTTTTCAGCAAAGTGGGGAGTTATGTTAATTAAAGAAAGTCTATGAATTGAAAAAAACAAACATTTAATCTAATGAAGCACTTTTATGAAATTGAGGATTTTTTTATAAATTGTTTTCTTTCTTATTGTAATGATGTCATAAAAAACAAACATTTGGTACAGCCCTAACACATGTATCACTGACTGTACTTAGTATGTGCGACTTGTCATATACTGTATGTAAGAAGAGCCTTTTAAGGACTGCAGACGTGTAAAAAAAGTATGTGAATATAAAAGTAAATAAGCTAATGGTTGCCAGGGTTAGACATTAATCATGTAAGTAGGAAAGGTCTGTACCTCTGCAGGAGATTTGAGATCATCCGGTTTTTCCCATGTGGACTGCTTGGTCTCTGTATTGTAAAAATAAGTCTTCCCATCCAGTGATTTGTGTTCTGTCCACAGGGACTTCTGAGGCGGACAAAAACAACAAATACATCAGCGGTTTCAGGGTGAAATAAAAACAACTTAGACTATTTCAAATTGCTTTTACAACTCCAAATTAATATTGCCAGTTCTAAAACATACATCTTTCCATTTTCAATGTGCACAAACCTTCTTTGGCTGGTCTTCCTGTGGAGATCCATTTGTGGTGCTCTACATGGTTAAAAAGGAACAAATGAAATGTTGGCAGACTGCAGTTACTGAGATGACAGGAGACAAAAGTCTGGAGCTAATGATAAGAACTCTAAATTGTCAAAGTTGTAAACGTGCAATTACTGCAAATAAAGAAAAATGCTGTTACACTTACAGCTGTTCCAGGTGCAGCAGCTGTGAGGATAAAAACGCAAATCAGTCAGACGCTGTACTTCTAATGAACACAAAATATGAAAGAATATGATTTGTAAGTAAAATGACTAATTAAGGTTCTCACCTGTGGAGTCAACACCAGGCTGTGGGGAACAAAACATTTGTATTAGTGGATTATTTCCCCGAGAAACACTCACAAATCTGGACGTTTACTCTAACGCTGAATAATGAATTCAGCTGGGAATACAGACTCATCACTCACAATACACAGTAAGTGACAAAGCTTTCCCTAATTAGTACACTCCACAACTCCACACCCTCAAGATGCAAAAATATACTTGTGATGATAAAGTGGATGTCTTACAATATTCGAAGACGTGTGGATGTCACCAAAATAAATATATCAGATTGCTCATTTACATAACTTGCCTCACTATTAAAGAAAAATTAGCAGAAGAAAACCTCATGTGTTTCATTACGTCAACAGTGATTCACAGCTAAATTAAAGCCAAAACAAAAAAAAGTGACAATGAGGGACGTATTGCACGCAGGTGTTCATTTTAATTTTAATCATCCACTGTATTTAATCATGTTTCTCAGCTTTCATTTCAACGTGTCGTTAAAAATAGATTTTTTTTAATGGAATGACATCAAATCGTATCCAACAGTGTTACTTGGCAGTGCAAATCATTCACTTATAATTTCACAGGTTGCAGTGTATTTTTAAGGGGTGTGAAGCAGAGCAATGATGGAAAAAAAATAGTGAGGAAAGTTACCGGTCCCGTTGGTTGTACGGCCGCAGCTGGCATGCGAGGGGGCATCATCATCCCTGGCATCATAGGTGGCATCATGCCTGGCATCTAATAAAAGAAGCATCATGAAATATTCATCTGGCATTTCTGTGCCACCCAGTGCAGGAAGAAGTATTAAGACACAGTGTGAGAAAGGGTGTTGGTGTGGAAGGCTGCTTGCAGCTGGGGGGAAAGGTGAGAGTGAAACTGAGTCTGCTGCGATTATCCAATGGTGTGATGCCACAGCTTGGCATCTGTGAAGCAGCAACACACCAAACTACAGTCCCTCACCACCTTTTTAGACTTGTGTCCCTGGCATCTTGATCAAACACCCCCAAGTATCACACTTATTTATATACATGGCACGATCACATATGCTAGCTAAATGTTTCACAAATAAACTAAATTTAAAGAGTGTGTTTCCCTCAGCAGTATTCAGTCAGTCAGTCAGTAGTAGAGGTTCAAAAAGATGTAACAGTTCAATGGCATCTCCTCTGCCACAAGCTATACATAATAAATAATAGTAATACATTTTATTTATGGCCGCCTTTCACGTCACCTTACAAACACAGCAACAAACATTACATAAAACAGCAAACAAACATCTTCCTTCAGATGACATTTTTCAATGCTGAACAAGCTGAAGAACAGGGAAGCTAAAAATAAAATTTCTAATGAGCAGCAATGAGGTGATCATTAAACATTGTGCTCACCAAAGGAGGGACAAAATGTCCTCTGAATAAAAAACAAGTGCATGGAGCATGCAACCCTTATTGCTTACTTTTTTTTTTTTTTGTAAGTGCAACTGGGCAAAAACCACAAGTCACCTGTCATGATCAGACAGGTTGCAGATAAGCCAACATGTCCATTTTGTCAGATTAAGCTACCACTTTATCTGGAGGTAAGTTGATTGAAAATAATTGCACCATAATGTCAGTAATCATCACTCACTGCACAGGAAAATCCAGGAGTGTACACATCTGCAGCAGCTACAGTGGGTCAAAGGTACACCAGGAAGTCACTGTGTATACTCTGATGGATGTTCAGCATTTGCTTTTGATTATTTTCCAAGAAAAACCTCTTTCCCACTGGACAAAAAACCCACTAACACCCACTAACATCTGTCCTTTGTCTGTAGTGGGAAAGGTTACAATCTGCATTTATTCCCCGGACAAATTACTCTGCAGCACTCAAGTATTTATCAGATCCAGCTCTGATCAGCAGTAATGGAAACATGACACCAGGATGGACAGGCGAATTTTCCTCCTTTTTGCCGCACAATGCTATGACATGCTTTACATCCAACTTTATGCAACTTGCTGACATCATTCATTTCTCTCCCAGCGGTGCTTAAATATTGTTCCAAATTAATCTGCACCAAGTTTGAGAGAAACACCAAATAAATAACAGATATAAAAAAATAAGTACCCGCTGTTATACTTTCCCTGGCCTTCAGGCTGCTTTCTTCTGTATACTAACCCTGTTTACTGGTGCATTTTTGACAGTGAACGTGATGCCAAAAAGATGGAAAAACAGAAAGGCATACTCATCTTCTGGCAATCTGAAATGAGTCTATGGCCTATTTTTAGCAGCTTTTCCAGCATTTGAAAAATATACTTGCTCATTTTATTGGAAATGGTTATATGTTTGAATAACCTGAAATGTTATCTGTCTGAGCATTCATGTGTCACACCCATTTCCTTGTAATGTTGCAGCACTTTCAATGACCCATGTTCATTTATGTCTATTTTCAGAAAATTCAAAGGCCTTGGTTTCCCCCCCTCAACTTCATAAACTTTCAAGGATTTCAAGGACTCAGGAAACCAAGTACAATGCTGTAAAACTACACATGAGTCGACCAAGTGGCAAAGCAGTTGTATACAAACGGTTTCTTCTTTTAATACAGTCACAAATCAACCACTCGGGACTGTGCACTCTGGAGCAACATTAATTGTCTATTTTAAAGTAATAACATCTGCCATCTAACTTTTTTATTTATCTGCGTAGTAAGTCCTTGTTTGATTCAGAGCAGCAGAAACACAGGCAACTAAGTCCTTAGAATAAACAAATCCAACAAACTAGAGAGATAACTCAACAGGCTTCCTACAAGGCTCACCTGTCCCATTGGCGGTGCCCCCATTGGTGGCATTATACCAGGGGGGATTATACCAGGAGGCATAGGAGTCATGCTAGGTGGTCGCTGTCCCATAGGAGGCATTCCAATGGGAGGGAAATGAGGCGGTATTCCTGGTGGTCCCATCTAGACAAATTAATAGAGAGAGAGGAAAAGACGCATTCAATTAAACATTAATGAAAACCTTTGATATTTACTACTCTTAGTTCAACCCTGTATGCTGACTGGAAATTAGAGGTGTAAAGCTAATTGTCATGAATATCTGTCACTGACTTACAAACGGGGGAGGTATCCCTGAGGGCGGCACACCTGGATAAGGTGGCGCTTGGCTCGGGCCATTATTAGCGTCCGATGAAGACTGTCATGAATAAGAAATACCACACAGAGTTAGTGAACTCACAACAGCCTGTGGTGTAACACGTAATTAGCAACGTGCAGAATTCAATTAAGCCACCTTTGCTGTTTTTACGGATGTATTTTAAAATACTAATAAATTATTATTTTTTTCATGACATGCACAACCTAAATCTCAGTACTATTAGTTTAAAACGGTAGTATAAATTGCAATATTCTTTAAAAGGGGAGTGGACAAACTATAAGAAACACCTCTTAGCCTCCAAAATCATTTTAGTGTCGTGTACCTATATGGAAATATGTTGAAAGATTTTAAAAAGCACTAAACAATTTCCAAGCGTTACTCAGTCTGCAACACGACATTTGTAAGCACACAGGCATGGATTTTTCGGAGCAGAATCAGATTTGAGCAAGCAATTCCAATCATTCATGCAATTGTTTCTGAGTATGCTCCCTCAATTTCCTCCAGCTGTTTGGCAGCTGACACAATTTTTGACGAGCAAGCTGCAACAGGATGCACCTACATCTGGATGTTGGGGTCTTTTTAAAAATCCATTAAAGCGATAGGCAACCCATCATATGACTATTTAGGACAACATGTGATTTTATACCGTCCTAACTATACATGTATGTTGAGCTCTTAAGTCTGGTGATCCAACTGATCCATTTACCGTCATCTAGCTCATTCATGGTATGTTAAAATATGTAATAACTCTATATCAGCAGCACTCACAAGCATTAAGACAACCAGCAATTATCAGGATGTGCTTTATGGACTCTTGTTTGGCAGTTCAAGAAGATCATAATCATAGGGGTACTTTCAATCAATAAAGAACTTGTAAATTATTTGAGACAGTAGGCAGACACAGCGACCTTAACAGTACACTTTATATTGTGGTCCTCAGGTCACAGAGACCCGTTTCATGAGAAATAAATTACTAGTTAATTACACTGCTATACTCAGAAGCAGGCAGTAAAATAACATTGACCTCTTTAATATATCAAAGAAGAGTTTTCATTCAGGGTATTCAGACTGACTGTAGCTCCACAATTCCTCTTGCATGCTCAAATCATCTATAAATCATCAAGTACATGACATTGTCCTCGCATAAATCTGAATGTCTTGCCAATCTGGGGCCGGATTCACAAAAGTGTTTCTTAGATAAAACTTAAAAAAATCCTAATGAAAAAAAAATTAAGAATTCCTAAGAATGTTTTTAACTGCTATTCACCATTTTTTTCTTAAGAATTGTCGTATGTCTTAGTAACTTCTTAGTTTTCTCACTTAGGATGCCCTTAGATTTTTAACTTATGATCACTAGATCATTAATTAACTAGCATCAAATACAACAACTGCCTCAGTGATTGTGGGGGAACACAAGTATCTTTAATAAAACTCAAACTCTTTCAGTTCACTGTTTCTAGTAGTTCTTCTAGTTTTCTATCGTTACTTTTAAGTTTACTGTTCCCTTTTTTGGTTTGACCTTTTTTGACCTACATATCCTCCAGCTTCTCCTGCTCTACCTCCTTCAGCCTCTCC
Source organism: Centropristis striata (assembly GCF_030273125.1). Lineage (NCBI taxonomy): Eukaryota > Metazoa > Chordata > Actinopteri > Perciformes > Serranidae > Centropristis > Centropristis striata. Next base: position 7,335,721 of record NC_081526.1, read on the forward strand.
CCTTGTATCTCCTTCTGCATCTCTACTATCCGTCACCTGACAAAAATATATTGATGTATGACATGAACAGTGTGACAATTTGCGGTGTAACAATCATCAATTTTGATGATACGGTTATCGAGAAAAAAAACGTAGTTTCACAATTATCATGAGTATGGATGTATAAAATCACATTTGTAATCCGATCCTTTATTGTATTTTCCCTAAATCTTTGATTGTTGGTGTTTTTTTAAACAGTTGCTGCCTTTCAACACACATGAAAATAATGAATAAAAATAATCAAAAGTGTATCTCTTTGGCATTAAATATAAGCTTCTTTCTTTAAAATCTCTGTTGAGGTTTGAAGTTATAATAATAACAATAATATATTTTATTTATCAGCACTTTAAAACTCAAACACACTTTACAAGATTACTGAGAGCTTTGTAATTGATGAGGAGGATCTTGAAGTGGATGCTGCTTTATTGGGAGCCAGTGAAGGTGTTGCAGGATGGCTGTAATCTAAGTAATTTACACTTTGACTTCCAAAGAAGTCTCTTATGTCCACTTTCAAAAACGGCCTTTTGAAAAAAATGTAGGGGACATGTCCTCTGTGTACCCCCCAAAAACTATTATTATTTATTTTAGTATAAAAACTAACCTTAACTTACAATAACCCTATATATATATTAGTCTGGCTGACATAACTCCTTCATTTGTAAAGAAAGAAATATTACATAGAGTAATTTAGTTTTTTGGGACTTTATTGTGAGTTATATTGTAACTTTAAACTAGCGAGAATGCATAAACGTTACCAGAGTAACTAAGGTTACCAGAGTAACTATGGTTACTAACCGCCACCTATAGTGTTAGCTGTCTGACAGGCTCTAATAGCAATTAACTCTAGTTTCACTTTTTTAAAATCTACCTGGCGTTAATTATCATTAATAACAAACACCTGAATTATCCAATATCTTTCTTTTGGAGCTCGGTAATTTTAAGTTGCTAGGTAACTTCTACCGTATGAAATACTGCTCGGGCTGAATGACTACAGACTCTGTCTAAACCCTGGTGAAGAATAATGGTTTACGTAGAGCTAGCGCTAGAGTGTAGCTAGTTAGCTAACTGCTTAGCTGGCTAAACACGTCTTCTACAGGCCTTGGGTCTAAGTTTATAAGTATCGCTAGATGTACTTCCTCACGTTGTATATAACCAATACTATCTGCATTTAAGGGCTTTCTAATTCTATTTTATAATGACCATCAATTCCAGGACATAGTCGGGGCCATGACGATAAGTGTGCCGCTCTGTTAGCGCGGTGCTAGCACTACATGCTAACCGGTGATATTAAGGAACGAGCAGGTCGTTATAGCATTATAAAGACACAGAGTCGGTCATTAATCAAACGTTCACTAAGTACAGATACACGTATACAAATTACGGGCTTTTGCTTTACTGTAAACTATCTATTCTTTTGAATGGTAGCACTCACCATGTTGACGAGAGGGTCTGAACCTCCAAGACACTAGAGCACCTCTCAACAACGAGCCACACGATTGGTTCAACTCCATCCGGGACACTCGAGCACCTCTCAACAACGAGCCACACGATTGGTCCAACTCCATCCGGAGGTCAAAGGTAAAGACTCGGGAGCGTCAGTGTGCGGGACTCATGTGCAGGAATGCGCAATAAAGACAGAGTAAACTAACTCACTATATCGTCACCCAGTTAAAATAATTGCCTAACTCATTTTTTCAAGTTTCGCAGGAAACACAAAAAACTTCACCAAAAGTGTAACATATGACATTAATTGATCATTTCACTCAAAAAGGATTTAACAAAGGATGGCTATTGGCATAGTAATAACACTGTTTGTACATTATTGTCACACTGTTAAAATAATCATTTTTTGCCCAAATTATTTTTTTTGCCTAAACCATCTCCTCATCACGCCCACCACCTATAGTAAAATCACCTCCATCCTCAGTTGATCAGATCATGTGATTTTACCCCTTTAAGACAATGGCCTATGTCAAGTGTGGGACTTCAGCGGGACAAGAGTGACATGAGCGTGTCATAAACATGACATTAATGACACTTTGAAGTAACATTAATGCTCATGATACTTGTCATGTCATGTTTCTGACAGGCTTGTGTGACTCTTATGTAAACACCTTGAAAATAAAGTGTTACCATACCTTGCTTAAGTCACAAAGGTATGTTCAAAAAATTGCCTAAGTCACATTTTATTTTGACTTAGGCATAATAAATCCGCTTAAGTCCCACACTTGACATAGGCCATTATCTTAAAGGGGTAAAATCACTTGATCTGATCAACTGAGGATGGAGGTGATTTTACTATAGGTGGCCGGCATCATGAGGAGATGATTTAGGCTAAAAAAAAAAAAGGCAAAAAATGATTATTTTAACAGTGTGATGATAATGTACACACAGTGTTATTACTATGCCAATAGCCATCCTTTGTTACATCCTTTTTGAGTGAAATGATCAATAAATGTCATATGTTACACTTTTGGTGAAGTTTTTTGTGTTTCCTGCGAAACTTGAAAAAATGATTTAGGCGATTATTTTAACAGGGGGACAATATTGAAACTGTTACTCATTTATTTTGGTACTGCCCCTTTGTCCAAGGTCTCTGGATTGATATTTGTAGCTTTATTGCAAGTAATGTTGATAAAGATTTTAAGTTGTTTTGGAGTGATGTACTATTTGGGCTCTCTGACTTTAACAAAAATAAAGAAAAAGTCAATCAAATATTTATTATAAACCTCATCATACTGATGGTGAAATTTCATATTCATGAATGTAAATTTGCTTGAAGAAAACCATCTTTTGTTGCCTTTCACAATGAGGTCAGGCAGTACATCGCTTGGTTAGCTGGAGACCTGCAGGTTTGCCACCCGTGACCTAATCTTTCCTCGTCTAGGCCTATTTGCATATGTGCGTCAAACAGCCCGTAGGCCTACATAGGCCTATTTGCCATGGGATTTGGCAGTAATGGTTGAAAAAGTAACAGACCGGGGAACATAGGACCCTTTTTGGGGAAAGCGGGGAAAAGGGGTCCTATGTTCCCCAGTTTCATACAAAGAGGGGAACATAGACACGCTCCCGGTGAAAAATGCAAAAACAGATCCCACTTTTGTGATTGCAGTAAAAGTTGTTTTTGTGTTACTGAGATTGTATCCACTTGGTGGTGCATTGTTTATACATGATAGCATTTCTAAAATTGATATTTTTTAAATTTCAGTATATCACCATGCTAACATCACGTACTAAATCATGATCACTGCACCATACACTTGCCAATACCCTGCTGTAATAATGAAATGTGATAAGTAATTCAAAAGACAGATGAAATGATTTGTATATATCATAACTGCTAAACATAGACACACTGTCAAAGATAGATCAGATAAAAAAAAACACAAAAAAAAAACATGTATAACACATATAGAATAGACATAGAGCTACATTTTAAGTAGGTATAAAAACAGCAAATAACAAAAACGGGTCAGTTCAGTCAGTACCTACAGGTGTACCTACTGTATGGGATCATAGTAACTGTACTGTACAAGTGGTGCAAAGAACATTGCCATACAGTCTATCCTGGATGGCAACACAATAAGGCAGGGGTGTCAAACTCTGGCCCGCGGGCCAAATTTGGCCCGCAGTGTAATTTTATTTGGCCCGCGAGCCAATATCAAATTATTATATTATTATTGTACTATAAAAGCTGACCCGCCGGTATTATACGCCGCATGTACCGCTAATACTAGATTTATTATTGTTATTTTATTTTTAAATGTATTAACCTGTTGAAAAACTTTATTTTGATATTTAAATCAGAAGGATGCAAATAGAAAAGAGGCATACGATTTTTATTTCATTTTTATTTAATAAATTAATGACATTGATGTGTTTTTTATGTGTTTTTTTTTATAAGTGTTGCTGGTTCCATATTTAATGTTAAAGCAAAACATGTTTGGTATATATTAAAAGATTTATTTGTTCAATGTTGGCCCGCGATTTTATTCAAGTTTAAAATTTTGGCCCATTGTGTATTTGAGTTTGACACCCCTGCAATAAGGCAATGCACTGTATACACAGTAATGGCTTTTGTGTATGCTGTATATGTATATCTGTTCTACAGCTTGCATAGACAAGTTTTACCACATCACAGCAGTTTTCTCGTACTCACTAAAAGGGGTCTATTGTTTGAAAAGTTGGATATTATGCCATTAAGAATTGTCATTATGACCTTAATTACATTCTATGTTAGATAATCCACTTATTTGCAATCCTCACCCTGATGATACAGCATCCTTTGCCAAAGAGGTTGTTCTGTGCTCTGTTACAATGAGTGAGTTTGTCCCCTGTTGTTTTAGATGTTATAACAGGTATCCATTTCAGAAGCTGGAGTGGCTTGTGTTCAGACACAGCAAAATTACCTTGGTGTATTGGGGATCATTTGGAGAAGTGGCTGTGATTTTCCAATTATTGGCTTCTGTGACAGTGTTCTCCTGGCAGTATGTAGCTGGAATGATTCCCAGTGATGGGGGGGGGAATTAGAAAGTGGTCAGACTATACACTTTTTACCTCTTTAAGTGCCATTCACATGGCTGTCGTCGTCATTCTTTCTTTGTTCCTTTTGCTCCTGCAGCCTTATATTTTTCACTCAAAACAAGGTTAAGCAGTAGCTCACCCATTATGAGGGTTATTCAAACAGAAAATTAGGTTGATGGCCTACTGAACACATTGATTTTCATTTACTGCTGCTCTGTAGAGATGCCATGTGCACTGTCTTAAACATTTTGAATGACTATGGTATGTATCCAAGATCTTTTCAAAACGGATATGACAGATGTATGTGATGTGCAGCTTCTCTATAAGCTGCTCAGTGCCGTTGTTTACTGTGGAGTTGTCCCTGGGATTGAGAGTGCTATTGAAGTGTGAAGCATGCAACACAGAGTTGGGAAACAGATGAGGCCACACTCAAGGTAGACCGCAATAAAGTCTGATGTATTTACTGACAAGTGCAGGAGAATTTCCTATCCATTCTCCTAACAAGGCAAAAAGACAACAAGGCGACAGTGAGAGGCAGTGATTGATCGAACTTCAACATAATGATGGGAGTCAGTCAACCACAGAGCATCACTTCTTCTTCTCCTTCTTCTTCTTTAGGGAAACAAACAAACAAACATAAGCCGAGCCATGAATCAACACCGTTGCATAGCTGCAAATGTTTTTGGATGGGCTGAGTGATGAAGAAGAAAGATTAGCCTATTTAAAAGCAATGTTAAACTCAGGCCTAGAGACTAGAGAAAAGTTGAAAAGAGTTAAGACATTTCCTCAAACTGGTGTTCTCAACAAGTATTTAATCCTCTGGAGTCGTGATCAGATCATGCAACGTTTTCAAAGCGCTGTAAAAAAAAAAAAAAAAAGTCACATAGAGCACTGTTGTCAACTTCAATCCAAATTACAGACTTGAAACTTTCATCAGATTTTTGTTTCATGCTGCTCGGTCATGTAAAACCAAAGATATGATAGTTTAAATCTGATAGTACAAAAATATTTATTCAAGCGTAAAAGAAGGATGGGACGAGGCAGGCAGTGCATTTTACAAAATCAGCTAACACTATTCCTATAAATATACATGTTTTTATCGGAATTTATTGTATATAGTTGTTTTTTATTTTAATTTCATCTTTATATGTTCATAATTGCAACCTACGTTTACATTTAAAGATCCAAAGCAGTTCATTGAGCATATTTGTGGTTTTTATTGTAATTAATAGTATAATTTTATGTCAGAGTTCATGATTTTTGTGTATTTTTGGGGCTCAATATGTTAATAAAGTAGGTTAAAGTGAATCAGATCATGATGAAGTTGTGCTGAAAAAATGGATACCAAACATGAGTATAATAAACATTTTGTATGTGGTAAAGGACAAATAGGCTCAGACTCCAGAGGGTTAAGGGAGAAACAAACTACAGAAAATAGTGAACATGGCCTCTAAGATTTTAGGGAATCCACAGAATCATTTGAGTTATCTTTATGACGAATTAATCAGAAGTAAAGCTGATGGCAAGGAAGAACCTATACAAAAAGTCCTTTGTCCCAGAAGCTGTCAACGCAATAAATAAGGCTGGTCTTAGACCTACAATTGTAAACTTGATTTGTTGTTGATTTGTGGTGTGCTTTTATGAAATGATGTACTTGAATGGGTGATGTGTGAAGTACAGTTATTGCTGTAGGCTATTTTATATTTTTCTATCCTTGAAATGTTTTCTTTATTGTGTCACTATTTGTTCTGCTGTTTTGAGACATGTCTATGGTGAAACCAAAGAGGAATTTCCACTCAGTGGATAATAAAGTTTTTGTATTCGTATTATATGGTAAGCTATTTATTTTCAGTGTGATTAATTAACTTTCATACATTAATCCAAAAAGCTAAATAAATAATGACAATTTAAGTTTAGTTGAGATGCAAAATACTTGATAACAGACATATTATATATTATATTATATATATTATATATATTATATTATATATATTATTATTTATAAAAAATAAAAAAATTGATATACTGTATTCAAAATGTTATTTTAATTTAATGTAACTTTAATGTAATTTTGTGACATTGGTTATATAACAAAAGATTTGAAATTAAAATTTAATTCAGGACATTTTAGATTGAATTATATTTCCAACTGCAATTGATTAGGAAAACATTTAGAATTTTTCTTTATTGAAAGTTGATTGAATCTGATTGAAACCCGATTTTTAACCCGTTACAAGTACATTTTTATTATAGAAGACAAAAACATTAACCCTCTGGAGTCCACTAACGCACCGGCGCAAGACTTCTTCATGACGTTGCAACGTAAAAATTAAGCAGCATGGAGCCCTGCTGTCAGCTTATTTAGAAGTTTCCATGTCCAATTTAGTGCATCAACCCTTTTTCAGCAAAGGTAAAAAAAAACAAAAAACACATCGACCAAGTGTAAGTTTTTGAAGAAGTTTTCCCAATTTTGCAGTTTTGCATTCTTTGCATGTTTTTTTGTGTGATATTCGTAAATTTTTGTGGGTTTTTTTATGTGTATTTTGTCATTTTTTGTGTGTTTTTTGTCATTTTTTGGGTGTTTTTTGTAAAAAAAAAAAATTAAAAAAAAAGTTTGTGTTTTCGGTGAGTTTTTATGTGGGGGTTTTTGTAAAAAAAATAAAATAATAAAAAGTGTTTTTATGTGTGTTTTTGTAATTTTGTGTGTGTGTTCTTGGTGTGTTCTTGTGTGTTTTTTGTGTTGAAAATGTTGATCCAGTAAGTCAAAATGAAAAAAATAATAATCAGGTCATATAGGTGAGGTTGTGCTGAAAACAATGATACCAACATGACATGGTGAACACTTTTTAAGTCGTTTATACAGGCCGACAAAACCGATAAATAGCCCCAAACTCCAAAGGTTTAACGCTGTTGAAGCCTATTTCTGCCAATGTGGGGAAAAAAGATCCTGTAAGACCTAGAAAACTTAAACTTGTAGAGCTGCTTGCTGTGGTGCTTCGCTGCCTTCTACCAGCAGGGGCGCTGTACTGTAACATGTCCGTACCTCACCGCAGAGAATAAGAGAAAAAAGACTTTCCCAACAGGAATCAATAAAAGACGTCTTACACAAATCAAACATCACTCTGCCTTAAGTTTTAAATTGAAACTTTTATTGATCTCATCATCATATTTTATTCATCATTCATTTGCTTGTAGAAGATTAATAAGATGCTGAAGCCAGTGAGTGGTTTCTGTTCACTATATGCCCAGTACTGTATATTTATATGTGTTGCTGTTCTATTTATACACCCTAACACAGTTTGCCTGGGCCTCATTGTTGTGTGTGTGTGTGTGTGTGTGTGTGTGTGTGTGTGTGTGTGTGTGTGTGTGTGTGTGTGTGTGTGTGTGATTGATTCACAATATATGAGGTGGTCAATGTTTGCCTCTGGCCATTTCACCCAGTGAGCTTTGAGTCCAGCCTGCTGCTGACCTGCCTTACAGGCACTCTTCTCTCATCTAACAATTGGCTTCCTGTCAGCTGCGGACACATTAACTATTAACGGTAATACATTTGCAGCAAGCTTTTCAATTCCCCTTTAAAAATAAAGAAGCCAGAACAGATCTGAATGAGGTCACATGAGTCCCTTTAGATCTCTTTCTTAACTAGAGAGCTTTTGTAAAACAAGGGCTTGTTTGAGAAAATAGTTGAAAAGGAACAGTTTTTCTTTTGATGATTCATAAAAGTTTCTTTCATGTGGAGATTTCTGTGTTGACAAGACTTAAGGTCATTTTGCCTCTAACTTAAAGGGACAGTTTGCCCAAAAATATGAATATTTTTCAAATGTTGGAGATATCGACTGTAGAGATGCCTGCTTTCTCTTGAATGTGATAAAACTATGTGCTCAAAGCTCAAAAAAACAAAAACAAAAAAACAAACTCAACAGCAATGTCTCTTTCCACTAAATCATGACCCAGTTATTCAGGATAATCCACACACCTTTCTAACTACTAGATGCTGGATACCTTGATATTCTAACCCTAGCCTTAACCTGCCTCACTCCTTGTGCTACATTTACTGGTTGGAATCTACCATCTGATGTCTCTTTAAGCCACAACCAAATGTTCAATGATGATTACTGATTTGGCAATGCATGTCATCTAAATGAGAATGTATAATTTTAAACACTTTAATCTGCCCTCAGGAAATTATTTATTCACCCCGTCTCTATTTTTTTTTGTCGCTTGAGGGGAACATGTTTTGTCTAAAAGCATATTTGTCCTCTGGGTAATTATTGACCACTGTGCCATATGATCAATGAAAGCTTGACCTCGGAGCAAAAAAAAATCAAACATTATCCATTTACTACATTCTACATGCGGTCTAGTTTAACGACAACTTTACATGGCTTTACCGTCCTCTTCCCCCTGAGAGTCGAGAAACTATTTTTGGTAAGATTCCTCTCTGGGTTGTAATTATCCTGCAAGAACACACAAAGCTGTTGATTGCAGACTATCAGCTATTCATGGGCTCTTGTTCTGAAAGAGTGGCTGATTTTATGGATATCTGTTGGTAAGGTCAAAGTGTCTACTGTACTTCCTCTTTGCAATGACACACACACACACACACACACACACACACACACACACACACCATAAACCACATATGAAAGCTTCCTCTGATTGGGATGACAGAGAACTTATGAGCATGACGTCAGAGCACAGCAGGGGAAAAAATGAATAAGATATGCCTGCTGCAAATCATAGTAAATGTCAGACACGATTTTTTGAGTCATCCTTACTCTTTCCAAACTTTAAATAGAAATTCTCAACAAAAAAAAAGACTTGCCTTCTGAGCTATGTGACGACTCAAGAAGATCCTCTGACTCAGATATGAAAACCTCCTGTGTATTAAACCTGACATTATGCTCCGCATTTGTAAGCTCATGCTGAATCTGTTCTTCAGTGGCCTGTGTGGACGTGTGAGCAGTTTAAGACGATCTGAGCTGCATTGTCACCTGCCAGAAAATGAATTGGTCAGGCTTCCGCTGACAGGTTGTCACTCAGGAAAGACTGCCAGTGTGTGTGTGTGTGTGTGTGTGTGTGCTCAGGAGAGATGGAGCAGCCCTGTCTCATTCCCAACTCGTCAGATAGTGATGCTTTGTCACGGCCCTCTGCATGTGATACTGACTCACAAAGACACCCTGTAGTGTGTGTATGAGATACCCCAGGCGTTTCACTGACTGTAATGTAAACACATCTGCATCAATATTAAACACCTAAAGTAACGGACGTAATACAAAGAGTGACGAAGGGCGCTGAGGGCAGGTGACTGGGTCAAAAAATGTTTAACTTTGTCCCAGGTGACCGGTGTTGGTGTCCCGTGTCAAATCAAGAGTCAATGTTGTTATTTTGATTGATAAATGAAGTACTATTGTATTAGTGGTCGACCGATACAGGTTTTTTAAGGCCGATGCCGATGCCGATACCGATTATTTTGACATCAGTCTTAACCGATCCCTGATATGTGCTGCCGATTTTTTTTGGGCCGATTCTTGAAGCAAGGAGATCCAAGTGTCCAATTTTGGATACAGTTAGGGCATGGCTAATTCACCAGCATTAGCGTCCTTTAGCCAACTCTGGTAAGCCTGAGGCTGACATACACAGTTAAAACAATATACGGTTAGAAAGATAAGAATTTAGACTTTAGTTTCACACCATTAAATTAATTGGAAGCGTAACATGATCATTAGTAGTTAATGTGAAATTTTGATAGAATCTTAGCCGAACTGTGTCTGATTTGGGATAAAGTTACGCAATATAACTAAAGAAAGTAATGTTTTTTTTAACGTAGGGTTGTATGTCAGACTATTGACAGAAAGGCAAGCTGTTTCTGCTTGCTTCTAGTTTTTTTCTAAGGTAACAAGCTATCCGTTTACTGGCTGTAAGTTTGGGAATTCAAACCCAAAGGGTCTCACCATCAACTATTGACACAATGGTTTATTTCATGAATGAGAAAAGAAGAGTTGTTGCAGGGGGGGGGTGAGGGTCTGGTGATTAATTTTTCGCCCAGCAGAGACACACATACAGTGTACGGCTCATCATGTGGCAGACTATCTCTCTATCTCAGTGCGTTAATAAAAGCAGAGGTTAATTTGAAATGACTGGTGTAGTGGAAATTTCTCTGCTGCTGGTGAAGAATGAAATAGAGACTTTGTGCCGGCCGACAAGGTTTTTTTTTTCTTTGCAAATCAATGGTCATGCAAACACGCGAGCGGTCAAAGTGAAAAAAGGGCCCAGAATGAAGGGAAAACTGTGCCCCACTAAGATGTGGGTCACACCCCTGTGCTCACTGGAGGTACAGCGTCGACACCCTACCGTTCAGGGTGGCCTGCTGCAGTAATTACATTTAGTTACAAAATTAGGTCTACACATCACCATATAAAACACAAAAAGGACCTTTCCGGGTGTGAAAACCTTGTCTGGACATCACATTTGAAACACAAACTAGGGGGAAAAGTGGCCAGCGTGAAAGTTTCAGGCCACACCCTCTCAAAAGTCTGCTCACTCTGTGTGTCTCCATTACAAGTTAGCCCCCAGAGGGATTTTGAAATTCCGGAGGTGACGTATGGTTTTCGCCGTCGCTAACTGTGCACAACGTCAGCAGCTGAAAGCGGCATGGCTAATTATATTTTATATATCATAAACATAGTGATTGTGAATTAACGGCATAGCTAACTGTGCACAGAGTGTCCGGTGCTTGTTGTAAACAAACAGAGATCGCTAAGTGAACACCTCCTGCAGCAGCAGCACATACACACTGTACTGCTACAGAGCTAACTGTAGCTAACTACAGCTAACGGCGGCTCTCCTTAACAAGCCGGCCTCCGACTCGTTAGCGGTTCGTTAAGAAGAGTAAGAAGGAGTCGCTGGATTTGTCTCCAGTCGTTTTCTTGAAAAATAGTCCCTAAGTGGGTCTGAAAAGTCGCTAAATTTAGCAACAAAGTCTCTAAGTTGGCAACACTGCTTTGCCGGCTTTTACAAATAGCGTGTGTTGTTGTCTAGTAGAGTACTACGTCACATCCTGCTTAGCGATCTATCCAATCAGTAACCAGGCTGTTTTCAGGGGAGAAAAAAGACCCTGCTCTTAGACAGGGACTAAAAAAAGTCCCGACAAAAGCCGGCTCCGGACTGCCCGTATTCAAATTAGGGGCGTTTCTAGCGAGTGAGACCCGCCTCATTCCGGGTATGGCCCGGAAGTGGAAACAGCCCTAAAGGGGACCTTGATGTAGTGGCAGGAAAGGGGGAGAGGGATTGGCATCTCAAGTGGCTGAGATCAAATTTACTTTTACACTGGTTTCAGACATGTAGGAAGACTCGTCTGAAATGCTTTCACAGTATGAAGGCAATTATTTAAATTGCAGCTTTAGTTAGCACAGATGTCATGCAGTTAGTCTGTCTTCAGTCAGTCAGTACGTGTCAAGTTTCTGTCAGGCTCTGTTTTGAAAGTTGTGTAAAATAATGTTGCCCCTTTGACGCATACAGGTGGGAATGAAGGTGGAGAGTGGTTTTAATTTGAGGACTGATGTCCAGCTGTGGGCACTTGCTGCGTCTGTGGCTTATAATGAGAGGAAATGGCTGGAGAAAAAGAGCGGAGCAGCGGGAGCACAAAGAGGATGCCAGGGGATTTATGTGTAATAGCAGCCTGCGAAATAGGACTTTATGCTCCATGTCCTTCGTTTCAAATTCCATATAGAATAACCTGTTCCTGCAATGTGTTTTTGTGATTGCACTGGTTCCTGAAAAATGACTCGGCTTACATGGAACAAGTGGGGTTATATCTGAATGTAATACACCTGCGACTATTTGGGGTGTTTTAGACGTTTCCTCTGCTGCAGGTGATTCCCATGTGAGTCCCTTCATGTTAGGCCAGTTTGTAATGTCTTTTTTGATGCTGTTCAATTGAGGTTTGTTTGTGTTGTTGTTTTTTGCCTGAACCTTTCCAGGTAAGTAGCCACCTTCTTTGAGCTAGAGACGTTCTTTGAAGTGTCATATTTGTATTTTTATGATTTAAAAAAAGGGAAAAAGTTAGAGCTCTTGCAGTCAACAAACCAAACACGAAAAATTATTATGATTATATTGAAAGTGTTTATTGCCATTTGCACAGGTACAGGACAATATTTAAACGGAAAAAGGAGGAAATAAATAAATGGAGCATTTATATAGATATAAAAATGATATATAGACTATAAACATAAATACACATACTGTGGTTTATATAAGTATGTTGTAATGATATAGTCACTTTATTATTGCATAATGAACTGTCAATTACTGCACTATGAATATATGACTTATTATCATCTTGTAATTATTACTAGTGACAGAGATAAAGGTAGTCATTATATATATTATAAATTAAACGGATAGAGTATTATTATTGCTATTATCATTATTTTTTAAATTGTTTATCTGAGGAAGCTGGAATAGTTTGCTTGCTTATTTACCATATAACATAATCAACAGCAGCGTTTTAACTCACTCCAGCAGCTCTTTACAGTACACAGTATTTTATATGAGAAGCATTTAGCTTAAATGCATGCACTATGCAGCCACATATTACAGCTTTGTGCTTAACACCACAGGTTTAATGAAAACATGATCTAACCACCAAGTGAGTGCAGCAACACGTATATTATTAGTTCTGGGAACTTATGCTCAAATGCAGATAAATATTTCAGCCTGTGGATTTTTCAGCTTATCTCAACGAAGAGCGAGTGTGTTATGGTGTAATCTCTGGATCAGCTGTGGCTTTTAACCACACTCACCATGCTGCTATAGCAAGATTACTTTGAAATATAGACTGCTTTCAAGAGAGCAGCCCATCTAAACCCATCTGATATTCCTCCTATCTTCAAGGAGCAGCACAGGAATTCTTTTCACTCAAAAGTGGAGAAAAATATACAAAATCGATAAGCACATTGACTTCCACTGCTGAATGTAATTGCTGTTATACAGGCCCTCCCCTCTTCACAGAACATTGTGTTCAGGGCATGAATGAGTGGTCAATTAGCTATTACAGTGCTCATTTGTCTGTGTGTAATACCCTTCCTGTCAATCAGAGTAGAGTGCCTCCATGGAGATAATGATGCGCACTATCTAAATGCGTATTCGTCGTCTCGGCACAGTGCAAACAATCTGAGGGAAAAGATCTGAACTATCTGTAGGTCTGATGCGGCATCTGTTTGTGAAACTGAGCGTAGTTGTTTTTGAAAGACTGCCGAGTTCAGGTGGGGAACCAACATCAGGTGTGGAACGAGACACAGATCCCAGAGGGGGGCCGCTGTGGGAAGTGTACTGTAAAATCAGGCAGCGATGGCAGGTTCACCACACCTTGTTGAATCCCACAGTACTTGACAAACTGGAGATAAACAGCCCCCTCCCTCCAAAAAAAAAAAAAATGCTCATTCAAAGGAACCATTTGACATCTGTTATGCAAGAGGACTAGTTCTGTAACACACTGGAGTGCTTCTAAACATCTGGCAATACCAATTAGACATGCAAGATTGACCACTTTGGCCACAAGGGAACAGAACATTCAAAGTTTTGTGAGACGTTCACTAGATCCATTCTTTGGAAGTACGTAGGTTTTCTGTATCCAACTGACTGATACAAAGAGGGGTATTCAGATCAATTTGTGTTTTTGTTTATCAATCTTGATCAAAATCAAATTTTGTCACATTAGCAGCACGGCTAATAGGTTGAAAAATGTTCTTCTGTTAGTCGGTTTACCACTTTAGTTGGGCTGAATTACCCGATTCATAATAATTATTATTAGTTGGACGGCTTGCAATAAAAATATAAAGAGATTCCTGGTACCCAGACATTGGGCCTGATTCACCAATATCTTCTTAAGAATCTTCTTAGATTCTTTCTTAAGAAGATTTCTAAGGCCGCATTCAGACTGCAGGCGAATCTGATTCAAATCAGATTCCTACTCATATCCGATTTTTAGGGCTGACTGTCCACACTGTTTTTAGCAAGTGTCCAAATCAGATATGGCTCTGTTCAGACTGGGCCACATTATTGAGTGATCTGACAGGTTGCCATAGTCACGGCGTCACAGCGTCTGACGTCATATAATTGCGACAGCGACAAGAACAACAACAACAAACATGATGGAGGCAGGTCACCTCAGTATATTGGCCTTATCACTGTCCAGTAGAGGTGCAGAACATCTCAGACGCACCAGGGGAGAAACCGGGCGGATGGACGCCCCCGTTGGGCCCGCATGAGTCGGGCGCGGCTGCCGGTGGACACCTCGTCTCCGCGCTTGTTTGGAGTGGTTCAGGCTGAGACGCATCTGTCCAAATGCGATCTGAAACTACCTCCCGGAGGTGGTTTCGATCCGGTTCGCAAAAATCGGATTTCATGTGATTTGTGACTGTTCAGACTTCAAAAGAGCCATCCAGTTCCAATCTGGATGGGCTAAAAATCGGATTTTGGCTGGCAGTCTGAACGCGGCCTAAGAAGACCCTACGTCAGATTCATCAACGTGTTCTTAAGCCGCTGAATTGTTTGCAGCTGTGTTCTTAAATTGATGAATGCCATCTCCTCGTAAATTGAGCGCGCGTGCCAGTTGAGTCTAATTGACATAGGATTAGCATAGGTAACCGCCCATTAATGCCCATAAAAGGGCCCATAAAAAGGCCTGCAGGGCCGTGTGTAGATGCCACACAGAGGAAACAGCAACAGAATGCGTAAATCTGTGGAGCACAGGTAAAAAGAAAAAAAAAACTTTAGCAGTTCAGAACTAGAAGTTCTGCTGCAGGAGATCACTCGGAGGAAGAAAATTATATTATATAGGCCTGGGAGGCAGTTACGCGTTTAGTGGATGCATTAAAATGAACAAGAAATTGAAGAAAACGATGTTCTAATATTTTTTTCCATGACTGTATATACACTGCTCAAAAAAATAAAGGGGAACACTTTAACAACACAATGTAGAGTAACTCCAAGTCAATCACACTTCTGTGAAATCAACTGTCCTTGAATGTGTGGTATCACTAACTGACGGCATGATTTCCAATTTACTTGATTCATGTTAAAGCATTGGCACATTTTATTTAATTAAAATGAAAAATGAAAAAAAAAGAAATGAATAAATAAATACATAAATATGACAGAAATTTCACTGTCATGTATTTTATTGAACTTAACAAAAGAAGACAACACAACCATGCCAACATGTCCACACTGAAATGTGCTTAAGAGTTCTCCTGAGTGATCGTAGGATTTGTTCTTACCTAAGAAAAATCCTGGATAAGAAAAAAAAATCATGAATGCCACAATAGGTAGGTTAAGTAGGACTTAACCCTTAATAGGACGCTCATTGAAATACTTGCAAATTCCAAATTTCAACCCTAGAGAATATTGGAGGATATTACATTCTGCCAGAATGTGTAAAAAAAACATAAGAAAATAATATTTTGAGGAAAAAGTTTACGAGATTAAAGTGGCAAATCTACGAGAAAAAAATGTGCAGATTTATGAGATTTAAAGTAGTGAATCTGTGAGAAAAAAGTAGATTTGCGCAGATTTGCCACTTTAAATCTCTTAAATTGTTTGTTGTAGATTTGCCTCTTTAATCTAGTAAATTTGCAACTTTTTTCTCGAAATATTACCTGAAGGTACCAAATATGGTTCTTTGCCCGATAAAGGGTTAAGAACAAATTTGTTCTTAAGAATGGTTCGTGAATGAGGCTCATTGTATCCTGGTGACTTTGGTGATACTTTTTTTTCTAGAGCCACCATGAGGCTGACATTTGTGTTTTTGTGTGAAATGGCCCTTCAACTATTGAATAGATTGCCATGAATTTGATAGAGACACTCATGGTCCCCAGAGGATGAACAACAGAGGACTTTGACCCAAAAGGATGCTGATTGTGTCACACCTGAAACTTCTTTTCTCAATCTAGTTTACATCTTCAAATAGTAGAAAGAACATTATTAACTCACATAAAGATTCAAGGCTTTTCAGAGAAAAGCATCAATGACAAGAGTAACACCATTACACTGACTTCAAACCACACGTTTATTTAAATAAACAGCTTTTTAATCTCCTTTCTATCTTCCCCAGGTGAAAACATTATCAATGTGAGGTAAAAACAGCAATAAACTGACATTTAATATCTTATAAAAAATATCAACAGTGCTGTGAAAATTACTCAAAGACACTTTTTCTTTTCCAAGGTGTCATTGCGTGTGTGGCCTCTCTTGAGTGCGTCATTAAAATGTCCAGTCAGCGATAGGGATTTTAATTTAAATGTCACTTAGATCTATTGCTTTGTCATTGTCTTAAACATACTTTCAATTATAAGAGTTGGCTGGAAACTCACTTCCCACATCATGTTTAATTTATGTGGAAAGTAAACTAAATATTTGACCTTTTGTGCCTTCCATACAATGACGTTTTTAAATGTACTTTTGTGATTTTTTTTTTCTATTTCTGACCTACATTAATTTCCAAGCCTCCCTGGGTCCCATGAGAATCTCAGTGAGTCCGACAGACTCATTGTACCCCCCAGATGTGGTGTGACTGACGCAGCATTATGATATTCAGTTAGTTGAAAGCACCTGCTCCCAGTCTGTAATGAGTATGCAGAGTTTGCTGCACATGAACCAAATGGCAAAAAACCTGATGGAAACCGCGAGCCCGGGCAAAAATTAATGACCTCATGTCTGGAGCTCAGGTGGGGTGGCTCCATTTAAACATCCCCCACCACTTTAACTCGCCGACACATTTGATATTTCATTAAATTGAAAGCCGCCGCTGGAATGCGAAGAAGTGATCGCATGTTGTCCTCTTCTATTTTTCTGAGGTTTGTTTTCATAATTATTCCAACCTGCAAAGCAATTTCTCACCATGTTGTGAAAGGTCTTTATTATTTTGTGATCAAAATTAAGTGAACAAGGAGTAAGGGTCCTGCATTTTCATATTAGAATCACATAATAATCTCAGCACAGGGTATGATTTGTTTACTGGGCACAGCTGTGCTTCATATAAGAGAGGTTGTTGTCTTGGCAGCGTAGACTGAGACACAGGTATATATCTATCTATCTATCTATCTATCTATCTATCTATCTATCTATCTATCTATCTATCTATCTATCTATATATATATATATATATTCATTCATTAATTCATTCATTACCATTAACCGCTTTTCAATATACATATGTGTGTGTGTGTGTGTGTGTGTGTGTGTGTGTGTGTGTGTGTCTGTGTTCTTGTAATTCCTACATAGTGAGGACCGGAACACGTTTCTCTCTCTCTCTCTCTCTCTCTCTCTCTCTCTCTCTCTCTCTCTCTCTCTCTCTCTCTCATATATATATATATATATATATATATATATATATATGTGTGTGTGTGTGTGTCTGTGTGTCTGTGTCTGTGTGTGTTTGTTTTCTTGTAATTCCTACATAATGAGGACCGGAACACGTTTCTAACCAACTGAGTGAGGACATTTTTGTGAGGTGAGGACATTTTGGCGAGTCCTCACTTCTTTAAAGGCTTGTTTGAGGGTTGGGCATTTATTTGTGATGGTGAAGGTTAGGGTAAGGGGCTAGGGAATTCACTTTTCCAATGAGGGTCCTCACAAAGATAGAAGTACAAGTATGTGTGTATGTGTGTGTGTGTGTGTGTGTGTGTGTGTGTGTGTGTGTGGTTATTGAAAACATATATTAAAATAGTTATATATGGAACCAGAAATATTTGTGCATTGATCATTTCGACCTTTGTCCTGACTCATTATTTGCTGTTTCCACTAAGAATTTCATTTGAACCTGTAGTTGAATACAAACAATCATTTATCATTTATTGTCTACCCTCTCAAAACCAAACTTCAAAAGTTTATAGGAAAACAGCACAACAAAGTATTTCTTCCTGCGATAACAAATAGCTGCTAACGATGTGGGGAATTTCACAATTCCTCTGTGCTACATTTTTCAGCCAAATTGGACACTTCTGAATGTGTCTGCATCTGGCAATCCCTGATTGCTAATTAGATATCATGTTAAACTGTCACTCTCTGTTTGCCTGACTTATTTAATTTGCTCCATCCCAAATGCCCCGTTCCCCCTTATCTCTGGGAAACAGTTGGGCTGAAGCCATCTCTCCGCTGGCTCTCGTTTAGGCTGCAGCAATCCTGTTGACTTCACACATGGAGCAATCCTTTTGTGCTGTTTCTCAGAAGCTCTGATACCACAGGTCTGTCCTGTCAGACTTGAGAAAGGAATTTAATTAAAAGAGCATTGCTGAGTTGTTTTTCATTGCCTTGCCGAAAGCTGTATCACTCTCACTTCACTGGGTCAAGAGGTTTCTGAGGCGCCAACCTTTGGTTTTTCATCTTTTTAAATGGGATATCCAGGATTTGATAGTAATTGATAAACCTTTAGGCCTCTTTTAAATGCTCTGCGAATCAAGTCTGTGCTGATTAAATGTTTCTTGTGATCACCGGTGTTAACTAAAGTGGAAATATGCGACAAGATTTGGGGATATTTCAGAAATTTGTTGAAATGAAGTAAATTAAATGAGGTTGCAGGGGGAAACATTTCATTAAATCATTTGTATAAACAGCCAATTCATTAAAAAAAAACACAAAACACTGTGATGCCTCCTGTGGAACAATTTCCTCCAGTTCATTTACTGGGATTGAAGACATCGTTTCTTTCACAAATAAGATGATGCATTGTGCACAGCATGCTATAATGGAGTTACCTTGAGATTGTAAGTACCTTCATGCATTCTTTTAAGCCTCTTAATATATTCAAATACAATAGGGGATGTGTGATTCTGTTTGAAGTCTTGATTAGCCCTGCTGGCTGGCAGATCACACATCCCGAGACAAGATGCCATTACTACTTCAAAAATATAATATGATCTGACTATGCTATTCAAAGCTTGGTTAGATTTCTGGGTTTGGATTGTGGAAGATGTTTGAGTTAAAATAACTACTTTGTAGAAAATAATAATCTTTGGGATTTGCATTTCACCCTTTATCGGGCGAAGAACTATATTTGGTAATTTCAGTGGATATCAAAACTGGGTCCCCATGTCTCTCTGTTTGGTTTGGTAAAAATAATAGTCATATTTCGAGAAAAAAGTTGCAAATTTACTAGATTAAAGTGGCAAGTCTACAAGAAAAAAATTTGCAGGTTTAAGAGATTTAAAATAGCAAATGTGCGCGAAAAAAGTTGCAGATTTACGAGAAAAAAAGTGATTTTTTTTTTTTTTTCTTGCAGATTCACCACTTAAATCTCATAAGTCTGCGCATTTTTTCTCATAGATTTGCCACTTTAATCTCGTAAACTTTTTTCTCAAAATATTACCCCCCTCCCCCGAGTCTGTATGTTTTTTTTTTTTTTTTTTACACATTCTGGCTGTATGTAATATCCTCAATATTCTGTAGGGTTGAAATTTGGAATTTGCAAGTATTTCAATGAGTACCCTATTAAGGGTTAAATAAATCTGTTAAGACATCATCTATTGCCAAATGAGGAAACATATTGACTGAGCTTATGGCCCACTGATAAAACCCTACGCATCTGCCTGTCTGTGGTAATATTTACAGGAAAAGCAGTTAGTGACCGGCAGTAGTTTATCTGTAAGCAGATCTAATGCAATGGACTTACCCTTCTGCTCACTTGTGTATGAAGCAGCATGCTGGTTTCTTCTAGTCTCCTCTAGCTTTGCTTATAAATGGTTACTATGTCTGCACAAACAGGGGAAAAGTGATCACAATAGGGTATGTAGTTTGTAATCACTACCTTATAATAGGTCTTTTTTCACAGGAGATATTTTGACATGTTCGAAAAAGGAAAATCAATAGGATTAATGAAGGCTTCATGCTATTCAGATATGTTCAGGGTTTGTTTATGGTTGCAAACTGCTGTCTGTGACACTTCATTTTAACAAAGAGTTTACAAAAAACAATTTAAGAAGTTGTATTTTTATTTTCTACCTTCTCTATTTTCCATTGTACTGGGTATCTGTGTCTGTCCCACAGTTTCCAGTACTGTCTTGGGACTTCATCAGTACAACAGCCACAAGGGAGCGGTGGCTTAGTGCTGCAAGAACATCTTTTCAGCTCCATTAAAAACTGAAGAAGTCTGGAAACAGGCAGTCTCACAAAATGTCTCACTGCACATTTCAGACATGAAAAAACAAAAACACATTTTTAAAATGCCATTCTGCAAAAAGTATATTACTTTTTAACAATGACAAACTAACTTGAAGGCTTTATGTATGCCTATTCTTATTCCAACTATTGCAATTAGTTAAATTAATGAATTAAAAATGCTTGGGTAGATAGCACACCCTGATGAACAAGACAACAAGCGTCCCCAGGGAATCACACAGAGCTGAATGTAGCTGACACATATCACCAAGATATTAGACGCATGCACAACACACCAGATGTCTAGTAGTTAGTAGGTAATATATTACAGGAGGAGCTGCATAAATACAGTCTGGTGTTACAGGTACAGTAAAAGTAAAACATAACTAGTAGCAGTTGTAAAATAAGTGAGAAGTTGTCAAAAAATAAAAAGAACGCCTCATTAACTTCATGTCTGTGATTGGTGTGTTATTATAACATGATTAATAATTATAAGAGTGTGCTGATTTTGATTATGTGCACAGCACTAATGTGATACTTCACTGTCACACTCTCTTGCACTGGTGTTATCTCAGGTCCCTCGTCTATTATCAACTTCTGGGTCCATCTGAAGGAGAGACGGGAACTGATTACCCCTCTCAGACTCACTCCTCATCCCTAGTTGCTGCAGAAGAGTCTGTGACTGGGCATTTTTCAACTTGGAACTGCAGTTTCATAATGACACTGTCAAAAACACAGATTCAGATATCCAGGGTTTCATACTCTACATTCACTGCCAGTTACAACCTAACAATACAAATAAATAGGTTATAACTACTCTGACCAGTCCAATATGTCTGCTAGTTGCTGATTTTGGTGTACAACAGACACCTCATCCTAGGTCTACACCTCATCTTAGGTCATCTTAGGTCTGACTGAGGGTCAAACATGTATGACTGAATCTATACAATGTTTCCTCCAACACAAGCCATCTGGGTCTGCACTGCTCTTTCACCAGTCAACCTAAGGCCTACTTTGTGTTTAGAAAAAACATGGGGAAAAGACCCATGTAGCCCATTTCTAACCGTCTTGCAGCTCTGGAGTTTGCATGTTCTCTTCGTGTCAGCGTGGGTTCTCTTCAGGTCCTCTGGCTTCCTCCCACAGTCCAAATACATGCAGCTTAGGTTTAACCCTCTGGAGTCACATCCAGAGTTACATCCAGATGTAAAAACAAAGCAGTGTCGAGCCCTACTGTAAATTTACCTTAAAAGTTCAAGACAAAGACACAAAATGACCAAAAAAGACACAAAATAATTAAAAAGACACATCAAAAGACACAAAATTATTAAAAATACACAAAATACCCACAAAAAAAAACACACAGAAGAAGACACAAAATGACTAAAAAAGACACAAAAATAACTAAAAAAGACACAAAATGACCAAAATTGTTACGCTAAACACACAAGACACTGATCAAATACAGTTACACAATCACAAGATCACATCTATGTTGGTTTTTCTTTGTTTCTTTTTGGTTCAAAATGTTGATCCAGTAAGTCAGAATAAAAAAATAAATTATTATTAGGTTATGTGAGGTTGTGCTGAAAAAAAATATACCAACATGGCATTTAAACATTTTTTAAGTGGTTTATACAGGCAGGATGAAAAGGATTCAAAAATGGACATGACCCAAGACTTAGTTAGAGAGTTAATTGGTGACTCTAAATTGTCGGTAGGTGTGACTGAGAGTGTGAATGGTTTTTCGTCTCTATGTGTCAGCACTAAGACAGTCTGGCGACCTGTCCAGGGTGTACGCTGCCTCTTGCCCAATGTCTGCTGGGATCGGCTTCAGCAAAAATGATTAGACCACCCTTGTTTTCTTCACTTTATTGTTCATTTTAATGCCTGGTACAACTAAATGTACATTTGTTTGGAAAAATATAATGATAACAACAAAAATGGCTCATAAGACATGAGCATTTTCCATGGTTTTCTTGATAATAATCAAAATCATTATCAAGAAAACCATGGGAAATGGCTAGATATTAGCTCTTAAATTAAACTATTTGAAATTGAAGAAAAAGGGCCAGCCCTGTGACAGTCTGGCGACCTGCCCAGGGTATGCTGTCTCTTGCCCAATGTCAGCTGGGTTCCGCTGCAACCCCCCACGACATGAGTTCAGATAAGCAGTTAACCCTCTGGAGTCTCCAAAAGTGCCAAAGCACGGCTTCTTCATCACATCCAGATGTAAAAACAAAGCAGACCAAAAAAAGACACAAAATAACAAAAAAAAAAGGCACAAAATGACCAAAAAAGACACACAATGACCAAAAAAGACACAAAATGAGAAGACAGAATAACCAAAAAAAAACCACAGAAGACACAAAATGACAAAAAAGACACAAAATAACTAAAAAAGACAACAACAGACACAAAATGACCAAAAAAGACACAAATTACAAAAAAGACACACAATGAGAGGACAGAATGACCAAAAAACCCCACAGAAGACACAAAATAACTAAAAAAGACACAACAACAGACACAAAATTACCAAAAAAAGACACAAAAAAGACACAGAATGACACAAAATGACACAAAAAGACATGAAAAGGATTCAAAAATGGACAAAATAGCCCAAGGCTCCATAGAGTTAAGCATAATAGATGGATGTATGTTGAAAAAACAAAATATTAATCCTGGTAAAGTATATTTGTACACGCTTTGAAACCTGTCTGGAGAGGAACTTTAATATTTAATATTATGAGCATTTTAATATAGTTACCAGTGAATTTGACTTTAGTATAGTCACATTGGTTCAAAGTAATATAATCAGTTGTCATACATGTATAGGCCAAGCTTTCTGTTCTCTGCTGTACACCACTCATGCATTCGCCCACCTTTGGCAGTGAAGGATGAGTCATCTAATCATAGACATTTTTTCCCTCACCTGTGTAACCTGGTGCCTGTAGCTTTTGCACCACTGAACTGGTGAATGTGCAGTCATCTTTGCAATAAGGCGTTTACACACTGCAGCCCTCCTCTAATGTCCCTCTCTACGTTCTTGTTGACACAGTCTGAGCATGTTGGCTTTCTCAGTCACATGCACAACAGTTGCTCTTCTGTCTTTCTTTACATATAACATTGATAGATACAAGTTAAGACGTCACTCTACTCACTGTTTCTGTTGAGATTGTAGCCAGTTGAGCAGTCTGTGTGACTGAAGGAGCCACTTTTCAAGGTTTCTTGCATCTTTTCCTCTTGCTTTGGTCCATTGTGATCCAAACCTGAGCTCAATAGAAGCATATTGTCTCAAGAAACACCCAGATAAGAGTATTAGGTAGGGGTGCAGGCGTAGGGTTTTCTGGCCGATCACTGATTTTTAAAAAGCCTGACATGCCGATTCCGATTTTGGCCGATACTGATTTTTTTAGTACTCACAGCATACACCTTCAATGTTTGAATCTTATTTTATTGAAAAACAATAACACAGCAGTATTTTTCTTTAAAAAATAAAGGCAATTACAATGTCTGAGGTAGTTAATAAAACAATGAACTTAAAATAAATAGCAACAATTTACAGGACAAACTAACAAAAGAACTGCAACCATAAATAAAGTGTCCTGAGTTTTTGGTATCATTATAGTGCAACAAGAACAAATGGCCAAATGCAGCAGCTTTGTGGCAATTCAAATGTTAAAATATTAATCTAAAAATAACCTGCAACAGCTGACATTCTACAAAAAATAAAGTGCAGCATGTGGAATTTTCAAGACGACAGGTAATAACAAGAATTAACATGGCACAGGTTGTTCTCAAAGACTTATTGCACTTGAACATTACTTGTACATTAATGGCAGGTTTTTTTTTTTATGAACAAAAGTTCCACACTGACGACATGATTGGTTGTCATGCAGAAGAACGCGTACCTGCAGACGCACTTTCAGACCTTTGCGGAGGTAGATAAGATCGCTAGATAAGATCGGTTTTAACCCTCTGGAGTCTCCAAAATCACCAAGTCATGACTTCTTCATGACATCCAGACTAGAAAACAAATCAACCCTACTGTAAATTTAAAGACACGAAATTACCAAAAAAAACACAAAATGACTGAACAAAGACACAAAATGACCAAAAAAAAGACACAAAAAGACACAAAACTACTAAAAAAAGACACAAAATGACCAACAAAAGACACAAAACTACAAAAAATAAGACACAAAATGACCAAAAAAAAGACACAAAACTACTAAAAAAAGACACAAAATGACCAAAAAAAGACACAAAATAACTGAGAAAGACACAAAAAAGACACAAATGACTAAAAAAGACACAAAATGACTTACAAAGACACGAAAAGACATGAAAAGGATTCAAAAATGGTCAAAATAGCCCCAGACTCCATAGAGTTAACGTAAAAGAATCGGCCGGCTGATCAATCAGTGCTCCCCTAGTATTAGGTACACATACATCTATATCGGCACAAATTTCAAAGGCAGCTCAGTTTCAGGTGATCACCTTTACTAACTCAACATTAACAGAAATGAAAAATGAAGTCATTTAACAAGAGTCTGTAAGTTTCAAGAATTGATTGAAATTTCATGGGTTACCATTGTTGCCTTAATATGTGAGTGGCAGCTGCTCCTTGTTAGAGTCACTTATTAAATCTGCGAGCCCACTCACAAGTCCACCAACAGGCTCATTTGCATATTAAGAATCTTTGAAGGTAGTGATGCCTATTATCTCTAGACCTGAACAAGGAAGTAAAGGTCAGGAGCCGGGGGCATTAATTCAGTTATAAAGGGCTGAAAAGGAAAGAACAATCCTTTGAAACAGCAATTTGTTGTCTCTGCATGTGCTGCTTTGACCAGACCAAAGAATAGGTTGGAGAGAGACTGAATATTTATCAACCAGCTCTCAGATTCCTCTCCATTGTCCTGGCTCATCTCAAAGTGTCAGTTTCCTTCTGTCAAATCTGTCCGACCTGCCAGTAATCAGAACCTGCATTCAAAGGCTAATATAATGTGACAGTTGTCAAACCCATGCAGCATGTCACCCTCACATCCCTGCAGGAAAACACACTATACTGCCCACAGCTATTTATGGTATATCCGTTGGGAAACGGGAGCATGATCATCTATACAGCGTGTCTTTATGGTCTTTGTTCAGACCACATGTTCTAGTGGTTTGATAATCAATTTTTAGATAGATTTGGAATGCAGAGTGTCACTGTCATCAGAGGAGGAAAATATTGTTGGCGAGTTTGTCAAGTGTTGACAGGGAATGCAGGATTTTACAGGGGATGTAGTACAATGTGAAGGATTGAAGATTGAACAAGTTTTTCCTGAAGCACACTACACTTCAAATGTCCATATCAGCACTTTCACATTTCCATGTGTAATTTAAAACAATTATTAATTTTCTTATTATTTCACGACGGCACAACACCTTATGTTGATTGTACCAGCAGCTTATTATATTTATGAATATATTTATGAATATTATACAACCTCTATTGGCCGAAGCAATTATGAAAGGAGCACAGAGGAAATAAGGTGACGTACAGTAGTATAAAGAGCAACAAAGTCCGGAGGAAGGAGCTCAGGTTGATTGGATGGTCAAACAAAAACCAGAACCACAGTGGGTGCCGCATGAAACCAAAAGTCAACATTAAGTTATTTTATATAAAATAGTTATACATTATTATTATATTAATTACAAAACATGAATTGTACAGGTGCATCTCAAAACATTACAATATGATAGAAAAGTCCATTTCCAGTAGTTCAAGTCAAACAGCCCCAACCAAGTATTGAGTCATATAGATGAACATACTTTTCAGAGGCCAACATTTCCATATTAAACATACTTTTTAAAATTGGTCTTTTGTAATATTCAATTTTTTTTTGATACACTGAATTTAGGTCTTCATTAAATGTAAGCCACAATCAAAATTAGAAGAAATAAAATAAATGACTTACATGAAATGTTTCATTCTGTGTGTAATGGATCTATATAATGTGTTATTTCCACTTTTCTTTTTTGTGTATTTCTTTTTATTGTTTTCATAACAGAAAAATATATACAAATTAGAGATAGTTGTGTAACAGGTATTGTGCGAACCCAAAAGCAGTACAAACAAGGCCCAGAAACGAAGGTCAGTTAATGGTTTTATTAACTGCAATCCGGCAAACACACAGTTCAATGGCTTGGCAGGTGGCTTGGTCAGGACGGGCAAAAGTTCGTAAACCAGAAGGCAGGCAGTCCAGGCGAACAATCCGAAGGGGGGCAGGCAGAGCTCGTAGTCAGGAGCAAAGGGTAGAGGTAATTTACCAGGCGGCAGGCAGAACAGGCAGGTCGAAGTCAGGCAGGGTCGGAACCGGGAAGACAGGCAGATGAACGCTGGAAAGTCTCGCATGGCAAAGAACAATCTGGCACTGAGTGAGTGTGAGGCTGGAGAATATATACTGAGCAGGCAGGAGGGGCTGATTGGTGAGTGAGGGCAGGTGTGATTAGTGAGTGTGAGCAGGTGTGTGTGATCAGTGAGTGGAAGCAGGTGTGTGATCAGTCAATGGGTGTGGTGAGAGTAGAGCAGTGGAAAATTACTGAGTCCATGGGGAAAGGCTGGAGCAGACTATGACAAGTTGGTGGAGCTACACAGAGCAATACATGTTGGGTTTTTTTTGACAGTGTTTTTGACACGAGACAAACAAAACATGTGTATAACATAAATGGCACAGCAACAGAATAGCACTAATTCAGTTTTTAGACATTAAATCAAGAAAAGGTTGCCAGATTTGAAAAAAGATATCCTCTTTAGCAGATATGATGTACCTGATTTTCTCCAAGTGTAATACATTTCCCAGCTCTCTCAACCACATTTCAAATGTAGGAGCCCTTTCAGAATACTGTAAAATTAGCTTTCTGGCTAACAATGTTGAAAGGGAGATAGCCTTAGCTTCATAACTACTTTTCACACTATCTGGATTAGCCACTCCAAACAACACGGTGAACAGGTTACATGGATGCTTGAGGGCCTTAGTGAAGAACTCAAAGAGCCCCAGAATGGTTGTAGCTTATGACATGACAAGAATAAGTGGTATAGTGTTCCCTCTTCACTTTGACACCTGATACATTGGGGTGACACATATTTCCACTTTTTTAATTAAATTACTGACATAAATAAACTTCTCTACTATACTCTAACAGTGGCGGTTCTACACAGGGGCCTACAGGGGCCACTGCCCCTGTGAAGAAGCCCTTGGCCCCTGCTGTGGCCCCTGTGTCAAATTAATAATTAAATGATCAATTTATAACGATGAACGACGGAATAATTCTTACCTATTTTTTGTTCAAACAATATCTCACTGTACACAAAAGCATCCCATAATGTGTACATTGTATAATAGTTTAATTGTGTAATAAAAGCTAAATATAAAGATCATTCTCACTGTACTGCACTTTCAAAATAAAATAAAAAGTAATTGTGCACAAAAATGAGAAATGTCATTGTTGTACAAAAATAACTGTTAATGTTGGTAAGTCTCATTGCTTCAATCAATGTAGTTCTTCCAAATATGAGACTTTTAGCTAAAATAAGGGTTTTGAATGCTTAAATATAATTTTTGACTATTTTCAATGTGCTCTCTGATTAAACACTGGCCCCTCCTTGGCCCCCACAGTAAAATTGGTCTAGAACCGCCACTGTACTCTAATTTATTGAGATTTAGCTGTATATACAACACTGTTCAACAAACAAACAAAACAAAAAGTTATTTTGTTTAATCTTCAGCTCTGTATCATTTTTCTTCCCTTTTTTCCTTCCCAAACTTTACGAGCATTTTCGTTCATGTTGTGTGAGACAGTGGTTCTCACCCTCCAACACCCTTGAGAGGAAGCTGGCAGTAGGGGGTTGATTCTGCTGCCCTTTCCCCATCTTGAACACCCCCAGACCCATTGGGAAAGAGTCTGTTCAGATGATTTCAGAATTTATATTTAGGAGTTGTGTTTCTGGGCTCCTCGTGGATGCAAGTCCATTATTCATGCCCCCCTTGCCTAGCTCTGTGGTCTCCATTGGAAAATATCTGCTAAATGGTCCACAGTGTTCACCAGCTAGCTGCTAATGTCTGTCGGCTGTTTGGTGCCAGGCAGGTAGTACACAGTGGGTTCATCAGAGCTTTCTCAGTGGAAACAGCTGCCTGCTGTGAGTAGGAACAGGGCTGATGAGAACACAGAGATGCTAACAGGCTCTGTACAACTGAAGAGTCAGGTGATAATTATCTGTGGGTTCATGCATACAATGCAGAAGATTTTTTTTTAAATCCATTTATAATTAAAAAAAAAGTTGATTAGTGTAACTCTAAGATTTTTGCAGGTGCAAAGTTATGCAATAATGAAGGTCTCACTTATCAGTATGCTATCTATAAATAATAAACTTATTAATATCACATATTCTGTAGGTTTAATCTATTTAACCCTCGGAAATATTACGCTATTATGTACTTTAAAAATTCAATTAAAAAATCTTCACCATGCCATGTTGGTATCAGTTTTTTCAGCGTTACCTCACCTATATGTCCTGATAATTAACTTTTAACTTTGACCTACTTGATAAAAATGTTGAACCTAAAATAAACAAAGGAAAACATAAAATCTGATTTTGAAAATTATATTTAAATACACAGCATTTTAAATGTTGCAAATATGAATACAAGTTACAAATATAACAAGTAAAATGAGGATAATATCTCATTATATATTTTTATACTAAATAAATTTGACATTATCTCCACTTTTACTTGGCCGAATATAATTCAAAATAAATCTGGCATGGCGTTTCAAGCCAGAACTTTAGAGAGAAGCTAAATGTTGCTTCATTTTTATGTCTTCACATCTTGAAGAAGTAATGTGCCGGTGCTTTCATGGACTCTAGAGGGTTAATGGACTCAGTAAACCATATCTAAGCAACTTCAGAGTCTGCACCATCGTGCATTGTACCTGTAACAAAGGATCTGTTATTACAGTTCAATGCCACAATTAGCAGTTTCTATTTTCATCCTCGTTATGTCATTTATATGTTTTAAAGCTGCAGTTGTCTCTTCTTATAGATCTCCATGAGGGCGGTACCCCACAAAGGAGTATTTTGAGAACAGCTTCTGAAATTGGATGCCACAAAATAAAGTGGGGATTATGAAGCCTTAGCTGAGCATTTCTGTTCATCCATAGTGAGAATGACTGATTGCGGATAGACTGCCAAATGTTTGCATGCATGGTTCTCTTATGAGACAAAATCTGTCAGTTCACCAGAAAAATGTGCTGCTTGTTTACAGCAAAGTTAATCACTGAACCTGTTTGCTATTCCATTATCTTTTACATCTCTCCCTGCTCTTTGCTCTTCTCTTGTTGCTATGTACATTACTATCTACAGACCCATCATTCTTCAGTAAACACATTATAACATTTATGGGTTTGTTTGTTTTTCCAAAATATTTTTTATTGAAAAACACAATAAAAAATTTCCAATTACAGGAATACAATTATCCTTTTCTTATTTTTTTAATACATGTATGTCTTTGTATACAGTCACATATACACATATACCAGGGATGGGCAACTGGAGGCCCGGGGGCCGCATTTGGCCCTAACCCTCACTTGAAGTGGCCCTCAGTACAACTACATGCATTTGAGCATGAAATCTTAAAAGTGCAGTGTAAAAATGCACAAAATTACTTCTTGCAATTAATGTTGGTCTGCTGTTCTTGCACTGAAAAAAAAAGAAATCACAGTAAGTGGTTATTTTTTATTTGCTTCAAACCTTTTGTATTCCTATTTATACTGTTATACATGCATTTGAGCATGAAATATGTTAAGTTGCTGCACTGTAAACATATTTAAAATTGAGGTTTCATCATATCTGGTTAAGTGCACGGTCCTATATGTGGCCCTGTGGTAGTGTCGATGAAAAATTGTGGCCCCTTCAGCATTTAAGTTACCCATCCCTGACATATACAAACGAAAAAGAACAAAAACACACTGATAAAATTGTACGCCCCAACTCTGCTCATCACAACCAACACACATACTATTGGTCATTTAATGCAATATAAAATGCACAACAACAGTAAGAGTCAGAAATTCAATCAGATAGTACCTCTTAATTAGTGAAATAGGAAATAAAAGGTTGCCATTTGTGAAAAAAATTGATGTTAATTAATGTATATTTCATTTTCTCAAGCCTTAAAAAACATGATGTTTTCAGCCTTCGGGATATAGAAGGATATTTAGCAGACTTCCAATGTAACGTCTTGCAATTTATGGGTATTATTATCAATTTACGTTCCACTTACCCCAGTCTGTCTGGCACTGATTACAAAAAACAATGCATTTATTGTGTTGGGTGTGTCAGCAGCTTTAATGTCATGGTTTTCGGGGAAGATGAGGGTGTCTGTAACCCCCGTGAGAGATTTTCCATTTGCATTCACGGAGCCAGGTGGTAGAGCCTGGTGGCACTGAAATCTGCTCTGCTCGGGATGCGGCTGATGTGTTTTGACATTGCTGTCACCAAAATGCAGGCTGAAAGCAAGCAGAGGGACACTGAGGACCCTAGAGAGAGTGACACTCACAGAGAGATGGAAAAAGGTAGAGAGGATTGAAGACCATTGAAAACCAGAGGGACAGATGGATATGGATGCAGGAAAAGAGACACAAATTTGATTCCATTTACAGTGAAGTTCTCATATTTTCCTACTTAAATGAGCTCCATTTCAACCCCGAACACCTCAAAAAATCCTGCAGCTGACATATCCTGTTATTACATTTTTTGGGATGAGACGAACAATTTTCTAAATGTTACCTGTAGTTTTCAGGGCTTTTATCATCCACTATCAGCTGACCAGCAGGAATGGACCGTAACAGAGACAGCTTGTCATGCACTCCCAGTAGTTATTGTCAGAGCCGTCACCTCTTGCGACAGTTTATTTGTGTATGTGTGCATGTGTTGCATGTGTGTTGCTTGTGCAGAGAGTGCTTAGAGTTCACTGACCCCCATATGCCCATCGCTTCAGGACTTAAGGGGTGACTGCTGTCACTTAGCTGTCAGAGGGCATTAATATTAGAAACACATATACGATGACATGCCTGGGAAGAAGAGTGCATTTCTTCCTCGTCCTTTCACCGCATCCTCCACTGTGTACTGATATCATCTTGGTGTTAGCAAAGATTAAAGGAGGTGGCAGTATTATCAGCCCATTTCATGGCAGTTCCATCCATTTTGTGCCGTGACACTCCCTGTGCATCACATCTGCTGTGTAAAAATAACCTAGCATGGCGGGGCACCACATTGACTGGTGGGCTATTTTTAGAGAAAACCTTTGGAACCATTTTCCCTGTCCAATAATCTTTCAAACACCCAGACAAAGTAATGTCCATGTCTGACATATGACGACGAGGCCCCCCTCAGAGGCTGCCTGTTTTGGGACACTCTGATGTGCATCGCGTGATGAAATCGGGGGACAACAGAGCGCTGTTTTCTCTTTCTCTCTCTCTCTTTCTGCCCTGCGGTCGCTCCAACAGGGACCTGCTCAGCCTTTACTGGCTGGCAGCTGAGGGAGTTTAGGTTGAACTGGTCTAATCTGGCAGGCGCACTGTGCTGGCTGCTAATTATTAAATGTCTTTGCCAGTCTAAGTGGTAGGAATTGTGTTGGACAGTGATTTTATGAAACAGTGATGTTCCTGTCTGCTCTCAGTTGATCAAAACACGTGAGGCGCTGTGGGTTGCTGTTCACAGCAGTGGAAAATCCCATGGACTCAAACACATTGATTTTAATTCTGTCTCATAAATGAATACTGCTGGGATCAACGCGAGGCATGGCATCAGCAGGGGACAGAGGTCCGTTTAGGCAACGTGTTAACTGAAGTTTGAATCCAGAAACAAGCAATCGCAACAGGCAGGGACTTGAGTTTTAAACTTTGATTTGTTCTTTTTTTCCCATACATTTGCAATAGACTAGAATAGAATTCCAATGTAGAAAACTATTTTGTAAAAACAGGATATTGTCAAGTCAAGTCAGTTGAGTGGATTAATCTATATAGCCCCAATATCACAAATTACAAGATTCTTAAAGGGGCTTCATAATGTGGCAGGTTTGGTTTTGTCCTGAATTTGGGTTCAAATTAATACACAGTTCATGTTCATTTAACGCCCCAATAGCAGTCTCCTAGGCTGATTTATTCATCAACCCCAGACTTCTCCATACAAAGACATCCACTGACTTTGATAAGAAAGTTTAAAAAAAAATTTTTTTGATGGAGAAAATACAGTTCCTTTGAAATGTCTTTAACAATGCACTTCTGTTGCATGGGAACATCATTTCTATGAGAACAGACTGTTCAAATCTTTACATTTGTCAAGTCAAGTCAAATTTTATTCATAGAGCACATTTAAAAAACAACCTCAGTTAACCAAAGTGCTGTACAGTTATTAAAATACACAAAAATACAAAAAAAAGAACCTAAAAATCATACACAAACATTGTAATAAATAAAAACTATGAAAACAATAAAATACTAAGAACAATAAAACAATAAAATAGTAATAAAAACTCAATCTAAAAACAGAGTTAGAGTTAAAAAAGAAAATAAAAAAGTAAAAAGGCCAAGGATTCTTGCCTAGCTGGACTGAATGCCAAGGAGTATAAATAGGTTTTTAATAATGTTTTAAAGTACTATAGAGACAATGCAGCTCTGACCTGGGAAGGCTGTTCCACAGAGAAGGCTCTGTCCCCACGAGTACAGAGTCTGGACCACATTTGGCAATTTTCTTGTTATAGAAATGAATGCAGGAATATATATTTTTGAGTATTAAGACTTTGAAATTGGACTAATGGAGTTCTCAACTGGGAGAGAGCAGCAGAAATAGCAGAAATACTGTTAATTAATGTTAATAATGTTTTGGAAAATATGCATATTTGCATTCTTGGTGAAAAGATTGATACCACTCCTGAGTGTGTAAAGTAAATATGAAGCTACAACCGGCAGCTGATTAGCTCAGCTTAGCATGAAGACTGGAAACATGGGAAGACAGCTAGCTTGGCTCTGTCAGGTAACTATCTAGCCCCTCTAGAGCTCACTTATCAACATACTTTCTACTTCTTGCAATGAATGTTGGTCTGCTGTTCTTGCACTGAAAAAAAGGAAAAGAAATCACAGTAAGTAGTTATTTTTTTATTTATAAAGTCTTGATAGGTGACATGCCACCATACCTCAGCACTTTATTAAACTCGTCACATAATAATTATCCAACATGCTGATTGCTTAATGCTCAATGTTCCCCGGACAAATACTGAATTTGGAAAAACTCCTTTCAGTTTTTCTGCTGCATCTACCTGGAACATCTTACAACATTCACTCAAACTCAACACAATTATAACTCTGGGCCAGTTTAAAACTATGATAACCAATAACTTTGCCTTTCATTGTAACTATTTTTAATGTTTTTGCATGTGTTTTGTCTGTGCTGTTTCATGTTTTCTCTGTACTCTCGACATCATTGTAAATGAGGGGTTGCCCTCAATGATTCCTCGCGAAATAAATAAAAGATGAATGAAAATTTGCTTTAAACCTTTTGTATTCCTATTTATACTGTTATACATGTATTTGAGCATGAAATGTGTTAAGTTACTGCACTGTAATCATATTTAAAATTGCAGTTTAATCATATATGGTTAAGTGCACGGTCCTATATGTGGCCCTGTGGTAGTGTCCATGAAAAATTGTGGCCCCCTCCAGCATTTAAGTTGCCCATCCCTGCTTTAGAGCTTTAAAGGTTCTGGTGAGCAGATTTTGTTACTTTTGGTTTGCTAACCACCTCCTTGCTGCAGATTATTTACTTTTTACAAGACAGTCATGGTAATGTAACATTGAACAATTCCAATGTACCAAAAAACATGATTTCATGTTATGTTAAGTTGTAAGTTGTCAACAAGCTAATAAAACTTCAGCAGCCATGACTTCAACAAGTTTAAAAAGGACACAGACAGGACAGATGTTCTGTGCCGGGCACCAGAGCAAGTCCCATTGACAGGTAAATGTGTGATGGGAGGTGTAGTGAAAGGTGCCATCGGTCAGGTGAAGCCCTGAGGTGCTGTCAAGGGATGTGATCAGGTCTGCGAGTGGCGGAGGGGAGGAGGTCACAGTCGGAGTCATAGAGTCAGACTAAAATGGTGCGCGCCAGCTGTAGCTGCTGAGATCGGCTGCAACTACAGAGCTGAGATTAATGACAGCCATGACGCTCTCACACCTCGCTCACAGCAGCAGTGGCGTGGCAGGCTGTTAGCACTCTAAACACCTTTATTTCCACACTTTATGAGTATGACGACATGAGAGCTCCCACACATTCATGAGAGCTCCCAAATATTCATAGAACTGAGTGGTTTATGCCCATTCTGGATGAACTAAATCTGAAAATGCATACATTTTTCTCCATTTCTTCTTTTTCAATTTTTCCTCCATCCTCTCAGCCAAAAATGAGTCATTATGCGGCTTTAAGTATGGATTCGAAAAATGAAGCTTTTGGAAAAAAGATGACATGTCAGGGATGGTGTGACAGGAAAGTTAGTGGACAGGTGTGTCGTAATACACATATCCATAAATGTGTGTTCAGACACACACAGGCCTTTTTTAGGTGGCTAAAAAACATTTAGCTTCTGTGCCAGCACTAGGGATGGGCGTTTGGAAGAAACATGCCAACTAGATTATAACGTTAACAATCAATTAATTGATTAATCGCTGCACGCATACATGGGCAAACTAACAGATATATATATACAGTACTATGCAAAAGCTTGTTTTCATAACGGACGCTTTTATTTTGAAAGGACGAAAAGAGACTTGATCCTCTCAATTGTAAAACTTAATCTTCATATTTAAATGTGTTTTGTGCTTTAAATAAGTTTTGGATAAAAATTAAATTTAGTAATTCATGCTAGCAAGGTTTGATACAGTAAGCTAGTTTTGCTCAAGTTAATACTCTTGTATTTCTGTGTGTTTTATAATTGATATTGCAACTTTCAGTTTGCAAACTGACGCTTTATCCAACTTAATTCTCAGCTCATTGGCTTATTCACATATGACAGCAGAACTGAACGATCGGCCGTGTTTCAGTTCAGTGATACGCAGTCAGAGATAAAATTAATATTAAAAAACACACAGATCAATAAAAAATTCCATGTGATCGACCAAATTCTTAATGACCATTAATCAATCATTGATTCATCATTCCCCTCCCTAGTCAGTACTCCTGCCTGCTTCTCCAAACTTGGGTTTGCTTCTCCGCTATCGACTGTAGTTACTACACTGAATATGGATGAAGTACCTCATAAAACCCCACTTCAATAATTACGAACGGTCTCTTTAATGTTGACGTCGTCGCCCAGTCACAGCCACAGCTCCTCTCTATACTGTAAAAGCCACACACACAACCAGGAGTCTGTTCGGACACAAAGACGCCTCTCCTCCTCCTTCCTTTTTAAATCACAAATCAATTTCCTCTCACAGGGACCAGAGAGCTGTTTAATGGTTACTAAGAGGGGGAAAACCAGCAGAGAAATAGATCAAAGCATCTCTGACACTAGCCAGGTGCAAAGCTCTGAGATCCAACCTTTTATGTGGCGACTCGAGCAGCTGTTGGGTAATCCACGATATTACAGCCAGGCTTTGTTTTTGAAATGGGTGTTTCGATAGCTCAGTCTCCATGTAATTGAATGAGGTCACACATAGTCAAGAATAGGCTAATCACATCCGACATGCTTGATTAGATGACTCATGCTTTATTGGAACTGCGGTATGACATCTAATAAGAGCTACTTAAAAGCTAAATGTCATGTTTGTGATTACTGATTAAATGTTAGTGATTATGTTAGATTTCAGAAGATGTTCAAGGGGAACTGGAGTCCTTTATGTGCCTTGAATGGATTCTTGCAATACCACAAGAGAATTATTGGATCACGCAATCAAACGAGCCATCGGTGGTTTGGACCAAACATCGTCCTGTGAGGAACTACTGACAGCTACAGACATGGTTGAGCTGTGTGATGACACGATGAGGCAACTGTTCATCCAAAACAACAATGGCAACTCCTTAAGATGTCAATGTAGATGCTGCAATTGCATCAGTTAAATCTGAACCGGAGAGTATTTCCTGATTGAAAGAAGAGCAAAGAATGGCACTAAAGGCTTTTCATGATGGAAAAGATGTTTCCACTCTTCGGCAAGAGTTTGGTTTACCAATTGGTTCCTTTGGTAACAAGCAGCAACCTTCAGGGTGGAGAAATGAAGCCAATTCAAAAGTGCCAAAAACTGCAGTTCCTCATCTGGCCATTTGAGTCTGGCTCCAAATCAGGCGGCAACCTTCGTGTCTGAGCAGGGAGGCAAACCAGGAAGTGCCTTAAACTGCATTCTACTGAAAATTCCAGCAGGGGTGCTAAGTGCGGCTGCAAAAACATTTCTGTCCATTCATTTCAGTGCAAAATGAGAAAACTTCTCACTTGATTTATTACCTCAGAATTGTTTTTTAGGACAACACTATGGTCTCAATCACTAGTTAAATCTTCTTCAAGACAATTTGATTTTAATAGTTCAAATAATGGCCCCATTTAGAAGAAAATAGAAGATAAAGAATCATATGATTTGGGGTGTGGCTACCTTTGATTGACAGGTAGTCAGGAGAGAAGCAGAACAATGCGTATCCACGGCAACATGTCAATAAAGTTATATATAACGTTATATAAATATAAAAAAGGACGTTTAGCGGTTTCGTCTCATAACTTTGTCTTGTTCAGCGTTTGGTTGGACTAATAGACACTCCAAGGAGTCGCTGATCATTCTTCTTCGGTAAGTAACATACATTTAGTTTTTGGTTTTTGCCAAAACTAACATCCCAGTTAATGCTCCAGCTAATGCTAACATGAATTAGCAGCGGCTTCGCTCAGTCAGGTTGAGGTGTAGAGAGGCTGTAGTCAGTGATCAGATCCCTCTCCTCCTCCACAGACCAAACGGGTGATGTCCATTAGTTATATACAGTCTATGCTCCAAATGCGAGTCAATCTCCATAGACCCCCATGTTAAAATGCCCCAAAGCAGATATACACATATTTAAAACCTGGTAATGTAAAGAAAAGAACAGCTTTGGTCTCTAAAGCCAATTTCCTTGTTCATGACAATGGAACAGGAGGCACATTATTTAATAACTAAAGAGGTAAAGTTATGCAGAATTAATGCCATGGCCCCTTTAAGTGGTAGGTGGGTGCTGACACTGGTGGCTTCATTCAGTCCATCTTAAGAGCCACCCACTCTCCACCTCTTTGTTCATTTTTTGGATTAGCAGGGAGTTAGGTGGAGTCAGACAGTGACAGCAGAGCCACCACTCTAAGCTTCACAAAGGCTGTTCAGAAACCTGTGGGTGATTTTATGCAATCTCTGGTTGGTAGTGAAGAAAATGGGAAAGATGATTGGTTGAAATTAGCCTGCGATAGATGATGATAGACGGATGGTTCATCCAATCACCTGTCAATTATTAGTTGAAATTGCTTGTCCTTTTCAAGTTTCCAGAATTGCCTTTCAGGTTAGAGATCACTATAGAAACGTATTGATTTATTGGTAAAAATACTAAGTAACACCATTTTAACTGAAAATTATCCAATCCAATCCAATCCCCTTTATTTATATAGCACAATTTTAGCAAACACAAGGTTTCCAAAGTGCTGCACAAACAATACATACATAACACAATACAAAGAGATGTAGTGCACAATAGAGTCAGTAAGATGCAATAAGATAAAATAAATTAAACCTCGAATAAGCCTTAACTCATTTAATCCCACTGGTCACAATAGTGACCGTAATATTTCTTAGTTATAAGGCTCTATTCCTGCAGAATATGTCAAACAAAGCTGCCCTGAGCCAAAGGATTCTCCTCCTCCCATCACATTCAAAATGTCCAAAAGTAAAAATGGTATGTCTGTTGCAATAAAGTAACAATGTTGAGTTAGACCGATAACTGTTTTTTGTGTGTTTGCTCTATGTATTGTCCTCTCAGTATTCATATTGGTATAGTTGTATATTTGATAATGAAGGCCAAAGTCACACTAGAATATCATTCTAGTGGCAATGTTGGAGACTACCAGTAACAGAATTCTACATTTGTTAATAACTGGAAAGGGAAATATAATATTTTTTATGACTGCATAGGAGAAATATGATAATGTAGTCTATAAATCCAAAAAAAAAAAATTACTTTATTTATCCCCGAGGGGAAATTCAGTTAGTCTGGCAACTCTGGAAGAATGAGACAGTCTGATGGGTAAATGGTAGATACAACATCTTATCCCATCAGTCACTAATGTGACCGAACATAAAATACACTTTTTCACCTATTTTTCCATGAAGGCAAGGCAAGGCAAGGCAAGTTTATTTGTATAGCACAATTCAACACAAGGTAATTCAAAGTGCTTTACATAAACATTAAAAACAGCAAGACACAATTGAAAACAGTAAAAACAGTCAATTAAAACAGGGAAATAGAAATAAAAATACAAATAAGATAAAATAAGATGCAGCAGGATAAGAAAAGAGATAAAATAATAAAAAGCACAAGTCAAACATTGCGTACTTAAAAAGTAAGGGCAGTAGAGTATAGCAGATAAGTGTTAAAGTTTAGAGTACGCTGCAGTAAACAATAGTGTTTTTGCAGTAAACAATAGTCTTTTAAACTAATAGTTGATTATTTCAAAGGAGTACTAATGACACATGATTTGGGATTAAATGGGTTAAAAAAAATCAGCTTTGTAGGCACTGCTAATCTGACCTGATGCAAACTGACACAGTCAAACAGGCGGGACCTTATTGGTCATGTGCTGCAGCTGACCTTTCATTTGTAAGAATAAACAGTGAGGACAACAGAACAGCAGAGGTCTTTTAGAAAGCGGCTCCTGGAGTGTGGCGGCCTGGATGCTGATCCTTTGTGACAGCTGTTGTGCTGTAAGGTGTGGCTCTGCTAGGCTGGCTTGTCATTTCACACACACTGCCGCAAAGCTCCTGCACCTGTGATGCTGACCCTCATAGCATATATGAGCACTGGAGACACACGTGTCACACACACACACAGACACACACACACACACACACAGACACACACACACACATCACACAGCAGAGATGACCAAAAAAAACCCTGAAAGTAAGTTGTCGAAGTCAGGGTGGTTGTAGTTGAACCATTTACTGTTTTGGCAGATAAAACTGTGCACTGTAATAAATTATTCTGTAGTCATTTCATTTTCTGTAATATATTTGATTAAAAGTATTAAATATAAATGTGTCCTTGATTTTGAGGCAGTTGTTTAAGTAACTTTAATATAAAAATGTTTGAGATAGAATGTACTTATTTTGATCACATTAAATATAATCTTTATGTGTATGTAATTCTAAATTTAAGAGAATTTTGAATTAATCCAACACAATAGATTTAGTCCGTTTTTAATTGACAGGCACTTCCTCAATTTTATTGAGTAGTTATTGTTTATCTTTTTTTACAGTGTGAACGACACATTGGCTTGTATGGTTACTGTGAATAACAGTTGGTTTCTCGGCTGCTGCCCATACATTGACTGTCACTGCGACCGACGGTGTTATATTGGTGACATTTTTGAATGTCATGCTGTTCAGTGGCTGTGAAGTCAAACACAGCTTGTGAAGTGAAGTGGATTATTCTGACAACGAGTGATTGACGCTCTTTTTCCGTGCTCAGATAGCATCATTGTCACAGAGTAACATTTTCACAAGTCATCTCCTTTTCTGACTCATTTGGTTTAACTTCCCTTCCCGTCTAATCTTTACTTTTTCTCTCTCTGTCTCCCTGTATCTCGTCTGCTTTATGATAGATCTGTTCTGTCAATGCAACTGCTTATCTTTGCTCACCAAGTTTCCCCTTTAAGGATTCTGTCTTTTATAAAATATGACACATGGGAGTAATATTTCTTTTTCACAAAGGCAGAGTTGTCATTAAGAAAGTTCCCTTATTTAGTTACTATTGTTTTTAATGTGCTGACCTTATCTATATGCTATTGCAGCACAATGAAATCCTCTCATTATAACAGCCATTTTACAACAAGCAAGGAGTTTTGGGTGAAAAAAACTGGATGGAACTTTATGAAAACTGATTTTGTGAATGCTTGTACACCCGTTTGACCAATAAAAACCTTTGTTCCAACTTATGTCATACCTCCAGGTCTCCAGGATGGTGATGATGATGATGGTGAAGGTGATGATGATGATGACGATGATGATGGTGAAAATGGTGATGATGATGATGGTGATGAAGATGATGATGGTGAAGATGGTGATGATGGTGAAGATAATGCTGGTGATGAAGATGATGATGGTGATGATGATGATGATGATGATGGTGATGATGATGGTGATGATGATGGTGATGATGATGGTGATGATAATGATGGTGATGATAATGATGGTGATGAAGATGATGATGGTGATGATGATGGTGAAGAAGATGATGGTGAAGATGATGATGATGAAGATGATGATGATGAAGATGATGATGATGATGATGGTGATGATGGTGAAGATAATGGTGAAGATGATGATGATGATGATGATGATGATGATGATGATGATGATGACGGTGATGATGGTGAAGATAATGGTGAAGATGATGATGATGATGTTGATGATGGTGAAGATGATGATGATGGTGATGATAATGATGGTGATGAAGATGATGATGGTGATGATGATGGTGAAGAAGATGATGGTGAAGATGATGATGTTGATGATGATGATGATGACGGTGATGATGGTGAAGATAATGGTGAAGATGATGATGATGATGATAGTGAAGATGATGGTGAAGATGATGATGATGATGTTGATGATGGTGAAGATGATGATGATGATGTTGAAGAAGATGGTGATGATGGTGATAGTTTTGGTGGTGATGATGGTGAAGACGATGATGATTATTATTATTCTGATTGGTCAGTTGCCATGGTGTCACTATCGTAGCCTGATCTTGGCTGACTAGCTGGAAGGAACTCATGTGGTGCTTTGACCTGTCGGAGAGCTAATTAGTGGAGAACCCGTTATTTGAGTTATGTTCCTCGGCCCGTAGGGTTTAGCTATAAACTGTAGCTTCTCTGTCTGCACAAGTTTTTCTTGTTTCAAGCGGAAAATGGAATGCGACAGCGCAGATAATTTTCACTGGATCTGGACAGTGTGCAAAGCTGTCATGTGGAAAAATTGCATGCTGATTTTTTGTACTCTTGCACGTTTTCTCATCTCATACGGCAGATAAACAGTGTCAGCGGTGGAATTGCTGATTTTCCTGTTTGGAGACTATCAGCAGCGTGCAGTCTGGCTGTTTTCTCTAATGCTAAGCTGCAGCATTGCTTAAATGGAGGAAGTCAGTGATGTGACCGAAGAGCATCTGCAGACAGAGCCAGGCGATAATGGAGCCAGACCTGAGGGAGGAAGAGCTTGCAGCGCTGTGAGAAGCAATTTGAAGAAGCTCAATAAGTCATGACCCTTTAGAGGTTTTATCATGCAGCACCCGGGCTTACTTTCATGTGCTGTGACATGACCAGGAGGTGCACCAGTAAGCATGAATTCCTAAGGTGTAGCATCATATTTGAAACACATGACACTGCTCAGCTGGGGAATCAGACTGCTGTTCATAGATGATGACGATGAACTCCATGCTCCTGTATTCAGGTTTCCTATATATAAATCCTTCTACAAAGAAAAAGAAAAAAACTGCAGTGACCAAAGTGAAGAAACGATGCTGTAGATGATCGGGGGACGACATACTGTATGGAGTGTAAAGAAAGGCTTAGCCAAAGGTGGTTCATATAACTGTACTGTGACAGAATGCAGCTGACAGCTGGGGCAAGAGAGTGTACCACATAGGCAGGCAGGACACTGCTACTTGGCAGGCAGGTCCAACCTGTCACCGCTGATTTCTACAGTCGGGTCTGAAGAGAACGTTTCTCATCAGTGTATCTTTGTTCAGCCAAGAGTATTGCAAAGGACTTTTTGAAAATGTAATAATTCTGATTTATTTGTGTAATAGAATAATTTAGTACCACTAATGGCTATTCTCATTCAGAGTTCTCTGTTGTTCTGCTTCAGACATAATCCTCTATCTCTGTTTATAGAGTAGTTGACGTCACGCAATCAGTCAAAATCAAAACACTGCCATGTTGGCAGGAAAGCGGGAGCATTGCTGGGCAAATGACTGCTAGCAGGTGGTCAATTGGCTTTCTGTATTTAGAGTGATAAAAGTAAAAAGGGAGAGCTTTTTTTTCAGATTCTTAAAGAATTGAAAGTCATTGAGTCATTGGGAATGATTCCCCTGTTAAACATTTTAATACACTTGCCTTATAACTGCTGTTTAATGTGGTGACTTTAGAAATGTCTTCAGAAAGTTTTAGCTGTTTCTTTAATGTTCCACTTTAAAGTTGGATGTTCATCAAGAATTCATATTTTGTTCATTTGTAACTCAATTTTCCACTACAGTTTCCTAAATACATGCAGTAATATGTATAACATATTCCATTAGATTACTCAAATTAAGAAACATATTCTAAATACTTTGGATTAGTTTTGGATTACTTTAAAATTGTCTTGTTTAGCTCACTTGTCTGGGTCTTGTATTTCCATGCCAAAAACACATTCCCGACAGTGTCCTGGCTGTGCAACTATACACACAAATAATAATAATAGACTAGAAGCTCGCTCTGATAGTGCACACAAGGCCATTCCC
Source organism: Centropristis striata (assembly GCF_030273125.1). Taxonomy (NCBI): domain Eukaryota; kingdom Metazoa; phylum Chordata; class Actinopteri; order Perciformes; family Serranidae; genus Centropristis; species Centropristis striata. The sequence goes on from NC_081526.1 coordinate 7,379,249, forward strand.
TGTTGAAATGTTTGCAAAAGCAGAACATATTTGTGTATTCGACCCCTGATTCCACTGCAAAAGTTCTTCCTTGACTCATGCTACACCCTTTCAGCAAGTTTCATGAAAACCAGACAATCAAGCCAACAAACAAACCAAACCAAATACCTAACCTCCTTTTCAAAAGTGATAAAGTAATAGCTTCAAGTAACCTATGTTTAAAAAACAGTGACTGTATTCAGAAGACCACAAATAGAATCTGTGATGGAATAAAGTGACTCTTTCTTCTTGTATTTAAAACATACATTTCCATTAATGGTATTCTGTCAATCCCCAGCCCGGCTTGTGAGTCAGTAACAGCTTCTGTTTGTCGGCCAGGTCTCAGGAGAGCAAGTGATGATGATGATGATGATCATAGCAGAAAGCCTGAGGATGAGTCAATATCTGTGATGCCAGTGTGAGCCAGGTGTGGACCTGAGGTCTTAAGGCGTCCTCTGAAACCGCCTGTCAGAGCTCAACACAAAAAGCTCTTGACACAATCGTCTCAAAGACCTTTTTCAACAGTTTGATGAAAAATACATGTTCGCATACACCTGAATGGTACTGGCAGGTCGGAAAAATGTAGTGCAGCAAACTGTAAAAGAAAAAAGAGTGCCAGTGGGTCTGGTGAGGTCATCTCTCAAATAAAAATACTGTAGCCGGAAAATATCCAAAGAAAACACACAGACTGATGCATACAGTTTGGAAACAGGTGATTTTAGGCTTTACAGCATCTCTTTGTAGTCGTTTTGTGCTCAATTGTGGTTATTTTGCCCATTTTCATAGTATTTATGAGTCCCTTTGGATCTCTTTGCAGTTTGGTCTCTTTATAGTCTTTTTGTGTTTCATTGTTGTCTTTTCCTGTTTCTTTGTTTTCACTTTGAATCTCTTCCTGGTCTCTTTGAGTGACATTTCGTAAGTGAAGCTCAGGGGGGTGCCTGACACTTTGAACCCCTTGGCATGTGCCTGGTCGGACTGTTCAGCAATCTATCTATGTCAGTATATGACTTGTTGTACAGTTAGCCCCTCCAGCATGCTGTATGCAAGAACCTGGTCTCGCAGGAATCAGTGAAATAGCCACGGATTCGCATAACTCAAAATCCGTGGAATAGCCACGGAATCACTCAAATTTCTGTGAAACTGACACGGATTTCGTTACAATGCAAGTTAATGACAGTCATATCCCGTGGCTATTCCATGGATATGTTCCTATTGGTTTGTGTCCAAGTCACGTGACTTTCAAGGTCCCGGCGGTCAGAACAAAAAACATGGCGGACAACAATATTTTGACTTAGTTTCTGCATAAAAATGGATTTTGATTAAATTTCTAGCGAGAAATATATGTTTTATTTTCTATATCTGCACTCAGTGAATGTACATAATCACTTTGTATGTTGGAATAGCCACGGGATGACTGTCATTAACTTGCATTGTAGCGAAATCCGTGTCAGTTTCACGGAAATCTAAGTGATTCCGTGGCTATTCCACGGATTTTGAGTTAAGCGAATCTGTGGCATGGTGTGAGACCATGTTGGTATGCAACCACAAGAAGAGGCTCAGATGAGCTTAACTTGGTTGCATAGATGCTAGAAAAGTGAGAACAGCAGAAATCAAACATGCATGATCTACGATATAAAGAGTAGAGGGACAAGATTTGTAGCAATGCTATCATACTTCCGGGAACGCCCCGGACTCAAGCACGCCCTCTGTTCAGCCAATCACAAAAATGCAGGTATGGGGAATTCAAAATGGTGGCCCGCAGCTACTGAGGAGGAAGAGGGCTAGTTCGTCCAGTGTCTGCTCCATTAGCTTGCCAATCCCTGGCAGCGTGTTTCCAATCCGTGTTGTATTGTGTAGTGTTCGCTTCTCACCTTTGGATTTATTCACTGGCTTCCACGCGACGGTCCTTCTCCGACGTCTGCCGGCAACCGGGAGGTAAAGCCGCGGCCAAAGCTGGTTTATTAGACGCCGGAGGCGCCACTTAGTTTGAGTTTTGTTTGACCAACTTTTATTTTCAAAAACTGACTATTTTGTTTATTTATTGGGTACCTGAAGAGGACTAACTGAATGGTATAATAATAATAATAATAATAATAATAATAATAATAATAATAATAATGCATTTTATTTATAGGCGCCTTTCAGGACTCTCAAGGTCACCTTACAATAAACAATTAAAAACAAAACAATAATAATAAAGCAGCAATGGCAGTAATAATAAACAACAATGAAACAATTACAAATTAGAACAATAATGACAACAATGACAGTAATAATAAACAACACTGAAACAGTACAGAGAAAAATTGTAATTTAAAAATGATGAATATATTAGGGATAGGCTAGTCTAAACAGGTGTGTTTTGAGATGTGATTTGAAAGTTGACGGATGTACTGAGTTTGAGTTTGAGTTTGAGTTTATTTATTTAAAACAGGGACAATACATATTAATGAACATATACATGTAAATATGCAAGATTATAGCCAACAGCTAATTTCCATATTTAGTCCCTTTGGCAGGTTGATGTCAATACCATAACCATAACAATAAAATCAATAAAACATCGATAACAAGTTGGCAGTTGGCCTTCATGGCCAGAATGAGCAGGAGGAGAGAAAACGTGTCCTTGAGCACAATAGAACAGGAAAGAAAAAGAGAAGCAACTACTGAGGGAGTTTGTTCCAGAGTCGGGGGGCAGAGCAGCTAAAAGATCGTAGTCCCATTTTGGCTAAATGGGCGGAAGGGGTGGAGAATACAGTAATAATACACTGTGTTGAATTGCAAATTCTTGTGTGTGTTTTGTGTTTAATGGGTCGACTTTGGAAAAGGTTGCTTAAGTTCTGGTTGTTAGTAGGGTCCATGTATGGGTAAGCATGGGTCCTGTGTAAGGTTGACAAATCATAAATACCAAAGAAAATTGTCAGATTAGCTCTGACTGGCACCCCGGCACTGTCAAACCGTTACAATGTGAACCGAGAAAAAACTGTTGGCTAAATAATGCATATTTGTAAGCAAGTATCTTGCTTAATGGTTAGAAATCTTTGCTCTTTACACCTGCCATACATTATTGATGGCTATCCTCAAGCTAACAGGCCGCAATTCAAAAATGTGATTTGCAAAGTCAAAGTGGATTTAGTAAATGGCAGCTTAGGCGTCTTAACTTCGGCTCAAAGGCATTAAGCTGAATGATATTGGAGTATGCTTACAGAGTGCACTATAAAAAATGTCAACTTAAGCTCTTTAGAACACAGTGACCGAGGAATACTTCAGGTGGTTATGATTCTACTTGTACAACATTTATCCAGAAGGCACTGATTCAATGTGAAATAATGTAGCTGCCAAATCAAACTGCATTTATATCATAAAAAACAACACCGTCCTCAGAAGAGAGTTTTAAAGTTGCCTTGAAAGTCTTTCTCACCGTCGAAAAAAACACTTGAAACTCCATCTGTGCTATTGAGCGCTGTCTTGAAAAGGTTATTACCTTTTTGGTAATGGTGTATGGAGAAACCTTCCTCTGAAAGAAAAAGTAATAGTTTGCTCTCGGAGACAAGGCTGAGCTGAAGCCGATGTAGCTGCCAGAGAGCTGCATGATTAGAAGGTCAATAACCCCAAACACGCTCACGCAAGAATTGAAATGGATTTCAGGGTCAATATCACATCATCACAGCTATTATTTCTAAAGCAAGCAACACTCATTACACATTTGCATGACTGCGATGAATAATGAGTCCCTGCTTGTCATTTATAATGATGGTGCATTGTGTCACTTGTGTAAAAGAGGCAAGTATTACAGACAAATAGGAAATTATTTAGTTTAGAAAATAAGCTGAGTCTCTCATGAGTACATTTGTTTCTTGAACTGACAACAGACTTTTTTCACATATAATCATTCACTGGAATCTAACTTGTAATATAACCACTACATGCATAACCCCACCCTTATCTTTATCCTGTTGTTGATGTTATACATATGTTTTTTTCTATTATCTGTTTGTTAATACTTTCTTATAACTATGAAATTATGAAATTTTAGGTGGTGGATTTAAATAAGCCCATCTGGGTTTTCTGCCTCTCCCTGCACTTTACATTATTTGTTATCTTTGTCATTTTATGTTATTATAACTGTGCAAATCAATAAACCTAAACCTAACCTTAAACCTGCATTAACCTGCAGAATGCCACACCAAAATTAAAATCACAGCAAAGAGAAACAATAATTTAGAGTTGTCTTTCTGTCCAGCTAACAAATATACATCAACGACAATTTAGCTTTATAATAACTTAGCTAACTTTTGTCTACTTGTGAAATCATCCACCTGTACACTTTGTCTCTTAACTCTATGGAGTCTGGGGCTATTTTGTCCAATTTTTAATCCTTTTCATGTATTTTGTGTCTTTGTGTGTCTTTTTTGTGTGTATTTTTTAATTATTTTGTGTCCTTTTTTGGTCATTTTGTGCCTTTTTTAAGAGTAATTTTCTGTCTTTTTTTAATAGTAATTTTCTGTCTTTTTTTGTCTTGTTTTTAGTCCTTTAGTCCAACATAAAATGTGATTTTGAATCTTTTTTTTTTGGTGTCAAATGGTAGGTGGTAGGTGGTGTCTCCAGCTTTACTTGGTATATCATCATCAAACTGAAACTGGCCTCATGGAGTTTACAGCCAGAACTTTAGAGGTAAATTTACAGTAGGGCTCCACGCTGCTTTGTTTTCTAGTCTGGATGTCATGAAGAAGTCTGAATGATTTGGAGCTTTTGGAGACTCCAGAGAGTTAACTCCAATTCTATTCTTGCATCTCAAGTTGTTAATTGGACTGTAAACAAAGGGGGACGCATGGAAGAAGTAGTCTTGGCATGATTGTCCTTTATCCAGATATCATGATATTCATATATCCGTATTTGCTCATACTGCTATCTGCTGGTTACACTAGAACCCCATAAGTAACAGCAATAGTCCCCAGAGGCTATATCATCTAGCTGATGGGGCTTTAGATCGGGTCGATTGACACAGTGTTCACTGGCTAGGCCTTATTTTGTTTTTCTACCACTTAGTGCTAAGCAGGTAGTGTATAGTAGATTTATTCAAGCTTTTTTCATGGAAAGAGCAACCCGCTGTGGCTGAATTTGATGCTGATTAGGGTGGTGAGACTCAACCAAAACAGAAAATTTACAGACTATAAAATTAAAACATCAAGTTGAAGATTCAGTCAGGTGAAACTACGATGTCTCTTGATAATTCTCTGCAGTTTCCTCGACAAAAGCTACAACTTTTGAAACACATGTAGTCCTTTGACCCATTGCTGATATACAAAACAACTAATCTGAACCCAAAAACAAGTCTTAACCTTCAAACTTAATAGTTTTAATGGTTTTAATGGGACGAGCTGCAAGGTTATTATAGTTAAAGAAAACTAATGAAATAACGAAAACTAAAATTGAAAATAGATTTTTTTGTTAACTGAAATAAAAATGAAAAATATAATTTTTTTAAAAACAATAACTAACTGAAACTGTTATGTGGTTACAAAACGAACTAATACTAACTAAAATGATAGTGGAAATGTCCTTTGTTTTCGTCTTTATCAACTTTTTTCACACGTAAACCTTTTTGGTTGATATGAAACCTATTTCATCTATTTTTTTTTATGACTAAATAAACTTATTGGGGCTGAGATGGATCAGACAAAGGAAATAAAGGAAACATTTATTGTTATTTTTTTTAATCTGGCATCCAACAAATACCCTATTACAAAAAACTAAAACTAACACTAAAACTAATGAAAACTAAACTAAGATTAAGCATTTTCCAAAAAATAAAACCTAATTAAAACTAACTGAATTTGAAAACAAAAAATCACAACCAAATCAAAACTAAAACTGATGAAAAATCCCAAACTATTATAACCTTGACGAGCTGTTTGTCCCAAATCAGTGGTGAATCCACACAGTGTGTGAACAGATTTGTCCCCTCACAAAAACACAGTGGATTACAGAAGAGTGTTAGTTAGCGGCAGGGTTGTTCAGATGTTAAATCCCTGTGATGTTTGAGTGTGAGACAATCAGCGGTACAGCAGAGCCATGACTCATCCCATAACTGGAATCAAACATGTCAACTAATGGAATCATTCTTCAAAACCAGTCTGCACGGATTTATCACAGCTTGACTTTCTCAATTACTGCTGCTGTCGTAGAACTCCGACACCGCATGATGTCGGCAGCAGCTCGGTTCAGACTCAATAGGCATTGCTGCTGATGGAAATGTCAGCAATTCACAGCCTGCGTTCACTTTTTAAAGGAAAATCTATTGAATCTCATTCAGAAAAGAAGTTCCCACTGGGGTCAAAGACCTAACTCAAGCCAGAACTGGCTTTGAAGGAACCACAATGGAAAATCAATATGGTGTGCATGAAATAATTCATTTATTCATTCATTATTCTTCTCCGCTTATCCAAACTCGGTCGTGGGGGCCTGGAGCCGATCCCAGCTGACATTGGGTGAGAGACGGGTCACACCCTGGACAGGTCTCCAATCACGCTCTCATTCACTCCTACGGGCAATTTAGAGTCATCAATTAACCCTCTGGAATCTTGGGCTATTATGTCCTTTAAAAATCTGGGTAACACTTTACAATAACCATCATTTATAAATGGTAAACAGATTAGTTTGTCAATTTATTAATGTTTAATCATCATTTATAAACCGTATATAGGCGTTTTAGAATGGTAAATACATCATTTATTAAAGTTTAACTAACTAAATAATTTATAAATGTCTAATAGATGGTATATTAATGTAAGTTTATAGTTAATTTACCATCAACAAACAATTAAATTATAATTAATAGTTTATTAATAGTTTTAGTTGCATTCATTATACCATGTTTAACACCATATTAAGTATGGTAATGATTTTGAAATTATTCATATTCACCTTTAAGAAATTGGTTGAAAACATTTAATGATTAAATATGTATAGCACTTTGTAAATGGTTATTAATTGCCATCTATAAACATTACTTAGTTGGTTATTGTAAAGTGTTACCAAAATCTGTTAAAAATCTTCACCATGCCATGTTGGTATCACCTATATGTCCTGATAATTCATTTTTAACTTTGACTTACTTGATCAAAATTTTGAACCCAAAAGAACAAAGGAAAACATAAAATCTGAGCTTGAAAATGTTTCACACACACAGAAATGTGCATGTTGCAAATATTAAAATAAATGCAAATATAACATGTAACAGGTAAAATGAGGATAATCTCTAGTTCTATATATATGTATATATTTTTGTGATCGATTATTTTTATTTTCAAATGAGAAGGGCATGAAACTAGTCAAAGACAGTAATACAACAAGTAGTATTTACTTCCCTTTACCCTCCCAGGATAGCGACATCCCCCCTCCCTCAATATCCCAAAAAGATCTTCTACATTACATACAGCATACATCACATAGTACATAAGTCATATCAATGTCCTACAGGCCAAAGCAAGTGCATAAAAATAAACAAAAAATTACATATATTTCAAGTAAAGATATATTTCTCAACTCAGTAAATCTTTAACCATTGCCACTGCAGAGGTCCAGGTTTGGATTGTTTTCTGACTCTAGTTCTATATTTTTATACTAAATATATTTGACACTATCTCTGGTTTTACTTGGCCGAATATCATTAAAAAAAAATCTGTTATGGAGTTTCTAGCCAGAACTTTAGAGGGAAGCTGATGGCAAGACTCAATGTTGCTTCATTTTTATGTCTTCACATCATGAAGAAGTAATGTGCAGGTGGTTTCATGGACTCTAGAGGGTTTTAAACCTAAGTGCATGTTTTTGGACTGTGGGAGGAAGTCGGAATATCCGGTGAGAACCCGAGCTGGCACAGGGAAACATGCAAACTCCAGACAGAAGAGCCGCAGGCCGGATGAAAAGAGGTACAGTGGAGAAAGATGTAATATAAAACAACCACAATTTAATGACAAGTACAATACAGTACATTAAGAGATGTCTATCTCCCACCGCAAAGTAGCAGAGGAAGGATGGATGAGGAGCTGTGGGAGAATAGGAGCAAACAGGGGAGATGATTGTGGCTGCCTTGCTGCTATTTGGAGCTTTTAGTCACTATCCAGTTCATCGACTGGGCCTCGACTCGACAGCCAATCACACGAGAGCGAGGCAGGAACTGAAGCCTCTTTTAGCCCACAATCAACACCCTGCTGATGTTGTCACAGTTGAACACAGATCACGTACAGTAGACATTGGATAAATACAGTGATGCTGTTTCTGATATAGGTTTCTCTAACCAGGCCAGTGGCCGTTTTAGATCGGTTAGAATTTGGGGGAGGGGGCATGAGGTGCTAGGGATGCCAAATATAGACGGTCCATGTAGCTTTTGGTCACTGGAATTGCCGTTCACAAAAGGATATTTAAAAAACAAAATATGAGTGGTTATTTGATTTTTGATTCAAAATACAAGCACTAAAAATAAAAATACAAGCCTTTTTTAATCCGTGTATCATTCGTACTTTCCGGTTTCAATTGGCAATCAAAATCCAATAATGAAAAGTTGACTGGTTATTTTGTTATTTGTTTTCTATTATAAAACAAAAAATGAAAAAAATGCTTGTTTTTTCATATTTCAACATTAGGCTCAATTATCAAAAATACAAAATGGAAAAACGGGCACCAGGACTGAATTTGATTTTAATATTTAATTGGTCGGGTTTACGTGACCCGGAAGTTTGACTGCAGTCAAGTGAGCCGTCATTCTCTTCTCCGTAGTCAAACCAGCCATTCCTATATAATAATAATAATATATAATATATAATGTAGTGCGCCCATATTGTGATATTTACGGTAAATTCATTGAAACCGCTCAGAGCGAGCTGACATGAAGGATAAACACTTTACTGTCATTCTTTCTCACTTTTTTCCAGTATAAAACTCTGACCAGCAGAGAGGAGATGAAGTATTAACTTTACATCAACACAACACATGAAATAATTAAATTCCGTCGCCCTGAAAATGTATTTGATGTGTCGACGTGCGGTTTTCAGTTTTCAGAATAAAGTGTTGCACAACCAGGCCAAAAAACAGATAAATATGGAAATAAGATTAATTGCATGATATTCACTGAACGGATTTTCATTTTCTAGTTATAATAACTAAAATGTCTTTAGGGGGAGATTGCAGGTCAACAGGAGATGAAGAGGTACATGTTATCTGACAGCTGTGAACCTGCAGATTGATTTAAGATGCAGCAAGTTTTTCTAATCATAAATCTATAATAAACTGTGTATTTTGTGTTGTATTGTTTTTTTGTCTATTCAGATATTGAGTTGAGTAAGTTTAGAGGTATATAGGCAAAGAGCATTATGAGTTGCAGCATTTTTTCTTGGTTGATACCATTTGTTACACAGATTTGGTGCTAAATTGGACTATTTTTAACCACCTGAGAACTGGTAAAAAATAGTCAAAGATCCCTCCAAAATACCACATTAATCCACCATAGAAAAAAAAATCATGCTGTGATTTGACATCACGCTTTTGCCATTGTGGAGATTTCTGCAATAATTGCATTTTTTTGTTTGACAGTTGAAATCTAAACATCTTTTGAATGCTCTAAGTCTCCAGTTTGTGGTTGTAAAGTTTCATGGGGCTGTGATTATTCTAGTTTCGTTTCAAAAAATTGTCTCACTACAATGAAATGCTGCTATAAGGACTGACATCATCACACATTAGTCAGATTGGGTTCATTGAATCCACAAGAGCTTCAGCTTTCCATTGATCCTATGGAGTAAGATAGCTATCAAAAAGATGTGTGCATGACTCTAACCATTCGTATCTGTAATGTTAAACATTTGTATCTCAATAAAATAGTGTAAATAGTGTAAAATAGTTGTAAACAAATCCACATGACCGAAAGGAGGGTTAGCAAAGAGGAAAAGAAACAGGACTTATACGATGGACACATTTATTCGCCAATTGACACAATTTATAAATCGATAGAAGTCGTATTGTAGTGTAAATGTACTGCCTCTCTGAGGGAGAAAAGTGATTTAAGTACCAAGTCTAAGTTCCTTTTAGTTTTCTTTATTATCAAACATCAGAATACACTGCCTAGGTACAGCAGAGGAGAACTTTGTCAATTTCAAGGCTGCTGAAAAAAGCTTTTCTGTCTCTGTGTAAGATCATTTAATTAGAATGTTCCAGCCCATACGCAATGCATGTGCACATTTTCCCAGGAACGAGCATGCTGCTAAGTCTACTTTTTAAAATTAAAAGGATACAAGCTATACTTGTTTATATTCAAATTCCACAGCCTCTACTGTCTGACAAGTCCCAGATCCTATATTTCATTATTCTGGTTTAAACCAGTTGTTACAGTTCTGTTCTGAACAAAAGGCCAGACTGTGGATTCTTTAGTAAAGCAGAACACTTATATTAAAAGTAACATAAAATATACCACTTGTAACATTAAATATACTACAGTATTTTGATCAACATTACTGTCATTAAATTAACTAACGTTAGCACAAGCCAACTTCTAAATAATGCTAGTAATGCTAGCACTAACTTAGCATCACTGGCATGTCGTTAGCTTGCAAGCTAAAGCAGTACATCTGTAAGTCCATGAACTGAATATTATTTATAAGATTACAATTTCTGTAAGATAAACATTGGATATACACTGACTTTACATGCTTCACCTGAGCTGGCAGCTCCACCCGCTCCACTGCTGTCAGTCCTCTTGGACTCCTGGTTTTGGCGCGTTTGGAGAAATCGTGGTTCGATTATTTTCCCCTGTGCCCTACGTGACGTTATTTCAACAATTTTCTACTCATACCCACAAACTTGAATTCGTGTTCATAGTGAAGACTTCGTAGTCCCCATCTAAAGTTTTTTTTTTTACAACGATTTAATAAAGACATAGACTTAAACTGCTCTTTCTGTGAAGGACACCCTGAAGATGCTTTTTATTTATTTTGGTCTTGCCCTTTCTCAACTAAATTATGGGAAGATATTTGTAACCTGATTTCTATTCCGATTGAACCTCATTTGTCCCTGTGCTTTGAACATATACTGTTTGGTTTCACTGACTTTCCTTTTGCAAAAGAAAAACGATACTCTATCATCAATCTCTTGATACAGTTAGCCAAATGGCATATCCATAAATGCCGTTACTTTAATGAAAAACCTCTCTTTCTTGTCTTTGAAAATGAAACCAAACAATATATTAAGTCTATTAAGAAATCTACCCACATGAAAGCTATAAAATCTTTGAATTTATGTACACTTTACAATGTTTTTGTATGAAAGCTTGCCTCTGTATTGTTGAAACCCCCTGATGGGCTTTGTTGGTGTGTTGTCTTGTATTGCACCATTTTGCTTTAATAAAGGTTCAAAAAAAAAAAAAAGAAGACTTCGTAGTCGTAGAAATTAGAGTAATATTCACAAGACTTTGCACTCACAGTTTTTAGATTCATACTCAAATAAAAACAATCCTAACCCAAACAATTTCTCAGACTCGCCTATATGAAAGCAGAATTTTGTGTACAACTATTTTATTGGCATACAAATGTTTAACATTACGAATACAAATGGTTGGAATCATTACAACATAAAAGCTTGAATGGTTGGTAAACCGGACAGTAAATAAAGTATATTCCTCTTTTCAAATCTTAGTCACATTAATAAAATATGCAGGTTTGTTTTCTCGTTGTCTGCGTGAAAAAGCACGTCACTCAAAACGTAAGTTTGTTTGATTATCTAAGTCGTATAATGAACACTGAAAAAGGAAGTCCAGAGTCGGAAACAGGGACCACTCCCTTTCAAAGTAAGAGTTTCAGGGTCTGAAGTGTACTGGCTGCTTGACGATGTTTTGATTTCAATTTTTGTTATTATTACTAGAAAACAAAAATACTGACCCTGATGAATCAAAAAGCCTTGCATTTAAATTATTTTTTTAAATTTATATTCACAAGACTTTGCACTCACAGCTTTTAGATTCATACTCACATAAAAACAATCCTAACCCAAACAATTTCTCAAACTCACGTATATGAAAGCAGAAATTTGTGTACAACTATTTTATTGACATACAAATGTTTAACATTACGAATACAAATGGTTGGAATCATGCACACATCTTTATGACAGCTATCTTACTCCATATGATCCCAAATGTATACAACTCCACCACTGTTAATGGATAGATGTCTTAATATTAAGCCTTCTATACCTCTATGTTAGATCTACCTTTGAAGCAGACTGCAGGTACACTCTGTAAATATAATAAATACAGTGGTTATTTTCTTTTTCACTTTCTGCCTTAGGGAGGAAATGTAAGAACGTTCTGTAAAACCAGCTGACATTTCTGAATTGAGCCATGTTTTTTTTGTGCCCCGGCTTTTGGTTTTGCAGAGTAAAACTCCTGGTGCATTCCTAAATATCTGAGGAATTGCTCTCAAGCCCTGCAGAGGTTTGTTGACAGCAAGAGTGCCGGGGGTACAGATTACTATTTGCTGTTAATATCTCCTAAATCTTTCTGAGCGTTGGTGTGAGACAGGTGTGTGTAATCTTTGACTTGGCAGTACCGACTGCCCATCAAGACTCTCCACAGTTCATTCCTACGGGAAATGTTAAACTTTTATCTACAGCCTCACATCCACCTCTTCCAGGCTTTTCAAAATTGATCAGAATTCAGTCTGGAAAAAAAATGTGTGTATGAGACACTGCAGGATGAACTAACAATGGTTCAGCTGCAGACAGAAAATTGTTCTCCGCTGGATATTAAACTGCCACAGCATTTTCCTGCGAGCTATTCTGAGCCCTCCCTAATGAAAGCAATCACACAAAGCAGAGAGAAACACACGGTGTGACATATAGAATATAAACCTCCCTTTTACATTGTGTGAAAGTTTGTCTCACTCCTCTATACTGGCTGCAACATAAAATATGTAATCAGCTTAATGAGTTTTTGCTGTAATCGAGAAAGCCTGAATTATTTGTCTAATTTATATTAGCCACGGATTCTATCACATTCTATCCTGAATCCAATCCTTTATAAAGTCTTATGTAATTATTACCTGCTTGGTTTCAGATGCAGAATCCTACCTGAGGTGAAAATGAGACACATGCATTGCATTGCTATAAGATTATCATATAAACTAAATGTTCTGCTCGTTTATGTCACGGTGAGAGCTCTGTATACTAATTTATTCAGTGTGATTTTGAACTTCTAGAATCAATTTAGCCATTTTTAATCTGCTCTTACATGATTCATTTTTACAAAGATAACATGCGTCATTGCTGCCTTTTTCTTATTTGAGATTTGAACAAAGCAAGAATGACTTTGGGAGAACACCGTACTAGGCAGATGTTGATTCAATGGATTTAAATTTTTGAAGCCATTGATTTTGGTAATTATTTAATTGCACTGTATTGCAAAATGCAGCACAGTGCTGGGTATTGAACTCCAATACGTTTAGGTACAGACTGAATTGCTTATACTATTGAGTATCAAAAAAATAGCTCGCCTTTCAATACAAAATTTGGACTTTCTAATATCTAATCAAGTGAGACAATAAATATGCAGCATACAGTCATGGAAAAAATTATTAGACCACCCTTGTGTTCTCAAATTTCTTGTTCATTTTAATGCCTGGTACAACTACAGGTACATTTTTTGGACAAATATAACAATAACAACAAAAATAGCTCATAAACGTTTGATTTAGGAGCTGATATCTAGACATTTTCCATAGTTTTCTTAACAATGATTTCGGTAGTTATCAACTATTTTTGTTGTCATCTTTATAATTGTCCAAACAAGTGTACCTTTAGTTGTACCAGGCATTAAAATGAACAAGATATTGAAGAAAATAATAGTCTAATAATTTTTCCATGACTGTACATGCACCGCATCAACTAATGCTGGTACATTAAACATTATAAAGGACATGCAGGAACTCTTCATTAAGCACAGAGACTGGGCTCAGGTGTTTGAGTGTTTGTTTGTTTGGGTGTGTGTGTGTGTGTGTGTGTGTGTGTGTGTGTTGTACTTTCAGAGGCTTGAATACAGTGACAATTGAATAGATGTGAAGGAGCTGAAATATGAAAAATAAAGATTTGTACCCTAGTGCAAAATGTTGCAATGTGTTTTTGTTAAAATAATTTTAAAAGATTGCTATTGAAAAAAAGTTGCTCAGGGTCGGAGACCAGTATTGAAGTGATTGTATCAGTTCTGGTATTATAATGGTATTTTTTGTAGCTTACTTCATATTATTCCCTGCAATGAAAATGAACATTGTAAGCAAAACAAAGGTAGATTTTATTCCATTGCTACTGTACTACATTGTACTGTACTGAACAGGGCTTGTTTTATTATGTCCACTGGTACATGTGAAAGATTTTGCCCTAAAGAGCTTTGATGATTAACCTCTTATTTGCTGACGATGGATGAAATTGCATCTTTTTCCTGCCTTCTTACACACATTAAATGTTTTTTTTTTTAAAGTTCACAATGCATTTCATCAATATATTATCACGATTGCATCAATTTCTTCAGATCCAACATGAAGACATCAAGTGTGTGTGTCCCGAGACAGCAGTCAGCGTTGATAAGCTGCAGCCATTCATCATCGGACAGAATAAGGCCTTGACAAGAGGGACATGGAAGGGAGAACAGGAGGAGGGAGAGACTGAGGTGAAGGACATTTTTTTTTCCTTTTCACAAAAAGCAAGATTCAAACTATTTAACTCTGCATGCAGTGCACAGGTGGGCAATCAGACAGCAGCATATTGCCCGGTGGCTTCATCCTCCCTGGGTTGACAAGACAAGTCATTTCTGAAGCTGCTGGTTTCACCCCGGGGAGCTGGCGTCCAGGTGAGACAGGAGCAGAGCACAACAGATGCTTTGACAGGAAGGAGGAAGGAAGGAAAAAGGCTGCATTGATCACTATCTGACCCAGACATTAAACACAAGTTTTTGCACCCTCAGATCACGGGAAGAATATTATTTTGGAGCTCCTTTTTTTATAAATATATAAAAGAAAATTGATTTTCACTTGGGTGAAATGACTCAACATTCAGATGCTGGCTCTCAATTGAGAAATCAAATGATAAATCTTTAATGCGTGAAGCCATTTCTTCTCTATTCAGCACTCACTGCTCCTCACATGTATGCCAGAGAAAACACCTATTGATGTCAGTGTGAATGAGCAAACTCTTATAATAACCCCAGTTTCCTTTTGTATTCAATAATAACTAATAACCTACATTCAGTCATATCAACATTATTTCTTTCTTTTTTTTATAATAACCCCAACATATCTAACATCTACATTAAATATCTCTCTTTCTGAAATCACTTTGACAGAGGGCGTGGCCAGGCCGATAATCATGGAAGAAAATAGACTTTAATTAAGAGGAAAACTTTAATTACAGAACGATGTTTTTCCCAATTAACATTATACACGTCACGTAAGGCTTTTCTCCACCGCCCACGCACACACTCATACAGTAATCACCAGGAGAAATACACCGATTAACATAATGCATATTGTATGCAAAAATACATACAACACACAGTACATGTTTGACATTAATTTCTCCATTGCATGAGCAATATGAGAGGGTATTTTTAAAATCCAGCAAATAGCCACTTCCATGACAAAGGGTGCTGCTGCTTGACAAAACGGTGCTCAAACTACTGAAAGTACAACAGTGCTTGATTGAATACTTTATAAACAGAGAGGCTTAAAACGCACTATACCTCTTGGAGTCTTTTCTGGCATTAAAGAGCCACAAGGAATAAGGTGGACCCCTGGGAGCCTCACCAGACACCAGCAGGCTTTAGTTACCTCTGTGCTCTTTCTAAATATGAAAACAGGGCTCGTTTTGATTCACTGTCTCCCATCTGTGTCCAGATCTGATTGAAATCTTTATATAAAAGTCCTCATCAGTCAGTAGGCTCCAACAATAACCGCCTCTGCTTCTTTAGACGGTCTCCTGTCCGTTACTAAAAAGTTTATCATCCCCTCTGACTTTATGAGAAGGTTGCAGCCCAAGAAAAATATGCCAAAAACCACCGTGAGGGACAAAACGCACATGACGGCTATCTGGACCACCCTCATGATGAAGAGGCTCCTCTCATCCGGAGCGGCCGCCACAAAGCCGTTATCAGTCACCACCGAGGAAAAGTTGCAGCAGAGAAACTCCTCCGTCTTGTTGAGCAGTCCTCCCTCCGTTTGGTTGAACCCGGTGTTATTCATTTCCACTTTTTTCCCCCTATAATTTCAGAAAAAACTTTCAGAGATGCGCGAAGCAGAGAGGGACACAACAAGCTGGAACAATCCCTGAGAAATGTGTCATCAAGTGGAAAGTAAAGACGAAGAAAGAAGTTCCGTCAGATCACGCAGCGCTCTTCCGGAGTTCAACAAGCTGCTTTGGCATCGCATTACTGGAGATTTCATGTGGTCTGTAGTCAGTTTCCGAGCGGAATGAATCCACCAACCCGCGGTTAAATAGCCAGACACTACCTGGCTGCGTAAAAGCGCTCCAGTGGCACGACTGCACAGCAAGAGCGCCACCATACGACCAGACAGGAGTGTCCACCCAGGGCATGTATGTAGTACATTATGTCCTGTTTGTGTTCTGTCATGTTTGTCTGTTTGTGTGTGCAGCCTGCTCTGTGTTGTTGTGTGTGTACTGTATGCCTGTGTGTGTCTGCACCAGTGTTTCAGGAAGACATTACCACCATGCAGCCTGCAATAAATCACCTTTATTAGGCTTTTGTACTGGATTATTAATTAGCAGTTAGCTTCTATGTGGATAAACTGTTTTAATTTGAATTTGTATGTGCTGTATTTGAACCACTGGGTGGAAAGCAAATATATAAATAAACAATGTAGTGTATCTGTTTATTGGTAATAAGGTTTTGAAATAAAATCACATAGAATAGAGTAGAAAAGAATGTCTTTATTGTCACTATACGCATATACAATGAGATTTGAAAGCTGACTCCAAAACGCAGTGTGGCAATAAATAAAATATATATATATAAAATATACAATAAACATACATAGGCAAGTAAATGAAAAGAAAAATATATATGATATAATGTAAACATAGGCAAGAAAGGGAGGTGAGATGCACATTCTTCAATTTGCCAAAAGCAGATATGATGCTATGCAGTGATGATAAATATATTGAATGTTGAAGGACAAATTATTACACAAATTATTGCACATTGCCGAGTATTGTATATTTAAAAAAAGAAATATTGCACAGACAGTCTGTATGAAAATCAGTGCATATGAGAGTTCAGGGTGGTTATTGCTTTTGGGAAGAAACTGTTTTTGAATCTGTTTGTTGTTTATTGAGTGATGCAGAAGTGATTGCTCCATCTTTCTTGAAATTTAGCTATTTTTGCTCAAGGTTATGGTCATGCTGTATAGTAATAGAAGAGGGGACCAATAGGGACAGTTCAAATTCTCTATATGTTCCTCCCAAAAATCCAGATTATTGCTCAGTAGGTCATACATACATGAATTAATTAAACAGATTGGCCCCATATTCACAATTCTCAGTCCAGCTACTTGAGTTAGCATTGGTTCAATTTGTGATGCGATTATTGATGCATTCCTAATTTGTGAATGTTGTCACTAATGGAAACTCACTGATCTAAACGATTCTTCTTACACTTTATGGATTTTGACTCAAAAACATGTGATGACTACCCACCAGAGGCTTTCTCTTGCAAGCTCAAGGTCTTTCTTTTCTTTCATTTTACCATTTTAATAATTATAAAATATAATAAAGCACAGGTGTTGCTAATAACACAAGCAATGGTTCTGTTCTAGTGTCCCGCTAAAAATAATTATTCAGTCATAATTAATGTTGTGATTCAAGCCTGAGCTTTACTGTGACATGCCAAAATGTCTTTTGTGAAAAAGGGAGCAACAATGAAAGCTAGTTCTGTTATTTATCTTTTTTTTTTTTTTTTTTTTTGAATTCTAACAAATGTTCCAACCAGCTGCACAAAGCCACGACGTGAAGTCGCCCTCTCTGGAACAAAGAGGAACCAGGACATGTGCTGACACCTAGTGGATCGTTTGGATCTGCTGTGGACACAATGTTTGTTTATACGCATTAATTTATACTGTATATGCACACACACACACACACACACACACACACATGCACACGCACACATATTCTTGTACTTCTATCTTTGTGGGGCCCCTCATTGGAATAGTGAATTCCCTTGCAAGGTTATAATAGTTTCGAATTTTTCATTAGTTCTAGTTTTAATGTTGTTGTGAATTTTTGTTTTCAAATTCAGTTAGTTTTAATTAGTTTTTAGAGTGAGTTTGCTAGTTTTAGTTTGGTATGTATGTTTTTTTTAAATGCTTTAATTTTAGTTTAGTTTTTATTAGTTTTAGTTTTTTGTAATGGGGTATTTGTTGGGTGGGAGATTAAAAGAGGTCACAGTAAATGTTGCCTTTATTTGCTTTGCCTCATCCATCTTCATAATACAGTTTCAGTTAATCATCATTATCATCTAACCTGAACCCTTAAAACAAAGTCTGAAATCGCAAAAAGCCTTTAAAGAAGTGAGGACCGGCCAAAATGCCCTCACTTTGCAAAAATGTCCTCTCTCTATTGGTTAAAAATGTGTTCTGGTCCTCACTATGTAGGAAGTACAAGAACACACACACACACACACACACACACACACACACACACACACACACACACACACACACACACACACACATACACACACACATACATATTTCACAGTGCATCAACCACATTG
Source organism: Centropristis striata (assembly GCF_030273125.1). NCBI lineage: Eukaryota > Metazoa > Chordata > Actinopteri > Perciformes > Serranidae > Centropristis > Centropristis striata. The sequence goes on from NC_081526.1 coordinate 7,398,087, forward strand.
TATTCGTCAGCTGTTTCAGCTACATTATAGTTGATTGAATTGAAATAACAATAAGTGCTTCAAATAAAAATGCACTTTACATTCTGTGACAGTACTTCATTGAGAGTACATCTGAGTTATCATGATATCTAAAATGCTAAAGGCTTAGATTTGATCTACTACATTGCCCAGAGGCCACTGCCACAATAAACGTCCCTCATCAACAGCAGCAGATGGCAGCATTGTTCAACATGATTCTCTGAAGGTTTACCTTATTAAAGCTGTGTTGTTTACATCCGTTTTACAATTTAAATAATTGGCTAAAGGACATGCATGCACGCCAAGGAATATGTATTTTATGGTGTTGATTTAAATGTCTTTTTGACTATTGCTCGACTGTAAATTACTTCACAGAATCCTTGAACCGACTTCCTTCCTGCTGTTCGCACATCAAGAACATAATGTGAAAACAAACATAAACAACTTAAAGACTCCCTCTGGGTTTCTTATATGCATCATGATGATAAAACTGGAAATTAATATTCAAGGAAGGTGGAGTAATTAATCAGATCTGTGAATAAACAGTATTTTTCTACTGTATTAATTAAAAAAGCTCTCTAGATCACAGAGAGGGCAGAACATGATGTTATTACCTTTTTAGTCAAAAGTTAACCTTCTAATGAAAAGCACAAAATATTATGATTCTTTTTTTTTCTGGATTCATCGAATCCACGGCAATCGAATATACAAAAAATGAAAGCATCATGTTTTGGAGGACTGTCCTCCCCCAAAACATAAAATGACCCATATTTATGTTTGCAGTAAGTGCTGCCTTCTAGTGACTGTAGTAGTTGAAAAGGATGCCAAGATGGAAGTGACGTTATAGTATAAAGAGTATAAAGAACAACAAAGTCCACTGAGTTTTCATGTCCCATGTGAAACAAAGAGTCAATGGTGTTATTTGAACAACTTAACTTATTCACACTTTTTTGACACCTACATAACCTCACTTCAAGTAGTAACTTCCATTTATTTTACTTTTGTAAATAATTTACCACATTTAACCTATTTTTTCTGCAATGTGTCCAGGTTTTTCGTAGCTTCCGATGCAAAAGGTGAAGCCAAGAAACTGCCCAAACACAGAAAATGTAAATAAAAGATAAAATATTAGCAGAAGGCAGGGTCAGATACAGACACTGCCACACATTTGTAGTGGGTCATAAGTGATGATTGAGCGGGATTATTTTTGTATGAGTCTTGGTGTTGTTGTTTTTTAAGGAAAATCCTGCATAGTATGCCTTTAAAGCAAAAACATTTCGGAAAGCTAGAAATAACGTGTACAATTCAGTTTAAAGATACTTTTGAGACATGGATACTTAGTCCTTGTCTTTTACAATCATTAAAATATCAAAACAAACAAAAAACCACCAAATGAACAACAACAACGGAACAACTTAAACATGGGCCTTATTACGTTGACGGTTTCCCTTGTCCTTTTACCATAATAAATGTGAAATTCAAAATGAATTGAAGATTTCATTCGCAATTAAAGATTAAAGCTCTCATTAAAATCAAGAAACCAACCCAAGCTTGACTGATATTCCTTTGAGTACACATTTAAAAAACATGAATTATAAAAATGAATTTCTTTTAGATGTCTTTTCAAAAACAACCCAAAGCCAGTTTGATCGATATTCCCTCGCTGCACGCAAATAAAAACATGATTTTTGATGAGGATGATCATGATAGAAAAAAAATAAAATAAAAATAGAACACTATTTTTTGTAAATGAAGCCTATAATATAATGAAAACTGTGCTATTTTGCACAATTTGCATGTTTGCATGTCATCACTGTATGCTTTAAAAATATATATATTATTAATTAATTAATTAATTATTTTTTTGTAATTGAATGAACTTTATTGCAAAGGATTGTACTCTTTAAACTCATGCAAGAAACTCCTAAAGTTGGGTGGAGTTTTGGAGTATTGCGTTTGTGAAATTTGCCATACAAAATGAATAGGTTTGTAATAAAGGTGATTTCATTTTCTCCCTGGACAAAATACATTATCACACTTCTGCAGTCAGTTAAGATGTTTATCTTGATTTTACACACTATATATTGTTCAAGTTGAGTCCAGAAATTGATAGATTGGGTAAAGTGGTAGAATACATGAGTTTTCTGTTTCCATATTGCAAAAACTGCATTTGTTTCACAACACTGTATGCTTTTTTTCTTTTTTAATATAACCTTTATTTCACATTCATTTATCGAACATATACAGCAGTAGTGCAGTAACAGAAGTAGCAGGGTAAACATAACATTAATAATATTTGAGAAACCTCTAAATAATACAAAAATAAATATGTAATACATAATACAATAATAACATTAGTAGTAAAATAATAATTTAAATACACAAACACACACACAAACGCATATTATATATTTAATTATTATTAATAATTAAATAATACATAAATAGAAAATGAAAAATAATAACAACAGTAGTAAAATAATAATTATATATATATATATATATATATATATATATATATATATATATATATATATATAATATGAATGTGAAATAAAGCTTATATTAAAATATATATATATATATATATATATATATATATATATATATATATATATATATATATATATATATATATATATATATATAAGCAAAGACAAATTAATTTGAATAAAAAAAACTAAAGTGTACAGTTTTGATAGCTTTCTTGTTTTTAGCATTAGATATTGACTTGAAGTACATCTCCAGTTCTTTCCGAAAACCACAAAAGAAAGGTTTCATTTTGGCAAATTTACATTTATGGATGTAAAACTTTGCAAGGATTATAATCAGATTAATTAAATAATATTATTTTTCAACTGAAATGTTACTCATTCTAAAACCAAAAAGTACATCTTGCAAGAGGAGCGTGAAGTCACAGGTGATATATTATCTAAAATAAATCTGCATCTCATCACTGTGTGCTGCCTACATTTACCAGACGCCCGTGACGGTCCAATTCACTCGCGTTTCTTGAGTGACGTGGCTCTCAGCCAATCAGAGAAGAGAAACGAGACATTTTGAAGGTCGGGCTGAGCGGAGGTTAGATTGTGCTGTATATTATCTCGCCTGTCCTCTTACTGTTATAATATTCAGTCGGAGAACAGGTGCATGCATACGGACGCGTTACGTTGCATTGACCGCATCAGCGTTAAAAACATATCGGGGGAAATTAATGGAGCCTGGTCGCGTTCACGGGTTTACTGCGGCTCAACTGGGGACACATCATATCAAGGAGTCCAAACAGGTACCAAGAGAAGCTTTACTGGACGGACAGTATCACGCTGCATTGTGGACCAGACTGTATTGAGATGGACTGTAACTTAGGTGTCGTTTGGAGACGTTGCGCGTTTGCAGGAGCGATTCACCCAGTTTTATTCTAATGCTACTGTACGGTGTATTGGGTCATGTTGTCTGCGTTCAACACGTTGCCTGAGAGCCAGGCTGGAACAGGTCACTGGTTCACTCCATCCACAATTTAGGTAAGCATTTTCTGTCGCATGCACAAAAAAAATGTCGTGGACTAATTGCTTCACACAACATGTAAATAGATTCAATGATGGTGCTTATATTTTCATAATATCAAGGTTGAAATGTGTATTAGAATCAGTGTTGGTACAGTTTTTCCCCCATCTCACTTCTGTCACATCCCACAGTTAATACCAGGATAATCTATATATAATGTACATGCACATGAATTAAATATGGTGAGTGTGTTTCTGCTGTAGGTCACACCTTTAAAACCAACATAGTGCTAAATGTAATGTTTTTTTGTTGTGTTTGGGTTGTAAATAAGCTGCAGTCATTGGCCTAATGGGCTTATTGGGATCAGCTCTATAATCACCTCCTGTTCCTGCAAAGGCTGCGTATAGATTGACATTTTTCAATACTGCTGCCATTAATGCTACTATGATACCTGAGTTTTAGTGCCAAGCAACAGAGGAAATTATTCCTTTTCCCTCAGTATTTCAGCTTTACAGTGTTTATTTAGTTGTATAAGACCATGTTGACCAATCAATCAATGTCAACTTTCAAGTCCTTATGGTTTCCAGCACTTGATGCCAGAAACACAATTTGTTCTGCACTCAAAAAGTATTGATGCTTGACACACAGCTACACTTTCTGCTGGGGACAATAGAGATGCAGAAGCTTGCTGGTTTGAGTCTCTACCATTATAGATATAAACATTAGGGCTGTTGACTAATGCTCTAATTGTTTGGTTGATTTAATGGACAGATCCATCAAACAGAGATTCTCCACAAAGAATCATGTCTTGGGTTTAACAGGGAGGTGCTGATAAGTTTCTTGGAAACAAGCCGAGGAAAATAGATGGATGGCATGGAAATGACTGAAATTCTAGAACTAAACAAATCTAATCCCAAAATGATAAATCAACTATAATCAATGAAAAAGGGGCAACACTATTGAGAATTATGGATGGGTATCATAAGGATTTTATCGATACAGATACTGACTATAGATACAGATCCTTATCAATATTCTTGATATATTGATACCAGATTTGATGGTTACTAGTAAAGTGAGCCAACACTTTTGAACATTTTGTCCTGTCAGCAGCTTCATCATCACAAGAAACAGTTAGTAATTTGAAAATACCAGCTTGCATTTTAGGATGAATTCATTTTAAACCAATGCTGATAGCAGCATCATTTTTTCACAAGCTTATTGATATTTTTACTGACCAGTCAGGAGCTGGCAACAATATAGAACCGGTTTCTTAATACCCATCCCTACACTGAAAAAAATACATTTTTTTGGCCCTGTAATTATTGTTTCAATCATCTATATAAATTCTACAAAGAAATACGAATTCAGAGCTTTTACTTTAAAATAGCAGTTTTTCATGTAGTGCATTACTTAGTGATTGTTTGTTATTATGTGTTCTCAGTTTTGTATGTAAATTGAATCATTCGTTCCAAGTAATATTCACTAAACCAGTTCATTGGCTTAATTAGTTGATATTTCCAAGTAAAATGTAATTGAGGGACCAGTGAATCTGCAATTTACTTCGGTATTTTCATTAAAAAAGTGGTTCTATTAAATAAATATTACTTAGAAACAGCCTGAGTAAAGATTACAAACACTTTCTGTGTGGAAAAACTTGCCAAGCTTTTTTTTAAGTAAATGTCACTCCAATTTTTTTCAGTTTACTGAACATATGAATGCTTTCTCTACCCATGAGCAGGAGTAGGATTTCATCCCTTTTTTTCCGGCTTTGTCTTAAAATGTTTGCTGCTCATATTGCTGCTTCCAGTTGTATTGTTGTGGACAGGGATTGGTTGAGAGTCTGGCAATGGCGTACAGTAGCAAGATTTTTGAATGAGTAACAAATTTAGCTCATAGCATGGCACCAGACATTTCACAACAAAGGGAGCTGCAAACGGCACACTTAACTGTCGCTGTCACATAAAGCAATTAATAATGCCTGGTGGTTTACAACACAGGAATTGAAAATAGTGTAGAAAGTGTCGACTGGAAGGATGTGTTTTTGCACTATAGGAGAAGAAATATTCCTCTGTGCAGATGGTTAGAATAATTGACTCAGACTTCTACGAATGAGAATATAGCAAGCTGGCGGGAGCACCGTTGGTGGTACTAAACCCAGACATGTCTGTGCCACTGACACATCAAAGCAGATGGTTAGAGATGCAAACAGACAGAATCATCATTGATCTGTCTACTATGTGAGCCGAGGTGATATGCTACACACACTTGAGTTTTACTCACTGAGACTTTTTTTTTCATGTTTGGACTTATTATCTGGAAGTCCAGATTGCGTCCATCTTTTCAGGTTCGAAATCAGCAAATGTGTGAATTCTGTCTGTTGGAAATCATCCGCGGCGTTGTGATGATCGGAGTCTGAAGCTTTTGATGCAGCCGGACGGAGGCTGCCTTGTTTTTGAATGAGATAAGAGTTAGCCCAGGGCAGCGGTGTCAGAGCTGTTGATGGACATTTAGACAGGGAGCAGAGAGGACAATGTGTGTGTGTGTGTGTGTGTGCGTGTGTGTTTGTGTGTTCTTGTACACGTTTTTAACCATCAGAGTGAGGACTTTTTTGCAAAGTGAGGACATTTTGGCCGGTCCTCATTTCTTTAAAGGGTTTTTTTTTGTTTTAAGGTTTAAAGGTTATATTATGCTTATGTTTAAAAAAAGATAATTAATTAACTAACTGAAACTGTGTTGTGTGGTTACAAAATTAACTAAAATTATAGTGAAAATGTCCTTCGTTTTTGTCTTTGTCAACTTTTTTCATACGTAATGAAGATGGATCAGACAAAGGAAATAAAGGCAAACATTTACTGTGACTTCTTTTAATCTCCCACCCAACAAATACCCCATTACAAAGAACTAAAACTAATAAAAACTAAACTAAAACTAATGGAAAATTTAAAACTATTATAACCTTGCAAGGGAATTCACTATTCCAATGAGGGCCCTCACAAAGATAGAAGTGCAAGTGTGTGTGTGTGTGTGTGTGTGTGTGTGTGGTGTGAGAAAATCATTACCATGCTGCAAGTGAAAGATAAGGGATTCTGTCAGATTCCCCATAGGAGATGCTGCAGGCATTTTCCACTAGTTGTACAAGTAAAGGGTGGGATAACTGGTTACACATACATTCATTTGCAGACTCATTTGTTTGAACATTTTTTCAATGTTACATTTTGAGCATATGCAGAGGCTCAATTGGCTTTAACGCACATAATGTACCAAAGCATCATAGGCAGTATCTCTGTAGGATGAACTACTATCCTGCATGATGTATATTGAAGCCTATATTTCTGTGTTGAATGCCCAAAAGGCTGCTGGGTATTTGTGTGCTTGATTCTCTATGGATGAAAGCATTTTTCCCCATCTTCCACTTCCATTCTGATTATACTTTCATAAGCCTTTCAGTCAACAACAACCTATAATTTCAGTCAAGTAGAAATCCTGTTCGACAGAAAATGATGTTGTTTTTCATCAGAAACATTGTGAGGCATACATCCCATGCCAGTGAGATATCTAACCTCCACAAATTGCCTCTGGTGTGAAAGCTTCCCAGATGGTCCGAGCAGCACTACTGATGAAGTGGGAGAAGTCTGTAAAGGGGAAATGAGCATTCACTCATCCTTTCAAATGGAGAAATGTGGAGGGTTTGGGGTCAGTCCAATGTGGGAAGTTGGGTGTGACCTCCGATGGACTGTGTGTGACTGTGTGTGACACCCGTAAACCCCCTTTTCTTAACAAAATATAGCAAAGATAAGAAAAAAGGAGAAATAAACTCCTGGCTGCCTCTCTCTCCTCTGGGGTACCATCTTTTATCATCCTTAGCATTATTTTTGTTATTATTTAGGGGTGCACCGATTGCAATTTTCTGGCCGATCACCGATTTTTAAAAAGCCTGACCTGCCGATTCCGATTTTGGCCGATACCGATTTTTTTTTAACTCGCAGTTAATTTTCTTATTTTATTGAAAAACAATAACACAGCAGTATTTTTCTTTAACAAATAAAGGAAATCACAATGTCTGAGGTAGTTAATAAAATATTGAACTTAAAATAAATAGCAACAATTTACAGGACAAACTGACAAAAGAACTGCAACCATAAATAAAGTGTCCTATAGTGTTGTTCATTATAGTGCAACAAGAACAAATGCCCAAATGCAGCAGCTTTGTGGCTATTCAAATGTTAAAATAAATAGCAATTTACAGGACAAACTAACAAAATATATTATTATTATTATTATTATTATTATTATTATTATTATTATTATTATTATTATTATTATTATCATATGTGCATTAAGGTATTTTAACTGGGCCAAGATATCATCCAATATTATGATTATACCACATATGTCTGTATTAGTGTACAGGTGCATCTCAATAAATTAGAATATCATAGAAAACAACAAATTACATAGATCCATTACACACAGAATGAAACATTTCATGTCTTAATTCATTTAGTTTCTTCTAATCATAATGAGTGGCTTACCTTTAATGAAGCCCTTAAATTCAGTGTCTTTGCTGATATCTAGACATTTTCCATGGTTTTCTTGATAATAACCAAAAACATTATCAAGAAAACCGTGGAAAATGTCTAGATATCAGATCTTAAATTAAACTCTTATGAGCTATTTTATTATATTTGTCCAAACAAATGTACCTTTAGTTGTACCAGGCATTAAAATGAACAAAACATTGAAGAAAAAGGGTGGTCTAATAATTTTTTCCATGACTGTATCATGGCATGGTTGGTACCAATGGATTCTTTACTTCTTTACTTCTTCGAGTTTCTTATTGTACCAATCACACAAACACAAACCATCAATGGGTTGATGGCAACTTAAAGAGCTCTGCAACACGTTTCCCCAACTCAAAGAGCACCCTAGGGAGCCCTTCAACTAGAATTCACAGATCCAGCTTTTTCAAATCCATATGACATCTCAACTTCAAGGTATCTAAGCTGCAGATACTGATTTCTAATTTGAGACCAGTCCTCCTTTTTTTTCTCCCTTAAATGTAAAAGCTGTTTACCCTCCTGCAGTGGAACTCACTGGGATCATTTTTTATGTGAGGTAACACGATGCCAGGGATTTCTGTGGCACTACAAACTGAGTTGGCCACCCGCCACGACTTAATGAATGTAACTGATAGTCGAAATGCTGAATTTTATGATGACACTGTCAAAGCAAAGTGGAGCCGCCACATCTAGCTGACAAAAAGCTAAATATAATTCGACCCTTAACCCCTAAGCAACCATTATCTGACTTTTTAAAACTCTTAAGCAGATATATCTGGTGTGGTGTCTGCCTCAAAAACCCAGTAAAGGCTATATTTTCACTTTCTCACCTCTTACTGTCTGCTTTTTATCTTCTCCTTCCTCATGCAAATACAATCATGTTCCCCCATTATCATACTCAACTGCACATCTGTTTCAGATCTAACCCGTAACCTGTGTTTTGTTCTAGACAACACACTCTATCACAGTCAGTGATCAGTTTTGACACGTTGTCTTTTCATTTAGTTAAATGGCAAATGGAGTGCACTTATATAGCGCTATTATTCAAAGCGCTTTACACTACACACTGCGCTCATTCACCCATTCACACACACATTCATACTGGTGTTAGAGGCTACCAGGGCACACTGGTACCACCTGCCACCATTGGGAATTCATTCACACACCGATGAACGCAGCATCGGGAGCGATTTGGGGTTCAGTATCCTGCTCAAGGATACTTCAACATGTAGGCTGCCATGCACATTAGGCCATTTTGGGAGGATGTGTCCGGCGTTAACTCATAAACACTGGGTTTCCTGTCAGTATGTCCTTTTCCACTCTATACCTTGGACTCCCCCCAAAGGACTTGAATAAAAGTGACTCGTACCTCCTAAGGATCTTCATGGCGGCCAGCAAGAAAGCCATCACAAAATGCTGGCTTCAGAAGGATCGCCCATCAGTGCACAGTTTTATAAACATTGTAAATCAGTTACACCATATGGAACAGACTACCTATAACCTGAGGCTACAAAAGACTGTGGGGGAAGGCAGTGGGGAAAAATAGACCTTTTTTCTAGCCCATTAACGAACATTGCAAATATTCCACTCAAGCAATTGTACCACATGCTGTGTGTAATTGCATGTATATACTTATGAACAAATTGGTATGTGCATATATTGTTTCTATGTTTTTGTCCTCTCCTGACCTCATATTCCCAATGCTTGTCTGTATGTATGTTTGTGAATGTATGTATATGTTCTTAAACTATAAAAAAACAAAAAAAAACAAAAAAAACAACAACCATGTAGGCTGCCACGGTCTGGGATCCAACCATCAACCCTCCGATCAGTATGTGACTGCTCTACCAGACCATTAGTTGTGTCTGTACCCGACAAATTTAATCTACCGTTTGTGTAACAAACAATCTATCTATCTATCTATCTATCCACCAATTTGCCATTCATCCATCCATCCATCCATCCATCATCCATCTATCCATCATCCATCTATCCATGTACCATCCATCCATCCATCATCCATTTACCATCCATCCATCCATCCATCCTTCCATCCACCAATTTGCCATCCATCCATCCATCCATTTACCATCCATCCATTCATTTTCCATCCATTCATTTTCCATCCATCCATCCATCCATCCATCCATCCATCCATCCATCCATCCATCCATCCATCCATTTACCATCCATCCATCCATCCATCCATTTACCATCCATCCATCCATCCATCCTTCCATCCACCAATTTGCCATCCATCCATCCATCCATCCATTTACCATCCATCCATTCATTTTCCATCCATTCATTTTCCATCCATCCATCCATCCATCCATCCCACTAATAAAAAATAAAACAAATAAAGTATCTTACTGTTAAGAGCTGTGAAATGTATAAAGTCTGGAGAAGGCGATTACTAATCAGTTTTACAAGAGACGAGTATCGATCCTCTTTGAATGTGGTTTCTCAAGGATTTTGCTGACCTCATGTTTCTGGAAATTTCTTGGAAGACTAAAATAACGATCGGAGTTCATTTAGAATTCCACCTTCTCAATTAGTGTTTTCCCTCTTCCCCCGTAGGATGACGCCTCTCGGTCACACCTGCTCGGTCGCCTCCCTGTTTCCTCGCCCCGTCTCCACAGTTCAAACACAGCGTCAGCAGACTGAGCGCTCCTGAGCTCCCGCCGAGGCTCCTCACTTTGTTTGGCTTTCCTGGCTGGCGTCCCAGGGAGGTGATGCGACGGTTTGTCTACTGTAAGGTGGTGCTGACCACCTCTTTAGTGTGGGTGCTGGTGGACGTGTTCCTGCTGCTCTACTTCAGCGAGTGCAACAAATGTGATGACAGGAAAGATCGCTCGCTGCTCCCTGCCCTGCGAGGTGAGTTCACACCGCTACACCTTTCACTCACAGGTTAGGTGTGATACAGTTTTCAGGAAGCCATTGAGCAATAGACACTTTATTCCTTTGTCCTTAACTGCTCTCTGCTCTCTCTCTTAGTTTTGATATGAGGTTGAATTTTGGAGATTTTCTATTGAAATTTTCTGTTTCTCCTACTGAAAAGAGTATTAAGGAGGCGCATGGTTTCATGGAGTTAATTTTAAGTCTCTCAGATAAAGTTTAAATGTACAGTACATTTTACATTTTATTCTATTTTTAATATATTTTATCTGATTGTATTTACTGTTCTATTGTTTTCTACATCTCTTTGTATTGTGCTATCTATTGTTGTGCAGAAACCTTGTATTTGCTAAAATTGTGCTATAAAGTGGATTGGATTGGATTGAAATGTTAAGTTTTGGATTTCAAGGGCTTTTGCAGATGTTTAAGGGGATTTTGATGGGAGGAAATCGAGTCCAGTTCTATTTGTGATGTGTTGAAGGGAGTTAGTGTCATACTGCTTTAGAAAATTATGACTTTTTAGAGTAATTGACATCCACTGTATGGACAACCCATCTCATGTAATATAAAACTGCATTTACATACAATTATTTACTGTTTAAACTGACTTTTATAACACCTTACCAGGATTTTTTTTGCCCTAAACCTCAGTGGTTTTGTAGCCTAAATTCAACAAAACCGCAGCCTTTTTTTGTGTATGTGTATGTATAATGATGTGTTTGTGCTTTTTACGACATGAGTCGTTTTTTAAAAAGCTCATGTGGGTCGTTATGGGTGGTATTGACAAATGACCTGTTTTGTCTGTCAGGTTGGAGATCTTGTTCAATATAAAACTAGATTGTAATTTCTATAAATTAATTTTAATATTATACTGAAGTGCACTGAAACATGAAGCACATGGGCCTGCAATCTTGACAAAACGTGTATTTAAGTAATTAGGTAATTACGACCTAATCAAAAATAAATACAGGATTAATATCAATAGCTGTTGACTGCCAAGCAATCAGTGTGGAGTGTGTTTTGCTGAAGGTAAAGTGGTGTCTCTCTCCCGGTGCTCCGACAAGCTCAACTACATTCATGTTAATTTAGAAATACACGAGCTGGAGCTTTGATTAACTTCTTCTTTAGCTGCTTGAATGTAAAATAGACCAACACTATTATCACAAAACAACCAGGTTCATCAGGAAACACAGTAGGCTTGCTTCTGAAGCAGCAATCTGCATATACCAAAATATTTTTAAAATTACATGCTGGTTTTTTTAATAATTATTTTTACAGATGCTGTTATTGACTGCTATAACTCAAGTTTATAAGTGAGTGGAAGTTAACAGATAATTTCCTTTATTTTGTTTTGGGTTCCTTCATTTTTTATCTGTTAGAGCAGGCAGTTGGCTTTTCCTGCATAATGACAGGAGGCCAGAGGCCATTTAATAAACAAACATGAATAATATGTATCAGATAAAATGAATAAACATCTAAAGGCCTACAGCCTAAAGTGTTAAATAATTTAGAATTCAAATAAACAGACTTAGATAAACTAACTGAACCTGGCACAATGGCCTGCATGACGGGTGATCACAGTAACTTGTGTACAACTATTCAGGGTTGGTACGGGTGCTTGAAATCCTTGAAAATGCTTGAATTTAAATGTTGTATTTTCAAGGTTTAAAAAGTGCTTTGATTTCGGAAAAAGTGCTTGTAAATGCTTGAAATTCTTACTGTATTTCTCTTGCAATCTGACTATATCCATCTATAGACTATAGATAATCACATGTTCAATGTAAAAAATAATGAGTAGCCTATCTGAAATGAAGAACGTTCCTCCTAAAAGTGTAATACCATCTCTGTTGGTATGGTTAAGTGAAATCTCCCCCTTTTAGTTTGTAAGTACTCATCTAAAACATGCAATTTACAGGTGTAAGATACTGGAAAAGCTTAAAAATTTACCTTGAAAGTCCTTGAAAAATGCTTGAATTTGACCACTGCTAAAGTGTACGAACCCCGACTATTCCTATTTGGCAAAACACGGTGGTTAAGAATTGATATGGGATTGCAAAATAAAGACAAATTCATCCACAGTCTGTCATCTTTGCCAAGAGCCTCACACAGGTCAGGTGTAGCAGGGGCATGAGGACATTCAGGGCTTAGAGACACTTTAAAAAAATAAAAATAAACAAGCTCTGTTTTGTAGCTTTTTATGCACTCTGGCACCATATCTAAATTTAAAGTAATAAAAAATCCCATTGTGAATCAGTTTATACTTTACTGTGAATTAGAAAACGGTACACCTGGCACCCTTTTTCAAGCCAGATTTTGTTGTATGAGTTTTGTATCACTGTTGCAGAATCAAACCTTTGTTTGGCATCCAGTCATACAACCTTGAGGATATAAGCTGCAGACTAAAGATGTTCCATCATTTCACCAGGCTGTTTGACCTCATCTTCATCATCTGTCAAATCCTATTGACACAATGAAGTGCACTGAGGGGCAAAACTTTGCAGAGAGGTCAGAAAAACATGTGGAAAAAAGCCCTTTTTATTAGCTGAAAATAATTTAACAAATGCATGATTTGTAGTTATTAGCTTTGTGTTGTAGTGAATCTCTACCAGCCTAATGTGATCATCGTCTAACGGGACTACACTGCAAAAAAAGAAAAGTTGGGTGAACTCAAAATTTCAAGGCAACAAACTTCGATAACATTTTAAGTTGGACAATTAAACTAAATATTTTAAGTTTTGTTTTTTGAGTTTGCTCAACTCTGAATATCTCTGGCGCGATTGTTACGCCGCTATGAAATGTCAGCTAATGTTGGGACCACAATTTTGAGTTAGCATTGATATGCTAGTGGCTACTCTTGTAGCTGTAAAAAGCAGCGCCGCTAGCATCAGTTAGCCGCTAGCATCAGTTAGCTGCTAGCGCCAGTTAGCCGCTAGCTTTTGCTAATGACCGAATTTCACAACAAAGAAATAAGAGTTAGCAGAACTATTGTCCCTTGTTGTGAACCCCAACTTAAAGATATAAGTAACAACAACTCACAAACTTTTTTGTTTTTTATGTTTTTGAGCAGACAACTGGCTTCCTTTGTTGTGCTAACTTACATTATTGCCCTAAATGTCAGTAATTTATATTTCCAAGTTTTACCAAATTAAATCACTGTTTTAGGCCAAAAAATACAAGTTGGCTTTTTTGTAGTGTAATAAAGATCTAGTTGATTTACTTGTAGTATACACTGTTCCCTTGAGACGATCTCTGTGTATACGTTTGTTTGTGTATGTTTCAGAGGTCAACCTAAACCTCAGTACCTATTTAGCAGAGTTCATTTCCTCACATGCCCTGCAGTAAGCAGGTTTCTAAGCTCGCTAAGCTGCTTTTAAGGTTAGAATGAGGCAGAGCTGCCAGCTACTGAGACTGATTACCATACCAAAGTCTAATGTTACATAGGACTTGCTTTGAAAATGATGATTTGCTAAATATATGAACGGAGCGGTGAGATTTTCCTCCGACACTGGTTTTATGTAACACTGCAGGTATTTTACTTTAATGCTATTCATTCAGCCTAAAACTGAACAGCCTACAGTTAATCTGGCACTGATACCTTTCTGTTAAATCACACTTATAACTAACAAAGTACACAGTATTTAAAGGTAATGACTGGTGACTGCTAACCTCTTTTTGATCAGTTTACTCTTTACACATGCAGAAGATGCAGAGTTGACATCTTAAACCTCTGAAGTCCATTAGGTTTTGGTTCAAATTTGTCAACTTCCTATGCATTCATTTCTGTCTCTGTTTAGCACCTTACATCACATGCATGGCTCCTTTTTCTCCACACAAACTTGGCTATTAGTCATATTTTTCATTTTATTTTAATTCACAAAGTATAAAGCTGCTAGGAACCAAAATTCCAAACTTAAGACACAGGTCTCTTTGGAAATGTACCATTTATACACACAAATCCAGCAGAAAGTCTGTTTGCATGAAAATTAAAAATAGTAATAGTTTTCATTGTAGAATGTAAATTCACATTTTAAAAATGGTCTAGAAACATAAATGGTGAAAGCTGATTGCACTTTCAACTGACTTTCTCAGCTTGTCTACATATCATATATAGATAAAGTTATTACTGTAAATAAAACATGTGTATTTTCAATAAATAGATGGACTCCAGAGGGTTAATGTTCCGCCCCCTATTATAGAGAATTGGGGGTTGGGAGAACAGGGGATTTTAGGGGTAGTATTAGGGTTTAGAACATTATGATATGAGTATAATTAAGAGTATTCACGTCCTCAATTATGTCTCATTAGTTGTTTACAGCAAATTTTGGGTTGATGCCATTTGTAACACGGATTTGGAACTAATTTTGCATTTTTCTTAAAATTGTGCATTGATAAAAATGATCAAAACTCCTTCAAAATATCACATCAAGACACTAAGATTATTAAAAAAAAAATCCATGCTGTTATTTGGTTTCAAAATCTTTAGATTTACACATAGAAAAAAACATACATGCTCTGAAGTCCCGAGGTCTGTAGGTTGTGTTTAATAAGGCTGTGATTGTGCCAGAGGTCATAATAGATCATTTTTTACAGTGAGGTCAAGTTTTAAGAAATGGTCTTGGTACCATGAAATATGAGGACTAACATCATCCCACATAAATACAAATTAGCTCATTAAATCCACAAGAGTCTCAGCTTTCCATCCAACCAGAATTAATGCAAATCCAAGACTCTTTAGGGACCACACTATGCATTCAACATGCTTCCGAAATGTAATTTTTAAGCATGTTGGGTAAAGAGCATTCATTAACTCATTTAGGCCTAAAACGCCTGGAAAAAAATGCATGTAAAACCTCTGGGCGATTTTAAAATAACCCCCTAAAACCTGAAGTTTTTCTGGAAATTCAACAGAAATGTCAACGCTTCCTACTAAATAATAGATTTTTCAGCCTCTGTAGCAGATAGAAATTAAATTCAAATAAGTATTTGAGAGCTTATAGCTGTGGCTTTCATGAGAAGTTGAGTTTATTGGTCCAAACCTTCAATAAAGTTAAAATAAAAAATCAACGTGTTGCTTTGCGACACTCCCACATGTATTCTGATGCATTTCATTGGCCAAGAGACCGAAAATAGGTGGAAAAAACTACAAATACTACAAAACGACGTATCAGCTTTCCCAGCTTTAATGGTAGAATAACACAACAGCGCCCCTGGTTTTAATGGTAGAAATGCGGTAATGCTTTCCCGACTTAAATGGGTTAAAAAGAAAAACAACAGTGCAACCTCACACTTTGACAGCTTTGCCCACTTGCCATTTGAGTAGCTTTTTTTGCTGGAAACATCTGCTTACGTTGATTAGAGCTGCTCTGACTGAATCATATAATTAATATGGGGGCTGTTAAACCCAAACAATAAGCTAAAATGGGCTAAAAAGTAACTTATGTGCTGCTAAAGCCTACAGTGTGACACGATGTTTTGCATTCAGTTTCTCCTCCATTGGATCCATTTGGACAAGGGGAGTCAATGATCCCACACTGGTCATTACCAGGTTGATAATGACCTTTTAAAGAATGTCTGCTTTAAATTCCTGATTAGCACAGCCCCCCTGAGCTCAGTCAGTGTGTTTCAGTGTGACAGTAGTGAACTTTATGGCCCGTCGCCCCGGCCTATTATGTATGTTTATGTAAGGCTTTACCTTTGCTTGACATACTGAGGCAGAGATGTTTGCAGTGGTGCTGTTTGTTAACCCTCTGGAGTCCATCTATTTATTGAAAATACACATGTTTTATTTACAGTAATTACTTTATTTATATATGATATGTAGGCAAGCTGAGAAAGCCAGTTGAAAGTACAATCATAGGAGCTTTCACAGTGTGCCATTTATGTTTCTAGACCATTTTTAAATTGTGAATTTTCTTTCTACAATGAAAACTATTACTGTTTTTAATTTACATGCAAATAGACTGTTTTGTAGTTTTATTATTTGTTATTTTTTCTGCTGTTTTTGTGTCTATAAATGGAAAAAAAATGGTACATTTCCATAGACACCTGTGTCTTTTGTTTGTTTTTTCGGTTCCTGGTAGCTCTATACTTTGTTAATTAAAATAAAATAAAAAATTTGACTGATAGCCAAGTTTGTGTGGAGAAAAAGGAGCCATGCATGTAAAGTAAGGACAGACTGAAGGATGCTGAACAGAGACAGAAATGAATGCATAGGAAGTTGACAAATTTGAACCAAAATCTCCTGGACTTCAGAGGTTAAATATGTAAAACCAGAGACCCATGTAACCACATGTTCTTCTCTGCAGCATAGATATGTGCAGTCCTCTGTTTTGTTGTCTTGCACCAATTTGAAACTAATTTAGTATTGCACTCCACAAAGTTGCTGGACTCCGGAGAGACAGATTAAAGAGAAGAAAACTCCGACCAGAAAGTTTGTATAAGAAGCTTTCTGTTTCTTTTCTTCAATCCCAATGTGAGCTAACCCTTGACATAATCATTGTTATTTTCTCACACTTTAGAAAAGCTCTCTGCAGAGTTACCAAAAGCTGTAATACAAAAGTTTTCAATCAGTGGAGTGTTCCTTTTCAAATATACACAGCTTTGAAGAAATTCACCCACAAAACTTCCCAGTCGGTTCTTCTCGGCGTTGGTTGGTTTTGATCTTGATTTCAAAATTAAATTCATAAAAAAAAAAAAAAAAAATCTGTCTTTTTGCTATTTTTTCCTCACTTCAAACATGCATATTTTAATTTGGCTGAGCCAACCATCTGTTACACTGGACTGAGATCCACTGTGAGACAGCTACAGTCCCTCTGAGCATTAATGAGACTTCCACTGGTAATCATCTACTGTATCATTTCAGTTTTATTTTTTATTTTTTTTACCATTTATGAAGCGAAAAGAGCAGTTGGATAACTGTTGATCATGAAACTCAGTCACAAGACAACTGATGAATTGATGGAACATTGATTGGTTGATAGTGACTATATTTGATACAATATATATTACAATTCGGTAGTGTGTGTTAACAGCAGGACTGTTGCATCACTGCAATACACACAGAAGAAAAACTCTGTTTTTGCACTGAATTTTTTTTACATTTACTTAAAAAGGCAAGTTTTTCCACACAGATTACAAGTGTTTGTGATCTTTACTCAGGCTGTTTTTAAGTAATATTTATTTAACAGAACTACTTATTTTTTTAATGAAAATACATTAAATTGCAGCTTCACTGATGTCTCAATTACATTTTACTTGGAAATATCAACTAATTGAGCCTGTGAACTGGTTTAGTGAATATTACTTGGAACGAACGATTCAATTTACATACAAAACTGAGCACACATGATTACAAACAATCACTAAGTAATGCACTACATGAAAAACTGCTATTTTAAAGTAAAAGCACTGAATTCGTATTTCTTTGTAGAATTTCTATAGATGATTGAAATAATAATTACAGGGCCCAAAAATCTCTTTTTTTCAGTGTGTATTGTAACCACAATCAGGCCTGTCATGATAATTACTATTGTTTAATATATAAACATGAACACGATAGTTTCTTTCTGGACTCAATATATTCTCGTTTACATGTGTGACTTTTTGTGCTTTTTTGTGTTGTGTTTAATGTAATTCTGCAAATGTTTGACAGGCAGTACAAATTGCCGAAAATAAACTATGTTCCCAAGCAACCACTCCAGCTGTTTATATGTTATTTTAATTATAAAATAATATAAAACATAATGATTATCTCATTGCAATGTTTTGTTAACAGAGCCTGAAAGTCTGTAGTTTATTTGTTGTTTGTATTATTTATCTAGGATATTTTAATATTTCTTTTTCATATTTCAATTTCAAGGTTTAATATTCTCGAGATTAAACAAAATATTGTTGTGGAAAAAGACAACATCGATGCAACAATACTGCCGTTTATCGTGATAGTTTCCTAACCGCAATAAGCCCCTTAAAGAGACTGAGCATCACAAGGCAGAGCTGTGTGCCACACATGATATTTTTAAAATGATATGTAATTCAGTGACAGATGGTGCTGGATTGCAGTGCATTTCTGTCATAAATCATTACATCTCTTTAATGTTGCAGCCCATACTGTATATAGGTACAGATATACAGTATTTCAGGGTTTCAATTTGACTTCAGCTGCAGTTTTACTCCGTAACAGCTGTTGAAGCATATTCATTAAAAATCATCGACAACCAGGAGAAAATAATGACAAAACAAACCCCTGTACATTATTTATATTAGGACTTTTTTTTTTTTTTTACCTATCAGGTCATTTTTTTATCTCTATAATGATATTTATCACAACACAGCACATTTTCTGGTTATTCCATTAATAAATAGTCTACATAAAAAAACACCCGGTAAAGCCTTTTTTGTGTACTCCATTCCCTGTCAGTAAATCATTACCTCTGTGGTTCAATCAAGCTTTTGTCCAAATGATGTTTATATTGCCTTATTGCAGTACGACTGTTGGAAAGAAACGATCTAGAGCAGAGATGGGCAACTGGAGGCCCGGGGGCCACATACGGCCCGCACCCTCACTTGAAGTGGCCCTCAGTACATCTACATGCATTTGAGCATGAAATCTTAAAAGTGCAGTGTAAAAATGCACAAAATTACTTCTTGAAATGAATGTTGGTCTGCTGTTTTTGCACTGAAAAAAAAATCACAGTTTTTTATTTGCTTCAAACCTTTTGTATTCCTATTTATACTGTTATACATGCATTTGAGCATGAAATATGTTAAGTTACTGCACTGTAAACATATTTAAAATTGCAGTTTCATCATATCGAGTTAAGTGCACGGTCCTATATGTGGCCCTGTGGTAGTGTCCATGAAAAACTGTGGCTCCCTACAGCATTTAGGTTGCCCATCCCTGATCTAGAGAAATTCCGTACCATTCACATAGTTTTGTTGATATTTATCGTGAAATTGCCCAGCCCTACTTCTGCCAAAAAAAGGTAATTCTGTCATGCACATATCTGTGTGTTTAACATGTAGTAATATTCTGGATACCAGGGCAGGAATTTCACTAGCAATTTGGCCTTGTGCCCTTAAAAAACATATCTGCCCTGAGGCCACGGTTGCCCTGATGCCCCGCCCACTGCCCCAGTTGGTTTTGCGACCACAGAATTGACAAGAAGACTGTCAAAATAAGATGCCTTAAATAAAATATACAAGAACCTTTATTCTCCTTTAAAATAATTATTAAGATATGCAATGATTAAGATGAGTGTATATGATGGAATAGTGGCATTATGTAGAGTGTGTGAGAGGCACCAAATTTGGGCTTTTATGGAGGAAATTCTAGCCAGCTATTTTTCCACACTGGCTGGCTGCTCCATGTCATAGTTGAAATCATGTTGACAGCAATTAAAAATGACACAGTAGGATAACAAAGATTCTATAATACAGTATCTCCCGACTGTGAAACACGTTTTGTGAGGTGTTTGCTCTCATTTAGCTCTCAAAGAGCACGAGATTGATGCATTTTACTTTACAAGGACATCTTTCTTTACCTGCTTGACAGTTTTGATTAAGACTCCAATCTTTCACAGAAGTGTCTTTAGTCCTTAAATTAGTTTCAATATGAACGTGGACTTAAAATCATTGTTTAATTTTATGGCCTTGATACCCTGGCTTTTGGCCTTTGTGCCCTCAAAAAAATACACAACACAAAAGGCCAAGTGGCCTTGCCCCTAAAATGACAAAATTCCAGGCCTGCTGTATACTATTTCCTTTTCATTTGAATGTGATACCATTGTATAAATGTAGTTGCACACAGAGCTGAGGTGAGAGGACACCACAGGGTGGTTGGCAAATCACTACTTATAGCTGATTTTAAGAAGACAAAAATATGATTCTCACTGTTAAATTACTGTTTAGAGATTTTCCTCCCCTCCGGCGGGCACTGACACTTTTGCAGATATTACACTTCCAAGACATACAAGACTTGTGAGCTTAATTGCCTTGAGTCTTTGTTCTTCGTGTGAGCAACACCTCACTTGGTAGTCGTGTAGCAGAAAGCGTTAAAGACAGTCTGTTGCAGGTGGGGTGAAGGTGCAAATCAGAGCAGCGTATTCGTGCTCTGCAGGGCGTTTTGTTCCTGACTCCGCTGCAGTTTTGTGTTCAACAGGAGCTTTTCTGATACATAATGTAATGCCAGCTGGGTCAGACTCGCAGGAAGAAAGCAGAGCAGAGCAGCAGAGGGAAGAAGTGAGGTAGAAGAATGAGGGGAAAGAGAATAGATCACGCTTGTGATAGAGCCTCCAACTGTGCACCGCTACAAAGTCCTTTCCCTGCAAAGTAAGTGAGAATGAAAAGAGCTAGAGGACAATCTGCATGTAGATAAGTGTCTGAGTCCAGATTGCCCTTGTCAAGGTGGACTCAGAGAGTCTTGCTGAGACATTTCAATGATGAAATATATAGAGAAGGCTAAAATATGTTGTTTGGAGAGTCTATAGTTGCACATGTAATGCAAAATTGTCAGAATTGGGAGCTTATGAATCACATATTGGACAGGTTGACAGAAACATGTGGCACTTTATTGTTGTTCAGCACTGAAATGTGAGTGATCGTGTCTCAGAAGACTCATTACCTGTGAGCGCGGAGGGAACCTTTCCACTGTAATTGCTTGGGATAAAGCTGCAGGCAGGGACATTGAATTAGATTGATTGACCCGAGGACAGACAGAGCCACTGTTTTCTTCCCAGATGATCTTGGTCATCTTTTATAATGAATGCTCTGTGTCAGGAGGAGAGTGTGTTGTGCTTGAAAATACCACAGGGAGTTGGTTTCCTGAGGCTCCTCTGATCAGTGTTGCTAAGCAAAATCAGATTTATTTGAATGTTTCTAGACTTTAGATTCGATTTGACTGTTTGTATCATTTCGCAGATGAAGAATTTTGGAAGTGCTGAGGGTGCGAAATGATGATTTACAGTGATAACGGGGGAGCTAAGATGTCAATTAGCGCTATACATTATTTCAAACAAGATTTAATACGTTTTTACAAGAAGAAAAAAGTGTTGACCTAATGCAGCGTAAATGTGCTGATGTTTGGTATACAAACACTACAGAATGAATGGTTCTAAATGAAGTTAAAGACTTGAAATACAAACCTTTCCTGCAGGTAGGATATCCTTTATGGATCTCTTCACTGAGTTGTTTCATCTATCTATTCCTCAAAATACATTCATTAGTTAAAACAAGGCTGAGAATCTGCAGCTATGGCTGTATTTAGCGTAAACTGTAAACTAAAGAAGTGGATGTAGCCACTGTCACAATAATTACTTTATCGACCTATCGTCCAATATATAGAATGGACACCATAGTTTATAATATAAAATAATATAATACATGATATTTATCTCAGTGCAAATTTGAAATATATTGATATATGCAATATGGTCTAACTGTGGTCCTTCCTGCAGGCAAGCTGCAGATTTTATTTATTATATTTTTTAATCTAAATGTGCACTTTATTGAGCTCTGATTTTTAAAAAAGGTACTCCTGTTGTTATACGCTATTTATGTTCACTTGAATAAACGGTTTCAATAAAACTGCTTGTGACATGTCATATTTGGCTTTGACTTTGACTGAACATTTTCTCTCACTTTGTGATAAAAATTTTGGGATATATATCGTATATTGATATTCAGCCTAAATATATTGGGATATGACTTTTGGTCCATATCGCCCAGCCCTACCACAGTGGTCACCCAGTTGATGTGCAGTCCCTCCAGCCACATAGCCAGCATTTATTATATAAGAGTTAAACAGGTAAACAAGGTAAACAACAACAGCTCCAGTAGACTCTGCAGTTCTGACAGAGATTCACTTTGGCATTAATGGAAAAAGTCACGTTCAATTTAGCAGAATTAATGATGTCTTAAAAGTGAACTGCAGTATTCTGACAAAGTCACAGTTTCATGTGACTGTTAAGTGGATCACATGGGGTTATTAATGCTTGAAAAATATAAATTTATCCGATATGTAGTAACATTAAAGTTGTAATAAAGAGTCCAGAAATGTGACGATAAAGTGGGAATGACATTTTTCCTTGTTATTTCAAGGCCCGAGGACTGTCTCCTAGAAAATTCACAAAGTATTCTTCACTCTGCAGTTATTCACATGTGACAGTACTGTTCCACATATTATTCATTAATGCTGCATAAATCATTTTACACGTTTGAAAAAAATAATCTGCAGGATTAGTTGTTTATGTTGTGTTGATTGCAAACAAAGCAAAGACTGGAGAGTGAGTGATGGTGTGCTGAGGAGGATTTTTCCTGAAAATTCTTATCCGGCGGTTATCCCTCGCTACGGACTGATGGATTGGAGAGGCTGAGCGTGTGTTTGATGGACACTTTGTACAATCATCCAGCTCAGCCTTGGAGCTGCGTCCATCAGATTTAAGCCAGTGTCCAAATGGAGAGTGTCAGCAGCGCCGTAAACAAAAGAACAGGATCAGTCGAGGTTAACAGACACCAGGCCGTCTCCACGAGGGGTCGCAGGGAATCCTCTTAACCTGGGACCCTGCTGCTGATGTGAACTGCGTGTCCCCCTTTCATGGAAATGACTGCCTCTGCTCTCAGAGATTATTAAAGGCAGCGCAGTCATAAATCCGTGGGAGGTTATTTACCTTTGGTGAAGGGAGCTGGCTCAGTGCAGCAGCAACAGCAATGCTGATGTTTTGCAGGCATCAGTACAGTAACAGCAGCAGCAGCAGCAACATACAGCGGAGAAGACTATAGCTCTAAATAGGATTTCACTTTCATACTCTTCATCTATTAACCCTCAGAAATCTTTGACTATTATGTCCATTAAAACAGTGCTGTTTTGACTACAAATTAAGCTCCAATGCAGGAGAGTGATCTACATAATACATGCTTTTATAAGTGATATTAACATATAATCCATTGCTGTGAAAAACAACCGGGTCTCAAGAAAACACATACATGTGAATAGGGTAAAAATGTAAATGAATAGATATCACCATGAATCTTCACCTTTTTTGTAATACACATTTTCTGAAATGTTCAATATGTAAATGATATACAATATGTGCTCATTTTAATACATTTCCAGAAGGACAGATTATTAGATAAGGCCAGGCCATACCATGCCATGTTGGTATCAGTTTTTTTCAGTGCAACCTCACCTATATGTCCTGATAATTAATTTTTTAACTTTGACTTACTTGATCAAAATTTTGAACCCAAAAGAAACAAAGGAAAACACAAAATCTGATCTTGAAAATTATGTTTCACACACACAGAAATGTGCATGTTGCAAATATTAAAATATATGCAAATATAACATATAACAGGTAAAATGAGAATAATCTCTAGTTCTATATTTTTATACTAAATATATTTGACATTTTCTCCAGTTTTACTTGGCCGAATATCATTAAAAAAAAAAATCTGGCATGGAGTTTCAAGCCAGAACTTTAGAGGGAAGCTGATGGCAAGACTCAATGTTGCTTCATTTTTATGTTTTCATGTCATGAAGAAGTAATGTGCAGGTGTTTTCATGGAGTCCAGAGGGTTAATACGTTCGACTAAATCTCTGTATTGAAGACCTCCTAATAGATTAAATTAAAATTAAATATAGCTGCCAGATTAAAAAGATCCCTACATGCCTGGAGATCTGCATACCAAAAGCACCAAAAGCCCTGAGAACACATGAGAGTAAGCTGCTTCATTTCTGTTTAATATATGTGAAACGTCGTGTTGCCAGACATTAAAGGTACTAATTGTCCTTCTTTGAATATGTGGATTAATGAACTTTCTTCTTGCCTAGCGATTGAAAGACTCACATATATAATCAACAAAAGCCATATTTTTCATGATATATGGATGTTTGATTAATTTGTCATATTTTTGGAATCAAGACCTCATCTCCTAACTCCTTAAATCTAACTACCAAGTAAGACTGTAACCTTTTATTTAAATTTAATTTAATTTATGTTGGTTATATATTAATATTTGTTTCCCTGTTGTTGTTTTTTCTACATACACAAATATGATCTTTTTCTTATTTTTTATATATAGGCTACATACTACATGTATATTCTGAGTATAGGTATGTTTCTCTCTCATTCTTTTTTTTCTTTCCTTTCTCACTCTCTCCTATTTATTTCAGTCGATTATGTGTCCACTTTTACCAGATGATATGCAGGTATATTGCTTTTTGTGTTTTTAATTTTTAATTTTCCAAAGGATCAAAGTATAATTTTTCTTATAAACTGATAATTCCAAGTTCAGGGTTTGGGGGAGGGAGGGAAGTTGTTTTAAGACTTGAAAGATGTAACAGTATATTTGTGTACAAATTTTGAAGTTTGAAAATATATACAAATATGTGTTAAAAAAATAAAAAATGATATATATATATATATATATAGCTGCCAGATTGTGCGGTGCTTAAAGCCCAGTCAGTCCAAGCTGCAGCAACCAGGAGAGAGCTTAAGCACAAGTCTGCATTAAATATCTTACACTGTTTTCCACATTCACTGATGTGTGAGGAACCTTTCACATTGCAAGTGAGAATGCCACCACGTTTTATGTGCAGTGTTATTCGGTGTTACTGAACACTGTTATTATTCTGTATACATTATGGTGCCAGTTCATGAATCGCTCTTTAAAACACACAAGTTTAGTACACGCACATTGATCTGGAAAATTACCTCCATGCTCTGGCTCCTCGCCAGTATAGAAATTTACACTTAACAGAGTATAGAGATAGAGGTAGCATGCTTCGATGCAGAGGCCAGATGGGACTTTTGAACTGGGGGGGCGAAGCTGTCAGCAAATGATTTCAACTCAATGAGTAATTTTTCCACTCCCTGCCTGAACCAAAATTTGTTTTATTTAAACATTTTTTAATTGTCTGTAGTGTAAACAACAACCAACATATTTACATAAATAAAAAGTCTGTACCTGAAATTACCAGTGCAGCCAAACAAATTGACTGACTTGAAGCTGACTCAATTAAGGACCCAAAAACATCTCTCCTCCTTTCATTACCCTGAACATACTGCTGGGCAATTTGTTGTCTGTCAGGATATTCTGAGACTATGATGGGGGACCCAAACAAAGTAGGGGGGTCTGGGGGCATGCTCCCCCGGAGAACATTTTTGCCATAAAAGCCTAAATTTGGTGCCTCTCGCACATTCTAATGCCACTTTTCCACTATTCCATCTTAATCATTGCATATGTAATGAATTATTTTAAAGGATAATAAGGGTTCTTCTATGTTTTATTTAAGTCTTCTTGCAAATTCTGTGGTGGACTGTGCTAACACATCCATGTGCTCTTATTTTGAAAGCCACACATGTTTGCTTTTATTTTGAAGGCGGGTTTAACACGTTCTTACCGTAACGCCTTATGATGTGTTATATTAACACTGAAAGTCGAAACTTGGAGCTCGGAACAACGTCTAAAATTCAGACATTCGTGTAGACGATGAACGCACCATTAGCAGCCGGACTCTCTGTGTGCTGCAATGTAAATAGTCTAACTAATGAACATTAATCCTCTGTTTTACTGGCGATGTTTGTTGCTGAAAGTGGGGGGAACGGATCAGGATCAGTATGAATCTTAGAGGGACATATCCCCCCCAGATTCGTCCCTAGTGCCATCTGTGTGCATGCTTCGATGCCCTCTCCTCAGAATGAAGAGCCGGATCATAAAGCCTGTCAGTGCTTTCAATGCAAAAGGGATTTCTCAGAATTTATCTGTAGTTCATTCCTTCCCAGACAATACAGGCCAAAATACTGTTTTGTTATTGACTGGTAAATTTAGAGATTTTGCTGCATAACGTGTCTTCTTTCAGACTAGTGGAAAGAAACATCCAAAGTACACATTAAGGTGTTTATTTTACTGCTTTGTCTATTTGAATCCATCATAAATTCACCAAAAAGATAGCATTAGATAATGTCTTTTTCACTCCATTCACTTGTAGTCTCATGCTAAATTTATGGACTATCTTTAGAGGCTGTTTTTCTCAAAATTATTTTTTCTGAACCAGAAATCTCTTCAGTTGCACTTACAGCTGCATCTCAATAAATTAGAATATCATAGAAAAGTTTATTTATGTCAGTAATTCAATTAAAAAAGTAGAAAATAACATATTATATAGATCCATTACACACAGAATGAAACATTTCATGTCTTAATTTATTTAATTTTCTTCTAATTATAATGATTATGGCTTATATTTAATGAAGAACTAAAATTCAGTGTCTCAAAATACATTTAATATTACAAAAGACCAATTTTAAAAAGTATGTTTAATATGAAAATGTTGGACTCTGAAAAGTATGTCCATCTATATGGAAATGGACTTTTCCATCATATTTTAATTTATTGACATGCACCACATACACCAAACTTTTTTTCCTTCCTTTCCATATTCTGAACATTTTTTTACAGAAGGGTTTCTGCATATTTCATTCATAGCCTGATTCATACAACTTTCTAAAAACATGGTGAAAAGTGCTTTTTTATGGCTGTTGATTTATGGAGTCATAAAAACTGACTCTGTCTAAAAACCTTTGATTCTAATATTTCAGCATAATAAAAAATTAAACCTGGCTTTATCTAATAATCTGTTCTTCTGGAAATGTATTAAAATGAGCACATATTGTATAAGATAATTGCTCATTTACATATTGAAACATAACATTTCAGAAAACGTGTATTACGAAAAAAAAAGTGAAGATTCATGGTGATATCTATTCATTAATATGTTTGCCCTATTCACATGTGTTTTCTTGAGACCCAGTAGTTTTTCACAGCAATGCATTATTATGGATTTATTTATTATTAATTTCTCATTTAAATATTTAAACATAACATTTCAGAAAACGTGTATTACAAAAAATAAAAGGTGAAGAATCATGGTGATATCTATTCTTTTACATTTTACCCTATTCACATGTATGTGTTTTCTTGAGACCTTGTTGTTTTTCACAGCAATGGATTATATGTTAATATCACTTATAAAAGCATGTATTATGTAGATCACTCTCCTGCATTGGAGCTTAATTTGTAGTCAAAACAGCACTGTTTTTATTATGCATTTATTCAGCTTTTGCACTCTTACTTCTTTGAGTTCTCGAAAAACCAACAGAACTTTTTCTTTTTTCCTTCGCTGTTTAGAACAGGGCGCACAGCCAACAGACTGGGGTCAGCCAGGTCACTCAGTACTCATTACTCTCAGCCCCGTTTAGAGGGGAGATGTGGAGCATTTGAAATTAAGTGGGCTTTTATAACATGCTAGTTCTCATACTGTTTCCTTATCAAGAACAGACTGTGTACACAAAGTGATTTATTTTACAGTGCGGCTCGGCATTAACTTCTCACCTCCTTGGCGAGAATAAAGCAGTCAGAGTTGGGACTGTCAGGACGATATATGTTCCCAGAAAGTATCACGATAAATGATAGTATTGTTGTATTGATGTTGTTTAAGTCAAATGAGATGTTTCCTATGTATGAGGTGTCAAACCTACATGGGATGTTTACTTTGAAAGTCGCTTTCAGGTTGAAGTGTATTTCTCCAGTATGGAGTTAGTTAGTACTGGACAGTCACAGAAGACATGAAAGTGATTTTTTACATTTACATTTTACATTTAGTCATTTAGCAGACACTTTTATCCAAAGCAACTTCTCTATATAAATCCACTTAATGTCAAATAAATATATTATTATTTTTATTTTTTATTATTTTTATTTTTATTTTTATTTATTTATTTTCTTATCAGTCAACCATAGTATATCAAATAAGATCTGAGAATTTTTTTTTTTCTCCCGCAAAGAAAACAAACGAACAAACAAACAAATAACAACAACAAAACAAAACAAAACACTGAAGGCAGTTACAAGAACGTCCTCATCCAGTTGCAACCTATACTTATTTATCATTTCATTTTTCATAAGCCTTTTTAATTTAACAATTCCTGTGCAGGATTTCATTTCATCGCTGCAGTTGTTATATTCCCACTCCTTTACTTGTAATGCAATGATACTTTGAATTGGTCCATATATTGAGTCCAGAAAAAAACGATTGTGTCCATTTTTCCATATCGAACGATAAGTTGATATAGTAATCATTGTGACAGGTAGGGTTGTCACGATACTAAAATTTTCAACTTGATACCGATACTCAGGAAAATATTCGATACTCGATACCATCTTCGATACCACAAGGATAAAAACAAAGACCCCAAAATTCAACAGAAATATTTTTATTAACAAGAAAAATGCAACATGTAAAAATGAACAGAACCACAGGTTAAATATTTATAATAAAAACAGTTTTGCAAAAAGAAACTGCAACTATGATAACAAGCTTCAGGTCTGAGGTAGTGCAAAAAATAAATAAATACAATAAACAATAACAATTAGAACAATATTTTGAGGTTGTATGCTGTGCACAATATTAGGCAAGCTTGATAAAAAAAGTGTTCATTCCTTGGCTAGGTATCGATACTTTTGAAAATGAGTATCGTATCCGGATACAACGTTTTAGTATTGATACTTTTTTGAGTATCGATACTTTTGACAACCCTAGTGACAGGTAACAGGTTCCATTTCTCATCAGGTGTCCTTTTGTTTTGCCTGTGCTGTGTTGCAGCGGTGATATCTCGGAGCCATGAGGGTCCCGGGGAGATGGGCAAGGCGGTGAACGTCCCCAAGGACGAGCAGGAGAAAATGAAGGAGCTGTTTAAGATTAACCAGTTCAATCTGATGGCCAGCGACATGATCGCTCTCAACAGGAGTCTGCCAGACGTCAGGTTGGACGGGTGCGTACGGCGTCTTCCAGATACATGCTGAGAATCACACTACTGACCCTTCTGACACCTACACACACACACACATCAGCTTTCCACACTGCAAATTGACTGTGACAGGAAGTGACTTCTCCAAAATATGTGTGTGACTGGAAACAGAAATGTGAAAAAGTAGCTAATTTCAAAAAGCTTCTTTTTTGTTACGAGGCTAATTTTAAACCCATTTAACAATTTGAATCTGTTAATAGGGTGTCATGTATTGCATTTAACCTGTTTTGGCCATATTTCCTGAACAAATTAATATAAAACAAGATACAAAAATATCGCTGAGACGTTCAGTATACAGTACAGGCCAAAAGTTTGGACACACCTTCTCATTCAATGTTTTTCCTTTATTTTCATGACTATTGACATTGTAAATTCATCAAAACTATTAATGAACACATGTGGAATTATGTAATTAACAAAAAAGTGTGAAATAACTGAAAACATGTCATAACATGTTATATTCTAGTAAGCAAAGGGTGGCTACTTTGAGGAATCTAAAATACAAGACATGTTTTCAGTTATTTCACACTTTTTTTGTTAAGTACATAATTCCATATGTGTTCATTCATAGTTTTGATGCCTTCAGTGAGAATCTACAATGTAAATAGTCATGAAAATAAAGAAAAACGCATTGAATGAGATGGGTGTGTCCAAACTTTTGGCCTGTACTGTATGTCACATCAGGCTTTTAACCTAAAAATCATCATGGAAAATCTGATGTGATGTAGTTGTCACAATAACAAAAATGGTAACAGGCCACTCAATTATTTTCACTTTTTTTTTAACAATTTTGAATTAATATATGTTCTGCTGTTCAATTTAAAGTTCATTTGACCAAATATAAACAAAAAATAAGCCTATCTATTACCCTGATCTCCTCCTACTGTGCAGTTGAGCCTCAGAACAAAGCTCAATGCTGAATAATTTTCCTTTAAAGATAACTGCGTCTGGGTTCTTATGGGTTAAGAATGCTTTGTGAATCCGGCCCCTGGTTTCTTAGTCAAAAGACGGGAATTTCAGCTCATACTTGCATCTTTCTGCTTTATTTCTCTGGATTTCGCTCCTTGATGTGTGCAGGCTTTTCTGCCGTATTCACTAGAGAACGTTCCAGCATTCAGACAAACGTGTTGGATGGCTCAGCAAGGCAGCAGGGATTTGTTGTCTCGTCAAAAGAGTCTTAACAGGGTTGCAGACAGTGACGCACATACAGTAGATACTCTAAACTATCAAAGCAATGCTATCCTGATGATTAAAGTCGTTTTTAACTTGTTTGTTGGCTCCATTAGATTTTATTGGTCTTAATAATTTTATCTAATGTGAAAAGACATCTCTAATTATGGGCACTGTTTCAAACGCAGAATCCATCAGATCCCTCAAGTGTGTACATTCGACCTGACATTTCAATGGGAGTGGGGTTTTGTTTACTGTCACTCAAGATCCACTTGAGCACTTAATGAAAATCCAAGGAGCAATTTGTGTGAAACATGAGCACATTCATCTCAGGCTGCTGATATGCAGCCGCATTCTCCTTCTCGCGGAGACATTATCCAAGTGATTCATGTTTAAATATTCCAAATGAACGCGAGTTCTCCACAGCACTTTCATTAAGTGGATGCCAAAGGCTCTGCCAGTCAGATACACCATGAGAAATAGGCCACTAGAATGTCTTTTTTCACACCTACGTTCCAGTTTTTCATGCTATTCTTGCCTATACCGAGAAAATGCCAACTCTAAGACTTTTTGCAACATCGAGATGCAAATAAAAAGATAATTATGCCTGCATGGTGCAAAAGAAGACCTATATTACTGAGAAAAAAGTGAGCATTCTTGCTCCATCGTTCTCTCAATATAAATATTACATCAGATTTATTACAGAACACAGCCTAGCTTTGCAGAATGTCTCCAGCTGTGAGGTGAAAATTACCCAGAGCCGTGCAGAATTGCCGGTCGTTGCCTCCGAACGGCAATATCATTTTGTCTTTAAGGCAACCTCCTAGCCTAGTTGTGTCAGTCAGCGCTGTCACTTTGAATAGACAGGAGTTAACTAGCAATGCTGTCTGCTCCAATGGCTCCTTTCACCCTCCGTCACCTCCTCCCGCCCCGGCCGTCCACCTCCTCCTCCACTGTAACGCAGCTCATTCTTTATTCAACATCTTCCATGACGGCGCCGCCCCAGGTTCTCTCTGCTCAGCTTTGACAGACAGCCCGTCAGGCTGAGGACGTGCTGACATAGCTGTCAACGCAGGTTTTACCTTTTTACTTTCTTTGGAGATATTTGTCAGTGAATCTCGTGTGACAATGTTTCTGCACTGACGGCAGCATTGGATAGCAGCAGGACACTCAGATTCTCTTCTCAGACACTTTTCATACAATATAATGAGCTGCAGGCCATAAGTTTATACTGTGACTGCAGTTTGGAAACACCGTTGTATAAAACCAAGACATTTAGAATGAGAATGGTTTTGGCTTTGGTACGGGGATATCAGCTATTATGTTATAGATAGATAGATGGATGGATAGATGGATAGATAGATAGATAGGTAGATAGATAGATAGATAGATAGATAAATGCATAGATAGATAGATAGATAGATAGATAGATAGATAGATAGATAGATAGATAGATAGATAGATAGATAGATAGATAGATAGATAGATAGATAGATAGATAGATAGATAGATAGATAGATAGATAGATAGATAGATAGATAGATAGATAGATAGATAGATAGATAGATAGATAGATAGATAGATAGATTGATTGATTGATTACTTTATTCATATCTGAAGGGAAATTTGGTTGTCACAGCAGTCCGGTAGTTCAGTACCATAAAATACAATAGAATATAAGAAGTTAAAAAGAAGATCAGTTAGTAGTTAAGGCACAGTGGCAAGATGATGGTGAATGTACTTATTATATGATATAATATATATGGTAATAATGTTATTGTGACTAGACAGTATACAGTATAGTATATAATATAACAACAACAGCAATAATAATAATAATAATAATAATAAGGCCAGTATGAAAATAGTAGTATATCACAGTATATAGTAATAATAGCAATGGCAGCAACAGTATATGTATATGATAATAATAATAGGTTATGATATTATATTAGTCTTTTTTTTTAGTTTAGGTTCACTAGGTAACTTTTATGAATTTGTCATATTTGCTCAAACTGTCCCGATGCCCTGTCAGTAATAAATGACACAGATAACGCCTGCTCCTCATGCTCATAATGGTTTTTATAAGATCCCCCACTCCAGAAGGAAAACAACCAATCAGAGCTGAGTACTGTCAGCAGCAGCTGTCCATCAAACCACTGACTGCTTGTGCAAAATGTCAAACTAATCTGCAGGATTCTGTTACTGCATTGCCTATTTCTTACCATCAAATGATTCCAGAAACATATTTTAGGGACTGTTTACCTGTAAAATGAGAAGGCTTGCTCTGGCTGGTGAAGGGTGATTGGTTTTGACGTGGCAGCCAGGTCACTGCAGCCTGTGCTCCCTCCTGCAGGCGTACGCTGATGACAGATGCCTGCAGGTAAGCTCGCTGCATTTCCCTCACTCCCAGGAGCATTCTCCTCAAATCTTTCCCTGAAAATAAGTCCCAAAAGGCACGTTTTGAACGGGCACTGCACCAGTATTTTACAAATACCAACCTGTCTAAGAGCAGTTGGTAAGTTCCAATGCACCAGTGCTGGAAAGTCACCACAGACTCCTGCACACTGCAATTACAGAAAGCAGAAAGGCTCAACCAGTCCCACGCTTGAACTGTAACTTTCCTCACAGTTGTAGCCAGGGCCAGATTAACACTTTGCTGTAACCGGGGCAACAATATTCAAGGGCCCCATCACCACGACCCCAGAATCACCATAATCTGGCAAAACAGGATTAATTACAGTAATATACAGTTAATATACTCAATACATCAATAACTAACTGTCATCAAGTGCATTTTCATGTACAGATGTGCAAACACTCAGAACTACAAATGCACCACAATGTCCTCTTGTCAAGGCCACTCACTCACATATGATGTTATGAAAACAAAACACATCAGCATCAGTATAATCTGGCAAAATTGACCCACTCCATAGATAATAATAATAATGATACATTTTATTTGGAAGGCCATACAATAAGAGGGAAGGGAAATAGGGAAGAAAGTGTCAATTTTCACACAAAAATAACTAAGCATCCACTTTCAAATCATCCAATATTTATTTAACAGCACCTATTCCCAGCAGCACAAATGTATTGAATTGATAGAGGCAGCACAGAGGAAGACAAGACACAAACAAAAATCAAGAATCTAGTATCAAGTAGCATTTTGTTCCTCAGCTCATTTTAAACAGAAATCACCCTCATCATCACCTCAAAATCTATTTTTGAGCAACGGCTCCGATGGACAGTTTAACATATAAGCGAGAGATAACCAGATATTTAACTTGTGCCCACACTGCCCTGGGCCCTTTAGACCAGGGTTTCCCAACCTCTTTTGTGCCACAGCACATATTTTACATTAGAAAAATCACACAGCATACCACCAAACAAAAATGTCAAAAAGACAGTAAAAACACCCTAAATATGTTTAGAACTACATGTGTCATCTTTCACAATTCCAACCCTCCTCCTTTATCTGGCCTAGGAACCGGCAAAAGTGACCCAAAATAGATTGTAAGCCAGCCAGTGGCGACTTCGCACATGCCCGATTCATTTGCAGACTGGACGCTGAGGGGTTAACATCTCTGCTCTGACTGCAGCTGGGAGAGACTGCTGCGGGAGGACTGGGCTGCTTTTGAGTGCTTTGGGACGGGCCCACGGCAGCACACGCTGGAAGGACTCTCCAAAAGACTCCAATAACACCAGAAAAAGTCGCTAGATTTGTCGCAAGTCGCTTTTTTGAAAAATAGTCACTGGAGGGGTCTGAAAAGTTGCTAAATATATCAACAAAGTTGCTAAGTTGGCAACACTATTCCAGCTGCTGGACATATCGCACTGATATGCTGCTGTCTGTTGGAAGAGCATTTAATTGTTCTGCCTCTCACTTCACGATGCTCACTTAGAGTACCAATCAGGTGAAAAAGGATAATCTTCCACGGCACGAGGGCCCCTGTTGCCTATATGGTTAATCCGGCCTTGGCTGTAGCACAGTGATACTCAATTCTACTTTACTGACTTTGTTTTTTTCTGTTGCTCCGCCAGCTGTAAGACCAAGCTGTATCCAGACGACCTGCCCAACACCAGCATCGTCATCGTGTTTCACAACGAGGCGTGGAGCACGCTGCTGCGGACCGTCCACAGCGTCATCAACCGCTCGCCCAGACACCTGCTGGTGGAGATTGTGCTGGTGGATGATGCCAGCGAGCGAGGTTGGTAGTTTACACTCACCGTTTAATTCTGAAGGCAAGGACACAGGATGTACACTTTGAGCAAGATGACTGATGTGAATGCTATCAAACATAACAATAACAGTAAGAAAAAAAAGTACTCAGATCTTCTACTTAAATAAAAGAACAAAAGTTTTAGCATCAAATTACACTTAAAGTACCTAAAGTGAAAGTACTCATTATGCAGACTGGCTCATTTCAAAATACTGTATATGATATTGTTGGATTATTAATGTGAGCATTACTTTTATTTGGAAGTGTGTGAAGGTGGAGCTATTTTTATTTACCTGGTATTATTTTAGGTTATTAATTCGAACCTGCAAATTTACTAAAAACTGAAATTATCAAGTAAATGTAGTGGAGTAAAAGTGCAATAGATGAAGTTACAGAAAATGGAAATACGTAACTAAAGTACAACTATGTCAGAATTGTACTTGCATTTCAGTAAATGTACAACAATAAACAATAAATACACCAACTAAACTGAGATGTACTGCGATTCTGTTAGAAAGAAAGAAGTTAGAAAGAAATCAATTAATCCGTTAACTCATTTTCAGTTCATATACGTAGATATAACTCAACTCTTTTGGAATGCATTACTCTGCAAGTGCACCCTTTCAGAAATGTCTGTTGTTTGTCTCCAGACTTCCTGAAGAAGAAGTTGGAGAACTACGTGCGGACTCTGGAGGTGCCTGTGAGGATCCTGAGGATGGAGCAGCGTTCAGGTCTAATCAGAGCCAGGTTGAGGGGTGCGGCTGCCACCAAAGGCCAGGTCATCACCTTCCTGGACGCTCACTGCGAGTGTACTGTCGGCTGGCTGGAGCCCCTGCTGGCTCGCATCAGAGAGGACAGGTAGGAACACACTAAACGTTGCACATTAAATGTTGCACATTAAAGATGCTTAACCCTCTATGGTACGGTGTTTCCCTCAGGTAACATACCCATTTTTGGCCTTTCAAATTTCTACAATGCATCTTTATGAGTGATGTGATAATTTAAAAAAGAGGGAAGAGTATAGGGAACCTCCAGGAGGCCATACTGAAACCCTTTTTTGCAGACTTTTCCAAAGGAAACAGCTTTGCCAATATCTCTCAATATAAATATTACATCAGATTTATTACAGAACACAGCCTAGCTTTGCAGAATGTCTCCAGCTGTGGGGTTAAAAATTACCCAGAGCCATTGTTGCCTCTGAACGGCAATATCATTTTGTCTTTAAGGCAACCTCCTTTATTTGCGGCAAAAAAAATCACTCAAAACGTCATTTCCTGGCCCTTTTCCATCTGTAAAAATAAAATATTCCTACCAATTGGTGTGAAAACCTTAATTTTCGATAGTTTCATGCAATTTAGTTGTATAATTAAATAATGCAAACTTGTTAAAATGCAACTGTTGCCCTGAGGCAACAATGTACCATTATGGAAAATTGCTATGTTGCCTCGAGGGAAAAATGAACCATTATGGAATCATCACGGCAGCATTAGATATATGTATTGTGTGTTTAGGTATATATATATATAATGTTCAAAAGCATACCATTCATCATAATTTTGTTTTGATCTTTACAGTTTAACAAAGATATATTTGATGTCGGTTGCAGTAAAGTAAAGTTCAGGCTTACTATTAGGCTTACATTACTATACCCTGTAGGCCATAGTCTAATATTATAGTCAACTTTATGTCTTATTTGCTAATAATTTCCACACATGGCAACAGGAAACAAACCCCAAAAATATATTTTTAAAATATCTTCAGATTATGTCTATTTAGTCTATTTTAAGACAAAAACACACTCCAAACATTTTTTTCCTATCATGCATCATAATGTGTTCCATAGAGGGTTAAATGAAATAACGAGTGGATTTGACAGTTTCGGAGCAGTTTGCTGCAGCGCTCTTCTTCTGTCTTTTATTTCTGTCTTTCACATATTCCATTGTTTGAGCTTATCTGTTTTTGCTATTTGCCTCTCTTGTGTTTTTAACTCCCCAAAGGAAGTCTGGTTTTGTTTGTCTAACAGTAGGATAACCTACTAAAAAACCACCAGCTTTATTTTCATGAAACTTGGTAACAGGGTGTAGCATGGGCTGAGGAAGAACCAATTAAATCTTGGAACAGTTTGAATCACGGGATTGATACGCAAATTAATTTCCCCTTTTGTCAACATTGCAAGATAGGGCATTTGTGCTGCATTCTTGCAGCGTCAGAATAATCAGGAAAATTAGTTTCCCAATTATATTTCATGGCTTATCTGATTTTTTTTTCTTTGCTGTTTGTTTTCATGCAAAACAGCTATTAACTTGTTGTTTGAACACATGAAGCACACTCTCTGAGTACCATTCTAGTTGTTAATTTCCCATAATTTGCCTGTTTTTATTCATTCTTGTTCATTACTTTATTGCAGAGCTACACCCCCTGTATGAAAGGTGTTATATAAATAAAGTTTATTATTATTATTGATGTCAAACACTTTAATCTTTGTCTGTTCTGTCCTGAAACATGCTTTATTAATAGTGGCTTTATCACATTTCACCTCAGTTGCATCACCGGGTGCTTGAGCCAAACCTCTCTCTGAATATTGATGGGACAGCAAACTATCAGTTATGAATCCACCGTGTGAGCCTGACGCTGCTGATAGGAGAAGATTATCATTTTGCATCGTCTGCTTCTGCTGCTGCCTCAGAGGAAAAGAGAAAGCTAGCTCCAATTACCGTAGCTTTATATTTGTGTTAACTCTGCTACAACTGGAGCTCGCAGACGCTGGATAAATCAGATTAAAGTGGAAGTTTACAGACAAATGTGTGCTAATTTAACCCAGTTAGGCCTAAAACGCCTGTAAAAAATGCCTGTAAAACCTCTGGGTGATTTTAAAATAACACTCTAAAACCTGAAGTTTTTCTGAAAATTCAACAGAAGTGTCAACGCTTCTACTAAATAATAGATTTTTCAGCCTCTGTAGCAGATAGAAATGAATTTCAAAAAGTATTTGAGAACCTATACCTGTTATATCTGAGCTCCCTCCGCTATAGTCATCTTCCGCCATGATTTCAGTTCACGAAAAGTCCCATGTTGCATTGTGACACTCCCACATGTATTCTCATTTTGTGTCTTTTTTGGTAATTTTGTGTCTTTTTTTAGTCATTTTGTGTCTTTTTTGGTGATTTTTTGTCTTTTTGTGTCTTTTTTGGTCATTTTGTGTCTTTTTTTAGTCATTTTGTGTCTTATTTGGTAATTTTGTGCCTTTTTTTTGTCATTTTGTGTCTTTTTTTACTCATTTTGTGTCTTTTTGTGTCTTTTTTAAGTCATTTTGTGTCTTTTTGTGTCTATTTTTGGTAATTTTGTGTCTTTTTTTGGTCATTTTGTATCTTTTTTTTTTGTCTTTTTGTGTCTTTTTTTGGGTCATTTTGTGTCTTTTTTTGGTGATGATTTCAAAATTCTGGAGAAGTCCCATGTTGCATTGTGACACTCCCACATGTATTCTGATGCATTTCGTTGGCCAAGAGACCGAAAATAGGTGGAAAAAACTACAAATACTACAAAACGACGTATCTGCTTTCCCGGCTTTAATGGTAGAATAATGCATGCAGTGCCAACAGGTTTTAATGGTAGAAATGTGGTAATGCTTTCCCTGCTTGAATGGGTTAATTTAAACTGACAAAATTTGTTTATTTGGTTGCTGTTTTGTATCAGAATATTTAGCTATTATATCTGGATCGGTGTATCTGCGGTATGTGTGTGAGAATGACATGAAAGAATGGATTTATAATGATTCTCCTGCAATCCGTCTCATATCTGAGGTCA
Organism: Centropristis striata; assembly: GCF_030273125.1. NCBI lineage: Eukaryota > Metazoa > Chordata > Actinopteri > Perciformes > Serranidae > Centropristis > Centropristis striata. The sequence continues at coordinate 7,437,132 of NC_081526.1, forward strand.
GACACATTCATTTTCCCTCAGGAAGAAATCAGTATCATCTGACTCAGAATATTATATTATGGAGCCATTACACTTTTACTGAATGCTGCTGCAGATGTATTGATGTCTAATATAAGTCTGGCCGCAGACTGATGAGATGGTGCAGAAAGTATACAGTCTGCTGACTGCAAGTTGAGATGATTGATGACGCTGGTTGTTTTGGTAGATTCAGTGCACAGCTGAGAGTACGGCTTCACATCAGGCTTGTCGTAGTAACATTTTGTCCCACTTCTCAAATGCACCATCACCATGTGGTAAATGTGCTCAAACAGCAATTGATTGTGTAAATGCTTGAATTTAAATGTTGTATTTTCCAGGTTTAAAAAGTGCTTGGATTTTGGATAAAGTGCTTGTAAATGCTTGAAATTCTTGCTGTATTTCTCTTGCAATCTGACTATATCCATCTATAGACTATAGTTAATCACATGTTCAATGTAAAAAATAATGAGTAGCCTATCTGAAATGAAGACCGTTCCTCCTAAAAGTGTAATACCATCTCTGTTGGTATGGTTAAGTGAAATCTCCCCCTTTTTAGTATGTAAGTACTCATCTAAAACATGCAACTTACAACAGATGTAAGATACTGGAAAAGCTTGAAAATTGACCAAGAAAGTCCTTGACAATTCTTGAATTTGACCACTGCTAAAGTGTACGAACCCTGGAAAATATTCAATAACGAAGTTTGCTGTGTAAATACAACTAAATGCAGCGTGCAGTATAATTATAATTAAGATTTGTTTCATTTCACCGGAAAATAAGAAGAGTTCAATGAGCCCTTCATATCTACATGTCATATGGTGGAAACAATTAAGTCAATTAACAGATTAATCAAACAAAAGATTAATCAGCAACGATTTTGATGATGGATTAATCAAAATGCCTCATATTCGCTGTTCCTGGCCTCCTTTTCTTTGTTAAATATTGTTTCAATTCAAATATGTTTTGCCAGAAGAAAAAAAAAAAAAAACCTCGGGCTCTCAGAACATTTCACGGCTATTTTTTTTCACATAATCTTTTACTTTTAATTGTTATTATTTGATTTCAATGATTTATTTGCAAGTGGACATCCAACTGATTTTACATTCATCTCCACTTATGATTATTTAAAATCTCTACAGATTAATCAAGGATAATAATAATCATTAGTTGCAGCCCTGGTGTGATCAGCACTCAGCTCTATTACCTTTAAAAGACCAGTCATTACCTGCTTTGCTTTCCTTTTTCTCATGTTTTCTATTTTTACAGTTATTCAGCAGGGCTGCATGCACTAAATGTAGTGGAGTAAAACATGCAATAGATGAGGTGACAGAAAATGGAAATATTTAACTAAAGTAAAACTACGTCAGAATTGTACTTATACACAGTATTTCAGTAAATGTACAACAATAAACAATAAATACACCAACTAAACTAAGATGTACTGTGTATATTAGAGATGGGAATCACCGAAAGCCCCACGATACAATGTTATTGCAATTTTAAACATATTGTGATATGGTGAGTATTGCGATACAATATATTGCGATTTAATTGTTTAACTGCTTTTTTGTCCACAAAATTAAATTCAATCAAGAATTGTTTTGTCCAATAAGAAAAAAATTCTCAGTCTATTCATCTCACTTCAGTCTTTTTATTTCTTCACAATGAGAGTCAAACCCACAGACTGACCAACAAAGTATTCAGTCAAACTGAACTGAACTGATATCAAACATGTATGGATGACAACAACTGCAGCATTTTATCAAACTTTCAAAAACTTTAAGCTTCACTGCTCTCAATTTTTTGAATGAAACATAAAAAAAGCCGAACTTTGCAGCGTTTTTTCTACAACAACCCGACACGATATCCAGATATCAAGATTCCTTCAATCTTCTAGATTCATATGATACCAGAATCTCCAGTATATTCCTAAAGTGAGCCTGCTATGGTCTCCGGGAAAATAATGGTGAAAATACAGCCGTTAAATATCGATCCTTGGCGGCCATGAATCAATATAATATTGCCGCGCAACATTTTTTATATATCTTATTATGATACATTTACACTTGGAATTCAATACATACTAATATTGAAATATTTCCCCCATATAAAGGTGAATAAAACACCTTTGCAGTGGTTATACAACATGATAAAAGATAGATTAGAACAACCCGACACGATATCCACATATCCAGATATCCAGATATCCAGATATCCAGATATCCAGATTCCTTAAATCTTCTAGTTTCATATGATACCAGAATCTCCAGTATATTCCTAAAGTGAGCCCGCTACGGCCTCCGGAAAATTATTTTTACTTTGCTTTCCTTTTCTCATGTTTTCTATTTTTGCAGTTATTCAGCAGGGCTGCATGCACTATATCATTTATCTCAGCATCAAATCTCACACTGTATTTCCTCGTGTGTGGTTCAGGACGGCGGTGGTGTGCCCTATCATCGATGTCATCAGCGACGAGACGTTTGAGTACATGGCGGGCTCAGATATGACCTACGGCGGATTCAACTGGAAGCTGAATTTCCGCTGGTACCCCGTTCCCCAGCGGGAGATGGATCGACGCAAGGGGGACAGAACACTTCCTGTCAGGTAGACACACACAAAAAAAGTGTCATTCTTTGAAGCTAAATCGAGATAATTTTTTCAGGGGAACGTGTCAGTGACTTTGCACCTGTGCAGTGTCTTTTGATTAAGAATTAAGAAGTAGGAGGTCAAATTACACACAGGAAAAAAAGGTGAAGAGACACTTTTTGTAGGTTCAAACAGATGCAAGTTCTCTGTTTCTCATCAGAGCTGAGTTGTGATGGCAGCAGGCTACAGAGAAGACATGAGTTGTTAGATTTATTCACACAGACTCTTCTTATAAAAAAGAAAGTGCCATTTTTATCCTGCAGATAGAAATAGATCTTTGTTCCTCTCTGATGCAAGAAGTGCCTAAATAGCATCCTGCTAGTTGTGAATGTGCTCTGTTGAAGACCAAGTATGTATGAGCTCATTTATTTTAAAAATAGAAAAACAGAAACTCTGCTGACAGTTGCCTTTTTTTTTCTTTTTTCTGACTACACACAATTTGTCATCTGTATGCAAATCACTCCCAGCAACAAACAATATGCTTAATTAAGGGCCGACTTCAGCATAGAATGAATTAAAAGATAAAAGTAATTACCCCTCCAAGGCTTTGTTTCAAATTGTCAAACAAATTGCTCTTTTATTATATTCTCAACGTTCCTCAGAGTTACACTAAGGTACTAATAAATACAGTAGGAACTGGCACAATGTTGCAAAATAAGGATTTTTCTGCTTTTCTTGCAGGACTCCAACCATGGCAGGAGGATTATTCTCTATAGACAAAACATACTTTGAAGAAATAGGAAGCTACGACCCAGGGATGGATATCTGGGGTGGAGAGAACCTGGAAATGTCTTTTCGGGTGAGTGACAGACCGCCGAGGATTCTGTCTTGATGTTATCGAGTTGGTTGATGTCAGCGGGTGCCACCTGCTTTTATTCTGTTCATTTCTTACATTCAGGTACATTTTTATGCTCCAATTTATGGGAAATATACAGCTGATTACAGATACTGCAGTAAGGCTGTCAGGCATTCTGGATTGATTTCAATACAGATTATTCTCTGTATTTCAGCATTTTTCATTTATTATCATCGTAGGAATGATTCACTCTTTTGTTTAGGTAAATAATCTCTTTTATGCTGAGCCTACACCAAACGATTTCCACAGTCCCAGACGAAAAAGTGAAAGTCTTTAGTAAATCTAGGAGTTTTACTGGAGTCACGGCGCGCCGTCATCTCCATCGTTAAGTTTAAGGTAGTAATCTGATCTTTTTCATATCAGTCTTTTCCTAGTCTTGGTTTGGATCATATCAAAGGTGTTTGATATTATTTCAAGTCTCAGTGACGTAACACAATCACCAAACAAAAGATGAGCGGGGGAAAGGTCCCCGGTTCAGACTGGTTCCAGACCGGCCAGTAAAACCACTTCCACAAGAAAAAGTAACATCACAATAATGCTAGTAAGCTCATTCTCAATTAAAAATATAGTGATGTCATATATTTAGATGTTTCTTAGTAAAGAGAACAGTAAGGAGACCCAAAAAATTGCTGCAACAACATAGTTGAACATGGAACTTCAGAAAGCCGACACTAATGTTATGACAATTAATGAATAATACATTAATTATGTCATTTTTATTAGATATTTTTGGCCAGAATAACTTGACATAGAAAGATTATATGGGCTGAAATATGTGCCTGAAATATGTGCCACCAGAAACTGAATTTGAATTATTTATACTTGAATTGCTTAACTTGAATAATTGCATTAAAAAAACTGACTTTGAATCACATCATTTGAATTTGTATTGTTAAATTTTAATCATTGCATTGAAAAACTGAATCTGAATTGTAATTTGAAATTTAATTTATTAGTTTGAAACTGAACATTCCGTTCTCACAATTCAAATTCAGATTAATCTTCCTGTTCAAAATAAATTTCACGAATTGACAAAAAGTTGGAATGTCATGAACAAAACATCCCACTTTTAATTAGAAAAATATGATTATATTTCATGAAAAACTACCTGTTAAACTCTGCTGAGCTTCATGTTATTCGGAGCGTCTGTCAGACTCAGAGCTGTTCTCAGGACTCTCTGTGAGACAAAGTTGCTCTTCATTGGAGGTGGGAAACAGAAGCTGACTGAAAACACTTGTGATCAGCCATTGAATGGCTTTTTTTGTCCATACAAATGTTAACTTCACAGAAGGCAGAGTACCTGCGACATGACAGCCTGGACTCGTCTCGTGCTCCAGCCTGGAGCTCTGTCTGACTAACACACTGAGCTGTTCATGATTCATCCAAAATGCTCTCCAGCAATCAGATTGTTGCATTGTAGAGTGAACAAAACAACAGGAGAAACTAGGGCTGGGCGATATATCGATATAAAAGATATATCGATATATTTTTAAATGTGATATGGAATTAGATCGTATCGCAAATATCAATATATTTATATATAAATGCTGCCCTTACTAGGGTTTGTCATATTTAGTTATTTTATAATGTTCATTATTCTTTTTTCATATAAATATACAGTACAGGCCAAAAGTTTGGACACACACCTTCTCATTCAATGCGTTTTTCTTTATTTTCATGACTATTTACATTGTAGATTCTCACTGAAGGCATCAACACTATGAATGAACACATATGGAATTATGTACTTAACAAAAAAGTGTGAAATAACTGAAAACATGTCTTGTATTTTAGATTCCTCAAAGTAACCACCCTTTGCTTACTAGAATATAAGACATATTTTCAGTTATTTCACACTTTTTTGTTAAGTACATAATTCCACATGTGTTCATTCATAGTTTTGATGAATCTACAATGTCAATAGTCATGAAAATAAAGGAAACGCATTGAATGAGAAGGTGTGTCCAAACTTTTGGCCTGTACTGTAGATATATTTATTTCAGAAAAAGATTGGCCTATATTATTTATTTAAGATATGTATATATATATATATATATATATATATATTCAGCCTAAATATATCGGGATATGAATTTATGTCCATATCCCCCAGCCCTAGGAGAAACTATGTCTCATCCAGTGGCGATAATGAGGAAGTTAAGTCTTTGTAGAGCCAATGGAAAATATATTTCATTGAAACACATATGCAAATAATATCATCGGAGGTCTTTTCCTTCCACTTCCACTTAAGATTCGAGGAATAATTGAAATAAATGTCTTGTAAAATTAGATGTCCTTACTTCTCCAACAAACAAAAATAGAAATCCATATTTTGATTAGACTGTCTCTTAATGGAAAAAAAGGGAAAAGCTATTATGAATAGCTCACATTAAATCTTACACTGATTGATTTGCAGCCTGAAGCGTGACTGAATGGAAATGACAACGATAGACAATAAGATGTGTTTATTGCTGGAGGACAACAGGCAGCAGTGACAGCAGGAAATGTTCTAAATAAAGTCCAGGCTTCAGACTCCCTCCTGCTCTTCAGGACTATAAGACGCAGGTTGAGAGGGAAATGAGAGATTATAAAAAGAAACCTCTTGATGAATAATGAATCATAACAAGATTGTTCTTGTTTTATGTCTTGTTTCTTAGTCAGGTCTACAGTGGACACCATCTGTCCATCGACAACATTTATTGTTAATCACAAAAAGATGCTTATGAAGAATAAGAATGCAAAACTCCTAGGACTACGTCTCCCATTAGATCCTCAAACCTGCTTATTAGGAGATACAACAAATATTGATGCACGATTAAGAAAAGCTCAAAAGAGGTTCCTCTCACTGGCCTTTCTTCAACTTTCTATAGGAAGATGGGTTTCAGAAATTAATAGCTGTGTTCCACTTGAAAAAATTACATGTACACACAAAAAAGACTATAATACTTTTTTTTTCTCTTCAAACTTTTTTATTGGGTTTTGCAGATGAGTACAATTGTATTAAAACATACACAAAGAGTAAAATAGTCATTTTTTCTTATAGAAAAAACAAACAAACAACAGAAAACAAAAGTGATCATTGAAGTATTGCTGCATACCCAAACAACTCACAGAACTAAATGACTATCATACTTTTACAGAGATGTGGCAGCCCTATTTAGCATACATGGACACATTGCCAGCTTCTATGGTGGACGGGTTGTAGTTTTTGCAAGCTCTTTGTTGTCAGTGCTTACTTGCCTTTCAACTTTTTTTATTTTCTTATTAATTAATTAATTAATTTTATATCATTATTAATATTATTTTCATTATTTCTTAATTTTATTTATCTATTTTTTCGGTAACGCTTTATATTAAGGTCCTTGTAATAACCATTAATTAACAAGTAATAAGGCCCTTGTAAGTCCTTACAAGATGCTTATTAACATTATTGTGTGTTTATAAGCTTATATAAGTTAATAATGGCATTACAAACACCCATGACCCACCCATTATGTCTTTGCCATGCCTTTATTAATCTTATTTTGTTTGCTTATTGATATTAGAATATACTTTATTGCTCATCTATTATAAGTTAACTATAAGTTAACTATGCTTTTTGCAACTACCGGATCTAAAGCGAGAACAATGCCTTATTACTTGTTAATTAATGGTTATTAAGGACCTTATTATAAAGCGTTACCGTTTTTTCTCCTCCTCTCTCTTCCCAGTTTGTGGGTGGGTTGGGGAAGGGGTTTGGAGTTGTGTGTTTGTGTTTTCATGTATATCTTGTTGAATTGAAAACTGAAAAATAAAATATTCTAAGAATAAGAACGCATCAAATCCAGACACTGGGAAACCATTGCTAGAGCACTTTCAGGGCATCTTTGCTTCTCCATATTTTACTCGCTGTGGCTTTTTTATTCACCGCAGTTTAAACTTCCAGCACGTCTTATAGAAACAGCCCAATCATGGCTAGAAGTGTGGAGAACTAGAGTGTCTTTTGTTCAGTATAACTCAGAAAATAGAAAGAATGTAAGAAAAAAAGAGGGCTCTACATGCTATATAAATCGAGCTATTCATATTTTTCCAACCTCTTTTCACTCTGCCTTGAACTCTGCAATTCAGGTCAAGCTTCACTGATTTCTTTTGTCTTGTGATTGTTGTTTTAGCTGAGTTACTCATGGTTGAGGAGCACAGAATTAAATGTTTTTTTTACAGGATCAAGTTGATGCATACTGTATATTTTTGTCAAAATGTATCAAGACAAGTAGTGTGAAGAATTTGACGACATGTCATTATTTTTAGCTTAGATTTGGATATCTTTCCTGACAAAAATCACACATCCAAGTTTGTTGGACGTTCAAAAATGTATAAATCCAGCTTCTCTATGATAAATGGTGTCATTTAGGTGATTATTAAAAAAAGAACACATGCCACTCAAACCTGTTGGCAAGTTATGGGGTTGAGTGGGTGAAGCTTCCACATCAAAGGCTTCTTGCCTTCAAAATAAGAGCATTGTGATGACCAATTTGATCGATTTCTGTGTTGTCAAACAATCAAGACTTATACTTAGACTCAGACGGATTTTATTGTCATTCAGTTATACATAAAAATCTACACATTGAAGTAAATTCTGTTGCATTGGCTCACAGTTATTGTACTCTGGAGTGTCATAAATAAAGTATGAAAATAAAATGTAAAAAAATAAAATATTTATTTTGCACAGAAGTGTAGCAACAGAAAGTGTTTTTGTACACAGACAATAGACGTAACAAGTAGTGAAGATTTTGATGACATGTCATTATGTTTAGCTTAGATTTGGATATCTTTCCCGACAAAAATCACACGTCCACGTTTGTTGGACGTTCAGAAATGTATAAATCCAGTTTCTGGCTATGATAAATGTTGTCATTTAGGGGATTTTAAAAAAAAGAACACATGCCATTCAAACCTGTTGGCAAGTTATGGGGTTGAGTGGGTGAATCTTCCACCTGACAGGCTTCCTGCCTTCAAAATAAGAGCATTGTAATGACCAATTTGATCGATTTCTTATACTTAGACTCAGACGGACTTTATTGTCATTCAGTTATACATAAAAATATGCACATTGAACAAAATGCCGTTGCATTGGCTCACAGTTATTGTACTCTGGAGTGTCATAAATAAAGTATGAAAATAAAATGTAAAAAATAGAATATTTATTTTGCACAGAAGTGTAGCAGCAGAAAGTGTTCTTGTACACAGACAATAGACGTAACAAACATAATATATTTTTAAAAATCAAACAAGGGAACTTAGCTAATTAGTATCAGTGTGTGTTTTTCTGCCTTCATGCCACATGCTTTATAAAGCTACACTGTGTGTGTGTGTGTGTGTGTGTGTGTTTGCAGATCTGGCAGTGCGGTGGCTCGCTGGAAATCGTGACCTGTTCCCACGTGGGCCATGTTTTCCGGAAGGCCACCCCGTACAGTTTCCCCGGAGGAACCGGCCAAGTCATCAACAAGAACAACAGGCGTCTGGCTGAAGTGTGGATGGATGATTTCAAAGACTTCTTCTATATCATATCACCAGGTACAGAGCTGCCTGAACAGCAGAGTCACATGTGCACGACTTTGGTAAAACGGCATGAATTGTGCATGTTTTAAAAGTTTCAGGGAATATGTGGCTCAGTCAGGGATTTAATAGATGTTTTATTCATTGTGCACTGCCGTTCAAAAGAAGATATGAACAATCCTCATTACCAGACCTCTTTGCTTCTCGTGTACTCGCTGATATTACATTAAGCAAATTGGTGTGAAAGGGAAAAACTCGTCGGCTCTCTTTTATTCGTTCATTCTCTTCTTGCAGGGTATTTTTATCTTGCTCATTTAAGAATTTATATATCTTCTTTCACTCCGACTCAGATTAGAATTGAATACTACTTTTGTCATCATTAATTTCTACTTCCAGACACATTTTTTACTTCTCCTCTGAACTCAAGCTCAGACAGTCTCCCTCTGCAACACGGAAATAGCTCAAACACACAACAAGAACAATAAGCAACCTGGTCTCACAGGAATCCGTGAAATAGCCACGGATTTGCTTAACTCAAAATCTGTGGAATAGCCACGGAATCACTCAAATTTCCATGAAACTGACACGGATTTCGCTACAATCCAAGTTAATGACAGTCATATCCCGTGGCTATTCCAACATACAAAGTGATTATGTACATTCACTGAGTGTCAAAGTCAAAGTCAAAATATTGATTTTTTCACTAAAAATGAGAGAACTGTCCGCCATGTTTTTTGTTCTAACAGCCGGGACCTTGAAAGTCATGTGACTTGGAACAAACCAATAGGAAAAAATATTCATGGAATAGCCACGGGATATGACTGTCATTAACTTGCATTGTAGCGAAATCCGTGTCAGTTTCACAGAAATTTGAGTGATTCCGTGGCTATTACACAGATTTTGAGTTAAGCGAATCCGTGGCTATTTCACGGATTCCTGTGAGACCAGGTTCTTGCATACAGCATGCTGGAGGGGCTAACTGTACAACAAGTCATATACTGACATAGATAGATTGCTGAACGGTCCGACCAGGCACATGCCGAGGGGTTCAAAGTGTCAGGCACCCCCCTGGGCTTCACTTACGAAATGTCACTCAAAGAGACCAGGAAGAGATTCAAAATGAAAACAAAGAAACAGGAAAAGACAACAATGAAACACAAAAAGTCTATAAAGAGACCAAACTGCAAAGAGATCCAAAGGGACTCACAAATACTATGAAAAACCACAATGGAGCACAAAACGACTACAAAGAGATGCTGTAAAGCCATGTTTTTTGTTGTTTTGACCGCCGGGACCTTGAAAGTCACGTGACTTGGAACAAACCAATAGGAAAAAAAAAAAAAATCCATGGAATAGCCACGAGATATAACTGTCATTAACTTGCATTGTAGCGAAATCCGTGTCAGTTTCCCGGAAATTTGAGTGATTCCGTGGCTATTCCACGGATTTTGAGTTAAGCGAATCCGTGGCTAGTACCCCTCCATCTGTCGTCTAATAATGTGATTACCCTTTAGTAGACAGCACCGTCCCGGAAATCTCTGGTTAAGTGTTTGAGAGATGCCAGCTAACCTATAGGGGATCCTCCGTAATCTGACAATCTTATGGCTCAAATTGTGACCTTCTCCTCCTGCTCCACGCGGACCGGGAGGACTCTCCTGCAGGCAGGTGTGCAGACAGAGGCGAGGTTGTGATGGATGAGCCTTTCTGCGTATTGTGGCCCCACAATGGCGGCCTGTTCCTGGAGGACATTAGGGAGAATGATCTGGGCCACGCTGCTGCCAGCCCTCACTTATTGGCACAGAGGAACACAGTATGTTGCTCAGGCTCAGTTTGGGAGTGGCATCTAGTGATCCTATTAAAAAGTGCATCTCTCTCCTTGTCCCTCCTCTGCACTGGTGATTTCAAGATCAAAGAGGCTATTCATCATGTGCAACATGTGATGCTCAGACCCTACAGAGAGACAGAGAGGGGGCGAAATAGAGAGTCAGGGGACAAAGAGTGGCCCTTAGCTCTTAACTTTTATCTGCCAGCTTGAAATCTCTATTTCCCCCATTAACTCTATGGAGTCTTGGGCTATTTGATCCATTTCTGAATCCTTTTCATCCTGCCTGTATACACTACTTAAAAAATGTTTAAATGCCATGTTGGTATATTTTTTTCAGCACAACCTCACCTATATGACCTGATAATAATTGATTTTTTATTCTGACTTACTGGATCAACATTTTGAACCAAAAAGAAACAAAGAAAAACTAACATAAATGTGATCTTGTGATTGTGTGTGATCCTTTCATCCAACTCTGGTTTTTAATCTCGTCTGACTATTTTATTTGTATCTTGTGTGTTTAGCTTAACAATTTTGGTCATTTTGTGTTTTTTTTAGTCATTTAGTTTCTTTCTTAGTCATTTAGTGTCTTTTTTGGTCTTTTTTAGTTATTTTGTGTCTTTTGTTGCGTCATTTTCTGGTCATTTTGTGTCTTTTTTAGTTATTTTGTGTCTTTTGTTGTATCTTTTTAAAGTCATTTTGTGTCTTTTTTGTGTCTTTTTTTGTCATTTTGTGTCTTTTGTTGCATCTGTTTCTGGTAATTTTGTGTCTTTTTTTGTCATTTTGTGTCTTTTGTTGCATCTGTTTCTGGTAATTTTGTGTCTTTTTTGGTCATTTTGTATCTTTTTAAAATCATTTTGTCTTTTTTAAGTCCTTGACTCCAACACCAAATGTGATTTTGAATCTTTTTTTAAACTCTCAAAACACTATCGTGCTCAATAAAGAATTTTAAATGTTGCAAATGTGATCAAAGGTTGCAAATCTAACATATAAGAGGGTTAAATCCAGTTCTATCATTTTATACTAAATATATTTGACCTTGTCTCCAGTTTTACTTGGTAAATCATCATCAAACTGAAACTGGCCTCATGGAGTTTACAGCCAGAACTTTAGAGGTAAATTTACAGTAGGGCTCCACACTGCTTTGTTTTCTAGTCTGGATGTGATGAAGAAGTCATGATTTGGAGCTTTTTGAGACTCCAGAGGGTTAAAGTGTAAGACCTTGTTGGTGCCGTTTGCATTGTCTGGCTCGCGTTTGATGGATAAATACATCACGCTCAACATGTCGGCTGGTTTTTGAATATTCTATTTTATGCTTATTGCAATCACACTCTTTCATGATAAATTACAACCCTGGATCTATCTACATGAGAGCTACGAGTCCTCAAGAGGCACTCTGGGGAGAAACCATCTGCCTAATGTGTTTGTAAGTGTCTGAGCCCAGTCGCTGTCTAATCCTTCCCCCAGTCTTCAGCAGCATCAAGGCTGATACATCATGCACTCTCTGTTTTGGCTGAAATAACATCATGGCACACGACATTTCACAATTGTTGCTTTAATGCGTTTCTGAAGGAGGTGCGGTGTTTAGAAACATGCTGTGGATGTAAATAGGATTTGACTTTGTGTCCTCACGTGCCCTATTTGCAGAATTAGCTGATTTATGGGTTATGTAATGGAAAATTAATCCATGACCACCCACACACACAGACGCATATTTTCAGGTATGGTTGCAAGGTGTTTTTTTAATAAAGGGTCCCTCTGGTGTTTAGTCTTGGTGGTGCAAGAAAACAGGACATTCTTCTATAATCAGAGCAAAACAATGTAAATACTGACTCATGATGTTCAGGAATACATGAGTCATTTTATAATTTTATTGTATTTATAGTCATATTATCTAATAACATTACCTCTGTATACTACTCATATAATACTCATCATCATTCGCCTCCTTTTGTGTACATAGCATGTATATACATATATATATATATATATATATATATATGTATGTATGTAAGTATGTATGTATGTATGTATGTATGTATGTATGTACATAGCTATTTATTCTATATTCCAATATTTTCATGCTGTTTCAATTATTTATTCTTGTTTGTGATATTTTTATACCCTTTACACCTTTATTGTCCTTAAGTTGTTTTTGTATTGTTGTTCTTAATTGTTTTATGCACCGATAGGAGTTGCACTCTAATTTTATTTCATTATATACAATGACAATAATGGCTGTTCTATTCTATTCTATTCTATTTTTCACATAAACAGAAGTAATCAGTGTGTGAAAAAGCAGATGTGAAACTCAATTAATTTTTTTTTTAATGGTGTTTAGAATCAGCCATGATGAAAAATGGGAAATGTAAAAAGAAAGATTATGACATTTACAAGCTAAATGAACACTGTGCACAAAATGTTTGTCTGAGTTTATAATATTCCTTCCCTGAATTAGTAAAATATAATGTTTTTAATTATTAACAAACATTAAATGTGCCCCTGATTATAGAATGACTCACAAACGTCTGAATCCTGTGTCCTTGCATTGTGTCTGCAGGCGTGATGCGTGTGGACTACGGGGACGTTTCTTCCCGTAAAGACCTCCGTGAGGCCTTGAAGTGCAAACCGTTTTCCTGGTATCTAGAGAACATCTACCCCGACTCCCAGATCCCGAGGAGATACTACTCACTTGGTGAAGTATGAGCTTTCTCCTACTCTGATCTCCCATAATGCAGCAGCAGATGCAGACCGCCTCCCTTTTCGCATTCAGTCAGATATGTCCTTGTAGCTCCTTCGTTGTGTTTTCAGAACGACAATATAGCGGCGAGGTAAATCATAAAATCTCAGCATCCAGAAAAGGCTGAACGAAATGAGATAAAAACAAACATTGGCAGCTGTTGGTATTGGACATGTAGGATAAACAAACACGGAGATGTTCGTGCAGGGAGTATTGATCCCAGTCACTTGTTTACACAGTTCTGCCATGAATGCTGGGTAACAGAGATAAGGCTCATGTATATATTCTACACCAGGGGTCTCAAACTCAAATTACCTGGGGGCCACTGGAGGCAGTATCAAAATGACCAAAAAAAGACACAAAATTACAAAAAAAAAAAAAGACACAAAATGACAGAACAAAAACTAAATTACTTAAAAAAGACACAAAATGACAAAAAAAAGACACAAATTTACTAAATGACCAAAAAAAACACAAAATGACTGAAAAAACACTACATTACTTAAAAAAAGACACAAAAAGACACAAAATTATTAGAAAAAAAGACACAAAATGACTGAAAAAAACAAATTACTTGAAAAAGACACAAAATTACATTATAAAGACACAAAATTACCAAAAAAGACACAAAATGACTAAAAAAAGATTACTTAAAAAAAGACACAAAAAGACCAAAAAAAGACACAAAATTACCAAAAAAAGACACAAAATTACATTACATAACATTTCCACTTCTTCCGGTAACAACAACATGGCAGATAATAAACGGTCCGGTAGCAGCTGCCTTTCTTTTTGTTAACGTCGTCATAGAAACAAGTGAAACAAAGCTCCAGCTTGCGCAATAAAGGGGCCTTCCACACACAACACGGTAAAGTGCAATTCATGTAAAACTCACATTAAACTTTCATATCAAGGTGGGGGCCACAAAATATCATCATGAGGGCCGCAATTGGCCCATGGGCCGCAAGTTTGAGACCCCTGCTTTACACAGTCTCAGGGCACTGTGTGTTTGTGTTGCACTAAGCAAGCAATGATAAATTATTAAAGACAAAACAGTGCAAAGACGAGCCAGAGTCTGTCTCAGACAGAGTTTTAAATTGTTAACCAGCAAGTTTGTTATGAAAAACATTTATTCCCTCTTCAGCAAATAAGAAAAAAAACCTCTTTGCATCAGATGACTGCTTTATTAAGCAGAGATGAAACATACAAAGTACTTTCTTCAGAAATTAGAAAGGGAATTGCGGGGGAACTGTGCGATAATTTGCCGCTAAGCCGTGAGAATTCATGCTTAATTGTTTTCAAGATAATAGAAGTTGGTTTTATGAGTTCCCTCTCACACAGAAAAGTTTTTCAAGTGACCTGAATTTGCCTCTCGGTGCCCGTGGCGCCGTGTCGGCAGCAGTGCAGCATGAGGTAGAGTCAGCGCTGACATGCAGAGCGCTGTCTCCACGATAGACGGGGCCATTTAAAAGTAATGCAGCTGAAGAAGTTGTGGTGAAATGAGCTTGTAATCCTCCAACATTCATACAGCTGAGGATGAGGGGATTTTTTTTCTCCATCTGTGCTGCTGTGCTGTACTGCAGTACAAGCTCATTCTCTCTCTCTCTCTCTCTCTCTCTCTCTCTCTCTCTCTCTTTAGCCACTGCAGCACCTCAGCAGCTCCCCTCCTCCTCTAAAGCAGACCTCTCCCGACTGATTCGCAGCCTCCGTAACACACAGTCAGCCTTTCTTTAACAGCTGGAACCATTAGGTTTTATATCACTTAATTATGAACGCCGTTCTGTTCCTGCATGATAGGCATAATAAGTCGCTTAGGCAACATATAGAGCCAGCTCAGCTGCAGCTCTGTGAATGGAGGAGTTCATTAAAAGCTGAGTTGACTGTAAAGTCTGTGATGGGAGGCGGACCTCAGACCGTGCAGTCACATCACTTATCCACTTCAGCTGTAAGAGGCAAGATAATGAGTAGAATTTGGACAGCTCGGTGACATAATTTCTGTTGAACAGAGGATTTCAACTGAAGACTGTTTTCATCATTGATGTCAGTTATTTTTTGAGATATTAAATATCTGAAAAAAGTAAAATAGTGTAAAATTATCGCTATAATTTCCCCAATTCTTTTTTTTGTGATCATTTTTTTATTGTTTTTTTCCATTTAGTTTAAAACAAACAAACAAGCAGGTGTTGCAAGCATCAATTGGGCAATAATAGCAACAGCAACAAAGATGATAAAATGGTAGATTGGCATAACAAACAATAAGTAAATAAATAAATAAATAACAATGGCAATACTACCAACCAAACATATCAACAATATTAAGTGTTGAAAAATAAGAAAAAGGAATAAATAAATTAATTAATTAAAAAAAAAAAAAAATAATAATAATAATAATAAAAAATAGGTAGCACTTTAAGAGTCAAGATAATGAGTAGAATTTGAACAGCTTGGTGACATAATATCTGTTAAACAGAGGATTTCTAGGGCTTCAACTAAAGACTAAATATCTGAAAAAAGTAAAATAGTGTAAAATTCTCGCTATAATTTCCCCAATTCTTATGTAATCAGACAGCAGATTGTGTCAGAAAACTTGTGGTGATAAATGGGATGTTTGGAAATTAATTAATAGTTGCTTGTCATTAGGTTTTCATTTAAATTGTTTAAATAATCAAATGACAAACAAACACTTCAGGATCATCAAAACAGCCTCGTTAAATCATTTTACATTCAAATATATATGTATTTTATTATTATTATTATTATTATAGTATTGTGTTTTAACCTAGAAACTTTCCAAACTCCAAAACTATTTTGTTTATCATCATATATGAGAAAGAAAAATAGCTAGAACCAGAAAATCTAATCTTAAATCATAAATATGAAAACTATCCGACCGTAACATGAAAAGATCCCAGGAGACAAAAACTGAAACAGCAGCAATAATAACAACAACAATAATAACAATAATTATAAAAAGACTGACATAAAAACTTACAGAACAAAAGGGGGTGTAGAATGAGATGATTCATTTTTAATGAGAAATATCGAGCTGTGCTTCTGTTTGTTAAGTTCTTAATAAGTGTGAAATTATCCAGAGACAGAAAGTTTCTTTTAAATAAGAGTTGAAGTAACTTCTGTTTGTTTGTTTTTCTCATTTTCTGCCTGTAGATCAGAAATGTTGAGACCAACCAGTGTGTGGACAACATGGGGAGGAAGGAGAACGAGAAGGTCGGCTTTTTCAACTGTCATGGCATGGGAGGAAACCAGGTACATATTACAATATACAATACACTGTATAATAATACTGAAATATTATTCAGGGTTGGTACGGGTGCTTGAAATCCTTGAAAATGCTTGAATTTAAATGTTGTATTTACAAGGTTGAAAAAAAGTGCTTGGATTTTGGATAAAGTGCTTGTAAATGCTTGAAATTCTTACTGTATTTCTCTTGCAATCTGACTATATCCATCTATAGACTATATATCCAATACACTTTATTTATATAGCACAATTTTAGCACACAAAAGGTTTCCAAAGTGCTGCACAAACAATAAATAGACAACACAATACATAGAGTTGTAGTAAACAATAGAACAGTAAAATGCAACTAGAAAATTTCCTCTGGGGAAATTTTGAAAGGGCCACGGGGGTTACTGCCGGTGTGTGTACACTATGATGAGATTCTTCAGAGATTTCAAACTATGCCCTTTAACCTTAAAATGTGGTATATTCTATAGACTATAGATAATCTAACTAGATTAAAGTGGCAAATCTACAAGAAAAAAAATTGCAGATTTAAGAGATTTGAAGTGGCAAATCTGCAGAAAAATCGCAGATTTATGAGAAAAATTGGGGGAAAAAAGCAACTTTTTTCTCCCAGATTCACCACTTTAAATCTCATAAATCTGCACATTTTTTTCTCGTAGACTTGCCACTTTAATCTCGTAAACTTTTTTCTCAAAATATTACACATTCCACAGTCCACATTCTGGCTGTATGAAATATCCTCCAATGTTCTCTAGGGTTGAAATTTGGAATTTGCAAGTATTTCAGTGAGTGCCCTATTAACAACAAAAGGAAGGTGCAAGGTAGCGGCAAGAAACACAAAACGGCTTCTACAGGCCTCTACCTATATTAAAATTCACAAGTTAAATAAAAAATAAGTAACTTATTATAATCAGGGTTCGTATGGGTGCTTGAAATCCTTGAAAATGCTTGAATTTAAATGTTGTATGTTCAAGGTTTAAAAAGTGCTTGGATTTTGGATAAAGTGCTTGTAAATGCTTGAAATTCTTCCTGTATTTCTCTTGCAATCTGACTATATCCATCTATAGACTATGGATAATCACATGTTCAATGTTAAAAATAATGAGTAGCCTATCTGAAATGAAGACCGTTCCTCCTAAAAGTGTAATACCATCGCTGTTGGTATGGTTCAGTGAAATCTCCCCCTTTTAGTATGTAAGTTCTCATCTAAAACATGCAATTTACAACAGGTGTAAGATACTGGAAAAGCTTAAAAATTGACATTGAAAGTCCTTGAAAAATGCTTGAATTTGACCACTGCTAAAGTGTACGAACCCTGTTATTGTTTCTAGTCTGGATTCTGCTTTTAAAACCATCTAAACTCATTGTTAAATGAGCACTGAGTGGAATCCAGCTGTTAGAGGAATTAAGAAATGTCTTGTAGATTAAGAGTGAACGAGCCGAGCCTTTGATACTTCTTTATCCGGGTACATGAGCTTTGGGATTTTTGTCTGTGCTCGAAAGCTTCAGCTCAATCAGGTTGGACGCAGAGTGAGCGTGATTTGCCAACTTTTAAGTCAATCCACAGATTTTCAATGCAATTCAGGTTGGGATTTTTGCCAAGTTTTTCTTTCTCGTCCTTTGTTGATTTGGCTCCTGCTGTGGGTCATTGGGAAGTCTTCAGCATTTTAGGAGGGTTGGTGCCAAGAATGTGATTGTGCTTCAGTCCCGTCATTGTTCACGCTGTCCTTGTGGCTCGTTATGGGACGTCGTGTGAAGAATCTCAGTTTAACCCTGAAGGGGCAGAACAACAGGAGAAGAAGGTTAAACGCACTAAAACTGGACTGTAGACTAAATTATGATTCTTTAAAAAATCACAATCAAATCATAAATGCATATGGTGAAATAATATTGATAATGGTATTATTATTATTATTATAATCATCATTTTTATTATTATTATTATTATTATTATTATTATTATTATTATTATTAATAATAATAATAATAATAATAATAATAATAATAATAATAATAATAACTTTATTTATATAAAGTCATGAAAAAGTAGTCTAAATCAAGTTTGGCGCAAAAAAATCACAGTCAAATCAAAAATGCATATGAGGAAATAATATTGATGATAATAATAATAATAATAATAATAATAATAACTTTATTTATATACAGTCATGAAAAACTAGTCTAAATCAAGTTTAGCACAAAAAAGCACAGTCAAATCATAAATGCATATGGTGAAATAATATTGATAATGATAATAATAATAGTTATAATAATAACAACAACAATAATAATAACAATAATAATAATAATAACTTTATTTATATACAGTCATGAAAAAAAAGTTATTAGACCACCCTTTTTCTTCAATGTGTTGTTCATTTAAGTGATGCTTGCATAAATGCATCAATAATAATAATCTAATAATACATATAAAATATATAAAACAATCTAAGTGGGATCATTATGCAACCTATGTATACTTTCTACTCCACTACATTCAGCTGATAGATTTAGTTACTTAGTTACGTCAGGTCTAGATTTAACATAAAAACATGATACATTTAAAGTGTTTAAATTAACCTCATCGCAGTATTAAAATGAGCCCTACCTTGAGAAAATTCAAACTCTGCTTACATAAATGCATCAATAAAAATAATCCAATAATATATACAGTCATGGAAATAACAACAAAAATAGATTCATTTAAGAGCTGATATCTAGACAGTTTCCATGGTTTTCTTGATAATAACCAAAATCATTATCAAGAAAACCATTGAAAATGTCTAGATATCAGCTCTTAAATTAAACTCTTATGAGCTATTTTTGTTGTTATCATTATATTTGTCCAAACAAATGTACCTTTAGTTGTACCAGGCACTTAAATGAACAATAAATTGAAGAAAACAATGGTCTTACATTTTTTTCCGTGACTGTGCCACCTTTTAAAAACAGCAGCTCAAAGTGCTCCAACAGAGAGCAGTTAATTACAACGAGAATGATGCCATGAGGCTAAAAACTATTCTTACATTAAAAGAAAAACAATAAAAGACAGAGCAAGAACAATCACAAGGCAGTCTCAGATTCACAGAAAATAAAAGTTAAAAGGAGTAAAAAAGTAAAAAGTGAAGTAAGTAAAAAGGAGTAGTAAAATAGAAAGCATTAAATAAAAGCTAGTCCATAAAAGTGGGTTTTAATAAGTGATTAAAAAATTCACATTCTCTCATCAAAGGTGATTTTTTTTTGCACATTGGGCCTCATGTAGCAACAGAATAATAATAAATAAATCTAATATATAAGTGGAATTATCTATGTCTAAATTTAGTTATATTCGTGTGTTTTTTTTATGATTCTTCTTTTCCTTATTTTTTCTTGTATTGGACAAACAATTGGTGAAAACCTTTTCTCTGCTCTCAACCACTCTTAACATTTTTCTTTTAGAGAAGAGCAAGAATAAGAAAACATTGAGGAATCCCAGTTAGAAATAATTTAAAGTAGCAAAATAAGAACAAATCATGAATAAAAAGCAGAAAAATAGAGGAAATGTCTGAGTGTGTTGCTTCAGGCGTGCAGCCATTGATTGCAGACATTTCTTGAAAGCTTCATAACAATGTGGATGCTTCATCTTCTGAGAGAGACATCTTGTTTTCCAGGTGTTCTCTTACACGGCGGATAAGGAAATTAGAACAGATGACCTCTGTCTGGACGTCTCCCGCCTCAACGGACCCGTCGTCATGCTCAAGTGTCACCACATGAAGGGCAATCAGATGTTCGAGTACGATGCCGAGGTAGGATTCATGTTCCCCACCAGCGGCCGAATAATCCATAACCAGGCTGCCGCTCTCTGCTTCCTGATGCCTGATGTTCTGAAGGATGAATTAGATGAAATGCTGATTGATTGTGTGCTGCCTGAGTCTTTGGGGAGGATTTGGTTTAGTGCTAAGTGGGGGCAAAGCAGTACTGCTTTGCCACCACCAGATGGTGCTGCAAGTCAGTATTTTAGCAGCACTGAAGTCGTTTTTTCCACTCTGTCAGCTGTGTCTCTCCTCTCATGTTCTCTTCTTTCACTTAGTCTGTTGGCAAGTGGGATTATGATTTTGAGGTAAGCTGTTCTAGTCATCGCTCCTGAATATTGCCCCGTAGTTTGAGTCCCGTGCTTCGAGTGTTGTTGTGATTTTTCCCCATAACTCTGTGTAAATGTCGGTGGTTATTAGAGTAGATGATTTAAAACTCAAATTACCTGGGGGCCGCTGGAGGCGTATCAAAAGACCACAAAAAAGACATGAAATTACAAAAAAGATGAAATGACTGAAAAAACACTAAATTACTTTAAAAAGACACAAAATGACAAAAAAAAGACATGAAATGACCAAAAAAAGACACAAAATTATTTTTAAAAAGACACACAATTAATAAAAAAGAAACAAAAGTACCAACAAACGACACAAAATTACCAAAAAAGACACAAAATGACCAGAAAAAGACACAAAATTATTTTGAAAAGACACAAAATTACCAAAAAAAGTCAATAAAGGGACCTTCCACACACAACACGGTAAAGTGCCATTCATATAAAACTCACATTAATCTTTCATATCAAGGTGGGGTCCACAAAATATTGGCACGAGGGCCACAATTGGCCAACGGCCAATGGCAGTTGGCGAGTTTGAAACCTATGATTTATGGTTTCATTTTTTAAAGAAGAGCGCAGAATCTTCAAGGGATTTTGATCCTAATGTATTCTTTAAGATTAATGTATTTACTCATCACGTAATGTGTGTAAAATGAATGCAGTCATCAACAACTGCTGATTAATAATATTTAGTTTGTATTGAAATAAATCAAAACAGATGCTGATTCAGCTGTATGATCATTCTGGAGGATGAAGTTTGTTGAACTGTGATGCATTTAGGGCTGCTCGTTTATGGCAAAAATCATAATCATCACTATTATGGTTAATACTGTGATCACAATTAATAAATGCAGGAACCTTATGCATTTATTCCACCTTTTATTGAAGAGTGGATTTTCTTGAACTTTAAATACAATTAAAACCACAAAAAATGTTAATAAATAACATAAAAATATATACTGTACTGTTTAAATAATATAATATAATAATACAAAAAAATAAATTATATGGAAAATAAATACGATGTTATAACATTAGTGCACTTCCACAACCGACTGAAAACTACTGTTTATATTATATATACATATACATATGTTGACACGTTTTCAACATATAATAATGAAAAATAAATGACACCAAAATAAATTAGATACATTTGAAGTCCACAACCCACTGAAAACTCCTTCACAAATTTTCCACATTTTGAAAAACAATTTTCAACATATCCCAGTCAATAATTAAGCAGTGAAAACGTGTTAAATTGCTGTAAAATAATGGATTTATAACACAAGACAAAAGGAGAGCATCTTGGTTCATCAGAGCGATAATCGTTTCATCTCAGTTCTCTTGTTTTCATAATTGTTGATAGCCAAAATGGTAATTGAAGATAAAATTTGATTAATGGCCCAGCCCTAATTGCATTATCCAGAGAGGTGTTTCTGCTATTAACCCTTCGATGCAAAACACATAAACACCTTCTAATGCACAACATGGGTCAAAAATGACCCGCATTCATTTCCCATGTTATTTCATGCTCCTGTGTGTTTGAATATATATATTTTTATTACAACAGATCATTATATAAATTTTTTCTTTCATATTTTATGAAGAAAAATATTTTTTTGTATTTTTACATCAAGTTTACACACATGGGTTAAAAATAACCTTTGCATTAGAAGCGTAGTGATACAAAAAGTGATACACTAAATTAACAATTTGAGTATATGTGTAACTATGTTTGTCTTATTTTTAAGGTTTAACTTTAAAAGAGTTCTTAGAACCGCCAGATTACATTGGAAAATCACATATTTTAATATTTGAGACTTATTAGAGCCACCAAATAATAATTTCCATCGGAAAAACACCAATTTAACAAAATAGGATAGTTAATATTTGTGTCTTCTTTGTCAGGTTTTAAATTAGTGACAACATATAAACATCTTCTAATGCACAACATGGGTCAAAAATGACCTTGTGCATTAGAAGCGTAGTGATAAAAAAAGGGATTTTATTCAAAAAATAAGAAATGAAAACAAAAAATTAGGATGTATGATGATCAGAAACAAGATATTTGAGGAAAACCTGCAATACTGAATGATGAAATTATAATTTATTCCAAAGATATAGAATATAAAAACTTAGTCGGGTCACTTTAGACCTATGTTGTGCATCAAAGGGTTAAACCCATCCTAATTGAAATAAATAGGGTGGACATAATTATAGAAACACTTCATTTCTAAAATCAAACTGCATTCTTATGTTCTGTCATAAATTAAAGACCTTATGGCCTGAGAGACACACTTGTTTCATCGTAACACCAATATGAAACCAAGGATTACATTAATTACAAAGCTAAAAAAACTGCATATTAAACAGCCTTTTACATAACATTCCCGGTTATGCAAGCTGCAATATTCTGACAATTTCAATATTCAATCAAACGGCTCATAAATAGAAAACAGAAAAACATTTTGAATCTCAAAGGAGAACAAAAATATTCTCCTTGACTCAGAAACTCAGAGTACATTATGGATTACACAACACAAAAAGCATCTCTGATATTAACAATTCATGCATTTTCTTTTAAAACCCACTTGAAAGGCCTGCGCTGAATACAGTGTTATCTATCAGTGATTGAGATGTCCTCTTTCTGACATGTAGATATGACAAGGTGAGGGAGCCTGGAGGCCTTTCCATCAAGCACTGAACAAACCCTGGGAGAAATCCTTTCATTACACTTTGTTCTCTGGGTGCATTCTTAATATGGAAAAAAAATTGAATAATTCATAAACGGAGAGGACTGGACTCTGTTGTAAACAGCATTGGGGTTTCACCGCTGTCAGTGGCCGCGGTTATTTTAAGCCCAAGTGTGATGGACAGGGAGGGAGCGACTCCTGGGTGACTACAGTACCATTAACATTTCATCTGCTCATCAGTTTCACTTTCACAGGAATACCTGACCCCTCCATATTCCTGCTGCAGTCATTCTCCACCGTGACAGACAGCCTTCTTTCTTTTTCACCTGCAGCAATAACCCGCTGTGTTAACTCTGCTTTGTCCAACACTCACACATGAACGCACCAGTTACATACATAATTGTACTCACACAGAGAGTTTTAAATTGGGAAAAACCTGCAGAATGTATCCAGCTCGGCTTTTTTTTAACCTTTTGGTATGAATGTGAAGTTTTTTGGGTTTAGTGAGGTAGGGACTATTAGATTTATTACTGTATTTTTCTGTCAAGTTGTCACTGCCAAAATTTAAAGTGATACTTCACCCCAAAAAATGAAGCATTGCATATTAATTACTCACCCCGTGTTACCTTTTTTCTCACAGGTTTCTATAGTAATGAAGAATCAGAACATGGAGAAAATCCATAATGAATTGAAGTAAACGGAGGCTAGTTTAACAACAGCAAAACTATATTAAAACGTCCTTTTTTTACAAAGTCTAACACATCCCATGCAGTGTAATCAAAGCGTCTTTTATCCAGTAGTGTGCTCTAGGGATGGGTGTTTGGAAAAAACCTGCAACTTGAGCATCTACACTGTTAACGATCAATGAATCGCTTAATCGCTATGTTTTTCTACATACTCCAGTATGCAGAAAAACATGCAAACATGGACAAATTAAAAAATATATATACATACATAATTGTACTCACACAGAGAGTTTTAAATGGGGAAAACCTGCAGAATGTATCCAGCTCTGCTTTTTTCTTTTGGTATGAATGTGAAGTTTTTTGGGTTTGTGAGGTAGGGACTATTAGATTTATTACTGTATTTTTCTGTCAAGTTGTCACTGCCAAAATTTAAAGTGATACTTCACCCAAAAAATGAACCTTGGCATATTAATTACTCACTCCGTGTTACCTTGAATTATACTGAAGAATTTACCGAAGAATCAGAACATGGAGAAAATCCTTAATGAATTGAAGTAAAAGGAGGCTAGTTTAACAACAGCAAAACTATATTAAAACATCCTTTTTTAGAAACTCTCACACATCCCATGCAGTGTAATCAAAGTGTCTTTTATCCAGTAGTATGCTCTAGGGATGGGCGTTTTTGGAAGAAACCTGCCAACTTCAGCATCTATAACGTTAACGATCAATTAATCGATTAATCGCTATGTTTTTCTACATACTCCAGTATGCAGAAAAACATGCAAACATGGGCAAAATAAAAAAAATAAAAAAATAAAATAAAAAAATGTATATATATGCAGTAATATGCAAAAGCCTGTTTTGATAATGGAGGCTTTTATTTTTGAAAGGACGAAGAGAGACTTCCTGTCGATTGTAAAACTAATCAAGTTAAAACTAACTCAAGTGAGATTAAACTGTAAAGATAACGTCAAGGAGTTCAATGTTTTATGTTTTAGCCCCCGAAGAGGCATGAGGTTAGTTTTCATTGTAATCTTGCATATTTAAATGTGTTTTGTGTTCAAATAAATTAAGTTCTGGATTAAATTAAACCTACTAATTCATGCAGCAAGGGTTTATACGGTAAACTAGTTATGCTTAAATTAATACTCTTGTATCCATCGATAAACTATTCCCATCCCTAGTATGCTCATTACTTCTCAAGCACATTCATTTTTGCTAAAATCATACAAAACCATCTCACCTCTGTGCATGGAACTATGCAGAAGTGTTTTAAACTGTAACATTTCAGTCAAAATGCATGTGTTTGGGAAGTAGTGAGCATATGAGTGAATAAATTAAACTTTGATTGTACAGTTGTAAAGTTTGTATTCAGATGTTTTAATCAAATGTAGCTTTTGTTAAGTGCAGCCCCCCATTGACTTCAATTAACTGAGGATTTTCTCTTTTTTTTAATTCTTTGTTCTCAAGAGTTCACGGAGTGAGCGATTAATATACAACTTATCACTTTTAACGTTCAGTGGTCCTTTATGTTCTTCAGTGGCATCTAATCAAATCTGGACAGGTGGGTAGGAAAATGCAGTCACTATAAAAAAAGAGGTTAATTTCCTGCTCGCTGTCAGCATTGAGTTTATTAGAACAGTTTTCATCAGCCATCAAATTCACAATGTGAAACAGCAGCTTTATATCATATTAGTGTCATGGATTTATGGTAGCGAGGGAAGGACTCCCATGTTAATTACTTGAAATTGTTCTGTGCATCAACATTATTATACCATATCCATTACATTTGTGTTTAATTATGTTGACTGACAGTCTTTGAATGATTTATGAGCCGTTTATATTTGTTTTGCTGTTTGGCACTTCTGTATTTAACCCTCTGGAGTATCCAAAAGCGCCAAATCATGACTTCATCATCACATCCAGACTAGAAAACAAAGCAGCGTAGAGCCCTACTGTAAATTTACCTCTAAAGTTCTGGCTGTAAACTCCATGAGGCCAGTTTCAGTTTGATGATGATATACCAAGTAAAAGTGGAGACAAGCTCAAATATATTTAGTATAAAATGATAGAACTGAATGTAACCATGTTATATGTTATATTTGCAACATTTGTTCACATTTGCAACATTTAAAATTCTTTATCGAGCATGATAGTGTTTTGAAAGTAAATAAAAGAGACAAAATGACTAAAAAAGACACAAAATGACAAAAAAGACACAAAATGACATGACACAAAATGACAAAAAAAGACACAACAAAAGATACAAAATTACTTAAAAAAAAAAAAGAAGAAACAAAACAAGACACAAAATGACCAAAAAAGACACAAAATGACCAAAAACGAAAAAAGTATTCAGATCTCTTACTTCAGTAAAAGTACTAATACCACACTGAGAACTTACCCCACTACAAGTAAAGGTCCTGCATTCAAAACTTACTGAAGTAAAAGTACAAAAGTATCAGCATCAAAATGTACATAAAGTATCAAAAGTAAAAGTACTCGTTATGCAGATGACCCCACTCAGATTGTTTTATATTTTCTAAAAATATTATTGGATTATTATTATTGATGCATTTATGCAAGCAGCATTTTGATTTTTGTAAATATAGGGCTCATTTTAACTACCTAATATACTGTTATTATATGAGGTTTAATTTAAAAAATGTCTCATGACTTTAAATTCATCATGTTTTTAGGTTAAATCTTGATTTGAAAAGTAACTAAAGCGGTCAGCTAAATGTAGTGGAGTAAAAAGTTCAATATTTGCCTCAAAATTTACTGTAGTAAAGTTACAAATGTGGAAATACTCGAGTAAAGTACAAATACATCAAAATTGTACTTGTACAGTGTATATGTACAGTACTTGAGTAAATGTACTTAGTTACTTTCCACCACTGTCACTGACCAATTATGTGCATTCAATCCATTCTTTTATTATTTTTTACTATTTTATTGGTACTTTTATTGATTATTAATGTGGTGTTTTGATATTTGCTTCAGTTTTTCCATCCTGTAGGTTTAGTTTGTTTTTATACTGGGAAACTGCCCGACACAGGGTTATGAGGAAAATGTTATGTGTTTCATAAACTCGTTGCTGACAGTGTGCGGGAATAAAGCCCAGATTACGAACACACTAATTAAACAACACACCTCTTCAATTTGAATTAGCTGTCAGTGAAAATAATCACCTCTTATTAAGGTGGAGAAGTCGTCTGTCGAGCCCAGATGGATTAATTTATCAATAAGTGATGACTCTAGGACTTACCTTGGCTACCATCTGTCCCTTTCACTCCCGCTTCGCCGCAGAAGCGTAGATTCCTCCACATCATCACCCAATCATGTCTGACCATCAGCCGTCTGGAGGACGGGACCTATGGCCCCACAGTGGAGACCTGTAACAACCGGCCGGTTCAGTCCTGGATCCTCCACAACTACACACGTGTGGAAGTGGCTAGACGCCTTTACTTCAATCCCACTGATTATTTTCTCTAAGCTGTAGGGCCTGAGGTGAGCAGGTTGGTACAAAGTGGGCCTAGATTAGAAGCTGGTGGTCATTTCAGCTGCTCCACAGTAGGGTTGTCACCATACTAAAATGTTCAACTTGATACGATACTCAGGAAAATATTGGCGCCCAAATGCTAACTTACTTCCGGGTTTAAGAACTCTTTCCTGTGGCGCTCTTTTTTCCTTTTGGTATAAATGTGAAGTTTTTTGGGTTTGTGAGGTACGGACTATTAGATTTATTACTGAATTTTTCTGTCAAGTTGTCGATGCCAAAATTTGAAGTGATACTTCACCCAAAAAATGAACCATTGCATATTAATTACTCACCCCGTGTTACCTTGAATTGTTGTAAAAAAAATTTTAGTGAAAAAATCAATATTTTGACTTAGTTTCTGCATAAAAATGGATTTTGATCACATTTCTAGCGAGAAATATATGTTTTATTTTCTAAATATTCACTCAGTGAATGTACATAATCACTTTGTATGTTGGAATAGCCACGGGATATGACTGTCATTAACTTGCATTGTAGCCAAATCCGTGGCTATTTCACGGATTTCTGTGAGACCATGTTGCAGTAATAGGTAAGTTTGAAACCAAAGAAACTAACCTGTCGAAACTCGATACTATTGAAAATGAGTATCGTATCCGGATACAATGTTTTGGTATCTATACTTCTTTGAGTATGGATACTTTTGACAACCCTACTCCATAGTGATGTAGTTTGTCATTGTGAGAAGTAGATTAGTTTGACCTGTTGGAGCTTTAATAGTCGCCTTTGTAGCTGATTGTTGTCTCCGTTTTTAGAGGATATTTTGTCTTCTTGTTTTTATCAGTAAGGGGCAAATGAATGCAGAGCTTGTTGTTGTGATGTTGATCTTTCAGGCATTATTATTATCAGAATGTGAATGGAAATTGTTTTAGGAAGCATTAAGTAGCTTTTACCGGTGACCTTTCAGGGAGAGCGCATGAAGACGGGGGCAGAGGCACATCAAGCTATGACAGATGTCCCATCAAGATGGTTCCGTGTATGAGATGCTATCTGCAAGACCTTTAGCCAGTCTTCATGCTAAATTAGATCTCATTTGACATTTATTTTCCAACATAAATATTTTATTTTGATGTGAAAATCCACCTGGACTGCCCGCGTCCGGTGAATGATGTCTGAGATGGAGGAGGACGTGTTTATTTTTAGCTGATTATCTACATGCACGGCTGATTGAAATGGGCTCACCATTGTTTACAAGTTCTTTTGAAGTGATCCTTCATTGTGAACCTGCTTTTCATGGCCCTAGCCTCTCAGGCCACTCTCCTATTGGCCCGAAGCACCTGTGTACACTGTGTGTCATGAGCATATTGTAAACCAATGAATCCAAATGATCAGTGCTTTTCACCACTGGGCCTGCTTATTTACATATTTTTAGAAGGAATTTTTTTGGCTCAGCATGTTTTCCTCTTTTTTTCTCTTTTTTTTTCTGTATCCTGTTGTGTTCTGCTGAGTTACATGGTGTTTGCACCTCTACTGTTGTATCTATCAAAAAGCTAAAGTGCAATTTCACTGTAGTTCACGAGACAAGGTCAAATATACTTTGTATAAAATTATATAACTGGAGGTAACCCTCTTATATGTTATATTTGCAATCTTTTTCACATTTGCAACATCTAAAATTCTTTATTGAGCATGATAGTGTTTTGAAAGTAAAAAAAAAAACATTCAAAATAACATTTTATGTTGGACTAAAGGACTAAAAAAGACACAAAATTACCTAAAAAAAGAGACAAAATCACAAAAAAAAGACACAAAATGACCAAAAAAAACCACAGAAGACACAAAATCACTAAAAAAGACACAAAACAACCAAAAAACGACATATTGTGCATATTGTAAACCAATGAATCCAAATGATCAGTGCTTTTCACCACTGGGCCTGCTTATTTACATATTTTCATAAGGAATGTTTTTGGCTCAGCATGTTTTCCTTTTTTTTTTTTTCTTTGTTTTTTTCCTGTATCCTGTTGTGTTCTGCTGAGTTACATGGTGTTGCACCTCTACTGTTGTATCTCTCAAAAAGCTAAAGTGCAATTTCACTGTAGCATGCCACAGTTTTTGTGTGCAAGCAGGGTAAATTGGGTAAGGAGCTCCCAGGGCTGCTGGTGTGTGTCAGAGTTGCGGCAGTAAAGTGACCTGCTGTTAGATGGCCTGATTTGCTGTTCACACTCAGAGGTCCTCGTGGTGTAGCCGGCACCAGAGGAGAGCACGTACACGAGCAGGGCCCCATTAGAGCAAATGAGACTGTTGCCTGACTCTGCCTTGAGACAAAAGGAATCTGCTGTTGTTTGATTCCTCACACAACAAAAAGAAAGCTGCAGCCCAGCCCTCCAGATCTCCCCTCAGAGTCAGCACAACATCACGTCAACAGGAACTCTTCTTGTGCCTTTCAGCAGGTCCACTGTGCTGCTTGGTGACAAAGAGGATAATGTTCCTCAACCGGGGCTTACGGTTAGAAACCGGCCTCATTTAATTAGCCGGTCTCAGCTGTGCACACACTCAGCGACTTGCTCCGGAGACGCTGGTTGGTTTGCTGGGAGGCTGAGATGGGAGTTTTCTCTGCCCCAAAGGAGGCATGAAATAATTATGAGCAAAGGACAAGACCTCCACATTTCTAGTATTTTCATTAAATGTGGAATGGTTTTTCTACCCTCCGCCGTTATACTGCTTTTCTGTCATCTCTGCCATGAGAGGAGTTTGGATCTTTGAATGAAAAGGAAAAATACTATTCTCATTATTGCCTAAGCCAGGTTCTTATGATTTATAGATTACTTCTACCTCCAGTTCAGAGAAGCTCCATGTACCAATGTGCCTTTAACCCTCGTGTCTCACTAAGGGCATTTTTAGCTTTTTCTTTTTAAAATTTTAAATATTTTCTTTCTTTCATATTTAATGGCAGTGCATATACATATTTTTATTATTCTTTTTCAACCACAGCTCCAATATTAAGTGTATAATAAACCGAGTAGCCAAATACAAATCCAGAGTTCGGGCTTCAAAGTTGTATTTTTAACTTTTTCCCTGAAATTGAGCCATATACGTGATATTTTTCTGGTTTGCACTTGGATAATTGCAGCTGCATTATTGAAAAATAAAAATGCATCAAAATGAAATGTTATTGCTAATGATTTACATATCACAGACTGTGAATAAAATAAAATAAATTCATAAAATGTAAAATTCCCAGGTGTTAAAGAGAAGTATTTGTTGATTATACTACTTGTCATTTGCAAATTCTGCAAAAACAAAAATGACAAAAAACGACAAACAATTTTGATTTTCTTTACCTGGACTTAAAACTAGCTGCTCTCAAGATTTATTTATTTCTCAACAAAGCAAGAAAACGAACATATCAGCAGTGCAGAGCTACTTTATTGTCATTTCTTTAGTTTTTTGGCAGGTGTGTAAGGTTGAACGCCACCTGCTCTCTTTGTTCTTGTTCTGTTTGAACAAATGTGCCCTGTAGGGCGGTCTGCAATGTGTACTTCAGGAAAGATGTGTGTGTGTGTGTGTGTGTGCATGTGTGTGTGTGTGCACTTCTTTGTATCCAGGCAGAGAATGTCAGGCCCTTGTGTTTTATAGCTTAAGATCAAACATGGCCTGAGCGTCTCTGTGTGCTCATTAGTCTGAATATCCTCTGTCAACAGTCAAAGCACAATCTTGTTTTAATGAAAAATTATGCCTCAACTCCAAGATATATCCTGCTAGTGCTCATGTTTTAATGCTGCATGCAGACTGTGGTTTGTACATGTACATATTTTTCTCTCATGTGTGCTGTGCTGTTTAGTTTGAAAATGCCTCCCAAGATAACAGTGTGCAGACTGGTGGAACTCAGGTTATTTAGCAACTAACGTTTTATTTTTAACATCATTTTTTCCCAATTTCTCTCCTGTTATTGTTTCCCTCAGCAGAGGCTCTGCTTCTCCTTACAACCCAACTTCAGCTTCTCTATTTCTCTGCATGTGATCATTAGGACGAGAAAAGAAACTCAAGTGAGGAGCGAAATTGCGGAAGCGTGTTACTTCTGAGGGAATGAACATAAATGGTTAATCAAGGCCATTGAGAGCTCTCTTCCAGTTGTTGGTAGGGGGTGTTATCTCTAGAGCAGATAGCCACAGATTTGTGTGGTACTTGCTCATGTGATGCTCTAGTTCAGCCAATCACAACAGGTGTGTTTTTCCAGTCTGGACATTTTAAAGGCGCTTCCTCTATCTTCTGGTTTATGAGATAGAGGAGTAAACAGACTGGACTGACAGGAGAGAGGGGACAATGTGTGGAGCAGAGCCAAAGATACATTTAATAGGATGTGGTATATTGCACAGTAAACTCATAAAGTACTCCCATGATTTCAGATAGTTAAGCCCGTATAGATATTGCAACATTTAGAAGATTAATTGATGTGTCTATCAGATGAAGGTGTTACTAATAACAGCTCTGTTCTGGTCAAGTGCCCCACTAAATCATGACAGTAATATGATGAGGCAGTTTGCCTGATTATCTTCTTTTAACTGCTCATTTTAATGAAATGTGCATTGCAACCGGTGTAAACTGACACTCTCACGGTGCTTCCGCATAAGGCACGTTTCCATTAGGTACTTTCCCCTCTAGTGAGCTGCTATGGGTGTGACTTGGGAGAGAGGATCTGCCCAACTTTACCGGTTAGCGGCTCAGGTATTGGCTTAGAAAGTACCTGCCTCGGGTGGGTACTGATTTCACGCATGCGTGATTCATATGCAGACTGGTGCAAACTGGACGCTGAGGGGTTAACAGCTCCTGCTTTGCTGTGGGAGGACTGGGCCGCTTGTGAGTACTTTGGGACAGCTCTACTCGTTAAGAAGAGTAGGAACAAGTGTCCAATAACACCAGAAAAAGTTGCTAGATTTGTTGCTAGTCACTTTTTGGAAAAAGAGTCGCTAGAGGGGTCTGAATATTGTCACTAGCACGTATTGCTGCACTAATGGCTCTTACTGCACTATAGCTTGATTGTTTGCTTTTTTTCTTCCTGTAAGTCCCTTTGGATAAAAGTGTCTGCTAAATGACTAAATGTAAAATGAATAGTCGCTAATAAAGTGACAAAGTTGGCAACACTGCTTGCCCCGTCTGTTGTCACATTTGGACTCCGTTGGATAGACGCTACAGATGCCAAGGGGAACTAACTAGTGGGCGTAGCCAAAACACTTTCCAAAAAGTACTCAGTGAAAACATGCCTATAGTCCTGGTAGCATGGCTCACTGAGCTAACTGACGTAGCTTAAGTAAGCAGCAGTTAGCATCAGGAAACAGTTGACGCAGAGCAGCCAGAAACACAGACAATAAATATATTAGATATTTTTGTAGGCTAACGCGAAAGTTAGCATCACCATGGGGGTCTATTGAGAATTTGCCTATGGGATTTTTACATTGGATTTTGGATCATGGCAGCAAATATGATCTGTGTCAAACACATGCTTCTGATGCTAATGTGTATTGTTCGGCAGTATAATCTTCACAAATTAAAACCACTTTTATATTATAATTGAAGCGTTAGCGCAGCCGACGAAAGTAAAAAGCTAACGTTATGCTATCATGAACTATTCCATGGTCACACGACTTAAACGTCACAGCCGCTATCTTAAACACAATCTCCAACAAGCTAACCAGCGGTTTTGACAAGCTAGCAAAACTGTAGCCTCATGAATTATTTATTAACATAATCTACAGTCTACAGAAGTTTGCAAGAGCTCTTAAAAAAATTACTAGAGGCTTTAAGGTGGACTAGTGAGAGAGTTCCTGTCCGTGTCCGTCGTGATGACGTTTAATGTCCCCGACAACCACTGTGGTCTCATTTAGCCGCTAGTTAGCAACTGCCTTTTTAAGGACACGTAAAACTACTAACGTATTTTATGTCGTACAAATAAAATGTGAACATCTCTTCATCTTGTGTTAACCACAGACCTTATTTCAGGCATCTAGCCACCAACCCATTCAAAATCCTCATTGAGTTTGAGAGGTTAGATCCCATGGCGCTCAAATGCTAACTTATTTTCCAGGTTTAAGCACTCTTTCCTGTGGCGCCCTATAGAACTAAAAAAACTAGATCTGTTTCCATAGAACTATATTTCAAGGGCTGTCTCCCTCTCAGAATCATCTGACACACTTTATTGCCCCACTGAAATGTGTTGTCACCATAACAACCAGCAACAATCACAATTTTGTTTTGGATCAGCCTAATAACCACAGCAAACAGTGCAAAAATATGAAATGTGGCTGAGCTGAGACAGGCCGGATGAAGCCTGTTTGCTGAAACACACCACCTGTGTCTGCACCCACCTGTCACTCAAAGCATTTAGCAGCTGAAGAGCCAGATATTTTCTTTAGAAAGTCAAAGTCAAATTTATTTATACAGCGCATTTACAGACGGCTGAGCTGCACCAAAGTGCTTCACATAAAAGTGCAAAAAGTGCAATAAAAAATACAGAATTGACAAAGGTAAAAGAAACAAAAACGAAAAAACAAAACAAAATTAAATTTAAAATAGATTAAAAGAAGAAGGGATCATTTTAAAAGCACTGTGGGATTACTAGGGGACACTATTCCCTAGCACTTGCCGGAGGAAAACTTTAATTGAAGGCAAGAGAAAAGAGGTGGGTTTTTAAGTGAGATTTAAAAACATTTAGGGACTGTGCTGCACGGATGTGGAGGGGGTAGAAGTTGGTGGAGACCAAAAACGGAGATTAAAGGAGAGTAAATACTGGACTTATTATTCACCAGGTGTCCAGAAACATGATTACGACTGAATGATGATGTTTCTTCGTGTCTGCAGGACGTGTAGACAGGAAAATGTTTGCTCACCATATTTACTTAAAAGAAGTTAACATGTACGTGTTGTCTTCACAGCTCGTCTCTGCTGCCAGAACATCCATTAGAGGGTTAAGATTAGAACATGTCTGTTGTCTTTGTCTGAAACTTCCAGTCTTTTCAGGAGGCAGCTATTATTTTGAGAAAATTGGACATTTGGCCTCCTCCTACTGTAGTCTTCTGTCCCACCACCTGACTGCACCCCTGTGATCCATGTCCGCCTGCCAACTCCAAACTAAGACACTGAGCCGAGAACAACAGAAAACTGCTACGAGCTGCAGAATGAGCTGCTGATCATCAGTGTTGGTGCTACTCGCAGCCCTTTAACATTACAACATTTGATATATCCAAAATGTCTAAAATACTTAATGCATCTAACATGAACATAAGAAGTTGGCTTCAGTCTTTCTAAAGTAGAGAAATTCTGACATTTTGATGGTTTAGTTCAGCTTAAGATTCGTTCCCAGAGAAATCCTTCCTGTAAAGTGGCCATGACAACGGTTTCCCCACAGACAGGAGTCTCAATTCTCCGAGCAGCCTCAGTGCACATTGTGTTGTATAAGGGGCACGACTCTCACTTTTTCTCGACTAGAACATCCTGCTCTCTTGATGTGCCTATTGTTTTTTCTTGTCCAGCTTCAGTTACTGAGTGTTACAAGCTCGGGCCATTTACTTGGGTCGAAAGGTATTTTTGTGAAATGTGGGGAATCAATATTTGGAAGTGTGTCTGTGAAGGTTCATCTTAGTCATCCAGGTGGATTCAACGTTCTCCAGAGAAAAGTAGAAATAGCTAAATAACTCCCATTATAAAGTACTTACGTGTGTCTCTGTGTCTGTCTTTCTGCAGCGACTCACCCTGCTGCATGTGAACAGCAACCAGTGTTTGGACATGCCGTCTGAGGAGGACAAGATGGTCCCCACGCTGAGAGACTGCAACGGCAGCCGCGCTCAGCAGTGGCTGCTCCGTAACATGACCCTGAGCGTCTGATCCCTCGCCTCATTTCTCTCCCCCACCACTCTGTCCTCATCCTAAGCAGTCCTGGCTCTCCACACCCTCGCCAGGTGGCTCTTACCACAGCACACCATACGCCTCTTCCTGTAACAGCCTGGCCAGCGAATACAGAGATCCAGGCAGCAGTGGCTTATCTATCATTACGAAAGGTGTCTCCTATTACAGGCCGAAAGGATTCGAGAGAAGCCGCACCTGCCGTTCGGGAGACACGACGAGCCGTGTCCCCGGGGGGCCTCGTGGTGTCGGAGCGGGGAGAACGATGTGTGAGGTCTGTGCATGGAGAACATCGAAATCAAAGCAGTCTGCGCTGCTGCTGCTCAGACTGCCGCTTAGCTGCTGGACAAACAGACAAAAAGAAGAGCATCTACAACAAGAATATCGCAAGGCACGTCTCTGCGATGTCTGCACTGTAAATCACCTCCCTTGTGCTGTGTACACGCAGTGCACTGTTGGTACAATCAAAAAACAAAGACTGTTGTCATGACTGCTGCTCATCCTCTCTCCATATCAGTGTCTCAGTTACATTCGAAAAACAGGAATGTTTTTAATAGAGCCCGACCAACATTAGATTTGTGAAACAGGTTAAAACATTTCATATTCATACAGTGGGTGCACTGATATTTGGTTTAAAATCAATCTGGAATTTGAATTCTCATAACTGCTGCCCCCGCGACCCGGCCCCGGATAATTGGGTGAGAATGGATGGATGGATGGATGGATGGATAACTTCTTGTGCAAGTAAACCAACTATATACAGTCATGGAAAAAAATATTAGAACACCCTTGTTTTCTCTAATTTCTTGTTCATTTTAATGCCTTGTTCAACTAAAGGTATTTAGGAGCTGATATGTAGACATTTTCCATGGTTTTGTTGATAATTATTTTTGTTATTATCAAGAAAAACATGGAAAATGTCTAGATATCAGCTCTTAAATTAAACTCTTATGAGCTATTTTTGTTGTTATCATTATATTTGTCTAAACAAATGTACCTTTATTTGTTCCAGGCATTAAAATGAACAAGAAATTGAAGAAAACAATGGTCTCATATTTTTTTCCATGAGTGTTATTATTTTATTTGAAGTAGGGCTGTCACAATATAGAGTTTCACTGCACAATGATTGTGGAATCTGGAGGAAAAAAAGGTAAGGCTATGAGTAAAAATGTCATCTTTAACATTGTTTTTTGGGCATTTTTTCTTTTCTTTGGCAATTTAATTACACCGAAAATTCATGTTTGGGAAGGTGCAGAGAGAGTAACCATAACTGTACCACAGCATAAAAAACAACAACTGATGGATGGTAAAAAAATAACAAGATGAAGCAATAAATAAAAATTTAACAAGTCCTAACAGCTGCCATCATTAAAATGTCAACTGAAACAAAATGACTTGCAGGAAGCAGGGGACAGAGTTTGTGTGAAAGGCTGCAGGCAAATTAAGTGCACACTGACCATGTCTTGACACGTTTTTCCCCACAATTTTAACTTATGTGTATCATAAACATATCAATATTTCATTTTTAATTTTGAAGTATTGTGTTTGTTTTCCCATTTTTAAAAAGGGGCTAAAACTCTGCAGCAGTATTTGTAGCCTGTGACATTTTTTTCTGTTTTTAACAAGCCCACATAATGATGGCTATCAACCTTATTTAAACTTTCTGTCCTTTTCCAACACTCAGCATGTGGGAGGACCCATTTAAAAAAAAAAAAATAGAAACCAAATAAGAACACATGTCAAAATAAACACAGAAAATAGATATAAAAACTGAATTTTTATTAAAGTTTGACTTTAAACTAAATGAAAAACATTTTTTAAGTGTTTTTTCAGGGCTCCTTAGATTTGGTCATTAAAGCAACTACAAGGAATCTGATTCACTCTGTGACGGACATTCAGAATAACAGTATAAAAAAGGTTGGCTTATATAGGTCACATAGAGGCATCGGTATTAAATTGAAACTGAATATATATCAAGTTAATACCTCCTTGTAGTTGTTTTTAAAGAACTGCAGTATTATACACATTTAAACGTTTTAATAATTAGTATTTTCTGGTGGAAAAACTGTAGGAAGTAGAATATACTATTCCTAAAATACCTCAATCATATCTTTGGTGTTTCTGTGCTGCAGTTTCTTGTTATCAGCTGACATATCGGCAGATAATAATATAACTGTGATAAGCTAATATTGGATGATTTATTGGTCGGGCTCTAGTTGTTGATGGATTTGTTTATTTTTGTGGGGGGAAAAAGACCAACCTTAATATTTCCAACTACCAACTAAAAAAATGAGTTTAAGACAAGAGTGCTAAGAGCTATAACAACCTCACAGATTAATCACATAGTGTTCCATGTTCGTGTGAAACGGGAATTACAGTATGGAAATGTGAGGCAGCTCTTTGAGGTTTATTTATATTAACAAGCTTTTTTGGGGGAAAAAAGAAAGAAGTGGCTGCAAAGGAAGTGTCAAGTAACTGAAACCCTGCTATGAGCAGGTCGAATTGATTTTGAATGAATGTAACGGTGTGTTTCACCAGACACAAAGCAATTTTTTCCTGTGGCACAATTACGTATGATATATACTTTCATGTATTTGTGCAAGTGGAAATGTTTCATCCTGAGTGAGACATTTGCTTGGCGCTGTCTCACAAAAAGCCTACCAGCGTTGAGATTCTCCTGCATAGCATAACCCTGCTAACCCCAAACTTCATTCAGGAAACAAGCATTTTAAAAGTTGTTTGCTTGCAGCCTTGCAGACAGATGTGACCAAGCTTGAATCCAGACTTTTTACACATTGGCATCAGGATGTAGTTATTTCTGCATACTTTTGATCCATTTATTGCATTGAAACACACAGCAAAATGTGTTTATTAGGTTACATATTAGCACCGTAGTGCAGCCATAAAGACGCACTTAATTTTTTTTGTAATTTAAGTTTTTATTCAATTTCGTATAGGTCAAACATCAAACGAAAGACATCAAACTTCCACACAAACAAATCGACCATATCAAATAAAAAATACAAAAATAAAAACAAAAAATGCATATACATGCATATACACATACATACACAAATCCCAGCCCATAAACAGCGCAGCACATTTCCCAACACTAAACACTATGTTCGCAAAGTTAGAATATGATAATATATATACACATACATACATACACGCATATATACATATACTTATATACATAAACATATACACACACACACACACACACACACACACACACACACACGCACACACATAAGTAAGACGCAGTTCATTGAAAAGATTTTGAAAAAGCTGGGCTGTGTGCAGCAGATGATAAACCCAGACATCATGGTGTTTGGTGTTTTCAGACCTATCTGGGACTTCCACAATGTGTACAAAGCAGTAATATTGGTTATTTCGGCCATAAACACAAATGTGATCGAGCAGTCAAACTTGCGTGAATACCACAAGGCCAAAATTCACTTTGCGTCTGGTGAGAACCCACTAAAAGTTTTTTTCCCGAAATGATAACGACTGTATTTTGAAAATCTGCACTGTGTTATGCTGTCTTCGAGCGTCATACAGTTCTGCACGTTTTTCAGATTCCAGCTTCCAATATCTTGAGAAATCATGAATGTTGGAGCTGGATAGTTATGTGTGCCTTTAGAAAGATGTTTTGTATTTGGTTTATTGGTATTTAGAAAGTTTTTTTAATTTATTTTTTAGTGATGAAAAGAAGAATTGTTACATTTTTCTGTTTTGGGGGGTAAAACTGACTGTGTATTGATATTAAATAATGGTCATATCTCACTATTATGTCATATTAATGCTTGATGAAACATTTAGTTCCAGTAAAGTTCAGTATATAAACACTCATCCATCACCCATGCAGATGTGACAGGTACTTTTCACTGCATTCTTGATCAGGATCAGGCAACAAATCTTCTTGTACATAATGCTGTTTAACATGTTTCTATCACCATTGTTGTTGTTGTACATACAGAACCAATTATTTTTCTAAGATGCTGTAAAACTTGAACACTCCTCTGAGAAAAAAAGACATTGAATGGAAAAAGATCACGAGGTATTGCAGTGTTTTATTCGGAATCGTGGTAATAAAAACCAGTGCTTACCTTGGATTTTGAAATTGCGGTGTGTTTTGGAAATCATCATCGGCCCCACGAAACCAATTCTCAAACCGCCTGAAGGACCTCAGGCGAGCGAACATGAGGGAGCAACTAATGGTGAAATACTATCAATGCTGCTTGAATACTGAATCCTTGCCAAGTGCCTGCTTGGCATTCAGACTAAAAATTAAATCGCCTCTTTCGTATTACACACACATTTATTGTTTTTCATTATCTTAAAGTGCATGGTGTTAAAATAGGAATGTAATGTTTCAATGTACTGGTTGCAAAGTGATGTTACCTGTTTGTACATTTTGCCTTTTTTGTAGGAAAAAAACCCAACTGAACATAGATTTAGCATTAATTTCAGTGTCAAGCAAGCACATCACACCAATACATCAGTTGTTTAATAAACCTTGTTCTTGAAGCTTTTAAGACCCCCGTACATCTCATTACCAGGCTTCAGTGTGTGGGCTTTTAAAGGTGGTAAATTGCAGCCTCTCTTCCATGGTGACCATTAGAGGACAAAGCACGTTCAACAGGATGTTAGAAGGACTACATTGTAATGGATGCTACCTCCCTCTTTTGTTCAGTGTCCGTAAAGGCACCTGCTATTGTGAGCTGATGAAGGTACTTCTGACAAGGCTCATTATTCTGTACATGTAAAGGCGAGAAAGGCTTGACCTTTCAGGGGACTCTGCCTTTGTTAAAATCCACGAGGCAAAATTCTTATTTGAGAATTGACACAGACAAAAAGGAGAGCTAGAGGGTCAAAAGAGGGCAATGGAGATGGAGAACAGGGGAAATTCAAAAGACACTTATGTACGCAAATATAATAGGACTGAAACTAATGATTACTTTCATGGCACATTTATTATTTATCTTATAAAAAAGTGATTCATGATTTATTCGATAAAATAATGGGAAACAACCACTACTATTTCCCAGGGTTCAGGGTGATATCTTCAAATTGGTTGTTTTGCTGAATCAAATGTCCATAATTCAGAGATATTCAGTTTACAATGACAGAAGGCAGAAAAAAACAACAAATCAACACTTTTGTGAAGCTGGAACCAGCTTCAAAAATGACTCCATTCATCACACTTGTCCATTAATTTCTCTCTATGAACTGATTGATTAAAAGAGCAGTTTGACATTTAGAAAAATGTGGCTTCTTACTGAGAGTAATGCTGTGTTGAAACTACTGGTAACAAA
This sequence comes from Centropristis striata, assembly GCF_030273125.1. Taxonomy (NCBI): domain Eukaryota; kingdom Metazoa; phylum Chordata; class Actinopteri; order Perciformes; family Serranidae; genus Centropristis; species Centropristis striata. The sequence continues at coordinate 7,478,246 of NC_081526.1, forward strand.
CAACAAAACGGCCAGGTGGCCAACTAAATTGTCATTATTGTAGGGTGAATATATTTTTTAATACCCCAATACCAGGAAGTGTATGCACGTAATACACATGCATGTGTGTATATCTCTGCTGTGATAAACCTCTATGTCAGCACTAAAAACAAGAATAATATTGTAATTATAAGTGGGGGGCAGGGTTTGATTTTGAATTTTAAGTCATTTAGGTCATAATTATTTTATTTTTTTCAGCACTGAATGTTAAGCCATTAGTCTGGAACCTCTCAGTTTATTTTTAATTTGGGTGCAAACAAAAATACTTCAGAATAAACTTAAAACCAATCAGAGCAACGAAACGTGACTCCCAACCAATCAGAGCAACGAATTGACCCCTAACCAATCAGAGCAACGAAAACATGACCCCAACCAATCAGAGCAGCGGAATATGACCCCTAACCAATCACAGCAAACGAAACTGATTGACACAAACGTTGGGGGCGGTCCCAGCCAGGTTCAAGAAGGAAAAACATGGCGGCCTGGTGATGAACTATCTTAAATTACAGGTAAACAGTACCCTAAAATATGTTTCTGAGAACATTTTAGGCGAGAAATAGGCAATGCAGTAACAGACTCTTGATTCATATTTTATCAGCGCCGCCTAGTTGTCGCGCTGGACGCCATTTATCCTGTGCCGCCGGCTGATTGGCCCGGTGAGGACCAGACCGTCTGGAAACCAGTCTGACTGGGAGAGGGACCAGTCTCACCTGTCAGAACAATAATGAGCTCTGCCGATTCGTCTGGTTTCCTGGCTACTTCTTCCAGGTACATGTCACGAAATCAATATTAATATGCCAATTATTTATGAAAAATTCAACTCTGAATGGGGACAGTCTGCAAAATGAATCGACTTTGTGTTTACTTTGGTACCCTCAGGTACATGCATTGTTGTAATGCTACTTTTGCTCAATCAATCAATAAACTTTTGACACAAAATAAATGTAACACAAAGTGCTTCACGTAAAAAAGGAAAATAATAATAATGATGATAATAATAATAATAAAAACATAAAAACACCCACAGCTCAACCCTAACCCTCCATCCCATTAAAAACGAAGCACAAACGGAGGAAGCAGCATCTCAACGTGGAGCATTAATTAGATAAATAAAAATAAAGTAAGGTAAGATTTTTTTTAAAAAGTAAATAATAATAATAACAACACAATTAATAAAGCTAGATAAAAAGATGAAAATAAAAAAAGTAAAGCATGATAAAATATATCTGTATATATAAAAATAGACAAATAAATAATAGAAAATAAATAAATAAATAAATAAAAAAGAGTAGATGTTGTAACACTAAGATGCATGAGCAGAAAAATACTGAAAATGGTTCAAGTAAAAGCCAAATTAAAAAGATAAGTCTTAAGTCGAGGACTGTACAGGCTCCATGGATAATGATACTTCTCCGTCCAATGACATTATATTATTATAAATTCTTTGGTTTATGGTAAATATTAATAAATGCAGAAAATTCAGTATACAGTCTACAGGAAAGCTGGATTCCCTTTTTAATAACTCCTCATGCATACGTATTGTTTCCTTTCTCTCACTCAGGCTTCTTATTCAGTATTTGTAAACCTCTCCAAGGTAGCCATTGCAGAGGTATTAATAGTTGTGGGGTTGACAACACATCAGCGCCTCACCACATTCTCAGCAGGAGTCCTGTGTGGATTGACTGTGGTTTCAGACCGTCTCACACCTGTAGGAAGCCAAACCCAGGCTGGTTAACTGGGCCTGTGAGGATAAGATAGTGGGTCTGTGGCTGGGCCAGGGGAGTCCATTAACGGGTGAGATGCTTTAAAATAACAGCCCTAATGGAGGCCTTATCTGTGGCTCACTGTGGCTCTCTGAGGTAGTAGACCATCAGAGCTTCTCACCACGGAGCCTGTACAGTTCTCGACTAAATAAAGCATGGGCTCATTTAAGCTCAGGAGAAGTATAGCCGTATAGCTATAAACCTTTAAACACACACCGCAGGTCGTCAGAGACTAAGAACCATATTACATGCTGCATAATTCCCTCATTTTATTCAGTTAAGCCCTAAAGTTATTCCTTAAACTATTTGTTTTAACCATTTTCTTGTGTTTCTGTTGTTTTTCTCCAAAACATTCATGGAGTTTAGAAACCCTGAGGTATAAAAGAGAGACACAGTTTCTTTTCACTTCTTGCAAGTTTTTCTGTTTGGCTACATTCTGTGTTGCTGAAACTATAAATCAGGGGTCTCAAACTCAAATTACCAGGGGGCCGCTGGAGGCAGTATCAAAATGACCAAAAAAAGACACAAAATTACAAAAAAAAAAAGGACACAAAATTACAAATAAGACACAAAATTACTGAAAAAACACTAAATTACTTAAAAAAAGACACAAAATTACAAAAAAAGACACAAAATGACCAAAAAAGACACAGAATTACCAAAAATACACACAAAATTATTAGAAAAAGACACAAAATTACAAAAAACACAAAATAACTAAAAAAAAGACACAAAATTACAAATGAAAGACACAAAATTACCAAAAAAAAAAGTCTCAAAATTACCCAAAAAAGTAATTAAAGGGACCTTCCGCACACAACACGGTAAAGTGCCATTCATATAAAACTCACAATAAACTTTCATATCAAGGTGGGGGCCACAAAATATCGTCACGAGGGCCACAACTGGCCCGCGAGCCACAAGTTTGAGACCCCTGCTATAAATCAATACACATAAAAGGCAGTAGAATATGTATCCTTTATGTTGCTTTATGTCACTACAACCTACTTTGGAAGAAGTATTGAACACTCTAACAAGGAGTGGGAATTGAAAGACTTTTAATGACACCAATGCCATTATTGAGTCTTCTTATTGGTTGGATTCTCTATTGATCTCCCTATTGATTGCTAATTAAGTTACTGTGTGGAAAAAACAGTAGGCTTGCACAGGTTTCCAGTGTCAACACAACTGTTTCATTTTCTCTAAGCATGAAAATACAGTAGTTTGGATGAAATGAGGGAATATTTGCACATTTGCTTTCATTTGGGTTTTCTTAGACAAAGAAAGAATCTGCTAAGCCTTGTTATTGATTAGATTGGGAAGCCATGTGTGACATTGGCCAGAAACTCTGAAAATGAAGGTAATCTAAAAAAAAGGAGCTGGTGATGAGACTTATTGTCCGCACCGAGGGAACAGTCAGATCATTTAAAAATGCTACCTCAGAGGCAGTGCAGGCCGGGGCCGTGTTGTAATGAGCAAAGGACAATGACTGTGATTTGAGCTTTGACTAATTTGTGTTTGCTAAGTGCCAGTAATTTAGTAGTAACAGTAGCCTTTGGGTTACAGCCAGCATGTGATTTGGGGGACACAGAAAAAAATGCAGTTGCAGGTTGTCCACTGAAATCACCAACAACATCTCCAATTTAAACAACAGAGCAGGTCATTAGTCAAGACCGCCACTAACGACCCAAATGAGCATTTTGGCATACAAAGCCAAGTGGAGCATTTTAACCCTTTTTAATTTTTTGGAGTTTTGGGCTATTTTCTCAGTTTTTTAATACAAATTTAAAATCATTTTTCCAATTAAAAACCGTTTACCATGCAGTCTTGGTATCATTTTTTTCAGCACAACCTATGATCTGATAATTATTTATTCATTTTGACTTACTGGATTAACATTTTAGCCCCAAAAGAAACTGATTTACAAAATTATGTTTTGTTTTGTTTTTCAAAACACAATCATGCTCAATGAAGAATTTTAAGTGTTGCAAATGTGAACACAGGTTGAAAATATTACATAACAGAGGTAAAGTGAGGATACCTGCTAGTTCTATATTTTTAGACTAAATATATTTGACCTTATTTCCGGTTGTACCTGGTCTATCATCATCAAACAAAACTAGCACAGAGTTACAAGCCAGAACTTTTGAGAGAGTTGACAACAAGGGCTCAACGTTGCTTTGTTTTTGCGTCGTGACATCATGAAGAATTAATCTGCTGGTGTTTTTCATTAAAAATGACATCATTATATACATACAGGTATGGTTCACAGATGTAAAAAAAAGGCTGCCGTTTCATTGAATTTAGGCGACAAAACCACTGCCTGGTAAGGCATTATAACACACAGTTTAATATTCCGTGATGTTTTAATCACATCGTTTACTGTTGTCTTCACATGGGACACGAACCCCGTTCTCCTGGGTCAGGGCTGGGGTGGGCAACCCGCGGCTTCGGGGCCACATGTGGCTCTTCAGGCCATTTACAGTGGCTCCCTGTGGCTGTGACAACACAATTATAGGAAATGTAAAGGTTATTTCTTTACATTTTAATGTTCATTTATCATGGTGTAGCTGGTGTAGCAGTAGCTGGTGTGTATTGGTGTAGGCCCAAAGTGATTGGTATTCTTCAGCTGTAAAAATGTGTAGCTTATATAAGACATTAAAAAATGTTTTCAGCTAAAATGTCAATTACATGTTGACTTAAATGTGCAGCATTGCTTGCGAAAATCCACAGCCCGGCGCCTTAAACTCTAAACTTTTCCAACTTCGTCTAGTTTTGAGTTGCTGAATTCTGAAAATCATATTAACAAATGCTCATTGTGACCTATTAGTAATGTGTGGTGTGTGTGTGGTTGGCTAGTTTAGACTTATTAAGCCGTTTTATCTTCAGTGTAAGGCTAAAACATAAAGTTTGTGGCTCCATTCCAACATTTTTTCTCTTTTTTTTTTGGCCAACAATGGCTCTTTTGTTAGTAAAGGCTACCAACCACTGTCCTGGGTGGAAGTCCCACTTTTGTTCAACCTATATGGTCGTTTTTTTAGGGGAGCCCAGTCTCGAAATCACTAACTTTACTTCACCCATAAGAACCCAGTTCCAACCAATTTCTTAAAGGTATATGAATAATTTCAAAAGCATTAACATACTTAATATGGTGTTAAAAATGTTATAATGAGTGCAACTAAAACTATTAATAAACAATGAATTATAATTTAATTGTGTTTTAATGGTAGAGTAACTATAAACTTACATGAATATACCATATATTTGCCATTTTTAAATAATTTAGTTAGTTAAACATTAATAAATTATGTATTTACCATTCTAAATAACCTATATACAGTTTATAAATGATGATTAAACATAAATAAACTATCTGTTTAAATGATGGTTATTGTAAAGTGTTACCACATAAATTCCATAAACGCTCAATGTAACATATATGATACATCACAGATCTTTGACATTTAGGGGTAGTATTTTTTTATTTTTTTCAAACATCATAAATGTGTTTTATGTGGTCCACTAGGTCTGTGGTATATCCCCCATCATTTTCCTTTAAGGATAACTGGGTCTGGGTTCTATGGGTTAACAACACTAGCGTTGATGACAGAGCTGCTAGTAGCTTTCTACAAATAGTCATTCCTAACTTGATAGTTTCTTTGAGGGGCACAGTTTGATGTAGTAGCTGAGTAGTATATTGAATGTGAGCTATTGAAGGTGAAAGTAGTGAAATGGATAGCGGAGGATCTAATGCATCAGGTCACATTCAGGCCCCACAAAATATTCTGAGGGTCACCACTGAGCAACTATGGCTCGCAGTATAAATATCTACATAAACATAAAAACAGCCGTGCATTTAAGGGTAAATCCAGGCGATGTGAAAACACTCAGCTGTTGTGCACTTCAAACACAAACCTCACACTTTTACCTGTTTCGCTGATGCTCTTATCCAGGGCAGCTTTCAAGGACACCACAGCAGGAATTGAACCTCTTCTCCGGTTATGTGATTGTCTCTCTAACCTGTTTCCATTAGACCATCATGACAAGAAGCTCTCAACACTTTCGTGCCTCGACTTCAGATGCAACGCTATACATTTTCTGTCCTATTTCTCCAAGTGTCTCCGGTCCGCCTGTCTCCTCCTGCTCAACATATGGAGCTTCCATCAACTAAGTGAATCCAATAATAGGTAGAGGCAGACTGGGGGGAGAGAGAAGGGGGATAATCAACCCTCTGGATGTGCCTTTTCTTCTCGCTTGAGACCAGAGGAGAAATCCTGCACTTAATTGTTGAGGGGACCTGAAGTTCCAAAGCGCCTGCATTGAAAGGCGGCTTTAATTAGACATGGTTTGAGGCCAGTATCTCAGTGGGGGTCAGATCTACTGCCACAGGAGGCATACACCCACACACCCAAACACACACACACACACACACACACACACACAGAATAATGTACAGTACCTGTTTTTTAATGTGCATAGCCAGCGTAGGGATTCAACGGAGAAATGTCTTATGTATGCTTTCTATCTCTTGAGTAATTTTTATTGATTTGCAGGGAGGAAGTGCCTCTAACAAGCTTCTCCTATGTGATAATCTCCTTTTAGCGACGAAAGCAGTGATTAGGAGGAGGGGCCCTGCTGCTTTCAGCAGTAATTGTGTAGTAATCAATCATCAATCTCCAGGAGCTGTTCAACAAAACACTCCTGTTCAGATGCTATTTTCGACCACGGCGACAACTAATAAGATCTTCGCGTCAGCCGTGGAAAGAAAAAGCACCGCCCTCGTCACAACAATACTTCCATTCTGGGCGTCTGTAATAATTCCTCATCTGAGTATGTGTGGCTGTATCGTTGTCATTATCAGATTTTGCCTCCAGTGAGGGTTCAGTTTGTGGTTAAATGCTGCTGCTGCTCCTTTCTCTGTCGCTCATGAACAGCTGTAATGTCCTTTGATTACCACAAGATGCTGACAATCTCATATGTCCCTCGGAGGCTCAATATTTTGACCCAATTGCCGTACCCCCATGGAATCAGTGGTTTAGAGATGGCGCTCTGCTCATCCACCACATGGCTTCACATTACATGCCAAGCATGGAGGAGAGCCTGTTAGTGCTTCAGCATCTGGCGAGCATCATGTTTAAACCTAATCTTTGCAGGAAGAAAATCATAGTGCATGCCTTTAACGAGAAGAGGATTGTTTGTTTAAAATTCCAAAATCAATATTGTAGCGGTAAAATAAGATTACAGAGGTATTTTAGAGAGGAAGTCGTACATTTGAGGGGGGAAATAGAAGGACAGATTCATCAAAGCCAACATCAAAGCTGAGGCGGTTTTCCCTGCTCTGCCTCTGATTGTAGAGATTATAAAGGAAGATGGAAAATTACAGAAGATTGAAGTGATTGGCTGATCTTCTCAGAGGATGACCTCAAGTGCTATCCGAGCTGATTTGGAGAGGAGGACAAATGCATCTCGTGTCCTACATTGGTCTGATTAGATTAATAAATCAATCCCATCCCCACCCGCCCATCAGGTTTCGTCGAGGCTATTTTTATGAAATGGGTTAGAGAAGATCATCAAAGTATTTCTAATCATTGACTAACGGAAGTTTGACTTGCACTGGTGCAATAAGTGCAACCACATACAGTGCTGGGTTCAGTGGTGGTGATGGGAGACATGGTGATGGTGCTTCATTGTCGTTTTCAGGGGATGATGTTAACGCTTAATAGGGCACTCATTGAAATACTTGCAAATTCCAAATTCCAACCCTAGAGAATATTGGAGGATATTACATACTGCTAGAATGTGTAAAAAAACCAACATGGTCTCACTGGAATCCGTGGAATAGCCACGGAATCACTCAAATTTCCGTGAAACTGACACGGATTTTGCTACAATGCAAGTTAATGACAGTCATATCCCATTGCTATTCCAACATACAAAGTGATTATGTACATTCACTGAGTGAATATTTAGAAAATAAAACATATATTTCTCGCTAGAAATGTGATCAAAATCCATTTTTATGCAGAAACTAAGTCAAAATATTGATTTTTTTCACTAAAAATGAGAGAACTCTCCGCCATTTTTTTGTTCTGACCGACGGGACCTTGAAAGTCACGTGACTTGGAACAGACCAATAGCCAAGGGTTATTCCGTGGCTATTCCACGGATTTTGAGTTAAGCGAATCTGTGGCTATTTCACAGATTCCTGTGAGACCAGGTTCGATGGGTGACATGGTGATGGTGCTTCATTGTGGGAAAAGCAGTCATTTTCAGGGCGTGATGTTAACCAAACCTAGAGAATATTGGAGGATATTACATACTGCCAGAATGTGTAAAAAAACATACGGACCCAGGGAGGGGGGTAATATTTTTAGAATTTTTTTTTACGAGATTAAGGTGTCAAATCTACGAGAAAAAAAGCACAGATTTATGAGATTTAAAGTGGTGAATCTGCGAGAAAAAAGTTGTTTTTCCCCCACTTCTGTCTCGTAAATCTGCGACTTTTTTTGAGCAGATTTGCCACCTTAAATCTCTTAAATCTGCACATTTTTTCTTGTAGATTTAGCACTTTATTCTAGTAATTTTTTATTCATACTTGGCCTTAATATGCCGTCATAGTCAAGTTCTCCTCATACAAGACCATGTGGTTCTACGACCAAACAGAGAGACACGGGGACCCCATTTTGATATCCACTGAAGTTACCAAATATAGTTCTTCGCCCGATAAAGGGTTAAAAAACCTTTTTGTTTTGTAGAAGCAAAATATGCAGCACTTCCGACTCCAGTCGCTATTAGATAAGAACTAATCTGCATATATTCCAATTCGGTGCACAGTGTTACACATCAGCTGCCTCCTGGTGTGTGACAAGAACAAGCCCGGACCTTAACCTCCTCCTTGTATTTAGCTGTCAGTGACAGAGCCTGTGTGTTGAGCAGAATTGAAAAAAGTGTTTCTGTGGGGTTGACAGTGTTTGAATAATGGTTCAAATCAGAGTTTCTATATACTCCCCTATGGCACATCATTCTAGCGACATGCGATATTGTGTAACAGTCTCTGTGACTATCATTGAGGAACCCTGGAGTGAAATGGAAAATATTATGATTTGCAATGTGTGGGAGATACTGCAGTGAAATGGAATATTTTCATGTATTTTGATAATTGGCTGCTCATGCAACTCCTTGAATGTGTTTGCTGATTAGTATTTGTATAATGGGGTGAATCGGATTGAATTAAAGAGTTCTTCGTAATTAAACACTGCTAATATCAACCTTTCTTCTGCATTTATCTAGCAGCATCAAAACAGGAAGGATGTGATTAAGTGGTAAAGTCTGCCTCTTGTTGATTTGATTGGCAGCCTGGTCCAAGTGACACTGAGCGCTGCAATTCTTTTTATTCATATATATCTTTATTGGGTTGTCAAGACATAATACATATACAATCAGTAAGAATTATTTATTTCCAGACTAGAAAGTCACATTCACATAAAATAAGAAAAATACAATAAATAGTACTGATAATGAGCAAACACAACGCTCTTCCCCTCAAAGAAAAACAAGAGGGGTGAACAGTAGCCAAATAAACAAAAAAATTAAAAAAATTAAATAAAAAGGGACATTTGGCGGAGTGATCCAGAATGATTGGGAATAAAATAAAATAAATTAGCTATAACAATTTGGACGGACAAAATTGTTGGTTCCCCTCGGTTAATGAAAGAAAAACCCACAATGGTCTCAGAAAAAACTTGAATCTGACAAAAGTAATGATAAATAAAAATTCCATGAAAATGAACGAATGAAAATCCGACATTGATTTTGAGCCGTGGTTCAACAGAATTATTTAAAAAAAATAAACTCATTAAACAGGCTTGGACAAAAATGATGGTACCCTTAACTTAATATTTTGTGGCAGATATCAAATATATCAATTTATCTTAATTAGAACCATCTGTCTTAATCATCTAAGGATGGAATAGACTCGATTAAGGAAAGAATGGGATTCCAAGTTCTATAAAATTTGTTGGAGCACCCCCTAATACTGTCCTTGATTTTTTTCTAAGTGTAGAAATGACATTAGATCCTTTAGCCAAGAGTTAGTGGAGGGAGGATTCTTCTCCTTCCAATGAATAAAATCCGTCTGCAAGCTACCAGAGATGCAAAAGCAATAGAGTTGTTTTCCCTGTTGGTGAAGTGTGTGAATTCTTCAGGCTCACCAAAGATCGAGGTTAATCGAGGTCTGTGTCTTTTTATATTTATTTATATATAATATAGTTGCTTCTATGCACACGCCAGCCATGCTGTAAAACAATGGTTTTACTTCTTCTAGTGGCACGACTGATTTTCTTTTTCTTTTTTAGGCAACCACAGTGTTCCAATGAACTTTTATGAACTGAAAACAAAGTGAAAGGGTCAACGTTTTAGGACTAAAACACAGTCAACACAGAGAACAAGTTCAGGGCTATTTGAACCCACACAGAGCCATGGATGAGTAATGCTACATCTGTCTCATGATTGAAGGTCGCCATAATGGGAACTTGTCAATCACAAGTACACCCTGCTGTAAACCTCTGAAGTCCAGGAGATTTTGGTTCAAATTTGTCAACTTCCTATGCATTTATTTCTGTCTCTGTTTAGCATCTTTCAGTCTGTCCTTACATCACATACATGGCTCCTTTTTCTCCACACAAACTTGGCTATCAGTCAGATTTTTCATTTTATTTTAATTAAAGTATAAAGCTGCCAGGAACCCAAAATACAATCAAAAGACACAGGTGTCTATGGAAATGTTCCATCTTTATTTATTTTTTAACCATTTATACACACAAAAACAGCTGAAAAAAATAATAAATATCACGATAACACAATTTTAGGACGATATATTTTCCCAGAAACTATTCATTGTATCCATGTCATTTTAATTTTATAACAATATTAGAGCATAATAAGTACTTTTTTCCAAAAAGAAATATTAAAATATCCTAGATAAATATAACATAAATAAATAAACTACAACCAAAACAAATGAAATAGACTTTCAGGCTCTGTTAACAAAACATTGCAATGAGATAATCATATTATATTATTTTATTATTAGAATAGCATATAATCAGCTGGAATGGCTGCTAGGGAAATATATATATTTTTTCGGCAATTCGTGCTGCCTGTCAAACATTTGCAGCATTACTTTAAACAACACAAAAAAGCACAAAAAGTCACGCATATAAAAGACAATATATTGAGTCCAGAAAAAAACTATTGTATTCATTTTTATATTTCGAAAGATAAGTCAACATAGTAATTATTGTGACAAGCCTAGTAGGGCCATTTTCTCATATATCTCTATACAAGCAGTGAGCTGCCCCCTGTTGGCTATAAGAAAGGCTGCAAGTTGACTTCACTTTTTCAGCCTCTTTTATTCAGACTATGGATTGGATGCAACACAGTCACACAATCTAGGCCCGTTTTGATTATTTCATATAACAAATTTCCATTTTTCTTTCTCCCTGTGCTCCTCTCACTGGTTTGACGTGGGCGGGACTTAGCTAGAAAAAGGTGGAGGAGGTATATTTACCAAGCACAAATCAGGAATAAGCAACATTTGAAACTGAACTGATGGATCATTTGGCCGCTGTCAATCAAATATAATCACATCTGCACAGTCCTGATGAAGCAAATTCGCTGAGATTTTGACTGATTGTTGCACATTCAGTCATGAATACTTAATGTCATAGAGAAATACTTTAATGTGAAGTTTCCAGAGCTTCAAAACACTAGAGAGTAATGCAGACAGCTTGCGTCATCACAAAACCGACTGTATCTTTAAGTTAATTGCTTCTTCTTTTTTTCTTTTTTTAATGCACATGCAGGACAGACACTTTGACAAGTGTTTTGGAGAAACTTTTGTTTCAATGAGTGTATGTGTGGAATGCAGCAATTAAAAATGTCTCACTGGTGCTGGCTGGCTGGCTGGCTGTTGGCCAGTCCAAACTAATGGCCTTATTTTTGCTCTGCAAATATGTGAATAGCCTTTTCCTCCTAATGAGGGCCAGAATGCATGGTGGATGACCTGTGTCCCCCTGCACTCATTATAAAAGCACAGAGTCCTGCAGAAGCTGTAGCTAATGTTCACCTGGCAATTATGACGGCCTGGTGACTGACGGGGAAATCTTTTCCTGTCTGTCCCCCTCAAGAGGACTGAAGCACAGAGCCTCGCAGACAACACTTGGAGGCACATCAACGTTGCACTGCGCTGCCATGCAATCGGTCATTTGGAAACGGTTATGTCAGGCCTTAGAGCTGTTTTTAGAAGCTACCATTTGTACAGTAGGGCGCGCTGGGCTCAGGCTGGACGCGGAATCTCATGCAGTAAACCACAGGGAGCTGCAGGATAATAGGAGAGGTAGATTTCGCCTGGAAGCAGACTGACTCGACAGCGTATTGATCCCTGCGAGCTCAGACAATGGATCCAAAAATGGTTACAAAATAACAGCTGTAGACATTTACTGTGTATTTTGGCATGTAAAAAAAAATCAACAGATGCTGCATAACATGACAGCAGAGTGTAGAAAAATATGTGTAATGCATAAACCTTACCTTGTGAACGATTTGTGAGCTTGATTTAAAAGTATGGCGGTTTAATTGGAAGGCTTTCTCTCTTCTCTTTATTTACCCGCTCATGTTTACTGTTTGAGGGGTGAAAAGGATCAGAACTGATCCACAAACTGCTTCATTGTTGTTACACCTTGTCTCCAGCTAAAACGGACTGCCATGTGAATTTGAAAGCCATCAGTGACCTCTTGATTAAGTGGTAATTGTGCTTTTAACAGGGAGAAATCCTGCCAGAACACGCTGCAACACACAACATTACAATAACGAGGAGAAAGGTAGAGGTGTGGAGGGAGGAAACTGTGTGTGTGTGTGAATGTGAGAGGTGCTGGTATGTTATTCACCCTGTTTCATGTGTGTTTGAGAGACAGCGTGTAAGCCTGGGTAACTATGGTGTGGGTGTATTCCTCTGTGGCCATGATCTCGGTAATACGATGAGTGAATTCTGAGCAGTGCATCCTCGTTGCAGCTCTTTGTTTCCCCTGAGATCTAATACAGTTTGCTGTGAGTGTCAGCAGCTTTCCTGCAGAACTTGTTACTCTGTTTAGATCTCTTGTGTATTGTGCTGTTTTCACGGGATAAAGTGGGAGCAGTCACCCATGGGATGGAAGAGGGGTCATCAGTGGCTGTTAGCTCAGGTGACCCAGAATAACATCCGGTAAATAAGGTGCATTTGTAAATGTCCACCACAGATGGGAGGACTTGTCCGTGAGCTGCAGATATTTTGCAGAGAAATTAGGCGAACAATAGAAATATATTTGTTCAGAATTATGAAACTAGGATGCTTCATGGCAGTGTTATTGCAACATAAGGTGTAAAATGCTGTTATTTTTATTGCTCCCACTTACATAATCATATTAAAAAATTTGATAGGAAGAGCCAGAGGCCTGTTTAATAAAAAGCAAAAATGTGGTTTTCAGTGTGATTATTTGATAGTCATCATCACATCTTGGCTGCAGTTTCCCATATTTGATCACTTGAAGGAAAAAAAACTGTCAAATCAGGCGAACCCTCTTCCCTCCTCCTCCAAATTGTCTGTCTTTGTAGTACCACTAGGCAACAGTGAGTGCATCACTGGAAACGTGGAAGTGCGCAGGAGCCGCGCAGGGAAATCGACGGGAAAGAAGGATCTAAGCAGCCAAAAGAGCATCTGGTGGATCTCTACCGCTGAACCATGACAACCCAGTCGACATTTCTCTAAGAGAGGGGAAAGGTGCCCGAAAAGAACCTGGCAATCAGCGTCGATGCGCGCAGCCAAAAATGACGACAGTGGGACAGTGATTTTCTTCCTCCATCTCGTCATTTTTTACACTCATATGCTTGGAGGCAATTCCTCTCCTATGTATACAGATCACAAAGGAAGGACTGGAACCCGAATAATCTCAGACGCAAGTGCGCACAGAGACGTTTTCTCCTGGAAACCGTTTCCAGCGACTAATTACGCGGAGATATTGGTGTTTTATGGGCCGTTAAAGGATTTTCAACTTTCGCATGAAAACTTACTCCGTGAGTACAGTTTTGAACAGGTCGATATAGCCCCAACCTTCACGGGCGATGAGTAATCCACGACGCAGCAACTGATAAACCTGTAAAACCTGGACTGCGACTGGCGCGTTTGGATACCTTATCCTCCTGTGCGTCGCTTATTTTTTTCATATGGCTTCTATCTTCGAGGTTTGTAAACTACTCGTACATTATTGATATTTCATGGCTGTAGAGTGTAGCAACAGTAGTGTGTGGCGAAAGAGGACGGTGCAAGACTAACTGGGGCGAAGACAGCGCACTTTTATCGCCTTATTTCCAAAGAGGAGACATTGCGCACGGGCATTAACGACTGCAGCAACTACAACCCAGACTTTTTTTTTTATACCATTGAATCCTTTGTTATTTCTTTCGCTGCTGTCATCGTAGTATGTCTGCACTTCGAAAGAAATTTGGGGACGATTATCAGGTAGTGACCACCTCATCTAGCGGGTCTGGATTCAACCAGCCTCCTCCAGAGAAAAAGAGGAAGAGGCAGCGGTTCGTGGACAAGAACGGGCGATGTAACGTCCAGCATGGGAACCTGGGTGGTGAAACCAGCAGATACCTCTCAGACTTATTCACAACACTCGTAGATTTGAAATGGCGCTGGAATCTATTTATTTTCATCCTCACTTACACAGTCGCCTGGCTCTTCATGGCCTCTATGTGGTGGTTCATCGCATTCCTCAGAGGAGACCTCAACAGAAACCACCACACTGACAAGTACACTCCATGTGTGGCCAACGTCTATAACTTTCCCTCAGCCTTTCTCTTCTTCATAGAGACCGAGGCCACTATAGGATATGGTTACAGATACATCACAGACAAATGCCCCGAGGGGATCATTCTGTTTCTTTTCCAGTCGATCCTCGGATCGATCGTCGATGCCTTTTTGATCGGCTGCATGTTCATCAAGATGTCTCAGCCCAAGAAAAGGGCCGAGACTTTGATGTTCAGTGAACATGCTGCGATTTCTATGCGAGATGGAAAACTAACTCTCATGTTCAGGGTCGGCAACCTGCGTAACAGCCATATGGTCTCTGCACAGATCCGCTGCAAATTGCTGAAAGTAAGTGATGCTACTTTTAGAGGCATCCAGTATTTTACTTCTATTTCCATTGTTTATCATGGCCCAGTTTGTTTTTTTAGGGAACTGGTGCTGAAAGGCCTACACACTGACATTTAAGCCTACTCCTCACATGATGCATGTATTGGACAAAGCTTCAAACACTACAATGATGCAAACCAGGGCTGTCCTCCACTGAAGCCATTCTCAGTCGACTTACACTCATAAGATTTTGTGAACTAAACGATTAATTGATTCAGATCTATAAAACAGAGTTTCTCTACAAAGAACCAGGCAAAAGCGCCACTTAAAATGTGCTGTTGTGCTCATAATTTTGACTGAAATAATGATTTCAGCATGGAAAAAGCATACAAATTACTAATTAAGGAAAACAAATGTTTGTTGACTAAGACAAAAATTACCAATTAGTCGACTAATGGACTTAAGAGGGGGCAGCCCTAATGCAAATGGATGCAAATGGCCACCAAGACCTTGAGCTATCTTTGGCACAGAAGGCCTTTTTATCTATTTCACAATTTACATATTTTGCATTACTGATAGAGTAAAAATGATCAGTCAAGTTGGCCTTCATGTCCATACATCAGAACTTGAGAAGAACATGTCATTTCTATGCTAATTTCTAAACTGTTTTAAAGTGCTAGTGTGTTACAATTGTGTAAATGTGCTGCTGTTGCTTATTAGGAGAACATCATCTATGGAGGTCCCTGCTGTCCACCTCCTGACTCCACTTAAGTCTATAGTAAACCTATAAACACTTTTTAATGCTCTGCAATGTAAATATCCACCAGGTATAATGGTAATATATTGGGGATGCACGATATATATCAGAGCTGATGATTTACCTACCGATACTAGAACATTTCTATGTTTATATATTCTTCAGATATAAAATAGCCGATAAATTATTGCAGATGATACAAAGCCAAATTGCTGTTATTGATTAACAATTAACAAGTGCAGCATCTACACAAACTAATACAATAGGTGGTGGAATGCACCTTTAAATTGGTTTGCAATATGAAAATAAACACAATTGACTTGTCTGATTTGATTAATTATGCTGAAGCTTTTATTAGGAATTCCTTTGCAAAATGTTCTATATAAGCTAAACTATATTTGCCAAGTTTTTCTATGTTCTATACAAGTAAATACAAAAGAGCTGTTCTTTGCTTTTGTTATGTTAACAATATAAATATTACATCACCCATATCAGCCTTTCTTATCCTCAGTTGTGCATAAACTGCAGCTTATGAACTTTTTAGATTCAAAAATTTGTGAAATTACTGGTTATCGTATCGGTATTGGCCATGAGGTAATTATCGGTTAACGTTTGAAAATAAATCCATATCGTGCATTCTCATCATATATTGGAATACAGTGATGTTACTGGAGATTAAATGTAGGTTCCCTTAACGTTTAAGGTAAGTTTAAACTCAGCAAGGACACATTCAACAATATCCATCCTAGCTAATTAATTTTAATAAAGCAAATTGAGCATTAATTGAAGTTTCCATGTGGTGACACAGCAGGTGAGTATAAGGCAACATTTAGAGAAGAAAATTAACCCAGTTGATCTGAATCAGATGTTTAAAAACTGGCACATTTTAAGTCCCAGTGGTGCACAAAACCACACGCTGAGATGGATACTCTCGCAGTATAGATGCCTCTTTAGATGTCATTTAAGCAAATTATAGCAATTTTTCTGATAGACTGATGATTGGTTGCTGTGATTGCATATAAAAATGTGAAAAGCTCCCACAAAGGCTCTTGATATGCTGTAGATAAGTCTGCCTTACCCCCTTTTCCTTCCCCCACCAAACATCTCTGTCTCTGTCTCTTCCTGTACGCTTCCTTAGTCTCGCCAGACGCCCGAGGGCGAGTTTCTTCCGCTGGATCAGTTGGAGCTGGACGTGGGTTTCAGTACCGGGGCAGACCAGCTCTTCCTCGTCTCACCACTCACGATCTGCCATGTGATTGACACCAAAAGCCCCTTCTACGAGCTCTCCCAGAGGTCCATGCAAACAGAGCAGTTTGAAATTGTGGTGATACTAGAAGGGATAGTAGAGACTACAGGTGAGTTACCGCAAACGTGCATTTTTATAGGCCCGCTGCTGGAAACGAGAGCTTGTTTTGCTGCATGTTGTGGCTGCAGGCTGGATGTACAGTAGCTGAAGATGTTGTGTTGTCTCACAATGTTTTTAAGGGTGCTGCAGTATCTATTTCTGGACCAAATCTCATAAATAACTAGAGCTACATCATAGGTGTTAATAGCTGACATCCAAATTGACCCTTTTATTGCATTTTATTGATTTTTGTTCCTGTGGCTACAAAAGCTGGTAATAGCAGTGGTCAGCCTGATACATCATAGATGATTATTTGGTGTTTCAGGCTTTAAGTGAAACCGTTTGGATTTTTTTTTTCAACTCCATGCATTCAAACATCTTATGGGTTTTGTGGGTGGCAGAGCCAAGTTTTATGAGCACTTTCAAACTCCAGCAGGGTCAATGTTAGGCTATATACATTTTCTCTTTCTCATCTGAAACAAATTCCATTCCTCCGCCTTTGTGCCCGTACCGCACTTACCTCGTGGCTGCTCCTCTCACAGGGGATAATAATTTGCTTTCTAAGGTCCCTTTGGAATTAGGGAATTCCATTTCCACAAGATGAGTAATGCCTCAAGTAAAATTCTCCACTGTGGTCATTTTGAATTCTACCGTTTATTTGACACAGCTGATATAGTGTGGGGAGAGCTCCTTCGGTGTTATGGAGCGAACAGAGGAGCAGTAGTAATGGGTTGGTTCAGAGAAAACAGCATATGGAGATGTGACAGGGAGGCTGACACTGCAGACAGCAATTAGCAAATATATTCAGTTTCTAATAGATAGTTTTGATCATCTGGTGCAGTTTTATTCACGTCTCCCTGCAGCCGAGATGTATCTGACATGCCGACTATTCAGTTTATGACATGTGACATTTAAGTCATTTTGATGAGACCTGACAAATTCTCAGCTGGGTGCACATAGAAGTAATGTTGGAGTATCACTACAGTGTGGATATCGTGTCAGATATGTCCCACAGAATTTGCTCTGCTCCCTGTTTGAGCGCTTGATGTTCCTCTCTTTGTTTCTTCTTTTCTCCCAGTTAATGAATTCAATTAATGTAGTGTCAGTGTTGTTTCTTTTAATGAGAGTCATTTTAATATAATTGCTGTAAGCACAGGTTGCTTTAGTTTTTAAGGTATGAAAATATTCAGCGTGGCGACGAGACTGAGTTGAAACATTAGCAGGTATTTATAGTATTACAGTCACAGAAGCATGTGTCATCGGATCATTTATAACAGTCACAATCTCACTTTTAATTAAACCGGCTCACGTGTTTACGTCACTAAAAATGTCTGCATGGAGGAGCTGTTGTGGTTGTGTGGAGTCGGTGGAAAAGGCTGATGTAGAAACAATCTATGGTTAAAAATTTATGTACAGTGAAAGTCTAAATCCTCAGACGCTTTCATTTCTGGCCAATGTAACTCTGTTTCCATGGCAACCTCTCCTTGAGTATTCAGGATTGCAGCACTGCACCTAAACTTAGGTTTTTATTCCTATGGTATAGGAATCATAACACAATATCAGTAATAAAACAGACAAACATGCGAATGCCGAACATGAAATGAAACCGCCCGGTTTGACAACATCGCCTGGTATTAAGGAGGATCTCTGCTGGAATATGAAAAGCACACGGAGGCGTTACTGTACCATGAAGTGCTTGCCAGAACAGGTGTTACAGCAGAGAAAGAATAAGATGAAATATTTATGAGGCTCGGTGTTTACTAGTGAAGAAGCTGCCCAACTCTCCAGATCCATGTTGTTGTTTTTTCTGGTGTTATGTGTTGGAAAAACCATTGTCTGGAAGTTGAAAAACCCTCCACTGCAAGATTAAAGCTCCACAATGACTGGCTCTGTGTCCCTCCTCAGACACAACCCAATTTGACATAGTAACCTTTCGTTCTTGGATATCACACACAAATATTTTTGCACTGACTGAAGTTCTCTTCATGCACAAGAAAAGCGTGTATGAACAGAGCACGTAGGAGCTAAAAAAATTTGCTGTAACCTTTGACAGCTTCAACATTGTATAAAAAGGCATGAGCTATTCCTTATTGCTTTTGAACAGGAGCCCAAGGTGTTTTTGATCACCACCTCAGTATGATGCACCTTCCAAATGAGACATGTAGGAAGTCTGGTAGCAGCAGATTCTCTTCTGGAGCGATGCCAGTTGTGGCTTTGTGGTATCAAGTTTGGTTTCTGCGGGAAGATGTTGCTGCTGCTGAGGATGAGTTGGCTTTACATCACGTTGCAATTAATGTACTGTACATGCTGTCTGACTGCTCGCCCTGCAAAACAGGATAGCCGTAAGAGGGAAAAAGCACAAACAAGACGCCTGTAGTAACACGTTTCGCTTGAGTTAACAGCACTAACAGGGATAATGTCTGACACAATAACAATCAATACAAGCAACACAAAGCTCATCACTCCCCAACAAGTATCTTTATAGAGTTGCTACAGTGTCATTGGCTGCAGAGCAGATATGTATGTCAGGCTCAGTGTGAGAGCACATCATCCTCCTCATACTTTGTTGATGTGAATCTCAGCACAATAACACCAAGCTACTCCTGCATTATTTGTGCATTGCAGGCATGACAGGTGTTTGGATAACAATAGAGGAATTTAACACTGCAATAACAAGTAATGACTGCAGCTCGGCTCGTATTGCTTTGTGTTTGTGCATAGTTTTAATGCCAATTAACTTTAAGGTCATTATAAGCACCTACACTGTACTACAGCACAGTGTAGTGAGAATCTATCTCTGCATTTAACATATTCTATATAATATATGTATAATATGGATTAAATGTTACTAATCAATACAATTCATACCAGTAATTGGACTTTCCTGATGAAAAATAAATGCGTAGTAGATTTTATTGTTGAACATTAAGCTTGTTAACTCTCTGAGAGTCCGCAGTGCAGTAACATCTGCTCAGTTGTGATATGTTGGAGTCTGCCGGACAAACTGATCACAGTTTCTGTTCTGTTACCTCAGTATTGTTTCTTTGATTTGCATAGAAATTATGTTAATATGCTGTTTATTTAAAATGGCAAATACGTTTGGAAGAAATGTAATGCTGCCCAAACTGTGTTTTTTTTAGTTTACATTGTATTTCTTTTTCCTTTTTTTTACTATCTATCATATAAATGCTTAAGTTAACTTTGAGCCACATGCAGTAAAGAGAGATGTGTCATGAGCAACAGAGATCAGAGAGAAGAAGCTGTGTGGAAAAAGTTCTGGGAAAAAACGAGGCAGCAGTATTTTATTACTGGTTGTTAGCTGTGTATTTCT
The DNA here is from genome assembly GCF_030273125.1 of Centropristis striata. Taxonomy (NCBI): domain Eukaryota; kingdom Metazoa; phylum Chordata; class Actinopteri; order Perciformes; family Serranidae; genus Centropristis; species Centropristis striata. The sequence goes on from NC_081526.1 coordinate 7,498,655, forward strand.
TCCTTCGGGGAAGTAGAATATTTGTTTCACAGTTTAAGTCCAATGTTTTTTAGATGGCTACTGTAGATTATACAAAATGCATCCATACAAATGTATTATTAACAGCTTAGTTGTTTAAGAGATGGGAAAAGACTTATCGGATATGAGAAAGTGGTAGCGAGCGATCCCAAAAATAAAAAATGGCTTAAAAAAGACCCATGTTTACTTCAATAACAGCTGACTGAAATCTGAAAGTTTCTGCCTTACATAATAGGTAATTAAATGCTTTTGTGGCCTAAACATAACCACATGTGGGACTAAGGATGCCTAACTCGATCTCTGGTATCAAAATCTTCAGCACCATGCTGTACATCAGTTCAGTTTTTACTAGAAGATATAGAAAAAAACATATTTGGCATAACAAATTAGTGGTATACACTGTGTTTTCACTTATGTTGCCGAATTCAATCTCTGCCCAGGACTGTGTGTGTGAACAGGGCTTGATTGACAGCTGCCTGTTTGTTATGCAGCACCGGTTAGGGCGGGGCAACCCATTCTTATTGGTTCATAGAGTTCTGTGACATGATGTGATTCCCCGTATAGCTCCACCCACTGTTGGAGCACAGGGCCTTCAATCAACTGTGTAAATCTGCTAACTGCAAGTGGTCATATGCTTTTTCCACATTTTAATTTGTCGGAGGGAAAGCAAAGGCGTTACTAATGACATTAATGATGACTCAGTTGTGTTCAAGTGTCCCAAGAAGCCATGACAGTAGAACTCCAGTCCAAATGTATTTTCCAGGAAATCTGCAACAGAAGTGAAAATAAATGCGTGTTTCCATCCATCACTGTTGTGCAAATATTAGAAGTTGGTGCACTGACAGAAACAGCTAGTGGTGCTAATTCTCCAGTCTGGTGCCATCAAACTATTGCAAGAGAAAAGGGAGGGGTGCGACAAGATGATGTAACTGAAGCGCCAGTCAAAGCTCAAATAATCAAAAACAATGTAGAAAACCTAAGGGGAAATATGGCATTTATGTTTGTTCCATGTATTAATTTGTTGACTCGGTGGATCTGAAGCTTCAGTGAACGTTTAAGACACACATTTTCTGTACTTTAATCATGCAAAATCACATTCTGTTTTTAATTCAACTTTTCCCTCTCTGCCAAGAGAATAAACATTTTTGCAATATTTAGATTTTTTTCAGCATTTCAGCCTTTTAATGTGCATAAAAACAAGTGGATGGAAATGTTGTTAATGTTACAGTGAGAAGCTAAATAGAATAATTAATTGTAGTATAACACCTTTGCTTTTCCTACTGTGACATGTCAAAATGTCTCCAAACTAAAGACCATCTTGTGATTAAATGGCACTGTTCCCAACACTCTTCCCTACTTCCCATCCACCTCTCTCTCTCTCTCTCTCTCTCTCTCTTGGATTGCACCCATTCACTGCAAAAAACATTAAGCTTGCCAAGTATTGTCTTCTTATATCTAGCAATAGTATCTTAAATATCTTGTTTTGAGTATACTTTACCTACTGACCACAGCTTTATGTGCTTATTTTAAGAACGTGTCTTTTTGTAACAAAAACGAGTGAATAACCAGTCTTGTGTAAGACTTCTTTTTTAGGATTCACATTATGAGCTTTTTCATGCTTTTCAATCTATTCAACTGTTGAATATGGTAAGATTTTACCTAAAATATCTGTTTCAATTGAGAGTTTTAGTTGCATTTACTTTAAATGCTATTTCAAAAGCATTTTCTACCACCATTATCTACCCACAGACACTGAAATGAGAAAAAACGTGTTTCAAGTATTGCTGGCTTATTTTAATGTAACTACAGTTGGGCTTTTTTAAGCCACAATTGCTCCAAATAAGTATTTTTGGACATCATCGGTTTTTCCAGTGCCTAGATATTTTTATCTACTTTTTCTGACAAAGAAAAATGTACTCACTGCACTAGCAGATATATTTTTTACTTGTTTCAAGCATGTATTTGCTTAATTATAGTTATTTATTTCTCATTTTTTGTCAGTTGGTTTTTGCAGTGTTCAAACTCAGACTTTATTTTGATCCTAACAACACACCTGTAAAGTTTGGTGTCTGCATCTTGCATGATTGTGACGGTGTTGCGGTGTCAAAAACACACACATACCCACCTGACAACGTGATCAAAACCACTTTTGTGTTAGTTCTTAACTCCAGTCTGTGTCTCCAGGATCACATCTCACCACGATGACACACAAACAGAGACACTCAGAGTCACAAGGTGAAAACAATAGCAGCCACATGCTGTCGGGGCTGCTAACAAATTGTGATATAATGACATATTAATAGCATTGCGGGGTCATTTTCGCTGTGCCACTACACAGCTCGATGCTGACCTGACTTTGACTCATCAGCTGATTCACAACTACTACATGCAGTCTTAAAATACACAAGAAGTTTAGATAAGTGTCCCATTAACACCAGTAATGCTGTTCAACACTGCAAAGGCTTAAATACCAAGCCAGAGGCAATCTGTTCATTACTGGAGCTGATTCTCCACAACCCAAAATAAACTGTAGCTGCCAGTAACAGACGTTTAGGTTCCTCCATCCATGAAGCTAATCAGTGTATTGCTACTAAATTCATTTTCAGTGTTGGATGTGATGCAGCTACACCACAACCGTCCAAATGCTGCAGCTCCTGTGTGTGCTAAAGATCTAATGTGTATTTATGTAATTTAAGAACAGGCGGTGTTCAGATTAGAGAAATAATAACTAACAAAGATAAACAGGTTGATGATTTATTTCACAGGAAACTCATTTTCATTCGAGAACAAAAAGATGTCTGTCAGCACATTCGTCTATCCCTGAGATTTGGTTCAGTGTTTGGGGTCTAACATGGTGGCAGATCTTCACAAGCTCTGCAAAGTGTTTTTAAATTTACTCATCAGTTACGAAAAGCAATAATTCACGAGCATAAACTGTATCATCAGCATAAACCTCTTTTCTTTTCAGAGCGATGTGGCTTTCATGCAAATGTGTGCAGTGGGATCATTACACTTGCCGTGAAATGCATAAAATCCTGAAAAATAAGTCATATCTCGACTTTTTTTTTTTATTGAGCAAAGTTGACAAGGTTTTTTTTTTTGTTTTTTTTAGGAAGTTTACTTAATGATAAAGTCTGCTGTCTTGGTGTTCATTTAAATGTTTGTATTTGTTTGCTCAGAAAATTTCCAGTTAGACTTTATTTCACTCTTTTGGTGACACAGCACATTTGTACTGCAGGAAAACTTTCTCAGCTAACTCACCGTGTGAAATTATTTCCCTCTGAATGTGAGATGGACAGAGCATCAAACTTAACCTCTTGATTGAATTATGAGAATAGCAATTATTAGTCGACTTATTGATTTCTCAATTAACAGAAAATGAATTGCCAGCTCAAGTTCTCACGCAAAAATAGCAGAAATGGCATTATTAACCTCTCGAATATAGAAAAGTCGTGCTTTTCTCTGTTTTACATCATTTAAAAATGTTTTTTTCTGTGTGTGCTTTGGCACAAATCAAGACATTTAAAGACATTACTTAGAGTTTGATCAACTGGCATGGACATTTTTCACTATTTTCTGACATTCTTTAGACAAAATGATTAAAAGGGAAAATAATTGTCGGATTAGACATGGAAGAAAATAACTGTTAGTTGTGTAATTATGAGGCAAATGATGGCAAAAACATCAACAACACGTTGTCTTCTATTCGATATAGGTCTATAAGTCTTGCGTTGATTTCGATTGTTTTCAAAGATTTCTTTCTGCCCCCTCTTTCTCGTACTGCTACAAGGCTTCCCTATGATTCACAGCTATAGAATAAAAAATAGAATTTTCCCAGCTATCTGCTCATTTTAAAATGAGTGTGGGTGGAAGGGGGTTAGTTGCATATAGACTGGATCAACTGGTAATGTTTATTCATGTGTGCATAAATGCACTATGTGGCTGGATCGAGCAGCTTTGAATAATGAATCGCCTACCTTTATGCTCTACTTTAAAAGATGCATTTGCGCATTTTCTAAAGTCTGGATTATACTTCTGTATGGTATTAAAGTTTGAGAAAAAGCAGCGAAAAATACAAGGATATGTGCATTGATGTCTCTAGGTGGATTCATGATTAAAAATATGAATTCTTAATTAAAAGAAGAGACTCATGCCACTTAGTTTAGATAAATAAAAAAGTAATTACCTGACCTAGTAATCATCATCATCATAGCTTCAATTAAGTTATGTTGTGCCACAAATACACATAAAGTGTATATTTAGAAATTAAATTAAGAATGATTATTACTTTGAAGCGGACTGTCTAGTATTAAAGCCAGCCAGTATAATTAATTGGAAACATCTATTGCTGCTGATTAGCAGAGAAGCCAATGTCATGGCCCGATCTGTGTTTTATCATCAGCAGCAGTAATTGAAATGAAAATGGAGAGCTTTCTGTTGCGCCGGCGGCCTAATAGTTTCAATCATATGAGTAAGAGGCCGTCGTCCCGGAGGTCTGGGGTCACCTGACGTCAGGAGCTCAGGATCTTAGGTAAACACCGGCGCAAGCGGACTCCGGATATGAGCCAAGACTGTGGCGTCCTCTGGAGAAAACTGACCATAATTCATTCTGAGTCATTACAGCGAGAGCACGTCCTCTCTTCCTGGTGTCGCGCTCCCTGCAGCAGCCCCGCGGGTCACAGGGTTAAAGTGGGTTACGTGGCAGATCAGGTGAGAGCGGGAGTTTCCAATTAAATGTAATGTGCTCAGGGTGAGAGCTCAGGAGAGAGGTGGCTGTCCCTGCTGAGCTCCACCTGTGCAGCAGCGAGCCACGTGTCGGACAGCTTACAGCGCTCTTGTTAAAATGTATTTCATGCTTTTGGTTCATTTGACTTTAACAACAACACATGCTCCATCTACCTGCCTTGAATATTCCAGCATGACAAATGTGGGTAATGTTTTCAGTGTCACGCAGAGAGAGGTGTAGTGATACATTAAGTCTGGACCTGAATACAGAAATATACAAATGCACTTTCCTGGTAATCTTCCTGGAAAAGTACAGAATGGCTAAACTGCCCAAAGCCAAACTGCAGTAACTACAACTTTGGTTGAAATTGAGTTATAACTAAAAATGAACTCCTTCATGTCCGTCTTATCTTGTGACAAAGTTTTAGGTTTCAATTTTGCTTTATTTCAGAGAAATAATGATATAAAAATTGCAGTAACTACAAAATCCAACTCAAAACCAAAGCAGAGCATAGTAATTGCCCTTACTACGGTTTGCTTTGGATATACATACAAATTGAAACCAATTTGCAACTGGCTTGATACAGTGTAGCCTGTATTTCTTCATTATATTGAATAGTGAAGACAAGAATAATAGAAATTATAAGTTTATTTGAAAGGGAAATTATTATGTATTTTGTATCGTATTAAAACGAAAATATAACATTGTTTTATAATATTAAGTCTAAAATACACAAATCTTTAAATAGAGTTGTTAAAGACATTTGGCTGGACCGTTAAAAAATATTAAAAAACTTTAAAACTGTTTTTCTCAGTTTTACTCTTGCATAGTTACTGCAGTTAGACTTTGTAGGGCAGTAAAGTCCAGGTCTTTTACTTGTAATGGAGTATTTTTACATTGTGGTACTTGAGTAAAAAATCAGAATATTCCTCCCACTCAGGGGCGCAGATGGGATTTTTGAACTGGGGGGCGAAGCTGTCAGCAAATGATTTCAACTCAATGAGTCATTTTTCCACTCCATGCCTTAACGAAAATATGTTTTATTTAAACATTTTTAAATGAACTGTAGTGTAAACAACAATAAACATATTTACATAAATAAAAAGAAGTTTGTACATGAAATTCCCAGTGCAGCCAAACAGATTTACTGACTTGAAGCTGACTCAGTGAAGGACCCAAAAACATCTCTCCTCCTTTCATTACCCTGAACATACTGCTGGGACATTTCTTGTCTTTACAGTCTGTCAAGCATGTAGAACAAGTGTTTCCTACAGGATTTTCTGAGACTTTGATGGGGAGACCATAACTTAGTAGGGGGGGAGACATTTTTGCCCTAAAAGCCTAAATTTGGTGCCACATTCTAATGCCACTATTCCATCTAAATAATTGCATATTTTAATGAATTATTGTAAAGGAGAATAAGGGTTCTTCTATGTTTTATTTAAGGCATCATATTTTTACAGTCTTCTTGTAAATTCTGTGGTGGACTCTGCTAACACATCCATGTGCTCTTATTTTGAAAGCTACATGTGTTTGCTTTTATTTTGAAGTCTAACAAGTTCTTGCCGCAACGTAGGAACTTGAAAGTCGGAACTTGGAGCTGAGAACAACGTCGAAAATTCTGACATTCGTGTAGACCTTGAATGCACCATTAGCCAACGGACTCTATGTGCGCTGCAATGTAAATTAGTCAAAGTAACGGAACATTAATTCTCTGTTTTTGCAACGATGTTTGTCACTGAAAGTGGGGGGGACAGATCGGGATCACTATGAATCTGGGGGGACATATCCCCCCCGTCCCTACTGCCATCTGCGTGCATGCTCCCACTACTGGGTTTTTAGATGTCAGGATTGTATTTCTTTCTTTAAAAGTAAAGAACTGCATGAGAAGATTTGAAATGATTTCAGAGGCTTGGTGATGTAACTTTTTACAGACAGCAGTACATACTGTACAGTACAGAAGCAAGAAGGGGAAACACAATCATGAAGATCTGTATACAAGTACAGGAAGTAAACAAGCAACATTTGCTATGGCAGCCACTGCCTTTTATATGTGCACATTTGATTTCCAGCTGTTCCAAACACTGTAAAATGTTTTTACTTTACCTTTACTTTCTATGTGTAACATGACTTTTTACATCAATGTCTAGGAGTTCTTTAAGCATCTTCGTAGCCACAAAAAGATGGAAAAACATGTAATATTAGCCCAGCAACACTGCCTAGCTGGGTAACATTCCCACAGAATAGGTAAACTCCATCAATTAACTGGAATTACGTTTTAATTTCAAATTTCATAGACCCATTACACACATAATGAAACATTTCATGCCTTAATTTATTTAATTTCTTCTAATTATAATGATTATGGTTACATTTAATGACGATCCAAAATTCAGTGTCTCAACAAATGTGAATATTACAAAAGACCAGTTTTAAAAAGTATGTTTAAAATGGAAATGTTGGCCTCTGAAAAGTATGTCATCTATATGACTCAATACTTGGTTGGGTCTGTTTGACTTAAACTACTGGAAATGGGCTTTTCCATCATATTCTAATGTATTGAGATGCACCTGTATATACATTAGTTGCTCTAACGAGGGGAACCCAACGTAAGTCAAATCAAGTCAGTAAACATCATTGGTTCACCATCCCAAACAAAACATGTACAATGGTGTCCCCATATTTAACTGAAATGATTTTTTCAACCATGAAAAACTGCTGTTGTTTAGCAGATAGTCTACATTTAATGCCACAGTTTGTCATCAATTAGTTGAGTTAATTCCTCGTCAATCCAACTGCCCATGAGTCCTACGAATGGTGGTGCCACTAAATGGCGAAACATACAAAGCGGATGCTGGTTTTGTCTATGTATTCTAATTAAATTTGTAGTAACAGTCCTGCAATGAATAGTATCTTTCATTTTCTGAAAGTGGTGGACAATTGTTGGTTAGGTTTAGGCATAAGGAGTATGATTGGTTAAAGTTACTGGGGATTTCTACTTTGTTCCGTCCTCTGCCTGGCGTCAATTCCCCTCGGGCACGTAACGGCAGCGTAGTGAGCCAGCCGTATACACGTGAGATAAGGAGAACAGATGATAATCCTGAACAGGAGACCTCAAGATCCCGTGATAAACTGTGTGTATAAAGTAAACAACAACAACAAACAGCTTACTTTGCTTCTCCGACGTGGAAGATCTGTTGATCTGACCATCTATCCTTTAAAAAAGAATGTGTTATGTCATGCATGTTTGCTGTTCCACTTCAACAATCTCGTCGTCCATGTCTCCGACCCTCTGAGACCCTTTGATTGATTGATTGATTGAGTGATTGCTGATCTGGTGCCACCGGTCAAGACGTAATGTTGATGTGAAGTCGTTTAGGCTGCACAAACTGCGTATTGTGTTTTATTTTGAAAGGGGCTGGGAGAGTATTACGTTGATTCTGTGTCTGATTTCTTGTCTTTTGCAATCTGCTCTGTTGAGCTTGACGCCATTTAGCAACGGCTCGCAGCAAAAGTAGAAGTGCTACGGATTGATCGCACTGCAGAGCAGTTATTTGTTATTTGCTCATACTCAAGAGTCAAGAACATTATTTTTAGTTGGTCAGTGTTTTGTAATATCATCAAAATATCGTTAACGCAAAAATACCCTGAAATATCGTGATAATCTTTTAGGGCCATATCGCCCACCCGTACCATAAAGACACCTCATGCTGAAGTTTTACTGATTTGTTGCCAGGTTGTTAGATTTGATTGCATTAAAAAAGTGTTCATGATATTTTGTCCACCCCGCTGTATCTGTTGAAGAACTCATTATGCTCTACATCAGGGCGGTGGAGTTGAGCTTGCCTGCTGTATCGAATAATGCTGGAATAGCTTGTCTAATTTTAGATAAACAAACAGGTTATTCTAAGAACACATCTCAGAGATTTACCTCTTATGTCTACTGTACATACAATAATTGCACCGGGGATGAACTCCCCATAATGGGCATTGCAGCGAACCGGCTATGACATCCAGGATTCATTATGCCTTTTAGATGAACTGTGCTAGCTTCCCCAGGGGGAGCACAGTAATTGTGTCTTTAGGGATTTGTCAAGTCCCTGTTGGATGGCAATAAATCACTGGCAGAGGAGGTGTGGTGGCAGACCTGGGATGAACTGTTGTGACGAAAGCACAAGAAATGCCTTCACCAACAATGCATCAGTCTTCTCGTCACGCTGCGAAGAGTTATAAATAATTGACATGGTCTCAGTTGGCTTCATCTCAGAAGACATGTTCCCTGTGCTGTTGTGGGAAGGTGATTAACAACACAAAGTGTACGTCTGGGTTTTAAACCCTGGCTAGATGGAAGATGGACACTTGGGGGGAAGTCTGCCAGGTCCATAATAGAGATAATATTGTGGCTCCACTTGTCTCAGAGGTTATGAAGAAGGTTGTGATGACTTGCATTGTTGGTCACTTGCAGCATTGATTGGGTGGCTGCGACTGTCCCTGAAGTGCAGGTGAATCAATCCTGTGGCCTAAACACAGAGGCACATGAACATGTTGTTCTTAAAGCTTGTCTTGGAGAAACACCGTCCTCTGGGACTCCTCTCTGTCTGTTTTTGTCACTCAGACATGCTTGAATTTACTAGAATAATCTGCTCTTGAGCTCAAGTGACAAACTTGAAAAACAACAGGGACACTTCTCCTTTTTTTCCCTTTTTTTTTTTTTTTTTTTTTTTACCAGCGAGTTAGTCTGTTTTAGCACCACCTAAGAATGAGATCTCTTAAGGCTTAAAAATCCCTCTTTTGTGTCCACACTTTCAGCTGTAACTCCTCTTCATGACTTAAGTGGATTTAATAGCCGAGATCAATGTGAGATTACAGCTCTCACTCATTCAGTCTGCAAGAAAATGGTTTTCTGATCATTTCTGCACTCAATACATAATAAGGAGAAAATCATTCATAGCCCCATTTGGTTCAGACTCCTCCCCAGTGTAATTTTTCCTATATGACCAATAGTGGTAGTTTGGCCTAAAGGAAATCCATCAATTGCCGTTTTGCTCAACTGGTTCCCTTTACGGCAGTATTGAGATTGCCTTCGCTTGGTAATATGTGCTCTCCTGGCTGTGTTAATGGCCTACAGCCATATGTTCCTCCAGCCTGCCTGACACCCCACCTTGTGTGGAGATGGTTGGCAGCCCTCTGCTCCTATTCCCTTCCCTTCCTTCCCTTTCCAACAGCCTCCACACTCAAGCAATTGCCTCAGCATCCAGGCTCTCCCCTCCCCCACAGCAGTGCACTTCCCCTGCCTTTCCCTCCATCAGCTTCCTCCTTGTTCTCATTGCTCAGCCGGTGCTTGTATGCGTGGAATAAACATCAGAGCTGCAAACAACTGGAAGCCACCTTCGCAAATGGATCACACACGAAAACAGTATTTAACGGAGGGAGGGGACTTATTTCCATCTTTGAAAAGTCAAACTGTGAAAAACAGGTCACTGAATGCTTGTGGATTTCTCTACACTTTACCACTTGATGGTGGTCACCATAGAAACAGATGATCAGACAGGACTTGTGGCCACAATAGCAGTATCTGTATCAACATTTTATTTGATTTTTTACTCTTTTATAGGTGCAATTTGTTCAATCCTTTGTAACGTTGCAGTGGAAAGCATAACAAGTCAATTGTGGACTACAAAGAAACACATTATTCAGACCTGTGAATTGAACTTTCCTCTACACAGTAAGCTTAAACACACCACCCAGCATCCTTACATTGTCCTCTTTTCCCCAGGACTGTATTTAGGACAACAGCTTAATATGTTGTGACGCAGCAGAGTTATCCTCTCACACACATTTCAGTATCTATCGTGTATTTGTTTGTTTGTTTTTCAATATGTACCGATATGAAAACCTTTTTTTATAGAACATATACTGCAGAAAATAATGCTTGGAGTGATTAAGAAATAGTTTCATATAACTGTTTATTTTATTTTATTTTTATTTAAATGATCAGCAATTGACTGTTACTGAACATACAGTTTATTTAGCTATTTATTTGGATTTATTCTTTATTTACATGATCAGTCAGTGACAGAGAATTATCATACATTTTATTTTGCTATTTATTTTACTTTTATTTATTCTATATTTAGATGGTCAGCAGGTGACAGATACTGAGCATACAGTTTATTAAGCTATTTATATATATATTTTTTTTAATTTTCTATCTAAATGGTCAGTATTTGATTATTACTGCAACATACAATTAATTTAGCTATATATTTGTATTTGTTCTTTATTTACATGGTCAGCCATTGACTGATACTTAACATACATTTAATTTTTCTATTTATTTTATTTTTATTTATTCTTTATTTACATGGTCAGCAGTTGACAGATACTGAACATACAGTTTATTAAGCTATTTACATATATATTTTTTATTATTCTCTATTTAAATAGTCAGTATTTGACTGATACTGAACATACAGTTTATGAACCTTTTTATATTATTTTTTTAAATTTATTCTCTATTTAGATGGTCAGTATTTGATCATTACTGAACATACAATTAATTTAGTTTTTATTTATTTATTTTCCCAATGTTCATTTCTAGAATTGGCTGACAATGTAAGGCATTCTCTTTAACAAAGTTATTTTTTAAAATGCAGCCTTTTGAGTACCTTCACGTAGTCATATCCATGTAAAATTGGTGCACAATACGAATTTTTCACGATATCGTCCACCATACTGGCAGTCGGTGAATTTTTTAAATCTTCTAGAATCGATATTGGTCTCAAAATCCCATAACACCCATCCTAAAAGGAGACAAAGGGGACTTCTGCTTCCTGCTTTGCAAAATGAAGAACAGGATTATTGTCTCGAATTAATTGCTGCTCCTCGCAATCCAGCGATGCAGCAAAGGCATTTTGTGGACAGCCTTGGCCGCAGCGAGCGCCCGACAATGAGAGCAGGATGAATGTTGGCCGGTGTTGTGTGGCCGTGCTCTGTGTGTGCAGCGTCCAGATTCTCATGCTTGTTTTTGCTAGCATTTTTTTCATACATAACACTTGAGCTGTTTCCACAGCCGTGATAGACTGTCAGGAGACTTTGCTGACAGCACTGCACTGGTGAGTGAGTTTGTGTGTGTGGGTGTGTGTGCGTGTGTGACCATTTGAGTGACTTGGTGAAAGAGGGAGGCAGACAGAAAGAGAGAGGGGGAGGTTATTTGTGATTTTTGTCACTAAATAAGAGGTTGCGGTGAACTCTTTGACGTCCACCTTCCTTTTTTTCCAGTGACTCTCATTGTTAGAGTTTATATAGAGAGGACATTTGAATAAAACCTTCATTTTTGCTGTCAGTACTGAGTGTCACCTGCTTGGTGTCTGTCAGTTGTTGAATCATATTATAACTAGGGCCGGGACTCGATTAAAAAAATGTATCTAATTAGTTAGAGGTTTTGTAATTAATTAATCGAAATTAATCGCATTTTAATCGCATATGAATATTTGACCTGAGAACAGTGAGAAGCAATTTTTTTCACATTGATTTTTAGTATACCATTGAATAATGACTGAATGCATAAGCTTAATCAACAAAAATATTGTTTATTTTTGTTCAAGTCCAACAGACCAGTGCAATTTCTGCCATTAAGTGTCGCAATAGCATATTTAGAAATATAGTACATTTCATAAATTCCGGTAGCCTATAGGTAGGTAGACCTACTGTAAACTATAATACTTTGGTTTTTTAAGTAAAACACAATCCACGCTAGCTACCACACTAGCCGCTAGCTGCTATATGTTTAGCATTGAGGTGATACTTGAGGCTAGATGTGCTGCGGTGATATGTGAATTCCTTGTTGCATAGCAACACAACCATGCTCTTATCGACGCTTCCATCCGTTGGTTTTTAGTAACTAAATGTCCCGTCATCCACGGGGCCAACCAAAGGTCTCATCAGCTTCTTCCTTCATGTTCACTGTGGTTTGTTGTTGTCTCAACTCATGAATGCTAGTTGGTGCTCCAGTATAATCCGTCCGCCTGAAACTCATCCAGTGAGAAACGTTCCGCGGTGAAAAAATAAGTGCGATTAAAATGCGTCAATTTTTTTGACACAATTTTTGTGTAATTAATTCATCTTAATTAACGTGTTAAAGTCCCGGCCCTAATTATGACACTGATTTCTTAATTGACTTTTACAAAAAATAAATCTAGATTGAGCCTGCATAGATGGTTTGACAGCTGGTATAAATAGCTCTCTGCTCTGAGTCTGGCCCTTGACTTTGCTCTGTCCTCAGTGTGTCTGCAGCTGAGATTTTGACTGAGCCAGGCACCAAACGGATATGATCCTTCTACAACCTGGATGAGCTTCTTTTAGACGAGAGTCTGTGAATACCACTTAGGCTGAGGTTTTTTTTCAGCCACTATCAAGAAACACTGGCAGGCTGCCTCCGAGTTTACAGTGCTTTTCTATTCCAGCCCCCAAAGAACCCATTTTATCTTCGCTGTCACTCCGCTGACTGCGCGGCTGCTTCACTTTGTTAGACCAGAGAAGCAGCCAGCTCTGTGTTATCAAGGGAAAGTGCATTTATTTAGAGTCTCAAGCTGAGATGGCTTTTGGGCATCTAAATCTCAAAGTTTATTCTTGACACTTCCTGCCTCTTTGCCTTTTTTCTTCTTTCAGTCCATAATGGGAACAGCTGGGACTTTGTGAAATATTGCATAAACTGTACAGTGCAGATAGAGCACCTGTAATCTCCAGACAGACATCCCATCTCAGCCTACCTGTCAACATTGGGATATAAAAATAAGGGGAATTTTTTTCCGAGGCCCGCCCCAGGCCGTCCCACCACCCCTACAGCTGTCCTCTTTCCCCTCACATTTACATACACACAGTGAATCCTAAAACCACCACGAGGAACTAACTGGTCTCAATGTCTCAACCAAATAGTTTATATCTGAATCAATGTATCAACATGATAAGACTCACCCTGAAATCATTGCATTCTGTTGTTATTTACTCTTCAAATTTGCAAAACTTTTTGGGAATTGGTGTTGTATAATTGTAAAATAATTATAACAATATTCATTATATTCATATGTATTATTTGTATATATTGTATATTATGTTACAATTTTTTATCACATTATTATTTTTAGTATTATTATTTTTATTATCATATGACCACTGTTCACTATTACACTTTTATTTACTTTATTATACTATTAATACAACATAAATTATTTAATATTATTAATTAATTAATTATCATTATTATTATTATTATTATTATTATTATTATTATTATTATTATTATTATTAATAATAATAATAATAATAATAATAATAATGACAATATTAATAATAATTATTATTCATTATTATTATTATATTATATTATCATTATATCATTATTCATATTATTATTATTGTTGTTGTTATTATTATATGATAATAGTAAAATAATAATAATAATAATAATTATTATTATCATTATTATTATTTTCATAACTTACTCTTAATAGACATTTAATAATTATACAGCTGTGTTATATTGTGCATATATATATATATATATATATACTAATAATCTCACTTTATATAATATCATATTAGGTTACTGTAACACCACCACTTCTGTATGTCACTTTATTTAGACTGAATTTGATGAGTTTATTATTATATTATAATTCATTTTTTTCCAGCACTGATAACTGAAAACAATGTTTTTGTTTATAAATACTTTCTGTGAACGTAACGGTGCTTTTTTAAAATTCTTTATCTCTTGCCAAGTTCAATATTCAAGCTTCCTCTTCTTTGGCAGGTGCTGTTTGTTTGAATGACTTATCGTCAGATGTTACATGTTGTACATACTGCATACTGCTTAAGTAGCAAACACAACAAGTATGCCCAGTGGTTATGCCAACCATCAACCTTTTTTTCTATATATTTAGAAATGTTTACAATACAAGAGAATCTCGGGAAAAACGTGTTGTTTACAGGTCTGCATCTCAGTGTGTGTATTTCCAGTTCCCACATTTGAAAAAGATTCCATTTGAATTTCCTATTTTAGTTCTGCCTGGAGATTTCCTTTCATTAAAACAGTTGTTGCAGAGATGGCAGCACGTGAAACACCTGCAAACACTGATGCAGAAAACCTTTCCTCTTTGGCTTTCTGTTATTTCCCCTCTGAAATTCACCTTTTAATGAGATGCATTTTTTTTCTTTACATCCGTCTTGAATTCGTGGATTCAGCAGAGGATTATTCTAATGCCGCTCATGCTGTCACATGGATATTGCATACAGTGTGAAAGCAGTAAACTGCCTGGTGAACTTCAGCGCGGAGGGACTTCTGAAGGGATTTCACACTTGTGTAGGATTAAGATTTGCATTGGCCAGTCAGAAAAGATCATACATCACACAACCTCCTCGTACTGAAGGCATAGTTTCTTGAAAAATTGGATGGAGATGTCATGGAACGACTGTTACAAGTTGATATTGTCACATTATTTACAGTGTATCGCGTCATATTTTATTTTGTTGCCAGTATATTCCCTTCATACTATTACTGAATGCTGCATTTAAGCTAAACTTAATTGGACAAACTGTCAAGAAAGTTATTTGGTCATAATTGGATTTTAATTCTTACTTCCTCATTGCAATTTCATCAATTCAAGACACTACAGGCAAAAACATGGTTGAGCATGCACTGAGAAATTTTGGGCTATTTAGCTAGCATTAACGTGTTTCTTTTACTTCATTATTTGTGTTTGTAGATTTCTCCTTAATTCACCAGAAATTTGCATTAGATAATGCCTCGTTTGCAGATTTACAGATTTAAAAAATCCTTTTAATACAAAGAATTATGTTGGTAAGTTTCATGCGGACATCTGTCCATTAAAACCCTGTTCAAAAAAAGTTGGAACGCTGTCTAAAATGTAAATAAAACAGAATGCAATAATTTGCTCATCCTTCATGACATATATTCATTTAAAAAATGTTCAAAGACAATATATTTTATGCTGAAAACTCTCAAACTTTTGTGTTTGTAAATATGCATTCTGAATTTGATGCATTCTGTTTTTATTTGAGTTTGCAAAAAGATAGCATTAGATAATGCATCTTTCAGATTTACAGAAAAAAAAAGATATATATAATACCAAAATATAAAATATCTGTCTGTTGCAACCTGATTCAAAAAAGCTGGAATTCTGTCTAAAACGGTAAATAAAACAAAATATATTTTGTTAAAATCTGTACAAAGACAATATTATTCATGTTAAAAACTCACAAGCTTTTGTAAATATTCATTCTGAATTTGGTGCAATCTGTCCCATTCTTTTGGAATCAAGCTGTTCACTGTTTTACCCTTTTCATCTGTTGTGTAACTAATATGATAAAAATGAAAATAAGAAATCCTTACCCATCTGAAAGCATGAAAATCCCCCAAAATAGAGAGACAGCAGCACTATGGTTAGGCTGAGTTTAATCAACAGTAAAATGGGAAAGTAAGAACAGCTGGACCATTACAACATTCAAATGTGTCTTTCGTGTTACAGCGATGTACTTGTGTCATTATTAATGGATGTTTGTGAGCATTGGGAGCAGAGTAGCGAGCTGTAAACACACATATTTACACCTTACAAAGTTGCTGTAGCAAATGTGTTAAACAGTTGGTTAATTGTATCTCCAGCACACACACAGCAGCATTAGCATTCAGTCAAAGTTGTGTTTCTGGCCACCTGGGGAATGTCAGTCCACTATTTACTTTCCTTTTAGCTCAGTTAAGGTCTAAAGGTCTCCAGCAACTCCTGAGGAGAAATATCTGTCTCTTTAGCTGCCGAATGCTCCGAAATAATCACCAGCTAGTTGTTAACTGTGTGTCTGTTTGTTGTTTGCTGCCTGGCAGGAATTAGAACATGTTTTTCAGAGCTTTTTCTCTCCTGCTGCTGCTGGAAGTGATGCTGATGAGAGAAATGAGAGTTAATCAAAACTGTAAAGTTGCACACTGTAAAACCAAAACAAGCTGAAAGATGCTAAAACGCTCTGCAGAGCTTAGGGCAGGGATGGGCAACTTAAATGCTGCAGGGGGCCACAGTTTTTCATGGACACTACCACAGGGCCACATATAGGACCGAGCACTTAACCAGATATGATGAAGCTGCAATTTTAAATATGTTTACAGTGCAGTAACTTAACATATTTCATGCTCAAATGCATGTTTAACAGTATAAATATGAATACAAAAGGTTTGAAGCAAATAAAAAACGATGATTTCTTTTTTTTTTCAGTGCAAGAACAGCAGACCAACATTCATTACATGAAGTAATTTTGTATATTTTTACACTGCACTTTTAAGATTTCATGCTCAAATGCATGTAGTTGTATTGAGGGCCACTTCAAGTGAGGGTGCGGACCGTATGTGGCCCCCGGGCCTCCAGTTGCCCATCCCTGGCTTAGGGGAACTGCAGACACAGACATTTTCTATTCAATCTAAATGATTGATTATTGCATTTTTAAGTGATTTTTGAATGAATTATTATATATAGGTATGACCATTGTCTGAGTTTTTCACATGATCATAAAACTGCAGGGACGGGCATCTTCTGTGGGTGACCCTTTCATATTAATCATAGTCATTTTTATACATTTTTACTGCTAAATTATTGATTAATGCAGCTTTAATGGGTTTTTTTTAAATGCAGCATTTTCAAATGCAAGTAATTATGATCATTATTGGAGTTTTTCAGTGTATTTTCCACCACTAAGGTTGATTTTTTTTTTTAAACACAGCGTATAAACATTTTAATTAAACCTTTAATTACCTTCACATATATAAGACTGACAGCATAAGAGCCATCTAGCCATATTTTTAGAAATATTATCTGCACAAACATTTTTTCGTTGTACAGCTGATGAGAAATATAAGATACTATAAGTAGATGCACAACAAACAACAGTGTGTTTATTCAACCATGAAATATGGAACATAATGAAACATTAGTGAAATAAACAGAACAGTGCTGTTTACTTGAACAGAGACTTTGTATGGAGGTGGTTCAGAGTGTCTCAGTGAGAAGGGCCACTCCATTGAGGATTTGAAATGTATTGGTATTGGCTTCTACTGAGTCACAGAGGGGAGCAGATAAGCGTTTACTGAAATTAGAAGTGTAATGGATCCACAGACTTACAAATTTCTCTCTAATGAGCTGCATGAGGAATTGTCTCTCCATCGATTCCAGTGATGTTTTTCCCTCCTGGTTTCTTCTTTCTGCCCCCCTCTTTCCCCAAATAAAGCCGCTGTAGTTAGACTGTATTTTTTTTAATTGTTAACCCTTTGATGCACAACATGGGTCTAAAGCAGGGGTCTCAAACTCAAATTACCTGGGGGCCGCTGGAGGCAGCATCAAAATGACCAAAAAAAGACCCTTTTTAAAAAAAAAAGACACAAAATGACAAAAAAATACACAGAATTACTAAAAAAAACTACTAAAATACTTAAAAATGACATAAAATGGCTTAAAAAGACACAAAATTACTAAAAAAGACACAAAAATATTTTAAAAAGACACAAATTTTCCAAAAAAAGACACCAACTTATCAAAAAAAGACACAAAATCATTAAAAAAGACACAATTATTAAAAAAGACACAAAATTACCAAAAAAAGACACAAAATTACCAAAAAAAAAAGTAATTACAGGGACCTTCCACACATAACACGATAAAGTGCCATTCAAATAAAACTCACATTAAACTTTCATATCGAGGTGGGGGCCACAAAATATCGTCACGAGGGCCGCAATTGGCCCGCGGGCCGCGAGTTTGAGACCCATGGTCTAAAGTGACCAGACTAAGTTTTTATATTCTATATCTTTGCAATACATTAATTTCATCATTCATCGGGTTTTCCTCAAATACGTTTTTGATCATCATACATCCCAATTTTTTGTTTTCATTTCTTACTTTTTGAATAAAAACCCTTTTTGTATCACTACGCTTCTAATGCACAAGGTCATTTTTGACCCATGTAATAATACAAAAACTATTTTTCTTCATAAAGTATGAAAGGAAAAATGGATATAATAATCTGTTGTAATAAAAAAAAGATATTCAAACACACAGCCCCCATGAAATGACATGGGAAATGAATGAGTGTCATTTTGGACCCATGTTGTGCATTAGAAGGTGTTAGTACTGTACCATTGCAATTAATTTGCTTTTGATTGTTTTGAATTGGGGATGTGGCAAAGCATGGTTTTAATCATCAATTAATCAGACAATTACATAAAATTACCTCTGTAAACCAATTCATTTTTTGGGTTTAGGAAATGCCTGAAAATTTAAAAAATCCCACCACAAACACTCAAAAATACAGCAAAATATTACAGCAAAAAATATCTAACTTACAATCATATAAAAATAAGACAAGCAGAAAATCTAGGTGAAACAGGCTATTTTCAAGCATATTATTAGAATTTAGTCAATTAATATAATCTGCTAATCTATGATTAAAATATTCATAGCTACAAAGATTATAAAAATGATTGCATATTTTTTTTATTTTTGGAATTTTTAAATACATACAAGTGAATTGATATGACAAGAAAACAAGACAAGAAAAACAGAACAGAACAGAAAAACATTGATTTATTTATATACATTTAAATTTCTCTACTGAGTTATATATTTGTTTTTTCTATTATTAATGTTATGATTATGATTATGTATTTATTTTTATTATCACTTATTATTTTTCTTTATCTTCTGTGGCAATATGGGGGTGGGTGGGAAAAATAAGGAAAAAAAACGATTCAAGACATTGTATTTAAATGAATCCTGTACTGTGCTTCCTTTCTTGAATAAAAAAATATGCTTAAAAAAACAAACAAACAACAAAACAAAACAGCTTTAAATGTCTGAAAAAAGCAAGAAAAACATGACCCAGACCCAAACAGACCCAGACCCATTTTCCTCAGTTCCTCATGTGTGTTGTTCATTCAACCATGACTTTAGGAAAAATTGTCATCTAAAAATGTCACCTCGAGGCAGAATAAAAGTTAATTTAGCACCTTTAATGTGCTTTCCAAGCCAGTTGCACATAAACAAGGACTCCATTTTGAAAACACATCAAATTGTAACCTAATAATTCAAGGGAGAGAATCATAGTCCAGAGGCAAGCACACTCAAAATATCTTTAGAAATTTTCCATATAAAAGTTGACATACATCATGACGTCATTGTGAGACAGTATATTGCTGTGTTTATATGCTATTATACTGGATATAACCAGGTGGTCAGAGGAACCCAAAATACAAACAAAAGACACAGGTGTCTATGGAAAATTACCTTCTTTTTTTTTTCACCATTTATACACACAAAAACAGCAGAAACTATAATAAGTAATAAAACTACAAAATAGTCTATTTGCATGTAAATTAAAAATAGTTTCATTGTAGAAAGAAAATTCCCATTTTCAAAATGGTCTATAAACATAAATGGCACACTGTGAAAGCTCCTATGATGCACTTTCAACTGGCTTTCTCAGCTTGTCTACATATCACATATAAATTAAGTTATTACTGTAAATAAAACATGTGTATTTTCAATAAATAGATGGACTCCAGAGGGTTAACCTGTACTTACTCTAAATGGGACTATAATTTACAAAATGAACAGTTGAATTTTGGGCTTTAAACATCAAATGAGAAGTAGGGCCTAGGCCTGTCACAATAACACATTTTTAGGACGATATATTTTCCCAGAAACTATCATGATAAACGATAGTATCATTGTATCCATGTCGTTTTAGATGACATGGATACAATGATTCATGACCTATGATTGCACTTTCAACTGGCTTTCTCTGCTTGTCTACACATCATATATAAATAAAGTTATTACTGTAAATAAAACATGTGTATTTTCAATAAATAGATGGACTCCAGAGGGTTAAAGAGCTCCAGTTACGATTTGAAAAAACACGTCACTAAAGGCAAAAAAGATCCAGCCAGGTGTACACAATCTAAAAAAAATGTGTAGAGAAAATGATCCCAAGCTGTGTGTGTGCTTGTTTGGTTTCACTTTTTTGACATACTGTATGTTAACTGCTGTTACCAACACCTCAAACTGGCTGTGACAACACTGCACACCACACATCGGAGGTGTTTCTTTCTCTTCTCTCTGCTGTGATGTCCTGCAGTTGCATGTTCCCAGCAGCACAGATAGGATAGTATTGTTGTTTCCCCCTGCTTTGTGTGTGTATGTGTGTGTGTGTGCTTGTTTGTGTGTGTGTCAGTGCTTATATGATACAGATTGTGGTGCCATGAAGATGACACAGATCTAAAACAATAAACTGTAAGAGTGATGGATGATAGAGGAAGAGACGATAGTTCTGTGCTTTAATAAAGATGACATTTGTAATATGAGCTCTGGCCTTCACTGATGAGAAGTCACAGAAGTCGATGATTTACCTCTTGTGCTGTAAAAGGTCACGTTTCCGAGACAGTAAAACCATTTTGTTTTGACTCTGGAGCCGTGTGGATGATTTGACCCTGCCCTAAATGGAAAAATCCATTTTGAGCAGTTTGTCGTGATGTAAGACAGAGACTTTTGTTCTGTGTTGTCACTGTTACTTTTGACCAAACTCAGCAGTGAAGAGGTTTATGGCTGTCGCATGCACACATTCCTACAGTTTTGTTTCCATAGAAACACTGAGTCCCGGGCAGGCGTGTGTTTTCGAGTTACATAAGCCTTTACCAGTAATACGAAATACACACCGATATGGGTATTCTCATTTGACTGGATTCCTATTTTTAGGACTCATATCAGTAACTGCAGCAGGAAATTTAAAAATCACATTTTATTGTTTTATACTCGCGCTATTTTTAGCTCTTCGACTGTACTCCGTTTGATCCGAGGGTCTCTGTCTAACGCGTTTCTTCACATTATGTGTCAATTTCCATCACGATTTGAACCGTGTCGAGGCCAGAGGGAAAGCAGAGCCACACAGTTCATCACTGTTGCTGTGTCTGTTATGCTGCCATGTGAATGTGGGAGTTGCAGAACAGCTGGTCTTTATTAACACGGCTGTACATATGTGATGCAACCGTGTCTATAATTATGTATCGGCTAAGGCATCGGCCCTTGAATAATGTATGGAAATTAAATGCATATTAACGGCCGTGATTAAGTCTAGTGCCATTGTTAGTTTTCGAAGAAAGGAATAGTTAATTAGACCATCCACATCAGTGAGATGTCTCCTTCTTTATTTATGTGTGTGTGTGTGAGGTTGAGTGGCTCTAACGGAGGGGAAACAGGTTGAAGAGGGATTCAGCCCCAGGCCAGCAGGGTTCATGTGTTTTCCAGAGACTGAGGTCTTACAGTAACTCCTACACCATCTGCAGGAACAATAGAGCATTATTAATAGATGTAAGATGAAGCTATTTGGGTCTTGTGTATTACTGTAGCAACCTTTTGCCTCAGGCACAATTTCATTGCACTTGTTCCTACCCTTTTTCCTTATCATGCACCAGCAAAGTTGCTATTGATGTTCCAGTTCTGTATTCACTGTATGGATATCCAGCAGCATCGACTCTACTGTTCAATAGAGCAGGTACCTCTGGCTTCTGCTGGTGATTAAAGAGGGCCTATTACGCTCACCGTCAGGCTCAGACTTGTGTTTTGGGTTTCTACTGGAACACGTTTACATGATTTCATTTTCAAAGAATCGCAGTGTGTTTCTTCCTGCCCTCGGCTGCTGCACCTCTGTTCACCCTCCGTCTGAGACGCTCCGTTTCAGCGCCTGTCTCTTTAACCCTTTCGTGCACAACATATAAACACCTTCTAATACACAACATGGGTCTATTACCAAAATGACCACAAAAAAACCCCTAAAATACTTAAAAATGACACAAAATGACTTAAAAAATACACAAAATTACTAAAAAAGACACAAAAATATTTAAAAAAGACACAAAATTACAAAAAAAAGACACAAAATTACCAAAAAAAGACACAAACGTATTAAAGAAGACACAAAATCATTAAAAAAGACACACAATTATTTAAAAAAGACACAAAATTACCAAAAATAGACACAAAATTACCACAAAAAAAAGTAATTAAAGGGAATTTCCACACACAACACGATAAAGTGCCATTCATATAAAACTCACATTAAACTTTCAAGTCTGGGGGCCACAAAATATTGTCACGAGGGCCGCAATTGGCCCGCGGGCCGCAAGTTTGAGACCCATGGTCTAAAGTGACCAGACTAAGTTTTTATATTCTATATCTTTGCAATAAATTAACTTCATCATTCAGTATTCCAGGTTTTCCTCAAATAACTTGTTTTTGATCATCATACATCCTCATTTTTTGTTTTCATTTCTTACTTTTTGAATAAAAACCTTTTTTTTATCACTACGCTTCTAATGCACAAGGTCATTTTTGACCCATGTTGTGCATTAGAAGGTGTTTATATGCTGTCACCAAGTTAAAACCTGACAAAAAAGACACAAATATTAACTATCTTATTTTGTTAAATTGGTGTTTTTCCAATAAGTCTCAAATGTTAAAAGATGTGATTTTCCAATGTATTCTGGTGGTTCTAACAACTATTTTAAAGTTAAACCTTAAAAATAAGACAAACATAGTTGCACATGTACTCAAATTGTTAATTTAGTTAATTTCACTTTTTACACTTCTAATGCACAAGGTAATTTTTGACCCATGTGTGTAAACTTGATGTAATAATACAAAAACTATTTTCTTCATAAAGTGTGAAAGGAAAAATGGATATAATGATCTTATGTAATAAAAAAAGATACTCAAACACACAGCCAGCATGAAATAACATGGGAAATGAATGCGGGTCATTTTTGACCCATGTTGAGCATCAAAGGGTTAAGCCTCCCTCCAGAAAAAGCTCAGTCTGCTCTGACTGGTTACAGGTTTTATGAATATGCTCAATAAGCCCCTTCACCAGTTCCTACTCGGCTCATACACTTTGTCAAGAAGTCACAGATTTTTAAATCGATCGTCTTGCCTCTGGGAAAGTGTTATAAAAAGAAACTCTATTGATCTATTGATCAAAACAACAATTGATCAATTCCTGTCAACCGTTTTACAGGCTTCTCTTTTCTAATGGTAATCTATGGTGAAAGGCCTTGTGGCTCACAGGGGAGTTTTTCATGACCAAGTGACCACTGGAAAAAATTGGTGTAGTTCAATAATATGCGCCAATAAAGATTTTTTACCTCTTTCCATGAAATGATTGTGACAATGTCATTTATTCTGCATGGATAAAGTGTATAACTTCTCAAAACAACATTAATCAATCTCTTCCAAACATATCACAATGAAAATAAAACCATAATTAACAGAGGATTGTGTCTGAAAACAGAATTACTCCAACTTTATGGGTGACTGTGTGACCTGGGCTGGAACAGATTACAGTGCCACTATGTTTCTTGTGAACAATCACCAAAAAAGCTTCTAAACCAAATTAAAACATTTATGCAGGAGTGTTATCTGAGTGGTGCCATTTACTGTCTCTCTTCAGCTGCACTATCACACAAAAAAGGGCAATAAATGGCAAATAAATAATCTTAAAGAGAGAGAGAAAAAGAGAAAAAAAAAAGAATGTTACCCAAAATTTTATATTATAGGTTTCCCTGACACTAGCATCGAGCTATATACTGTATATATATTATGGCATGCCGTTCAGGAAATTATTATATATATGGATTCAAAACCTGAGAATATATATTTATTGAAACTTAGGAATATATATCTATCTATCTATATATATATTTATATATATATATATATATATATATATACATATATATATATATATATATATATATATATATATATATATAAACCTGAGAATATATATATTAAAGTCTAGTTTTAGCCTTCGATTAAAACCTTCAATATATACTCTGAAGTTTCAAAATATATTCTCAGGTTTCTATATATATTATCAGACTTTAATATATATTATCAAGTTTCAAAATATATATATATATATATTCTCAAGTTTTCAATCCATATATTTAATAATTTCCTGGACAGCTTGCCATAATATATATACATATATATATAAAGGCTATGTATGTAATTTAAGTGCCTTGAGCAGATGTTCATGTATAGAAAGCTGTCACGAGTTGATGTCAGTTTGAGCCGAGAGCAGAACAAACTGTTGGGGACAGAGTGTTCAGGACAGTCGAAGGTTTTTGCTCACAGGGATTTCTTTCACTGCACATATGTTAAAAGCTTTGCTTGAAACTTTGTCCACGTTTAATATTACTGTCCGACATTGACAGAAAATAAGGGAAAGTATATAATAATTCCTCCCCTTTAAATAGCTGCTATGAAACAACAACTAAAGATCATGTTCCACCTCAGTTTTCTCAGAATAAGTGAGCTTGTTGGTGATCAAATGTCTCGTCTGAAGGCGGTCTTAAAGGCTAACAACGCAATAAGATTTCCATTCACACTTAACTCTCAATTGCTTTGGCCCTAAAGTTCTCATTAGCTTTGACCGCTTCACTCACTGCAGCACAATTCCGTATGCCTAAAGGCTCTGGGACTCTGGAGCAATAGTGCAGAAGTAATACTTTGAATACCCCAAACGCGCTTGATGTTCAGTCTCTTGCACATCTGCGATTGTGTACAGAGCTGTTATCAGTGAATTATTTTATGACCTTGGGAATCATGCGGAATCACAGATGCCTCCAGTTTACGGTGGTGACATGCTCGCAATCAGCAGCGGCGTCTCACTGTGAGCCAGCGCTTCGTCTTCGTTTGGACCCAACTGTCGCAGCTCGAACAATATTAAGCTGGTAATTAAAACATGTGATAATAACCTAGTGCCGTCGCTGATTTCCTAATGGATTTCAACAAGTCTGAACATGAGCGCCCCCAGCCATTCCTCGATGCTAAAATAAGAGCTTTTTTTTTTTTTTTGCCTGATATACCCGATTTAGTGTTTTGTTTCACATGTAAACCTAATTATAGATGTGCTATGCTCACTTTCAGTAAGACATGAAAGTTGTTTTTTCAGCAGAATTTTAACTATGTCAAGATAGATGGGGCTTCGCTGTGAGCAGTGTACTATGATATAATGCAGCTATGATAGCAGCTGCTGAATAGTGGTGATGAGTAATCACTAATAAGCATCCAATAATTTTGCATGCAGAAAAAAAAAGTGTTGATCATTAATTCAAAGCTCATGATTTTACTAATTGTATTAATTTGTTTCCGAGGACGTGAGGGGAGTTTTTAAGCAGGGATTTAATTCAGAGTCCCCTGTGAGGGAACATTTGCTCTGAGTGCATCTTATTCTGCTATCTTTCTTTCTAGTTTACGGGTACACACACACACACACACACACACACACACACACACATTCTTGTACTTCTGTCTTTGTGAGGACCCTCATCGGAACAGTGGTTTTAATGAGTTTTTAGAGTGAGTTAACTAGTTTTAGGTTAGTATTTATTTTTTTGAAATGCTTTAGTTTTAGTTTAGTTTTTATTAGTTTTAGTGTTTTGTAATGGGATATTTGTTTGGTGGGAGATGAAAAGAGGTCAAAGTAAATTTTGCCTTTATTTCCTTTGCCTTATCCATCTTCATTATGTATGAAAAAAGTTGACAAAGATGAAAATTAAGGACATTTTCACTATAATTTCAGTTAGTTTTGTAACCACACAATACAGTTTCAGTTAATTATCATTATCATGTAACCTTAAACCTTTAAAACAAAGTCTGAAATCTCAAAAAAGCCTTTAAAGAAGTGAGGACCGGCTGAAATGTCCTCTCTTCGCAAAAATGTCCTCACTCTGTTAGTTAAAACATGTTCCGGTCCTCACTATGTAGGAAGTACAAGAAAACACACACACAAACACACAAACCCACAACATGCAGAATAGGAATATTTAATTTTCCTAATGACAGAATGTAAAGCTTTTAACTAAATTGTTAACTCCTTTTGGCTTTTCTACAGCTGAACAATGTTATGTAACAGATACCTCGTGTAACTTTTTGTGTTTGGGATTTAATTGGATTCCCTTTCTTGTGTCAGAAAGCTCCAAAGAAATTTTTAGTGAGAGCTAGACCTCCCGAAGCCTTTGCCTGCAGCCGGCGTTCCTCTGGGTTCCAGCAATTTGATTATCTTAATCCTCTATCTTTGTGAGCTACTAGGCAAGCTTAAGGTGTGGACTGAACTGTTAAGTAGCACAAGAGGGGATGGTGGAGAAGACCTGCTTTTTGTTGTTGTTGTTGTTGTTTTACTAGAAGCTGTTTTTTATCTATACAGAAAGAAGTTTTCTTGTTACTTTTTTCTCCATTAAATGCAGCGCTGTCATCATTATGTTATGGACTTATTGAGGTCAGTAATAATGTTTGAGGTCATGTCCAATTCCAGGGTCTGGGTATACTTAATAAGATTTCAAAGTCCATCCAGCTCTTATTATCATGTCCGTGGCCTAAAATGGTCTATAAATGAGAGTAATATAAATGATCATATAATTACATCTGGGACAGAAGTAGTTATTATGACTAATTAAAGGCACAGAATGTTCTGGGTTGTTCTGTCTTGGGTCAGCCTGAACCTGTTTTATATGCATTAAAATGGAAACTCAGCCAAACAAAACAGTAAAAGAAAAAACAAGACAAATACAACATAAATTATCTTGATATCAACTTTACAAATGCATTGGCTGTTCTGTGTGAAGAGTAATTCCAGAATGAATTGGGTATTTAATTATTAAACAGTCAGCCGTTCTTATAAAGCACACACAGCAAATATCTCAGCCGCACTTTTCATTATCTTTCAAGTTGGGCTGGAAATTGCTCATAAACATCACATTTGGAAACTGGAAAAAATCAATTAAGCTTTTTATTTAAGCAGCTGGCTCTGTAATACATTAAGTACTTGAGGCACTTTGTTTGCAATATTGTTTGCTCTGTGATTTGAAAACGGCAAGAATCCTGGTGAAGAACGTGCTGTTGATTCTCATATGGATTGGTGCCAAGCATATAATTAAGTCAGGGCTCTGTTGTTGACTGGAGTCACGAAACATTTCATCTTAAAATAACCGTCTAACTCCGAGAGAGAGTCCTCGACTAAAGAAATACTTGGTCAAGTTTTTTGGAAATAAGACAATCAGGGTGAAAAAAGGATAATAAAATAAGGACTAATCAACTAAATACATTATTATTCAACTGAGGGTGCTTTCACAACCCCAGTCCTTTTGGTTCATCCACATCACCATGAAATTGATACATTTGGTTTGTTTCATAGACTGAATATAAATAATGGACGTAGTCACCGTGACGTCACTCGTTGGTTTGTGGCCTGTTGGAAGCATCAAGTTCAGCGTTACACTCGTCGCCATCTTGTTTCCGATACGGGGAGCAGACCATATCTGGACTGTGGAGGAGGAGAGGGATCTGATCACTGACTACAGCCTCTCTACACCTCAACCTAACTTAGCGAAGCCGCTGCTAACTCATGTTAGCATTAACTGGAGCATTAAACATGCTAACGGGATGTTAGTTTTGGCTAGCAAAAAACAAAAACAAAATGTTCCTAACTTATCTCAGAAAACTGAGCAGCGACTCCTTGGAGTGTATGTTAGTCCAACCAAACGCTGAACAAGACATTTTTACTGAACAAAACGTTCAAATAAACTGTCATTAAGTGAAAATACAGTGAAAGGGTCAAAGTTATGAGACCAAACCGCTAAACGTCCTTTTTTATATCTATATAACGTTATATATAACTTTATTGACACGTTGCCATGGATACGCATTGTTCTGCTTCCCTCCTGATGACGGCTTGCCTTGTTAGTGACCTGTCAATCAAAGGTAGCCCCGCCCCAAAACATACCATTCTTTATCTTCTATTTTCTTCTAAATGGGGCCATTATTAGAACTCTTAGCATCAAATTGTCTTGAAGAAGATTTTTTACTAGTGATTGAGACCATAGTGTTGTCCTAAAAAAATATTTCTGAGGTAAGAAAGAAAGAAATCGCAATTTCACAGTGTTTTATTAGTACTTTTACTTAAGTAAGAGATCTGAATACTTCTTCCACCACTGGTAGACATAAATCTGAACTTTGAATTCATCCACTAAATCTGTTTTTTTCTCCTTCAAAGGGATGACCTGCCAAGCGAGGACGTCCTACACCGAGGACGAGGTCCTGTGGGGACACCGATTCTTCCCGGTCATCTCCTTGGAGGAAGGCTTCTTTAAGGTGGACTACTCTCAGTTCCACGCCACGTTCGAGGTGCCCACCCCTCCGTACAGCGTGAAGGAGCAGGAGGAGGCTTTGCTCCTCTCCTCGCCCCTCATGGCTCCGTCCCTGTGCAACAGCGGGGAGAAGAACAGCTCTCTGGACTGCCTGGAGACCCTGGAGGACAATGACAGCACCACCAAGCTGCCCACCAAGCTCCAGAAGATGGCAGGGCGGGACGGCCTGCCCAAGAAGCTACTAAGGATGAGCTCCACCACCTCAGAGATGACTTACAGCTTCGGAGACCTGCCCATGAAGCTGCAGCGGATCAGCTCTGTGCCCGGCGTCTCCGACGACAGGCTGGGCGGCAAGGCCTCCAAGATCAACACGGAGCCCATGAGTAAGTCAGTGGCGGACTTACCTCCCAAGCTGCAGCGACTGGCTGGGGGAGGAGGAGGCAGGATGGACGGACACCTGCCGCCCAAACTCAGAAAGATGAATTCAGATCGCTTTACATAGAGCAGGCAACATATTTTAACTTATGCCATCCTCCTTTATTCCCCTACCTGAAGTCCTTGTACTATCCCTAATTTATTAATGGACAATATTCTTATATAAAAAGAAATGTAGAATATGTGCACAAATACCTTATATAAAGTAGGGTGATGGAATCGAGCACATTTGTCCCTGGATGTAAGTGTACATGCTATGATGAAAGACTTCTGATATTTTTTTTAGGATGATGTACAATTAGCACAATCTGGCATGTAAGAAACAGCGCATGTAGAACAGAATCTCAATAATTTCCGGCATGACATTTATTGATATATTATTTTACAAAAACAATTTCATTAGTGAATTTACTGACAGTGGAAAAATTGCACAAAGCCATATGATTTACGACGTGGAAAACCTACATTACATGGTTCTAATTTGTGGTAACAGAAGGCACATACATTTGTTTTGAGTTGATTGCTTTTGTTGTTTAATGTAAAATTGTGGCAATGTTACGTTGATTGCATGCTCCTCTTATTGACTTAGCTATACAAAGGTAATAGACAAAGATGTTTAGCCTTAACTATATTACCTTGTTTCCATTTTCATGTTTGTTCACAGCTGGATTTTTGGTATTTCATATATAGACTATTTTACCATGTGCGATTTTATGACTTTATTAGTTGATCAAATACAGAATATGTTGTTACATTATGCATTTTACATTACAAAATGCATTATTGGCATCATATGACCTGTCTGAACTGGGCACAATGATTTTCACTTGCTTATTAAAGTAACACTTAAGTTGAAAGAGTCAATACTTTTTACTTGATAAGCACAAAGCAATCGTCATATAATACCCTGTGATATTAGAGAGCATATATGGGCATTTTGTCATGAATTAACGGCTTAGGACAGTAGTTCAGTACTTTGCAATCACTTTGTTCCATTATATAACAAAATTAATCTACAGTAGGCCTGTGTGGTCACACAAGACACTCCATTAGAATTTCAACTTAGGTGTTACTGGTTAGATTTAGAGGTGGGTCCATAAGGAAATCATAACCTTTGTCTTAAGGGCCCATAATCTCCCTCCTCTGTGATGAAAGCAATAATATTATAATGACTATAATCTTTATATAGCCACAGGGTCTACCACAGCCCCATATTCATTCTGTTTACTGAATCCATGCCATGAAATCTGGTTTTCTCTAAATGCATCAAAGACATTGTATGATACCCAATCTCTTCAGGAATAAAGATCTAACATAACTGTTTAGCATCTCGCTACTTTGACTAGATGTAACGCATGAAGTTCTAATCAACAAAATGTTATAATTATTACAGGACGTGGTCAAAATGATGGAAGACCAACAAAACGCTTGCCTCACTGTAAAGAGCCTCTGTGGGTGCATCAACACCGTGTAATAGGTCTGATTTTCACCCAAAGCTAAGCATATTCAAATCACTGTGCACACAACAATTTTGACTGTTCAGCATAATGGAATAGTTTGACATGTGGGAAATACACTTATTTTCTTTCTTGCCCAGAGTTAGTAATAAATGTGTAGCTGGAGCCAGCAGCTGGTTAGCATAAAGACTGGAGACAGCTAACCTGGTGGGAAAAAATAGTTTATCTAGCAGCCTAATCAGCATTAATCATCTTGTTTGTTTAACCCTAATGCCTCACGAGGGACATTTTTGGCTTTTTAAAGTGAGGCAGAAGGGTTAAGATGTCTGTTTAATCAGTTTGTTTAATCCCTTTTTCAGCTAAGCGTAAAAACAACACCTAAAGCCCTGTTTTGGGGGATATTTTTTGCATTTTTTTTTTTTGATATAATATGTTAATCAATGAGAGTTAGAGGCAGATTTTGTTACCTTTGCACAGAGCCAAGCTAGCTGCTTCGAGCAGTGCTTCTGCTTTTTGAAGTCTTCATTTAATGTAAGCCATAATCGAACCTGGTCTCACAGGAATCCGTGGAATAGCCACCGAATAACTCAAATTTCCATGAAACTGACATGGATTTCGCTACAATGCAAGTTAATGACAGACATATCCCGTGGCTATTGGTTTGTTCCAAGTCACGTGACTTTCAAGGTCCCGGCGGTCAAAACAAAAAACATGGCGGACACTTCTCTCATTTTTAGTAAAAAAATCTATATTTTGACTAAGTTTCTGCATAAAAATGGATTTTGATCACATTTCTAGCGAGAAATATATGTTTTATTTTCTAAATATTCACTCAGTGAATGTAGATAATCACTTTGTATGTTGGAATAGCCACGGGATATGACTGTCATTAACTTGCATTGTAGCGAAATCCGTGTCAGTTTCACGGAAATTTGACTGATTCCGTGGCTATTCCACAGATTTTGAGTTAAGCAAATCCGTGGCTATTTCACGGATTCCTGTGAGACCAGGTTGCCATAATCATTATAATTAGAATAAATTAAATAAATTAAGACATGAAATGTTTCATTGTGTGTAATGGATCTATATAATGTGTTATTTCCACTTTTTGAATTGAATTACTGACATAAACTTTTCTATAATATTCTATATATAACTATATAACTAGTGGCTGCTGGCTGTAGCTTCATGTGTAATCTGCTGTACAGACAACAGAGTCGCATCAATTTCCTCTCAATGTCAAAAAATATATGCAAGTTATTATTAGAGAGCCACAATGCCTCTGCACACCAGACACCTCCCACCATCATTTTGATAACAATTGTTATTTTTAAGGAATTGTTTCCTTTGTAAATGTCTCACATGTGCATGTATAGATTTAATGAGCCCAGACAAAAAAAGCCCAGCTAAAAATGATACACTTGGATGATAACTCCACATTTCTATGCCGACTGATACTGAACATGTGCTCTGGTAGATAACTGGACCAAAACCCTGTCAGAAACTCTCAGGGGCACAGATGCAGACGATTATATCTTTTCAGAGTCAGTGGTACAGTCTGCAGACCTTTTTTTCCTACAAACACGAAAGATGCAACATTCACACACATCACAACACATGCAGGACTGCAAATTGATGTGATCTAGTTCTAAATCTGGACCCAAACTGTGCCAGATAAAGGATCCCACATCAACACGGAGCCAGTGTCACTGCGAGGAGTCTTTTCTTCTTGTGCTTTCATGGTTTTGATCATACCCTGTGTAATCACTACTGCTGTTCATATTTCACACACTGCAAATTATTTGTTTCTTACCAAGATAAAAAGGTAACTTTATATTAAGGTCCTTGTAATAACCATTAATTAACAAGTAATAAGGCCCTTGTAAATCCTCACAAGATGCTTATTAACATTATTGTGTGTTTATAAGCTTATATAAGTGTTAATAATGGCATTACAAACACCCATGACATTATGTCTTTGCCATGCCTTTATTAATCCATGCCTTTATTAATCTATTAAAATATACTTTATTGCTCATCTATTATAAGTTAACTATAAGTTAACTATGCTTTTTGCAACTACCGGATCTAAAGCGAGAACAATGTGTTATTACTTGTTAATTAATGGTTATTAAGGACCTTATTATAAAGCTTTACCGATAAAAAAAAAAAACCTTTAGATTTAGAAGTGTTGGATAAATTATCTTGTTTTAAGAGTTAATTTCTTATTTTAAGTGTTCAACATGCTCATTTTTTCTAGATTTAATCATCTTAATTCAAGAAATCTTGTCAAGTGAAAATATCTTGCTGCATTGACAGATAATTTCACTTGTTTTGAGTACCCTTTCCCTCAGATTTAGTTTTTATCATGTTTTAGACTTCCCTTTTTTTACAGTGCAGTGCACCCTTTGTTGCTGTCAAACACTGTGTAAATAATAACTGTGTTTCAAGACATACCTTAAAGGACTAGTGGAGATAAAGTCAGTGCCATGACTTTATCTCCAGGCAGTTGGGTTAATTCTGTCTTTATCTTGAGAAAACCCTTTCCTCTGAAGCTCTCAAATAAACCCATGGGATGGATCAGAATATCCAAACTGCTGATGGCATTATTCTGACTCCTTTGGGATTGGGTCCAGATCCCTTAAGGCCACCTTAAATCAACACTAGTTCTGCCAGAAAAACAATTGCCCTTTATCATGAAGGGGGTCTTCGCTCTAGATGTCACTTTGTTTCTGTTGTTTTTTTGTTTTTTTGTCATCTTTTGTCACTTGAGGTCTCTCCAGCAGGGCCATTAATGCCTCTCCACAGAAATAGCATTTCAATACTAAAATTATTGACTCAATTGTATTTGGAAGATGTGGGAGGATTGTAGTAGGAGGCAAGAAAAGGGTTATTCAGAGTTTAAAATCTTGTTAAGCATTCCATAAAAAATGTAATTCTTTGAGAGATGTTTTGATAATTTCCATAATCAGGTTTCTTGACAAATAATATCTGACACAGACTCAGCCTGTGGCAAAGAAAACAGCTGGCATTACTCGCTGATTACAGGACAAATGAAACACAATTTTACACCAGCATTTTCTATTTCCCTTCACAGCTTCTACTGAATTCAAATAGTTGCCCGGAAATACCCCACAATCTAATCTACAGTCATGGAAAAAAAATACAAGACTACTTTTTTTCTTCAATTTCTTGTTCATTTTAATGCCTGGTACAACTAAAGGTACAAATGTAATGACAACAACAAAAATAGTTCATAAGAGTTTAATTTAAGAGCTGATATCTAGCCATTTTCCATCGTTTTCTTGATAACAACCAAAATCAGTATCAACAAAACCATTGAAAATGTCTAGATATCAGCTCATAAATTAAACTCTTATGAGCTATTTTTTTTGTTATCATTATATTTATCCAAACAAATGTACCTTTAGTTGTACCAGGCATTAAAATGAACAAGAAATTGAAGAAAACAACGGTCTAACATTTTTTTCCATGACTGTTTTTCCCTCCCAAAGAAACACGCAATGTACTTTTTGTAAATATAACCCTACTTATAAGAAAAAAAGACAATGAGAGTAAAACTTCACATTCAAAATTAAATATGGCACGCTGACTGTCTGCTGGAACGCTTCTCTCACTTCTCGCATCACATCACGATGCGTCAGCGTCAAGATGGGAGATACATGACGCATCACATATGAAGAGTGGTGCAACATAAGAACTGTTGGCAACTTTACACTGCTTGACACACTGCAAAACAACACAAATGTCCTCCCACCATAACAAGGGTTTGTTCACTGCAAATTATTTGTTTCTTACCGAGATAAAAAAACAAAAAGTTATATTTAGAAGTGTGACATAATATATCTTGTTTTAAGAGTTAATTTCTTATTTTAAGCATTCAAGATGCTTTTTTCTAGATTTAACCATCTTTATTTAAGAAATCTTGTCAAGTGAAATTATCTGTCCATGCAACAAGATAATTTCCCTCAGTGTTTTTATCTTGTTTTTAGACACCACTTTTTTTCAGTGTTGTGTTTCTCTTGGAGCCTGGTCTACCATTTCAGATGCAACATATGAATGTTTGTCATCATGTAATTTTAAAAAAGGAGGAAAAGGCTTCTTCCCTGGGTAGGGTGTGGCATGAAAAATCCAATTTCAGTCAGTATTAGCTGATATTTATTCAGTGCCTAGATCTTTTTTTTTGCTACACCTGCCTCTACCCAAGGATGAAAGCTTTTCCTTTTAAAAATGATTACTTCCCTCTCCAAGATCACCGGTGGAGGTGAAGGACTCGAGAAAGACTCCAGTTATCTCTGTTTGTGTTTTATCACATTTGGTAAATCTACTAGATCTATATTATTCCGTCTCCGTCAGCATGAGACCTGCTGTTGGGTACAAATGTAACCTTGTGGGACTGACAGTCAGATTTTGTCACTGCCACATATTTTAGATTGTCAAGATTAGTCTTTAGTCCATCTGACTGGAGAGTGAATCAACTTTTCAAGGCCTCTGTAGTGATTTCCAATTTATTTTTATTGCAGCGGCTCCTGAGTCATGAGCTCTGGGTGTGATTTACTGAGGTGCAGGTTGGGTCGAGAAGCTCGCCGCTCACTCCAGCTCAAGGCGATCAGGATGGTGGTTAGACAATATCTGCACCCATGAAAGGAATACGAGGGTGGTGTTACTGTTTGTTGTTCAACATGCCTTTTGACACTGAACATAAACTGAAGCCACATTAGAGGCTTTGTGGGAATGAAATGAAGAAATTCTCCATTCTGTACAGCGATTGTTGAATTCAGTGGTGGAATGTAACCAAGTACATTTACTCAAGTACTGCACTTGAGTACAATTTCAATGTACTTTACCTGAGTATTTCCTTTGTAACTTATGCCACCTATGTATACTTTCTACTCCACTACATATAGCTGACAGCTTTAGTTACTTCTCAGGTGGATATTTAACACTAAAAACATGATAAATTCAAATTTTTAGATTAACCTCAAAGCAGTATTAAAATGAGAAAGTTCTAATTCTGCTTACATAAATGCATCGATAATAATAATCCAATAATATATACAGTCATGGAAAAAATTGTTTTCTTCAATTTCTTGTTAATTTTAATACCTGGTACAACTAAAGGTACATTTGTTTGGACAAATATAATGATGATTTTGGTTATTATCAAGAAAACTATAGAAAATGTCTATATCAGCTCTTAAATTAAACTCTTATCAGCTATTTATGTTGTTACCTTTATATTTTTGTCCAAACAAATGTACCTTTAGTTGTACCAGACATTAAAATGAACAATTAATTGAAGAAAACAAAGGTGGTCTAATATTTTTTTCCATGAGTGTATGTATAATACAATCTGAGTGGGTTCATTCTGCATAACGAGTACTTTTACTTTGATTCTTTAAGTACATTTTGATGCTGATACTTTTACTTGTACTGGAGTAATTCTGCAGTGTGATATTGGTACTTTTACTTAAGAATTAAGGATTTAACCATAATAATTCTTTAGGATCAACTAGCTGATACATTTCAGTGCAATATTACAGACAGATTATACTTTTCTATAATATTTTTAATACATTCTTTTAACTAGTGCGATTCTGTGATATTTTCCTTTGGTTTAAACTTACAGATCCCCAAAGATCAGTGGCATCCTCCGACAGAGCAAACTGAACAAAAGACAAAAGTGACAGGGAGATGAGAGAAGTGCATTACAGACAGCAGAGGAGACCCAAATTGGTGTGTGGGATGAATAATGCATTTGTCTCAATCCTTCCAATCCTGTAAGTTTGCAAAATGACAGTGATCAAAGTTGAGTCTGGAAGGGATGGTATTAAGGGGGAGATTAAAATGGTTGAGAGAGTGTAAAAGAGAGCACCAGAGGGGGAGAGAGGAAATTTCTGTCTCTTGTCAGATTCTGTCATGACTTGTTTTACATTTACACTTTTCCCTCTTTATCCCCATAGCTCCCATCCTGGCAATACGTTGTACAAATAGGTTGGATAATTCGGTGTGGAAACAGCTGCCACAGCTTTAATGCAACCGACATCAAGACAGCACTCTGCCGTGTTTCTGACGTCTGCTCTGGGATCAATCCTTTCCCCTTTTGATATATATTTTTAACAGTGTATTGTTAGAAGTTGCATCATATATGGTAACAGAAAGTGATGCAAAAAAAAAAAAAAATCCATCATCTGTTTGTTTTCTATCGTTTTAAACATCCACATACTCACAGACACAAAAACACATCCCTGCATACTTTTACATCTTCACACCCACACACACACACACACACACACACACACGCAGCCACAACAGATGCCTTGTCTCTGGTGTATTGTATTTGTAAGATAACGGGCTGGTGTGGGCGTCTGCAAAACAGCTCAGTTTGCACCTGAGTCAAATTCTATCTCTGCTTTAGTCGCCAACAGCACAGGGAAAAAGGAGCTGAGGAGGACACATCACACCGAGCCCACTCTCTCTGTAGAGTACTGAGCCTGTTTGCCTGATGCTCGCTTTATCTGCTCTCTTCCATTTCATGTTTGCTTTAAGATCAGTAAGCAACTGTCGCCCTGCTTTTGCCAAAAATATTTCTCCGAGGGCACGGGCAGCAGAGAGGGATCTTTGTGTTCCTCCAGCCATGGGAGGCCGCGCCATGTCATCCAGTCGTGAATGTGATCCTCAGTAGAAAATGATTTGGAACTCATTAGTGTAGTAATTTGGCACTGAAGAATGATTTATGGGTTAATCTAGTTTCTTGTATGAGTGTGTAATGATTTTGTCCCTATTGCTTCTTTGGGCATTCAGAACAAACAAAAAAAACAGGATTAAAAAAAGATTTTTGAACAGTTTCTGTGACGCACATGTCTATAATACATTATAAACAAACTTATTATGTCTTTTAATGTGGTTATAGCATTGTATAATTATCATTATAAGCACTCGTGAATATTCATAATGCTTTCAAGCAAACATATTTTAATGACTTTTAAGGTCAAGTAACATAATGCTTCACTTGCAGATATTGTTTATGAAGGATCTTAGTGTATTATAATTCTCATAGATGTAATACAGTATAGCATAATGTTAGATAATGTGGTTATAGGGTAGGGGGCTCATCATAACCCTATAGACCATTATAATTATATTTATAATGTATTATACACATGCAAAAACAATTTCAGTTATATATCAGCAAAAATATATTAAGTATTAAGTATAATGACCTCATAAATAATCAAAAGATGCTTTATAATTTCCTATGATTATTATTTTATTAGGCGTTATGAATATTCATATGTGCTTATAGCTATAAATATATGATGCTTTAACCAGATTACAATGCATTATGAGTGTGTTTGTATTGCATTATAGACATGGACTTCATAGAAAGTGTTACCACAGATCTGCACATGTTTCTATTTGTATGATAGTTTAATTCTAGTTATGACAAATTACCCCCTCATTAACTCACTGATGTGATATTACAGAAGAAGCAGAAAACCAGGCTCATCCGTGGCCACGAGCATGAGCTGCAGTGAACCTTCATAAATCCTGCCACCTTTTGTTCATCCATGTGTTGGATGTATGCTTGAGGAAAATGACTCTGCATACTCGAAGGGCACCAAATAATTGTGGTGCTTCAGGCAGAGCCAGAAGGACTGAAATAAAACAAGTGCTCTCTCACAATCCATGCCTGCTAAAAATAAGCCTGTTCAGACGAGGGTGGCGGATTCTCGGCTGCATCCCCAGCTCTGGCTGTGGAGGCAACTGTTTGATAAGTGTGCAGCTATGAGAAAGAGATTGTACGTAACTGTGTGCTTCTGTTCCTCTGCAAGCGTGACATGCAGTACACGGAGGCTTTTTGATCGACAATACAGTGTGCCATCCAGCCATTTGTACACGTCCCACATGTAAAAACAAACATTCACACAGGCAACGCTTTGTGTCGCTTTAGAAAAAGATCAAAACTACGCAAAGAAATCAAATTAAATGCACACAAGCTGCTACTGATGTCAGTATTTAAGATAAGTATTCACATACTTCTATCTGCAAATTAGCAATTAATGATACGTTTTAAATACTTAATAATTAGGGTTTCCCCCTGAAGCACTTGTTACCTAGCAACTGCAACCAGAATTGCATGTGCATGTTGCCAGGACTTCACATGTTGTAATTGAAATGTAGATTTATTTTGTGCACTGTATGTTTGCTTTACTGTAAAGGGGGGAGGTTTTCTGATTCATGACTACTCTCTATATTTTGAGCAGCAGGAGTAAAACCCATAGTAGATTCAAAGGTGGTTTCACTTGGCTGGGCAAAGCCTCAGTCCCGCTGTTGGTCATTCACTTCATCATTGTCTTTTCGCTGCCATTTGAGTGCCTGCTGTGGCAGTGGGATGAATATTTCAGGAGTCTACATTGTGTTCCATTTGTTACTTTGGTTGTAAACAGTGTTGGACTCTTCCCCAGGTAGTCAGGTGTTAACACGCTGCCAAAAAACTGTGCTCACTGTTCA
The DNA here is from genome assembly GCF_030273125.1 of Centropristis striata. Classification (NCBI taxonomy): domain Eukaryota; kingdom Metazoa; phylum Chordata; class Actinopteri; order Perciformes; family Serranidae; genus Centropristis; species Centropristis striata. The sequence goes on from NC_081526.1 coordinate 7,538,079, forward strand.
CACAACACTTGGCTGTTAGCTAATATGCAATTACAACGGGATTTTGGTGTTTTTACCCATTTGTTTAACTGCAGTTATTACAGCAGTTAGAGGGATATTTGGGATTTCTTTGAAGTGTGGTTGTATGAGGTACTCATCCATATTCAGTGTATTACAGGCACATTCAGGCATGGAAGCGAAGCAATGTGCTGCTGTGGACCGGGGCGGCAGCAAAACACATTTTAGCTACTTAAAATAGAGGTCCATCTAAATCAAGTAGGTCAAAACCTAGTGCAATGCTGATTGTGTTTGGTCAATGCGATAGTTAACCCTCTGGAGTCCATCTATTTATTGAAAATACATGTTTTATTTACAGTAATAACTTTATTCATATATGATATGTAGACAAGCTGAGGAAGCCAGTTAAAGTGCAAGCATAGGAGCTTTCACAGTGTGCCATTTATGTTTCTCGACCATTTTTAAAATGTGAATTTTCTTTCTACAATGAAAACTATTACTACTTTTAATTTACGTGCAAATAGACTAATTTGTAGTTTTATCATTTATCATTTTTTCTGCTGTTTTTGTGTGTATAAATGGTGAAAAATTGTACATTTCCATAGACACATGTGTCTTTTGTTTGTATTTTGGGTTCTTTGCAGCTTCATATTTTGTTAATTAAAATAAAATGAAAAATCTGACTGATAGCTAAGTTTGTGTGAAGAAAAAGGAGCCATGCATGTGATGTAAGGACAGACTGAAAGATGCTAAACACAGACAGAAATTAATGCAAAGGAAGTTGACAAATTTGAACCAAAACTCCTGGACTTCAGAGGATTAATATGCTTTTTTGTCCCAGTAATACAACAGTTAATAATATGCTTAATGGTATCATAAACCTGCTTTTGTACCACTCTGTGCTTGAGGCCTAATAATTATCTTTGAAATGAAATGAATGAAGTAATTATGAGTCTAATGAAAACATGTTTATAAAAAAACAGGTGCACGCTGCGAACATAGAAGAGGAGCAGCCTCTAGCTGCCCCGCCCCCACTGATGAAAATGTGATCAGTCAGTCAGTCAGTGAGCAGTTTAAATCTGTACTATATTTTAGAGTATTTTCACTGCTTTACCTGGCTGTCAGACAGTCACTTTTGACAGGTAAAGTAATTATCTTACTAAAACATTTTCATTTTATGTCACAGAACGCGAGTGTTGCTAGTTTACTGCTTCCTCTATCAGTTAGTTTGTTTGTGTTGCTGATTTTGGTGTTTTAAATGGTAAATTCAGAATCATCAAGTCACATAATGACACAAATAAACTACTCAGCAATAGACCAACAAATCATGTGTTTTGCAAGGTAAAATCACTGTTTGTCAAAGGAGTGTGGTGGCTTTGAGGAGAGCGCAGATGGATATAACAGACTCGACTCTCCATCGGAAAGGACTGTCTGACAGCAAGGTAAAGCGGTGCAAATATTCTATATATAACGCTACTCCTGTCTGCTTCTTCAAACTGGGGGCGTGCCAGCTGCCATCTACTGTAGGTAATACACAGAGTATGGATATGTACCTCACACAACCTCACTTCACGAAACCCAAACTATCCCTTTGAGATTTTGCACACAGTTGAAATTCACTAAAACAATGCAAAATCACTATTGAAGATTCTTTACTGCTTGTGCATGAATGGTCATCAAGCAACCAAACATGCAAAAAAAGTCAAATGTGTGTCTCTCTTTGGTTAAACATTAATAACCCACGCTGGATGCTTCTTCATCAATCAGTAGCCCGTGATGCCGAGCAGCCATGTGCTTACAGGCTGTATGGATTTGTTCGGCATAACCCTGCATGTAATTCATAATGCACTTCACCCACATGCATTTTTGATGCTATAGAAAAATAGAGCACGCTTACAGCCTCCACTTTCCTTCACCACAGGAGTCAAGCCTCCCGTCGGCGTTCAGCCTCAGGGAGCTGATTGGACTAAATGTTGCAGAATGAAGCACTGTTTTCTTTCCCTCTCTGTCTTGCTTTTTCGTCGGGGTCACGTAAGCACAATGGCGCTTCATTTCCTCCCCCCTGCTGTTATTTTGAAGGACTGTTGAGATCAATAGGTGACAGGGGCTAGGACAATGAAGATAGAGATAAGCGAAGGAAGGTAAGGTCACATTTGATGCGAGGTTCCTGTACGTGTGAGGTGTATCAAACGGAAACTAGTGTTTTAATTTAACTCTAACTGTTGCATCACCTGAACGCATCAATAGTTTTCCGATTAACTAGGGTAATTGTTTCTACCCTGCGGTCAGAGTGAGAGGAGGCTCTCCATACTCACAGAAGTGGAAGAAACACTTCATCTGTTCAAGTCCAGGCAACTGAATGACTGGCCTGCCCATCTATTAAAAACAAAAACTCTTATGAGAAGTGTTGCTGCATAAAAACACAATTTAATTGGTTTGCTCAAACTTGCATTTGACCCTCCTTCTTCCCCATATTCCATTATTAGAGAGCTATGCTGAAAGTAATAACACAGTGAAACAATCTTAATTGGGGTAGAATAGGGAGTAGGCTTCCTGGAGGCGATGAAGTCGAACGTGGGTGAGTGTGATAGCTTTCACAGCATTGCATTTGAAGGCTACATTCAATTATGGGCTACTTGTCAGACGGAATAAATCATTCAGCAACTGTAATGCATAATGCAGTCAAACAAAACTTTACTGCGAAAAATATTCCCACGCTGGAGAAATAATGACCGTGGTGGTTTGATGGGGTTGCCTTAACATCAAATGTCAAAGCCCATCATCATTGAAGAGGAGAAAAAAACAGTAAACAGAATAAGACTTCAACAATGAGCTGGAGTTAATGCTAATGCGTGCTAGTGTCAGGAACAAAAGTGTAGTTTATGGACAACAAATGGCTGACAGAACAGTGTCACAGTCTTGCATGTCAGCGACCAGTGTAGTGATGCTCAGTTTTCATGTAAACATGCAAAATCACATAAAATACCCATAAGAATTTCTTTGTGGAACAAAATTTTGGGTTGTTTGGTTATGGCCCTCCTCCAGCACAAAAGGTTAATGTTAATGTCAACATTGTAATGCAACATTTTTTACTGGCAACATTTTAGCTAGCTAGTTAAACATTAACATATCTCTGTCTTACTGTATTTATTAATGTTAGCTATAGACTGTATCCCAAATCGGACACCGTTTGTTACTGAATCCCAAAGCCGCACTTTCCAGTGTTTTTACTGTCATTTCGAATAAGATCGCCACCACCAGTGTAGGTCAAACAATCTATCTGTGAAATTTCATTCATGTACATGGATATTTACATGTCTTATTACAATACCAAAGTAACTCTGATGAGAGAAAGCAGTAAGAACGGTCAGGCGATGATCTTAAAAGTACATCTGTATTTTTACTCTACTGTATTTTATTGTGAAGGACAGATGTACGGTCCAGATGTGTTGATAACGATGGTTGATAACGGTGTTATTTATTTGGCTTAGCCAGAAACATCCAATTTCCCCCCAAAAATTCAGCAGCTCCCATTGTTTTAAAGCGAGGAGATCCAAGTGACAGATATGGGATACAGTTAGCTTACGGCTAATTCACCGGCGTTAGCGTCCTTTAGCCGACTCTGGTAAACCCGAGCCTAAAGTACATGGTTAAAACAATATATGGTTAGAAAGATAAGAAGTTAGACTTTAGTTTCACACCATTAAATTAAATGGAAGCATAACATGATAATTTATATTAATATGAAATTTTGATAGAATCTTAGTCGAACGGTGTCTGATTTGGGAAACAGTTACGCTATATTGTTTTACTGAAACTCAAACAGTTTTTGTTAATTACAGTAGAATTACTGTTTGCACTTTCCATATTCTTCAAGAAGAATATTCTTATCGTCTGTCCAGTTTAGCTTTCTTTTTCTCTGAGTTGTTCGTTTTGGAGAAGCTAGCTAACAGTGACGATGCTGTCGAGTGAGTAAAACATTACCAAGATAACTGAAGTGCTGTATTATGACAATAGATACAGTAAAAGCCTCAGTCTAAACACTTTGACAGGGAGACGACCTAATAGGCTTTATGCAACGCTCCTAATTGAACCCCTTAGCTTCAGTGAAATACTTACATAAGGGAAAAGCTTAAGTTTAAAAGTAATTGTAGTTTATGTAACCAGGCACAGGGCCTTTTCCTGAACATGTGAGCTGATGTGGAAACCCATCTGACCCAACACTTAACCACGTCAGTCTTTGCTGACTCCATTAAGAAGCCATTCATCAAAGCGGCAGTTAAAAAATAAAATGGGTTTAAGATGAAAATTTGATGAAAACATTAGCCTCACTTTGCAGAAAAGATTCTATTAAGGCATATTGCCTTTTTGAAATGGATTATACCTTGAGTGCTTCCAGGAAATGTACCGAAAAATGCTCTGCCACCTCTTATTTAAACTGACAGGTAGGTCTGAGGGCAGCTGTCCCCTCAAGGACAAACATCCAGCATCTGAACCTGGAAAGCTAAGCTGCTGTAAAAGCAGAATGTCACACACAGCTTGTTTACAGAGGTAGCCCAAAGATCATAACAGCGAGGGAAGTGCAGACTAAAGAGATTACATTTAGGGACAAGCTTGTGGGTTGCTGATTTTGTTTATTTGTTTGTTTTAACAGTGTTTTTTAATTATTTTGACATGTTTCGCATTTTAGATTTGTCAAAAAAGCAGTGTCATTCAAAGGTTTGTGATATCAAGACAATAAAAACATGGCTAGAATACACAAAAACTAAAACTTTGTGCACAATAAGTTGGGAGTTTTCAAAGCTGTTGCTGGCGTTGCTGTGTCATCAGTTGGGGGAATTATTCATTCTGGCTCAGCTCAAAATATGCTTACCATCTGTTCCACTTTATTCCAGTGCCGGCTCATGGCTCATGTTTAATGTATCTGTGCTAATGGCATCATCTGCGTACAGTACAATGGCCATCTCTATATCAGGAAAAAGCAATGAAGAATGCCTTCAAAACAACCTCTGATATGAATCATTTGCTCCGTCACCTCTAACATTAACAGTGACCGTGAATAATTATCCTTTTAAAATATATCATACTAATTAAAGTCCGCAGTAATTTCAACTCTTGGCAGTCCAAATGGCACATTATCAAACAAACATGTGCCATGTTAGTAACATAACAATCATTTGAGCGCGCTGGAACAGTATTTATGATCTATTTAAATCCTCTGCAAGGGAGGTCAAGAGTGATTCACTCTAATATGATTATCCCCCTGAGAAATTTATATGAGGGACATATGGATGTGGAATATGTAATAGGCCTTTCAGGCGCATTTGCTCATACAATATAAAAACATGCACATCAACACATACTCCCACGCACATACTGCACTGAACACACAAAGTGCATGTTCACATACACATTTCATGAACACAAATTCAACATGGAAGAGGATTTCACAAACAAGCTGTCTCAAGAAGCTGCTTGTGTAAGTTTCTGAACGGGCTCTGACCTTCTTCAGATAAGGTATAAATTATCACCATATAGGGAAAAGGCTCTCAACAGGCGGATTAAAAATTTAAGTCCTTAAGGCCTGTCACTGCAGGAACTGTGTGTATTAAAGATAAACCAAGCAAAGTCAGGAGGAAGGAGCCAAACAAAAGGCTTAAACAAAGTTTGTAGGGTCAGGATGATTTAAGCTTTACCTGTCATCTCATTCAAATCATGATTTTTTTTTTTTTAAACCATCCCTTATACTTTTCTAGTTAATTGATTAATAATTTAGACAATAAAATGCCAGACCCTTAACCCTTTGATGCACAACATGGGTCAAAAATGACCCTCATTCATTCCCCATGTTATTTATTATAATATTGTTATTTAATGCTGCTTTGTGTTTCTGTGCTCTATCTTTTGATATCAACTTAGTCTTCTTTAAATATCTTGTTTTTGATAACAACAGGTCATTATTTCCATTTTTTCCTTCCATACTTTATGAAAAAAAAAGTTTTTGTATCATTACATCAATTTTACACACATGGGTCAAAAATTACTCATTCATCCAAATTTGACTTAAAATTAAATTAGTAATACTATAATAATAATAATAAAAATAATAATTTGTACTGTACTTATACTGAATACTTGGACTAATAAATGATAAAATACATTTATTTCAAAGATGTATAATAGCAACATTCAGCCATACATGAAATAACATTGAAAATGGATACGAGTCATTTTTTATCCATGTTGTGCATTACAAGAGTAGTGACACAAAAAGGGATTTTATTAAAAAAATGAATAAAGGAAAACATAAAATTAGGATGTATGATGATCAAAAACAAACTAATTGAGGAAAACCTGGAATACTGAATGATGAAATTAATTTATTGCAAAGATATAGAACATAAAAACTCATTCATATCAGGTCACTTTAGACCCATGTTGTGCATCAAAGGGTTAAAGGGACAGCTCACTACAAAAACATGAACCATATTTTTCCTCTTACCTGTAACACTGTATATCTCTTGTCATGAATGTAATGGCACTAGATGACACTTGGCTTTTGGTGCTCAAAACACATATTTATACTATATTTGTTCATACAAAACTGCTCACAACAATTATATGGATTATCTTGAGTATCCAGGTCGTGATTTCTGAAAATGTACAGTATACTTTTGTTCTTTTTGGCAATTTGAGCACCACAAGCCAAGTGCCATAGAGTTCCATTATATCCAAGAGACAGCAGACATCAATACAGCTGATATCTCCAACACTCGGAAACTCACAACCAAAACAATCCAGTCCATCTATTGATGAATAGCCCAACATGTAAGAGAAAAAAGATGTATGTTTTGATTTTGGGGTGAAATGTCCCGTTAAGGATAATATGCATTAAAAAAAATAGTAAAAACCAGCTGAAAATCTTCTCAGGGAGAAGAATATTAGGAATTTTTGCTTCCTAAATGACTTAAATCACCAAAATAGTTGCAAATATATTTTCCGTCTTTCATCTACTAAGTGATGCATAGAGTAATCATCTCAACTGTAATGTAAATGTGTTTTCTCCTTTCACTATTATTGGATTAATAAATGCACATATTATACAAATGTCTGATCCGCCAGTTTCAGAAGAACAATAGTACTATATTTGCAAATGTGTGGCTTCATACACATAAAATCCTCTTTGTCCCCAGATCCTCAGCAGGAGGAATTTCGGATGCACTCTGTGATGTGCCAAGACGATCTTTCAGTTTATCGTCTAATGATAGCCACTCTCATGAAAACATATTTGAATATGTGTATTTTCATTTGTGATCTGCTGCCGAGAAATGCTGGCTCCGGACGAGCAGCCTGTAGGGGCCACATCAAATAGCTCCGGCTTTGAGGAAGATGAGAGAGTAGCATCGTCTTAATCTTTTGCTCCCAGAAAGGGCCTTCACTACTACCTTTAATCACCTCGCTGCAAATTCTCACTGCTGACTCATGCTTCCTCATTTCATTTTATCCTCACCCAAAGAGAGCCACATGGCCTTGAAAGTAACCACAGTGGACAGCTGAGGTGGCTCATTAACACCAGACATGTCCAGGTCCAGGAAATATGCCTCCTAATGGCTTAATTAGGACCTACTGTGGGGTGGTATTGCAAAGTATAATCCTGCACATCTACTGTAACACTTTGCCCTGAAGCAGTTTATTTATATATATCTATATATAAGAAAATATATCTTATTTTACCAACATGGTCTCACAGGAATCTGTGAAATAGTCACGGATTTGCTTAACTCAAAATCCGTGGAATAGCCACGGAATCACTCAAATTTCCGTGAAACTGACACGGATTTCGCTACAATGCAAGTTAATGACAGTCATATCCCGTGGCTATTACAACATACAAAGTGATTATGTACATTCACTGAGTGAATATTTAGAAAATAAAACATATATTTGTCGCTAGAAATGTAATCAAAATCAATTTTTATGCAGAAACTTAGTCAAAATATAGATTTTTTTCACTAAAAATGAGAGAACTGTCCGCCATGTTTTTTGTTCTGACCGGCGGGATCTTAAAAGTCACGTGACTTGGAACAAACCAATAGCCACGGGATATGACATTGATATGATGATATGTCATTAATTTGCATTGTAGCGAAATCCGTGTCAGTTTCACGGAAATTTGAGTTATTCCGTGGCTATTCCACGGATTTTGAGTTAAGTGAATCCGTGGCTATTTCACGGATTCCTGTGAGACCAGGTTCTATTTTACAGTCGTCTTAATTAGATCATGGCAACAACACGACATCCAGTTGTTCCACTATAAACAACAAAAGAAAATGTGTTTTGAGAATATTTGAGGGAAACCATTTACTAATGCTGGAAGCCATATGCTCAGCCATTAGTCACACGGTTTCAGAAGCCCTTGTAAAACTGTGGCTCCAAATGCGATGTTGAGGGGGGGCAAACAAATTAAATATAGGCACAGATTTGAAGAGAATCTTATCTCAGTGGGGTAATATCAGTGTCACATTTCTTCCCCGCAGTCACTGACGCTAAAGAGCGATTAAGCATGCAAGATGACGGTCGATTCAAAGGGAAAAAGCTGCACTGCACACTCATTTAACATCTTTTATTATCCCAGACACTTAATAAAATGGTCCATTCAGATACAGACAGCAAGTAATGCGCTGTGTTACCTATACCAGGATATACAACAAAGTGTTTTTTCCCCTTAATTTTACGAGGTGTCTGTCAGTGGTTGCATTAAAATAAATATGCCTGGATTCATTCAGTGGGGCTTCTGGCAGTGGGCTGAACACTATGCACCAGGGAGTCACAAGAGGACTGCAACAGACTGTCAGTCTGCTGTGAAGTCAGCCAGATGGGAGACAACATCTTCTTCACCTCAGGGAAAAGCACTGGACAGAAACAGGTGAATAGAAGAGAGAAGGAGAGAGAAAGAAAACAAGAACTGAAACAGAATTAGAGGAGCTAACTCCGGGTCTGACACATGATGCTGGATTCTGCAGTCAAGCGGCAATCACGGGTCCAGGTTAGCTCTGGATGATGGGAGAGGAAGTTCAATATGAGACATGAATAAAACAAAACAATGTGAAGAGGTGGATGAGCAGGGAGGTGAACATGATGCGGGGAAAAATGTTGCGCTCCTGGGAGGCTTCCTGCTGCATGCTGAGAAGCTGTAGACCCTAATATTTAAACATGTCGAGTTAGTTTGAGGCTGCTGCAGCCGATATGGCAACACACTGCAGAATGTATTTGTGCACAGACGGACAGGTCAGGGCATTATAAATAATAATGGTGAGAATCCAAACCCAGAATAAAGGTAAGATGATGTAGGTGAGGGTTAGAGGGAAAAATAGAAGTAAAAAAAAGGGTAAACATATTGCAATTCCATGCCAAGACCTAAGCTTTGAGGTTTACATACCAACCCACAAGCAGACAGATTCCCTGCATGGTGATTCAGAGAGTCACAATTTCACAAGGCAACAGAAGTCATGATCTCCTGTCCGGGAGAATATATACTGTCTGTCAGCCACATGATGAGGAGCCTTTATGTGGGCCATAAATTTCACAGCCAGACTCAGGCAACAACAATACATGTAATGTCAAGATTCATCACTTGCAAACAGATAACCTTTCTCGATTCCTGCTGCCCTCAGCTCACACTTTTTTTAATGCACTTCTGCTTTATATAGACTGCTACTGTGAACCTGCAATCCTGGACTATTGCATTTAGTTGTTGGATGAAATTTGCAGCCTTTCTCTACCAGAATATACCTGATTGAAGCCAGAGAATGGTCGCATTGTGTAACACCATGATGTATGCATTCATCTAGCTTTGTCATGACAACGAGGTCGCTCTGTGAAATTATCCTCACTTATTAAAACTGTCTATCAGGAGTGCGGTACAGTTAATGAAATTGCCCAGGTCAAAGCCATTCTTCAGCAGAACACTGCTATCATTCTGGGGTAATTCATTCAGAGCTTTGAACGCTGGTCAGCATTTTTCCCCCTCATTGTGAAAACCGGAGTCCTTACATTCTTGCATCATGTTAATTCTCTTGTCACAGGAGGGCGTGCATGGAAAAGCCCTGCTGTAAACTACGTTTTATCCTGCGAATGTGCACTGTAAAACTGCCATACACTGGAAAAAATGCAGCAAAAAAAGGGCACAGTTTCAAATGCACCATAAATCTTTTAACAAAGCTTACATGGAAATAGCAAAGCAGATTATTAAAGGCGCCCATGAGATGGGGAAGTACTGTACAGTACATTCAAGAGGCGTTGCTAGGAAACGCTACTGCTGGGTGAGTCAATGAGCAATCCACAGGCTCTAAGAGGAGCTACAATAGAACAGACAGCCTAGCAGCCACACAATAATCTCAGTCCACATGGTCATTGCAATTATGCTAATTAATATCATCCTTACAGCCACTCCAATGAAAAACGTTGTATTTTGCTCATATACCCACGCCACCTATTTAAATCAGAAAACGGCAGGCAGGCAGGTTTCCACAGAGCCACAGGAGGAGCTGATAGAGTTATAGAGGAGAAAAGTTCAAGTGGAGAGAAAGAGAGAGGTTGTCACATTTTATTGTGAAAATGTGAGGATGTGTGTGACGACAGACGTGCAGCAAAGGTCGGAGAGTTGCCACTTTGAGTAAAACACGGACCTCCGTCCCCTCTGTTGTCACTTCATGGGCCATTTATAAAACTTGCCCCATTCGGATGGTCACAGAGTGTTTGGATAAAACATGATGCCTTTGTAATGCCTTGTCATGTAGGCTCAAAGGGAAAATGTCACAGGGACATGCACACACATGCTTAAGAACAGGCAAACACACACACACACACACACACACACACACACACACACACACACACACATGCACGCACACAGTGAGTAGAACAGATAATGAGTCACCTATAATGAGACGCAGCTCTCCTGTCAGATGAGCTCTGTCAGGTGTAGGTGAATTTCCATTTTGATGTGAAGCGTGGACCACTTTGCTCCGTAGGGGTTGTGACAAGGTGTTTCTCGATCTCTCCTGCTGTACACTTTTTTGAAGGAATAATTCAGATTACATTGCCCCAGGAGGATATCTATCCTGTAGAAACCTTCTTACAGTAGACAGAAACTGCCTTTATACAACCTGTGCTGGCAACATACAGTATGTTGGGTCATTAAGTGCATGCTCTGTACCACTAGCACAGCCTGTCTGGCATAGATTTCATGCAACCTTGGGTCAAAGATTTTACTCGCTGAATAACATTAAATCTATTTTTTCAATGCAAGTGAAAAATAAAGGTTTAAATATGTAAAACAGCAGCAAAGCAATGGAGGCAATTTCTCACTACACTGAAAAAAATTGGAGTGACATTTACTTAAAAAAAAGCTAGATGTGTTTGTAATCTTTACTCAGGCTGTTTCTAAGTAATATTTATTTAATAGAACCACTTATTTTTTTATGAGAATACACAAGCAAATTGCAGATTCACTGATGTCCCTCAATAACATTTTATTTGGAAATATCAACTAATTAAGCCAATGAACTGGTTTAGTGAATATTACTTGGAATGAATGATTCAATTTACATACAAAACTGAGGACACATAACAACAAACAATCACTAAGTAATGCACTACATGAAAAACTGCTATTTTAAAGTAAAAGCACTGAATTCGTATTTCTTTGTAGAATTTATATAGTTGATTGAAATAATAATTACAGGGCCAGAAATCTCTTTTTTTCAGTGTACTGAAGTCTGTGTTCTTTATAATTTATCAAATACTTGTGTTTACATTTGCATTGCACACCCCAATTCCCAAAAAACTGGGACACTGTGTGAAACAAAAACAGAATGCATCTAATTCAGAATGAGAGTATTGACTTAGATTAAACAAAAGTTTCCCAGTTTGAGCGTTAGCTATCTTGTCTTGTACTGTATTCAATTGAATATGGGTAGCAAATGATTTACAAATCATTGCATTCTGTTTTTATTGCGTTTTCCAACTTTCTAGAAATCAAGCTTGTATATCTAACCAGCTGTCTTCACATAATGTCTCTACATTAAATATTAATAGGGTTTGTTTTACACATCTTTTCACATCAGTAAAAGCTTAAATAAGGTAATCCAACTTGTACTCAGTCTGTCTGCGCATGGTTACTTACAGTATATATCCTGTATGTTACATATTTTTCTATATATATGTGTGTTTTAGTATTGTCTCACTTCTGCATGTTTTTATATGTTTTGCTTCATGGAATATATGTGATAAATATTCAGTCTGTAATTGCTGTTTTTATTAAATATACAGACATGATTTTGTGATATAAGGCTTTAATAAAGTTTAATTGACTTGTTCTGTAATCTTTCAGGACATCAAAAAGGTTAATATCCATTTCGATGCTTCTTCTATTAAAAATAGAGTGTTGTGGACCATTTTCATGTGGCACTCTGTACAAAAATACTCCTGCTTTCTGAATCATTTATAACGAGGTCGTCTTGACACTTTCATTCACCTTCACAGATATTTCCAAGCAAACAGGATTACAGCGATCCATCTTTTCAAAGTCTTTCTATCTCTCTGTGATCAAATGATATCAAATAATTCATGAGCACAATCAAGCAGCCCGTGTGTTTACAATTGTTGCTCTTCATAAACCTGGGATCATATAGTATGTATGATAAGGAAGGGAATGCGAGGTAATCCTTCAGAACGACATGAACACATGAAGGCAAAGTGGCTGCAGGATGTAAGCCTGTTAGCATCATGCATCTTCATTTAGCATGACAACACCGGCTTGTGCAATATTAACTCCAGGTACATGCAGCAAAGCAAGCAGCTTTCACACAGTCAGGAGGTATCGCACAAAAAGGGGCCATAAAAGACTCGTCACACTCTATACATCAAGAAAGATTATGCAGGTGCTTCTTGCTGTAATGGGTTTTGCATCTGAGTATAATATGAACATGGAAAACATAATCTACTGATATTTTTTCATAATCCTCACATGAGGTTTTACTGTTTTAATTATTGGGTAACACTTTACAATAACCAACTAAGTAATGTTTATAGATGGTTTATAAACCAATTATTAACCATTTGCAAAGTGCTATACATATTTAATCTTGTTTTCAACCAATTTCTTGGTTGAAAACAAGGTTTATGAATCATTTCAAAATCATTAACATACTTAATATGGTGTTAAAAATGTTATAATATGTTTGTTAATGGTTAAGTAACTATAAACTTACATTAATATACCATCTATTTGCCATTTATAAATGATTTAGTTGGTTAAACATTGATAAAAAATACGTATTTACCATTCTAAATGGCCTATATATGGTTTATAAATGATGATTAAACATTAATAAACTATCTGTTTACCATTTATAAATGATGGTTATTGTAAAGTGTTACCAATTATTGTAATATCCACATGCAGTAATCTGTGACAGCAATGTTCCAAACCTGTTGTGCTTTTTTGTGTATTTGTTTTTATTGTTTTCATTACAGAAAAATATATACAAATTAGAGATAGGTGGTGGAGCTACACAGAACAATACATGTTTTTTGACAGAGTTTTTGACATGAGACAAACAAAACTTGGGTACAACATGAATGGCACAGCAACATTATAGCACTAATTCAGTTTTTAGACATTAAATCAAGAAAAGGTTGCCAGATTTTGGCCAGATATCCTCTTTAGCAGATATGATATACCTGGTTTTCTCCAAGGGTAATACATTTCCCAGCTCTCTCAACCACTTTTCAAATGTAGGAGCCTTTAATGGTGTTTACAACCTTTTCCTCTTTCTCTGCAGTCACGTATGATCAACATCAACTTGCATTGATGACACCAAACCTTTAACTTTATTGTACCATAATACACAGCATGCAGCATAATAAAAAGGGCAATCATCTTTAACTTGTAGATATCAGATATGCTGAGTGCTTGTCTCAGTAATGCTGACTTAAGGACATTCAGATTTGATTATATGTTTAACCAACATATTGTAAAGACAATAGTGCCATCTAATGCACAGAAGGCGAACTGGTGATATATTTGCCCCATTCAAAGTGAAGAACAGTGTGGAAGTATTATTATTTCCAGCCTCTTTGTGGAAACATACATAATAGAAAATACTAGCAGCGGCACTTCATCTTCTGTCTCCATCAAGAAAAGTTCACAAAGTGGTGCAGTGTATGGAAGAAAGTAAGCAGGTGGTGTCTATCTGCTCTCTGCAGAATTACCACTTCAGTTGGAGATGCTCAGCTGGTGACCTCAGCCTGCAGTCCTCCAGAGTCTCTGCTCAAACCTCTCTCTCCCCGGCCACTTTCATGTTGAAGAGGAAGCGGGCTCGTGTAGTCTCCATGTGTCACCGTTCATTATTTGCCTCCATCAATCCAGACAGGTATAAGTGTGACTGACGGCACTCTCCTGTCCACAGAAAGGTTGCCAGGGTCTTCACAGAACGTCAGAACTTTTTTAAGATGGAACACACTTTACATTTGCTTCATTTCTTATTAATATATTTTTACATCAGAGACATTGCACTGTTGTTTTAAATGGAGAAGTTATTATTCTAGATTCTAGATCAGGGGTCTCAAACTCAAATTACCTGGGGACCGCTGGAGGCAGTATCAACATGACCAAAAAAAGACACAAAATGACCAAAAAGGACAGAAAATTACTAAAAAAAAGACACAAAATGACCAAAAAAGACACAAAATGACCAAAAAGACACAAAATGACCCCAAAAAGACACAAAATGACCAAAAAAGACACTAAATTACTAAAAAAAAGAGACACAAAATGATTTAAAAAGACACACAATTATTAAAAAAAGACACAAAATTACCAAAAAGTAATTAAAGGGACCTTCCACACACAACACGGTAAAGTGCCATTCATATAAAACTCACATTAAACTTTCATGTCAAGGTGAGGGCCACAAAATATTATCACAAATGGCCCGCTGGTCGTGAGTTTGAGACCCATGTTCTAGATATTCTAGATTAAAGACACATACAACAGGAATGATTTCATTTGATTCACTTATTTTGAAAATGTAAAAAAAGAAGTTAAAAAAATGAAGAATAACAAATTTAATGAATGGTAAACATGAAGCAATCTTTCAAAATGCAAATTTTGACACACAATATGAAAAAATATTTGTCCGAAAAGAAAGAGACAGAAACTTACATATATCTGGTCCTACAACAATTATCTCAATGTTTATTATATATAGAGAGACAGTAGTGTTGTCACACTTTTAATTCTGAATGAAAAATTAATCTAAATGAGTTCCCAGTTTAAATTATTGAAAACAAAAGCTTAATTGAAAAAAAGTTGGAAAGTTTCACCATGGGTCTTAGTGTTGTACAAGAAACAATGTCAGTTATATCACCATGTTCTTTAAAGAAGAATTTGAAAATGTAAAAATGACAGGGCATAAAACCAACGATCTGTTAATCTGCTGATCTCTACGGATCAAGACTCCATAAATCAGAGAATGGTATTTCACTAGTAGGAGTGAAAAATTGAATCGAACCATCTTAAAAAGTCGAATTCAATTGTGGAGTCAGTAATGCTTTGTGATTAAATATGTGCCTTGATTTTATCAAAACTACAACACTTCTTGCCAATTTTGCTCACACATAAAGTATGATAATGAGTTCTTTGTAGTTCAGCAGTGGTGTGTATCAAGGTTTTTAATATTCCTTAACCTCTTACCATTCAAAGTCCTTTTTATTGAGAATTTTGGTGTTTGTGGGCAGTGGCTGTTTAGGGGGAGATAGAAGCTCAACAAATACATTGTACATTGAAGTGGTGGACATCATCTGGAACCTGAACCTGTGCATCAAGTTCTGGACAAAAATATCTAATAAACATGACTTTATTAATTAATTTAACCTATTAAGGTGTTCAAGGGCTCAGAACATTTATATGTTACTATCTGAAGTCCATCTCAATGTTCAACTATGTCCCATAAGATGTTGTAGCAATTTTGGGGTTGATACCATTTGTTACAAACATTTGGTGCTGAATTATGCAATTTTATTCATATTGTGAATGGATAGAAATGGTCAAAAAACCCTCCAGAATATTACATCAATACACCAAGACTGAGAAAAACATAGAAAAATCCATGCTCCATGCTTGGAGATTTCTGTATTTTCAGCAATTAGATGACAAGTTCTTCTGTTCTTCAAACTTCTAAGAAACAATTTTCAATAGGAAAGCTGCACATCCTCTGAATGCTCTAGGTCTCCAGTTTGCGCTTGTAAAGTTTCATGAGGATGTGATTATCTGAGAGGTCACAGCAGCTCAATTTATCAAGAAATGTTTAAAAATGAGCCCACTACAGCTGTCGGAATTCTTCAATATCTTGTTAAATATTTTAGAAATTGTTAAACTCACTGGACTTAGTAAAGTAACCCAACACAGCACACATAAACCTGTTCCATTGGGTTTTTTATTTTTAAAACCACCCAATAGAAAACACTTGTCAATCACCATCTGAGGCATTATGTTCTTATCTCTGCTTTACTTTGGACTAAAATTCACAGCTCTCTTCTGTTCTGTTTGGTGAAAAAGTCCATACTGCATGTATTAGCTGTCCCTTTGATCTCTTGTTTCTCTCCCTCTGCCCGGCTGCAACGCCATTATACTATCATGTCTGACACAATACCTTCTCCAGATGGTTTTGGCACCAAGGAAACCGATGTGTTACCATGGGAGCCCGACTAATCACGTTGCGTGAAACTCCCTTCAGTATTTTTGGAACTGACTTGCAACAAAACTGAGCCTAGCAATTACTGTAAGAGAGACACAGAAGAGAAAAGTTGTGGTGGAGGCAAAAGAGACTCCACCTGACTCTCTCTCAGCACCATAACAAGATAAATCAATATACTTTACCACTACCATTCTAGTAATGAGGCTTTAGAGCAGGGGTCTCAAACTCAAATTACCTGGGGGCTGCTGGAGGCAGTATCAAAATGACCAAAAAAAGACACAAAATGACAGATAAATCTAAATTACTTAAAAAAAGACACAAAATGACTAAAATAAAGACACAGAGTGACCAAAAAATACAAAATGACCAAAAAATACACAAAATTACAAAAAAGACACAAAATGACAGAAATAAAACTAAATTACTTAAAAAAGAAACAAAATGACCAAAAAAAAAAGACACAAAATGACACAAAAAACACAAAATGACCAAAAAAAGGACAAAAATTGCTAAAAAAAAAGACACAAAATTATTAAAAAAGACACAATTATTAAAAAAGACACAAATTTACCAAATAAAGACACAAAATTACCAAAAAAACTACTTAAAGGGACCTTCCACACACAACACGGTAAAGTGCCATTCATATAAAACTCACATTAAACTTTCATATCAAGGTGGGGGCCACAAAATATCATCACGAGGGCCGCAGTTGGCCCGCGGGCCGCGAGTTTGAGACCCATGGAATACATTAATATACTTTACCACTACCATTTTAGTAATGAGGCTTTAGGGGATTGCATCATGCAAACATGTTCCATAGTGAGGATATTCTAAAATCCTGCTTTTCCTTTAGTGCCACCATGTGGTCACAGGTTTTGTTTTTCAAAGAGGATGGTTCTTGATTAGATGATGTTAAAAGTAATCTACAATGATAATCAGGGTCCTTGTAGGATTTATTTTAATGCTTTTAATGACCTCATGCCAGGTGTATAAAAAACAAAACAGAATTTACATATAGAATAGTCTAACAAAGACATTTTCATTGAATTACACTGAACAAAATCATTGTCATTAAGGATAAACCCTTCTGGTGGGCAGACATTTGCATTTGTACTTATATGCAAAATAGGTTTGAACAACTGTGGATGTAATGTTGATGCAATTTGTCCCTTTGTTACTTTTTCCCCTAATTAGTATATTCAGCACAATTAGTAAAAGTACTTGTTTTGCAGAATGGCCCCACTCACATTGCTTTATATTTAAATGTTGCTTTAAGTTAAATTTAAATTTAGCTTAAAGCAACATTCTAATTTACTAAAGTTAGGGCTCATTTTAATAACTTTATATACTGTTATGAGGTTTAATTGAAAAAATAAATTGAATCACTTTAAATTGATCATGTTTTTGGTGTTAAATCTTGATGTGGAGTTAAATGTACAATATTTGTCTCTAAAATGTAATGGAGTAGAAGTATAAGTATACATAAAAAGGAAATACAGGTATCTCAAAAATGTACCTACGTACAGTACTTGAGTAAATGTACTTACATTACAACAAATGTTACATTTCACCACTGCACACCAGTTACATTGATGCATGTGCAGTTTGCCAAATACAGTATTAAAAAAGAGGCTGTAAAATACTTGAGGGTTTAGAAGCTTTGAAAGTAGTTTAGGGTTCAGTTGATGTGAAAGCAGTTAGATAAATTTCTGTTGAAGGGTTTTGACAGTTGTATAACACTCCTGTTGCCTTGAAGGCCAAAATTGAATAACAATATGTTTTCTTAGTTAAATAGTGACATTGTGTGAGGACAGGCTTGTCAGCCCTTTAGTGTATAAATACTGTAGGAAGTTGAGGGCGTAACAAAGGCTGAACGGCTTTGAAAACAGAGTTAAACTCCAACTGTGACATTTCACCACAAAAGTATGAAAATGATATGAAGGAGATTAAACAAATAGCAAATAATAATACGTTCATTAAACTTCAGAACATTGTTTAACTGAGCCCTGCTCTGCGTCACTTTGTTCTCCTGGTGCTCATCACTGATTCTCACAGTCAACTCAAAAAAGGTCAAGCCAGTACATGACAAACTGAACAGAGTGTTCATGATTAGAGTGTAACACAACAATGTGCATATAATGTGTATATATGTTCACAGCCTCTTTTTATTATTGTGAATATTTACATTATTGACTCACATCGTCCTGTACCTTCTTCTCAGGATTTTCTCAGGGGAACCCGTGACTTTCGGGCCCACTCTGTGGAACAAACTGCTCCATCACTTCTAATCACATAATGGTTCTTTATTAGTTTTTGCACTACTCGTGGTTCCTATCTTGTTCTCTGCTCGGGTATATGATGCATTTTTTGTTGTTCTCTGCTCTGTTGATATGTTTAATTCTGCCTTTGCTTGAAATGCCATTCCATGTTATTTAAATGTGCTATAGAATTCATTTTGACTTGACTCTTTTTTCCTTATGCCAATAAAGTCGGCTAAAAATCTTATAGTATACTTTATTCGATTATAATTTTATTTTCCTTTTTTTCTTTCAATCTCTCATTCTTCATTGACAATGTACACCTCATTAGTCAAACACAGATCTACTTTTAAGCCCACTTGAACTATAGGTATAATACAGTGGTAAGCAACCTGCGGCTCTGGATTTTATGGTATTTTTACATTTTAGTCAACTGAAATGTGCACCATAGAGTAATAAAGTCTAGGCTTGGCATCTTAACCTCTACATTTTGCCAACATCAAGCCTAGTTTTGAGTTTTTCCTTCAATTCCAAATCTCCTGAGATATTCTTGGTGTCCAGCCTCTCTTTTGCACTTGGGTCCTGTTTGCATTCTGACAACATTAGTAATAAACGCCCATTATTGTTTATGGTTTATTGTTAATTGTTAAAAGGATCCCAATTAGCTGTCAACAAAATGGGACGAGCTAGTCTTCCTGGGGTCCAAAAAAAAAAAAAAAAAAATCACAAAAAAACAATTAAACATTTTAGACATCATTGAAAAATCAGCAGAAATTATACAAATAGGTTATTAAATTCACAAGTATTACATTTATACAGTCCATTCCCAACTCACAAATTTTAGTGCATTCTCAAATGATACTTGAAAGATATTTTGCTATTCAGCTTATATATATTCAGTACATTATGACCTATTAGTATTATGGGTAGGTTCATTTAGACTTAGTAGGCGGTTTCATCTTCATAGTAAGCCTCAAAATAAGGTATGCAGCTACATTATGATAGTCCCCCTTCGATAGCTCAGTTGGTAGAGCGGAGGACTGTAGAGGGAAAACCACCCGTAGTGTTAGTCATGGAAATCCTTAGGTCGCTGGTTCAAATCCGGCTCGAAGGAGCGGCTTTTACCTCACGACCGTTGCGCTCTTCCAATGAACGGTGCCTGGCTCTGCCCCCCGTTGGTCCAAGGCAATCCAGACTCTTTGCACTTCTTGTTCCCTGCTGGTGGAACACACTACCAGTTCCTACCAGAGCAGGGGCGTCCCTCTCTACCTTTAAAAAACTCCTGAAGACCCAGCTCTTCAGAGAGCATCTTCTCTCCTAGACCACATGATAAGTCTACTCCTCAAAGTTTGATTGTCACTAGCACTAATAGCTCATATTGCACTATACCTTGATTGTTTGCTTTTACTCTTCCTGTAAGTCGCTTTGGATAAAAGCGTCTGCTAAATGACTAAATGTAAATGTAAATGTAAATGTAGTTTTCTCTTTTTTTGGCCAACAATGGCTCTTTAGTTAGTAAAGGTTGCCGACCCCTGGTATAATATCATCTAAACATGAAAGCAACACAACTCATCATTGCCCTTTACTGCTCATAATTGGATCACCTTTGCACAAGTTAAAGTCTCTTACATCTGAAACAACAACAACAACAACAACAACAACAAAAACAGATCAGTGAACACAGCACATATAAGATATTCGCATAGTTTATCCCAAATCTGCCCACATGTTACATTCTAAGTAGTATAACCTACTATTCTGCCCTACAAAGCCTAACTGCAGTAACAAGGCAAAAGGTAAAATTGAGAAAAACTGCTTTAAAGTTTTTTAATGTGGTTTTACTTGGCCAGCCAAATTGGATACATGTAGATAAGTGATATGACACGTATTTCTACATGTGTTGATGATGTAATTTTTATGCTAAAAAATCATGATGATTTATTTGACCTTTGACCCCAAAAATGTAATTACTGCATTGCTGTAAAAGGTTGTCATAGTGATGCAAAAACAGAGTGGAATAACAACAATGTCGTTGTCTTCTTTCAGCTTTTATATTTTGTTTTCAGTGAATAAACATTTTCAATTGATTTTGTTATAAGTGTATTTAAAGTGTTTAACAACTCTATTCAAAGATGTGTGTATTTTAGACTTAATATTATGAAGAAATGTTATATTTTAGTCTTAATATAATTTTATCTCACGTTTTTACTTCATCACTATATAGATAATAATTTCCCTTTTAAATAAACTTATAATTTCTATTATTTTTATGTTTAAATTAGTATATATATCCAAAGCAGATTGTGGTAAGTGCAATAACTGCTTTGGTTTTGAGTTGGATTTTGTGGTTTGTATATAATTAAGCAAAATTGAAATCTAAAACTTTGTCACAAGATAAATAGACTGTATAAAATGGATAAAACAGACATCAAGTGGGTCATAAAAGTTATGACTCAATTTTGACAAAAAATGTAGTTACTGCAATTAGGGTTTGTAGGGCAATATAGCTACACCATTGTCAGAGTATAGCCTATTTTATCTATTTGCTTTTTTTATAATGCACATAAAGATTGCAGTAAAAAGATACATTTCCATTCCGTTTCCTGACGGAATATGTAAAATCACCAGGAAAATAACGTGATAATTAAATTTCAACTTCAGTTGGAAGGTCATGTGTTGCTTCACTTCCGGTTGTCATATTTGAATTGCGAAGTCTCAGCGCCGGGTCAAAATCAATCTTCTGAATACTTCCTCCCCCTCCTGGATTAAACCGTGACAGAGAGTGATTGAGGAACCTGAAAATATGTCCTAACCAGCGGTAAGTCTGTTTAAACGACATACTTTGTTCAGAACTTGTCTCAAGAAACACTAACGTTGTCAGTTAACGTTAGTTAGCTTAAATGGTCGTGTTGTCGTTAGCCTAATTAGCTTAAATAGTTATGTGAAGGCCAAGTCGATATCTCCATGACAACAAAACTGAATTATAAACATAGTCTGTTTAAATATAAACAACCTGTTGAGATCACCTTTGTGCACAGTTTGATAAAAAAGATAACGTAGATATTTTAACTACTTTGAAAATATTTTGCTTACTTTTTGGATAACTGGTATACCCAATCAAAGTCATTCTAGGTAGGTTTGGATTTTTCTCTCAATATCAATACTTCCCTACAAAGTCTAACTGCAGTAACTACGCAAAGGGTTAAACTGAGAAGAACTGCTTTAAAGTTTTTTAATAAAATCATGACGATTTATTTCACCTTTGACCCCAAAAATGTAGTTACTGCACTCTGGTTTTGCTGTAAAAGGTTCTAATAGTAAAGCCCAAACAGAGTGGAGTAACTATAATGTTTTTGTTTTATTTCAGCTTTTATATTTAGTTTTCAGTGAATAAACATTTTCTAATTGATTTTTTAAGTGTATTGAAAGTGTTTAACAACTCTTTTCAAAGATGTACGTATTTTAGACTTATTATAAATAAATGTTATAGTTTAGTCTTAATATCATTTTATCTCACTTTTTTACTTGATCACTATCTAGATAATAATTTCCCTTTCAAATAAACTTTTCTATATATTCAATTTTAATTTCTATTATTTTTATGTTTAAATTAAAGCAGACTGTGTTAAGTGCAATTACTGCTTGGTTTTGAGTTTGATTTTGTGGTTTTTATATAATTATTTCTCTGAAATAAAGCAAAATTGAAATCTAAAACTTTGTCACAAGATAAAACAGACATCGGGGGTTCATTTTTAGTTATAACTCAATTTTGACCAAAAACGTAGTTACTGCAGTTAGACTTTGTAGGGCAGAATAGTATAAACTAGTAGACAAGAATACTGATAATGTAAACCCTTTGCTGCACAACATCTGGACACCCCTTCTAATCCACAGCATGGGTCAAAAACGACCTGCATTCATTTCTCATATTATTTCACGCTGGCTCTGTGTTTCTTTGCTCTATCTTTTAAATCAATTTATTTAATTATTGAATAGTCCAAGTATTATTTGAATATCTTTTTTTTATTACAACAGATCATTATATCCATTTTTCCTTTCATACTTTTTTTTTTTTTGTATTATTACACCAGGTTTACACACATGGGTTAGAAATGACTCATTCATCCAAATTTGATTTAAAATTAAATGGCCTAATACTATAGTAATAACAGTTTGTATTGTACTTATATATACTGAATACTTGGACTAATAAATTATAAAATACATTTTTTTCAAAGATGTATAATAGAAACATTCAGCCATACATGAAATAACATTGAAAATTGATACGGGTCATTTTTGACCCATGTTGTGCATTAGAAGCGTAGTGATACAAAAAGGGTTTTTATTCAAAAAGTAAGACATGAAAACAAAAAATTAGGATGTATGATTATCAAAAACAAGGTGATTGAGGAAAACCTGGAATACTGAATGACCCATGTTGTGCATCAAAGGGTTAATGCTGTGGTACAGTGGCCCCAGGAAACTTGGTCAGCAGGAACTTTTGGCCTTGTGTCTGACTTTATGCTGTTGTCTATTGGGCTTACCTATCACTGGCAATAACATTTTGCAAAAGCTTACAGAATTAACTAATAATTGATTAATTAATGAATTAATTAAACTTCTGGTTCATTAGAAAAAAAGGTATTGGAGAAAGGAACAAGTTGGAGAGTTTAAACTATAGCTACTTAAGTTTGAAGGTCAGAGTGTTGTCACTATACTGGAATTTCTTTGATGCATTACTTTGAAAATGATCGATATTCAGTTTTTTTTTTTTTAAACTACAATTACGATACAATGGGGAAATTTAACATACCATAACATCATCTTTAATTTGCTCACATCATAACAAAAGAAATATTAAACCAACAGCAACCTCTGGGCCTGATGAGTAAAGCTGACTTGCCTTCTATCTCATGCAAAAAGAAGTCCATTTGTATATAAGTCAATAGTATAATGACTCTATTTCTCTCATGATTTATTACCTCAGTAAACATTCTCATAATTGAGTTTATGGTCTCTCTCGCTAGTTTCAAGTCTTGTTCGATACAGCTTAATGTTTATTTTGTAAATTATGGTCTCATTTAGAATAAAATAGACCATAAAGCAGGGTGTGCCTTATGGTCTAGTTTTGATTGACAAGTTGCAACCACATTGCACTGTTTGTTTTAGTCTTAAAACTGTTTCTCTTGTACCTTTTCTTTCTTGCCTTATCTTCAGCTTCCAAATTTTCAAATTATGTATTACACTTCTGTTTGGACTGGATAACTGGCTCACATCATTTGCCACTTTGTCAGTAGCTCATGTTGTGTCATGTTGTGGCTGTACTGTCTAAATTTGCAGACAACATTAACAATCAATCAGTATTTCCCTATTTAATGCAAATGCCTTTTTACCTAAATATTGAATATGAACTGATTAGGTAAATATGACACTTTCCTATAAGACTTTTGCCATGTATTATATACGAGACCTTCATCTGCTACCTTCATACTGTGCCTTTGAGCCTTTTGAAAATATGTTTTTAATTGCTTGGCAGCCAACAGCTCAACTCCCTTTTCATAGGTAATTTTCAAAAGCCTCTGAAAACAACATTCATTAAGCCTATAACCTGGATGTCACCGTAATTAATAACTATTGGTCCATACTGTATAAAACAACCTCTCTAGCAACTTCTTGACCTCAATTACTTTTACAATTTCCGGTCTTGATTTTGCCCCCATAACAGTCTGATTATTGATCCTGGCAAACTTTTAGCTCTAGGTCTACTAGCTTTACTGCTGTGTTCAACATTGTTAACTGAGAATACTGCTGGTCTAGGTTAGAAAACGGTATGTACTTTCTGGCTCCGTCCTAAATTGGTTTTCGTCTCGTCATGGTGTCAGCTAAAGATGAAAAGATTCAGAATAATAGCAACATCTGCAACAATATTAATACATTCCAATTCAGATAAATATCCATGCAGTAAATAGGCAACAACTAATGTAATGTAAAGCCTATAGTGTCAAATTTTATTGACAGGTCTGTCTGAGATTTGTTTAACTCAATGGTCATTTATTATAGAGTAGTTTGTGGTTGTCTTACTTCCTCTTTGTTAAGGTTACTTTATTGGCCATTATGGGGGATGTGGGGGTACAACTACAATAGCTCAACACACACAACTACTAAATCTCAACGATAACTAGCGCTTCTCACTGCCAATTTGTCAGAAACCTCTGTATCATGTCATGGCCCTCAGCATGTGATACTGTCCTACAAGGCACCATTTAGGGCGATTATGAGTCAGCATTCCCTTTTCATTTCTGTTGGTTTGGCGAAGGTGTTTTGAAAAAATGCTTAGGCACATGTTGCTGACATTCTTATATAAACAAAAACACATGAAAACACAACGGGCAATATCGTATGATATATAGATATGATCTGCATAACTTTTGCAGATCTCAAAAAGTCATTATTGAGATCAGAATTAATAGCATTAATAGTTATTGTGACAGGCCCACCAACAAAACCCACAAATATTAAACCAAGCAGCAACCTCTGGGCCTGATGAGTAAATCCAATGCAGAAGTGCCTTAGACTTGCCTTCTATCTCATGCAAAAAGAAGTCCATTTGTATATAAGTCAATAGTATAATGACTCTATATTTCTCTCATGATTTATTACCTCAGTAAACATTCTCATAATTGAGTTTATGGTCTCACTCGCTAGTTTCAAGTCTTGTTTGATACAGCTTAATGTTTATTTTGTAAATTATGGTCTCATTTAGAATAAAATAGACAATAAAGCAGGGTGTGCCTTATTTTTGATTGACAGGCCCACCTTCCACTAAGTTTAATTAAAATCAGGCAAGTAGTTCTTCTGTTATATTGTAGACAGACAGACAGACGGACAGACAGATGGACAGAACGTACAAAAAACATAGACTCCTTGACAGAGGTAACAAGTATTTATGTTGGTACTAAATGTCTGCAAGCACAAGTTAGCAAAACTGGCTTTAGTCCAGTGGGCTTGAGTTCCTCCAACCCTGCAAAAGAGCTGTATTATTATTTATTTAATGTTTTCTCAAAATAATGTATGTCCTGTAAGACACAATGGGCTTTTAGGCAAACAGCTTTCTTTTTTTGAAGACTGCTGATTCAGAAGTTGGTTCATAAATCCATAATCTACAATACTGCATATGAATGGTACTTTATGGATAGTGTTTTCTACTGTATATTGAATTTCCGTAACAGCACTTAAACTGACGATGCTGGTCGTCTGTAGGCATGTTTGAGCCATACATATACTGTAAATACTAAATGTATATGGTCTTTTAAAGTTCACACTTGGCCTTTGTTGCATCAGAAACAGTATATGTTTTGTCCACTAGATGTCAGGAAGCACCCAGGTTTGAAAATGAACTAACCAGCAGCCAGCTCTCAGTGACATCATACCTTTAACTTTAGTTAATCACATATGATCAAACTAAAGAAAACTCTCATAATTTTGAAAATTAAAATGCCCCCATGTCGGAATTATTTTAAATGGCAAAAGAATAATTAAATTCTGTTTTTACTGCATACATTTACATTACAATTATACATAAAGAAATAGACAATTCAGAGTTACAGAAACTCAAATATTTTCAACAGTTTTCAACCTAAATACAATCACAGGACTGTTATGATGTTCTTAGTTGAATCCTCTGTAGGTGAAGGTGATTGTTAATTGCAGGAACTTTGTTTCCTGCTTTCTGCCTGCAGCAGCCACCAAAAGAGGGAGACATTACGTTATAAATAAATAAAAACATTAACTCAACATATGAAACCTCCACATACTGTATGTGTCTATACAGTGGCTCACTTCTAAATTTAAGCTCCGTATACCATTAAGTTTACACACCAAATCAGATGTTTTTTCTTAAATTTGCAGAGTACACCTGACCACGGCCGTTGTTGTAGTATTTTTAAATGTTTGTCTCTGTTTTGTGTCCTTGTCAATTTCAAAATTTTCCTAATTTGGGAAATTTTGAAATTGACATTCATGAGTATGAAGCTGACGCAAAGAGTCATGTGTGGCTGCAGTCAGAAGATGGCAATGGTGTCAGGTTATTGCTTGGCTGTCAGTGTTGGTGGGCTGGACAGGCAGCGGCTCCGCGGTGAGCAGGGCTCCTTTCTGCCTGCTGGAGATCTTGTACTGGCTGCTTGAGTCAGCCCTAAGCCGCTCTCCCCACGCAGGGCTCCCTTCACCAGCGTTCACCTAAATCTGTCACACAGATTTGACACCGCGTCACTTGGAGTGCACTCTGAAATGACATGTATATAATGTGGAATATTGTGCACATTTACAGCCTGGAATTCCCTTAGAGCATTAACGGTTTTCTTGCTTTTTATGATTTTTTGTTTTTGTGTGTGTGGGGGGGAAATAAGGCAAATTTAAACAATTTTTTTGATACTACTACAATTAATACAAATTATGTTTTATGTCTAGGCCTAACATGTTAAAATGCATATTCCTGTTATAGCTGATTTTATATCAGAATAATTTTATTTGCTTAATAAAAACATTCAAATTATAAAAACATACTTTTTCTATTCAGAAGGGGAATTATTGTCGTTAGAGGTTAATTGTTTGTGTAAGTTTAATCAGATTTAAAAGACCAGTTCAGTGTTACCATATGGGGACATTTACCAACTGAATGGTGTCTTTATATTTCTGTGGCCAGTTAAAATTTTACCGTCAAACATTCGGCATGTTTAGGCCATAAACCTAACAACCCAAATCAGCTCAAATTAGGCTCATAGCTATTTATGCGTGAGAAATTACTCTAAATGCTGTCTTGTATCCTTTTCCCTTTGAGAAAACAATTTACACTGATCCTGATTTAAGAAAAGATTAATTTCAACTCCCTATTTCAGATTAGCACTGTACAGAAATATGAAGTATGAAACTGAAATGTTAAGAGAACAAATTTAATAATAAAAACCCATTAATATTGAGCATTTTCCTGCTAATTATATTAACATGTTAAATCTTGTAAATGTTAAATACTTGTATACACTTTTCTATTTTATCTGTTTCACATTGAATCACATATTTTCACAGTTAATGTACGGATTTAATCTTAATAATATTAATTTGATATTAATTTGGTTTTATTTTCGTACTATGTCAGTCTCCACTCAGCAGCATATATTTACACATTATTCCTCTTTGACAGCTAAGTATTTTGAGATATTTGCAGTAGTAATTTCCTATAAATAAAAAAGCTCTGTGCTTTATCAGGGGTATGTATCCAACCCTCTGCCTCTGTCTGTCATCAGTGCGTTTCCTCGATAAGAAGCTCCTGCCTACAGAAAGTTCTGCATTAGAAACAGAGCAGACAGTGGACTGTGCCCATCACCCTGGGTTCACTACTTTCCCTCATACGGCTTTTGCTCTGTGGCTTTCTTCTCCAGTATTTACTGGATAAAGTGGTAGCAAGTGGCCTTGGTGGCCAGTAAGAAGGATTTTCTCTCCCCAGCTGTTGTGGCTTTGCCTGCTTGTATTGCACAAAGTGGCTTGAAACTGGGTTGTGGTTTGGGTTGCAGTTGTTAACCCAAATCTTGGGCTATTATGTCCATTAAAAATCTGTTAAAAGATAGTTACCATGCCATGTTGGTATCCGTTTTTTCAGCGCAACCTCACCTATATGTCCTGATAATTAATTTTTAACTTTGACTTACTTGATCAAAATTTTGAACCCAAAAGAAACAAAGGAAAACACAAAATCTGACCTTGAAAATTAAAGAAGTGTGCATGTTGCAAATATTAAAATATATGCAAATATAACACATAACAGGTACAATGAGGATAATCTCTGGTTCTATATTTTTATACTAAATATATTTGACATTTTCTCTGGTTTTACTTGGCCGAATATCATTAAAAAAAAAATCTGGTATGGAGTTTCAAGCCGCAACTTTAGAGGCAAGCTTCATTTTTATGTCTTCACGTCATGAATCAATCAATCAATTAATCAAGTAATGTGCAGGTGGTTTCATGGACTCCAGAGGGTTAATGGTGTACTATATAATGCTGTTTTTTCTAGATATATATGAGTTAGTTGTAAGCTGTTTTTTATTTATGTTTTTAAAGTAATATAGTAAAGTAATAGTAAAGTATTATGCTTGTGTCCCCTCCAGTCCTAGGAGGATCATCATGAGTCAGTTGTAAATGAGAAGCCATGGACGCCTGCTCCTTTGGGAATCTCCAATCCCTTTGAAAAGAAAATAGAGGTTAAAAATCTGCTAAACGAGTTAGCAGCAACCAACCTTCTCTTCCACAGGTAATGAGTTTGATTAATTTTTGACCTTTGGGAACTTTTCACTCCTTCTTAAGCCCCCTTTTTTTTATTTTTTTCCCAACCAAGGATTAGAAGAAGCTGTGATTTGCAGGGTTTTACACTGAGGACTTTAAAGGAGCACATTGTTTGCACATGAAATTACTGGTACACAGAGGCCATAATGGTAATGGCAATAACACTGTATATCATCATCAGTTTTTTTTTTTTTTTTTCAAATTTTAAGGCATCCGTCAAACATTTAAGCACTGGATTAAAATCTTAAAATGTATTGGAAAATATACATACAATACTTTTTCCACTTAAAGGAAGAATAAACAAACTTTTTGGCCTATAAATAATAATGCATGGGATGCTTATTTTCTCACACAGGTGTTTAGAGATCCTCTCTCTGATAAATCATGATTTGTAAACTTTCCCATAGACAGCAGTGACAGGTTTCCTCTGATAATGTAGAAAAATGGGGAAAGAGAGGGCCGGGCTTAAATAGAGCTGTGATTTAGAGCAGGGAGATGCAGCATCTCTCCTTTCCAGTGGAGGCCCTCCTGGGTTTGATTTAATTCTCTCCTTGCACTATTAAAAAGGCCTTCTACTCTCTTCACTGCATGCACCTTGCTGTCATAACTGGCACAAAATCATTTATCAATGCCGCTTGTAGGCAGTGCGACTAAGGCCTTTCGCAGTGTATATTTTTCCATTATTGATTGTGTATGTAATGCATGAGGAAGTACAAAGATGGGTCTCCTCCTGTGTTGGAATGACCATATTAGGCCAGTAGATGAGGGAACTTTTTCTGCTTCATCTATGAATCCATACAACAATCATCATTCCTGCTGGGACGGAAACTTTGTTGTTAAAATGCTTTTTCATATCGCCGTTGTCTTACCGGCAGCCGATCTCCACAATAATCCTGCGCTGGACGTACGACGAGCGGTTATTTGGTGCAATAAACTGAAAGGCAGTGAATGTCAGTGTCCCCCTTTGTTGTTTAATTTATTTTCTTTTCAAAGTGAAGGGAGGTGTCCTTGCTGTGAGAGTTAGTCATTGATGTGGCTATAGTTAGTCCGTCCCCTGCTGCGACTGTCTGTAGGAGATGCTACTTCCTCTCTCCTGCTCGTTCGCCGCTTCCTTTGCCTGGGATGATCACCTCGCTCCGTCTGTTTGGCTGCATTTTGTATGGGGGGTGGGTGCACTTGATCAAGAACAAAAGATTTAAGTGTGAAGTACAGCGGAGGCTCAGTTCCAAGAGTCACACTGCTCCGGAGGTCAAAAAAAGTCCCGTAACCTTCTCAACAAAGCCCACCGTCTTGAGACTGGGACTGTTGGGAGATGGCTGAGATCAGTGTGTCCGCATCTTTTCAAGTGTTGAATTTAATAAATGTTGTTTACTATAGCACGTTGCATAACAACCCTTTGGCCCAGAATATTTCAAGGCAATAAGTCATATTTATAATGCTTTTGATGGGCTTACAATATAATAAAGTTGTCGGTGATATCCTTGACTTTAGCAGATTACAGAGTAGTTAAGAAAAGGTTAAATGCTGCAGTCTGTTTTGCCAAGAAAGGTACCATGGTGTCTGAAGGCTGATTACTTCTTGCACTAAGCTTACAGACCCCCTTCCATTTCATGGTGGATTTTTGTGTGTATCATACACTGTATATGCTTAACCCTCTCAAATCTTGGGCTATTATATCCATTAAAAATCTGTGAAAAGATCTTTACCATGCCATGTTGGTATCAGTTTTTTCAGCGCAACCTCACCTATATGTCCTGATAATCAATTTTTAACTTTGACTTACTTGATGAAAATTTTGAAGCCAAAAGAAACAAAGGAAACGTTAAATCTGACCTTGAAAATTACAGAAGTGTGCATGTTGCAAATATTAAAATATATGCAAATATAACATATAACAGGTAAAATGAGGATAATCTATAGTTCTATATTTTTATACTAAATATATTTGACATTATCTCCAGTTTTACTTGGCCGAATATCATTTAAAAAAAAAAATCTGATATGGAGTGTCAAGCCAGAACTTTAGAGGGAAGCTGATGGCAAGACTCAATGTTGCTTCATTTTTATGTCTTCACGTCATGAAGAAGTAATGTGCAGGTGGTTTCATGGACTCCAGAGGGTTAAATCTTCAAAAAAAAAAAAAAATACTACAGCTATTATACATAAGTTCATTTCAACGGGAGGGGCAAAAAAATCCACTGTAAAAGAATAGGCAGTGTAATTGCTGGATGTTGATTTTATCTGTTGAACAATCTCCATTTGTAATATTTAGCGTTATAATGATACTAAATTGTTTTATCAACAACTAACTAATGGTCTTATCAGCAATTGACGAACCCTCTGCTCAATAAGCTTTAGAGGCTGAGAGCCCTTTATCTCAGCTGTCTTAAATATTGACACTTACAGTAATTTGTCCCCATTTTCTATTGATTTCTTGTTTTGCTTTCAGGTTACGCAGTAAACAGGGTAAATAATGACAAATTTGATCAGAGCTCCCTTCAGAGTTGATCCACACTTAGCTGGCTTTGCTGCTGAAGTAGTTCAGTCATCAGCTGTGTAACTAATGAAGCTTGTGTGGAGGCAATTGCAGTCCTCTTGGCTTCCCAGTGAAGGCCAGGTCAGAGGTGACACCTCTCCCAACCAGATCAGGCATGTTGTCGATGCTACAGAAAGTCTGATTGACACCCGGAGATGTTGATCAAAGCTGGCAGAGGATGTGTTAGTTTGCTAATTATAATTCATGAGTGTAGCTTTTGCAGCAATTTGTTGAATTAAGAGAACATGCCCTTGTGGAAACAAGAAACCCAGAGAGAGATGTTTGCAGAATTTCACAAAGACGACATTTTCACATGCATTATATGCAGCTGGAGAAATGACTTTCTTTACTCGTCACCTTATGATGTAAAAAGTAAAGCCAGTGTGAAAGTTCCTCAAATCTGTATTCTCTCTAAAGGCCAGTGGTAACAACTCCACTGGTTGCAGAAATAATTCAGATTCTACGAAAGCAAATAGTCAATAGGGAAAGTATTTATTTATTTATTACCTCAAAAAAACATTCTCATAGCAAATTTATGGTCTCAATAGATAGTTTCAAGTCTTCTTCTATACAGCATGATGTTCAATTTGAAAACAATGGTACCATTCACCAGTTTACTGAAGTAAAATAGGTGATAAAGCATACTTTATTCAAAGGTATACTTTTCCTTTTGACTGACAGGTCGCTTCCACGGCACACTGTGTGTTTTCATCTTATAAATTTGACTTTCTCACAGTGTGTTTTAAGTAAAGTTCACTGGAAAATTTCAGTCACTTAAAACATTTGAAAATGATTCAGTATTTGGATGCACTAATAGACACTCTAAGGAGTTGGCTGCTGATTTTGAATAACAGATACCCATTGCTAACCAAGATAGCTACTATCTCTTAGCGTCATTCCAGCCTTTGATCTGTTCTGCGCATGCGTTGGTGCAAAACAAATACGATGGCAACAGCCAAAAACCAAGATGGGGACAGCCAAAATGCTAATCTGGAGGCCTAAATACCAGAGTCCCCAAACCAATGGGTGATGTCACAGCTACTTCATCCTTTATTTTTATACAGTCTAGGTTTCCTCTCATTGCAAATCCATTTAATCCACCAATAATATTTTTGATCATGTATATTCTTCCACCGTAAGAGAATTACTCTTTTAGGGTTAAACTGTAAAGTTTTCAACTCCCTTATTTATTTTGAAGATCTGTTCCAAAAACTATGATGTCTTCCCTGGGTTTTATCATTTCTATATCACCGTCTGGAATGCATTGGTAAGCCCGGCCTCCAAGGGCTAGCATATAGCTCTCTCTGCAGGCTTTGTACAGGATGAAGAAGTCATAATCCTCAAACAGACTTAAATTCCTCCAGAAAGGCTCTTGATCCTGAATCCACTCATTTTCTTCAAACAACTTGGCCCAAAAGAGAAGGGATATTTGGGCATGGCTGAAATCCTTGATTGAAATCTGCTACAAGTGGGCACAGACACACACGTGTGCGCTGATACACACACGTGTGCACGCTCGCACACAAACAACCCCCACGTGCACATAAATACATGCACGTACACCTCCCCAGCCGTCGCCTGCTGTCGGCGAGAGCCTGGACCAGGTTTTTGAGAGGGCCTCTCTGAGCTCTTATTAAAAGGTAAACTTCTCTAAGGCCAGGGAATCATGTCAATCACAGGTTGTGTTTTCGCACCGAGCCCAAAGCCTGCTCTCTCCGCCCTGTCAGACGCTGTTATCACCCTCAAAGCCATATCAGAATGCTGTTTGTTCTGCGCTTTAGTTTCACCCACACGGCGGATTCAAAAAGGTACAGGTCTATTTGATAGTGTATATTTCATTGCCGGAGAGAGACTGTGTTTGTCTTGCTGTGTTTGTCAGCTCATATTTGAGCTGAGGGTTCCTATTAAAACTA
This sequence comes from Centropristis striata, assembly GCF_030273125.1. Classification (NCBI taxonomy): domain Eukaryota; kingdom Metazoa; phylum Chordata; class Actinopteri; order Perciformes; family Serranidae; genus Centropristis; species Centropristis striata. The sequence goes on from NC_081526.1 coordinate 7,571,887, forward strand.
AACACCATATCAGAGGAATATTGGCACCGCCAGGCTCTTTTAAATCGCATATTGAGCCCATGCAGTGTGGAGGCAATTTAGTTGTAGCATAGTTTATAAGTGTGTCTGTGCTTGTGATGTTTCTATTTACTATTCATTCTCATTTATTTACACACAGTAGCCTCCCTCTACATATTTCATATGCTGTGATAATTACTTGAGTTATATTGTAGTTTCTAATTTCTTGGAAGTATTACCTTGTTTGCAGTTTTACTTATTAAATATATCCCTATGAGAATATGGCTATTTGAAGTCCTCAAAGTCCTGAAGTCACGTCAGACTTGAAAACTTTATGTCACTTTACTGGTAAACTGACAAAATGCACGTAAGATAAAAGTGTCAGGAGGTTTGTTTCTTTTGTGGAGAGCTGTGAATTTGCCTATATGCTCCGGATGTTTTGTAATATATTGTGATATATATCTTTATATCTCTCTCTTTTTTTTAGCCACAGTTGGTGCAATGTTAATTTGAGGCTGTTTGTTAATGTAATTTCCCAAGGTTATTAAAAAAAAAATGTCTAATATACAATCTAAACAGTCAAGTTTTTGCAACAGTATCAAATGAATTAACTGTAAGATAGCAACACTTTCCAAAATGTATAGCTCATTGGAGAAAGAAAATCCATTATTTCTGTTTCTATGACTCTTTAACCATCTAGAGTCCATTAAACAACCTGCACATTACTTCTTCATGACATGAAGACATAAAAATGAAGCAACATTGAGTCTGGAGTTAATGTCAAATATATTTAGTATAAAAATATAGAACTAGAGATTATCCTCATTTTACCTGTTACATGTAATATTTCCAACCTGTATTCATATTTGCAACATTTAAAATTCTGTGTATTGAAATGTAATTTTCAAGATCAGATTTTGTGTTTTCCTTTGTTTCTTTTGGGTTTAACATTTTTATCAAGTAAGTCAAAGCTAAAAATTAATTATCAGGACATATAGGTGAGGTAACACTGAAAAAACGGACACCAACATGGCATGGTAAAGATTTTTTAACAGATTTTTTGAAGGACATAATAGCCCAAGATTTCAAAGGGTTAAACCTAAATATTGATTTTTTTATCTAAATCCCTTTTATCTAGATAATAGGCGATAAATCATGTAGGTATTGTAATATCTATGTCAATGAATTACTGTATACCTGCCAATTCTCCTCATTAACCTGCCTATGGAAGGAAAACAACAGTGAAGCAGTGAAGCTATTCCAGTCATTAGTAAGTTTGCTGGACAAACTGCAGGATCTAACACTGTGGGTGGCTAGGGAAATAAAAAGGTACCTACGCTAGTATTGACCTTGTTGCTGGACCTACTGCTGTTTGCACTGTGGCCAACCATTCATAACAGACTCACACCCACACCCACACATACATTATATGATTTTGCATGCATGTTGGGGAGAAATACAGTGAGTGATGAAGGATGAAAACGTTATTGGGTTTCCAATATTGTCAAGCAGTCTTGGCAGCAGTTATCTCACATGGTTGTGTAACAGTAACAAAAACAAAAACAGGCAGACAGATTTAAACAAAGTAATTATGAATGCATGAAGAAACTCAGTTAATTTTTCATTGAGGACACATTTTATTTCATAAATGCGTTTTTAGTTGTTCCTATGCTGCTGGAAAACAAATATAATAAAAAGAAGAAAAACAAAACTTAAATCTCTTGATTAGTATTGCGAACGTTGGTGTACTCCTGTCTGTTCAAGAATCCGTGTCTGTATATGAGAAAAACAGTCCAAGAAGGTTTGTGATGGAACGCCGTGTAAACAACCCATTACTGCAACTCCGGCTGATTAACATATGATTGTAATTCATCATATCATGTGCAGCTGGTGACATCTTGCAGTAGCATTTATTCCATGTTGATACATGCCTTTGGTTCCTTTTTGACAACTCAAAACAAACAGATTGCAAGCTGTCGCTACATTTGCTCAAGATGAATGGAGAAAATGAATCGGTAAATCAGGTGTGTCAGGTGATTAGCACAATCATGCCTGAGATCCTTGTGGAATCACAGTAACTTGGTATATTTGGATAAACACTGACAGTGCAGACAGATTGTAGCAATGGCGTGAACCATCTGAACAATCTACTGCATGGGTTTCAAACTCGTGGCCCGCGGGCCAATTGCGGCCCTCGTGGCGATATTTTGTGGCCCTCACCTTGATATGAAAGTTTAATGTGAGTTTTATATGAATGGCACTTTACCGTGTTGTGTGTGGAAGGTCCCTTTATTTTGCAAGCTGGAGCTTTGTTTCACTTGTTTCTATGACGACGTTAACAAAAAAAAAAAGGCAGCTGCTACCGGACTGTTTATTATCTGCCGTGTTGTTGTTGAAATGTTATGTAATGTAATTATGTGTCTTTTTTTTTTGTTATTTTGTGCCTTTTATAGTAATTTTGTGAAATTTTTGTGTCATTTTGTGTCTGTTTTTAACTAATTTAGTGTTTTTTCAGTCATTTTGTGTCTTTTTGGGTCATTTTGTGTCTTTTTTAAGTAATTTAGTTTTTTTTTCTGTCATTTCGTGTTTTTTTGGTCATTTTGATACTGCCTCCAGTGGCCCCCAGGTAATTTGAGTTTGAGTATGTTTTTTAAACACTCTAAGCATTTTCCATTACAGTCTACTGTGTATAACCAAGCATAGCCCTAATGATATCAAAATTAGTGGGATGAAATAATACCACATATAAATAAAATCCCCCACCACGTAAGTTAAAAACACAGGAACTTAACGTCTTATGACTCTCGAACTGACAGACTGACCTTATTAATTAACACAGATGAATCTAAGTCATTCATGTTATTTAATTTCTGTTCATATTCAAACATTGTAAAAAAGTCACTTTTTTTTAATCAAACTAATTTTAGAGGTTTTAGAACTTTTAAAGAGGTGCGGCTGAGATATGTACTAAGCGTGACCTTTTTAAGGGTTGAAAAATAAATATTTCATTGCTCTCTGGTGGACAGACTATGTAATGGAGATACCACCTCAAATATATACTGTATTTGGAATTTTTGTACTGCAATATCTTTTTGCCCAAGATATTAGAATATGTATATGAGCAGCTCATATTATCCATATCTGAATATAAATGGGCAAATATTTTTCAACTGAAAAAGACTAAAAGTGAAGTGAGAAGTGAAACTCGGACAAATATATAACTTAACGCAACCTATTTTGTAAAAAAAAAAAAAAAGGACTTAGCGTTTCCATAAGCTTTGCTCGGCAAGAACATGGTGGAACTACTGCTGGGATTAAGTAAGTTAAACCTCTGAAGTCCAGGAGATTTTGGTTCATATTTGTCAACTTCCTATGCATTCATTTCTGTCTCTTTTTAGCATCTTTCAGTCTCTCCTTACATCACATGCATTGCTCCTTTTTCTCCGCACAAACTTGGCTATCAAGCAAAAGACACAGGTTTCTACCATTTAGGTTTTTACAATTTATACACACAAAAACAGCAGAAATAATAATAAACAATAAAACTACAAAACATTTTTAAAATGGTCTAGAAATATAAGTGGCACACTGTGAAAGCTCCTATGATTGGAACTGATTCAACTGGCTTTCTCAGTTTGTCTACATATCATATATAAATAAAGTTATTACTGTAAATAAAACGTGTATTTTCAATAAATAGATGGACTCCACAGGGTTAACTGGTATGGTGACGTTTTAATCAGAATTGTTAGGGTGTTTTGTACCCAATAATTTGCATCATTGAAGAACAGAAAGATTTCTAGTTGAATCAGTGGCTTTATGTGAGGTCTGGCACCAGTTGAAAGTCTTTGTCACTTATCTTCTCTCTTTTACATCTTTAAGTTTCAAATGACAGAAATGATGAGGTTGAGTCAGAATTGTGCTGGTTACCAAATCCCATTTGCCCTGCACACTGCTTGATTTGGCAATGTGGGAATTTGAGTGGTATCACTGGGGACACTGGCGGTGCAGCTTTGTTGTGCAGCAGTCTCAGGATAGTAATGGGACGCAGTCACCAGGGAACCCCTTGAGTGTGTGTACTGAGGGAAAACTGACAGGAGCAGACGAGACAGGAGAGAGATTCAAACGAGTGAGCAATAGTGAGGGAAATAGAGGAGCATTTGTTTGGTCTTCTCTGCCACTGAAGTTGTAAAATGGAAACATATTTCTCCCCTGACAGCTACAGTAGATCTAACCCCCTGCGTTGAGCTGCTTATGATGTTGTGCGGCGTAGAGGTGGACCGCGGGGGTGTCCCAAAGGCTTGTTGTTTCTTGTCAGAGATTAGATTGAACCAAGCGGCTCTGGTTCATACTCATGCCTGAGAGAAGCCAGGACTCCCTGTCACTGACCGCAACCTCTGAGCTTTGCTCTGTATTACTGCATCTAGATTTATTTCCCATTGTAGAGTAAAATATGTTATTTTTCAAATAGGCTCAACCTTCCTGGGGGGTTTTCGTACTGTTGAATATTTGAGGTACACTGGAGTATTTCTGGCCATTGGGAATGGAGAAAAAAGCTTTTACATGCATGTTTCAACCTAATCCTTCAGATCATTTCTTATTCTGTGTATTTCCTATTAGTCTCCTTGGTCCCACAACCATTGCCAAGATCACCAGTATGTTGTTGGCAAGGGACTAAATTGAAGTTCCTCTGTATTTATTTAATAATCATTATTGGAGACAGGATGTTAGAATATCATTTTATATATCTCTGTGCAGGCAGATTTTTTTAAGGGATGAACTTCTTACAAAGAAGCCCAAAGAAAGCTCTTGTTTGTCATGTCAGTTTCAGCCACAACAAACAACAACAAATGTGACAGGAACACAGGAATTTGGCAAAGTAATTGATTTTCCTTCATCAGCTGGGGGAGGTGTTTTAACAACTATTGGAGGTGTGAAGAAAAAAGGGCATTGGACTTGATATTTGTTAATGTCAAAACTTCAAAATGTTCTGTCTTCTATTTTAGTATGTGGACTTAGGCCCTTTTCCAAACTGCCATTAACATCCATCTTGGATGCACCCAACCAGTCCGTCTTGGGCAGTCCATGGTCTAGAGGTTAGGAATCGGGCTTGTAACAGGAGGGTCGCTGGTTTGAATCCCAGGGCTGATGGGTCAAGGACTGAAGTGCCCTTGAGCAAAGCACCTAACCCCCCCAAGCAGCTCCCTGGGCACACTAATGTGCAGCCCACTGCTCCTTGCATAGTGTGTTCACTTGTTTGTAAAAAAAAAAAAAAAAGGATTGGTTAAATGCAGAGGTTGAATTCCCCCTTTGTGGGATTAATAAAGGATAAATCTTAATCTTGAGTATGCACTAAACTGTGTCACTTATGGCCACATTTAGGGATGCACGATATTGGATTTTTCGCCGATATCCAATATGCCGATTTTTTACAACTCATTTGGCCGATTATCAATACCGATATTTTTTTCCCGCACAACTAATACCCACAATCAGGGCAAATTTGGCCAATTTCCCAGTTGACATAATAAGTAAACATAACCTGTGTTCACTGGGAACATGTGAAAAGTGCAGCTGTACAGCAATTAAACCCAAATTGAATAAAACTACATGTACCTTACAGACTGCTGCTTAAATTAAAATTTTACTTAAAACTGGAGCCCAATATGTGACGACCCAATCCGCACTGTGCAAACAAAATCATATAAAGTACAAAAAACATAAGCAGCTTCAGTCCCTAATCAGAACATAAATAAATAGGTGGGCTCAGACTACACTGCACAATTCTATGAGCTACAAACAAGGTGCAACAGAGAGGTGATGTGCACCCCATTATTTAATCACTTTATTATATTGGCGTGTTCATTTTCAAGCCAACATTGGCCGATACCGACAACATGCAAACGTGTAAATTGATACACAATATTATCGTGATATTTTGTGTAGCAATATTATATCGATTCATGGCCGCCAAGTATCGATCTATTTTTGCTGTTTTCGCGTTGTTCCAGAGGACGTAGCGGGCTCACTTTTAGAAATATACTGGAGATACTGGTATCATATGAAACTAGAAGAACTAAGGAATCTATATGCACCAAGTATGTGAGGATTTTGCATTGGGAAATTGTCTAAAAAATGCTGCAAAATGCGGCAAAATAAGGCTTTTTTTATGTTTCATGGTGATTTTCAAAGTGGCCATGTGACCTCTGACGTCATTCTATCTCAATGAAAATAGACTCTCTGGGTTTCTACAGGTTTCCTCTTTACATACATGTCTGCATCCCAATTCAGAACTGAGAATTTTCTCTCATTTAAGAAAACAATTCTTGATTAAATTTAATTTTGTAGACACAATAAACAGTTAAAATCACAATATATTGTATCCCAATACTTACCATAATAAAATTGCAATGATATCGTTCTGGCGTACTTCGACTTTGCGATCGGATCAACCAAGATGCATGTTTATGTTAAATGCAGCCTTAGTTTCGTTTTATAATTTTGAGCAATCAAATCTACAATAATTGTCCTCAGAAATCCTCATAATAAAGTCAGTACTAGCAAAGTTTTAAGTTCCCCTGTGTAGTATCACTCTTAAGGGCTTTGGGGAATTGTATTTCATTATTGCCTTTAGACTGTACTTAAGTAAATTACACTATAATTGTCCAGTAATAGAGATTTTTTAGAAATCACCCCCTTTGCTGTAATAATCAATTTGATGCATGCTTGTCTGCTCTGTGAGGGAAGAGGTTAGCTGTCCCCCTTAGTTTTAGACAGAAGGTTTAAGGGGGGATCCACTGAAGGCATATGTCAGAGAGGTAAAGAGCGCTGACAGCCATTCGTCATCTCTGCCTGGTGCAGGCCCCTGTATTTAAAAGAGTACGGCAGTCAAAAGCCCATAAAAGTGAGTGACTCCTCTGGAGCATCTGCCACTGCATGCAGGGAGGAGATTCAATGTGAAAAAGGGGAGATAATGTGCTCACTCACTAATGGGCACCCGACTAGACACAGGCTCATTTTTCACATCATGTCATCTGTAAGGTTTGAATAAAAGTAATGGCCACAATGAGCCTGGATCTCTCCCAGCCATTATGGCTTTTGCTTCCTCACTTTTATTTGTGTTGACTTGTACAGTCGGAGGAGATGACAGTCTCTGGGCCTGTGGATCAGTCAGAGTGATGATCTGCACTGCTCTCCTCCGCTGCTGACAGGTCCCTTCTCTCTGGCAGGCATGTGAGACCAGAATGCCGCACTACGTCATATCAAATGCTGTAATCTGACAGAATAAAGGGATTTGCACACTGGGGACATCACAAACTCTGTCTTTTGTAATTTTCTGACAGAGACAGAAGGGGGAAATGAAGGGGTTTCTACAGTTCCATGTAGTAAGAATTAGTGTCAGTCAAAGTTAAGTGGCTATTTTAAGATAAATAGGAGAGGATTTCCGTGGCATGTTTTGGGGCATTGGGCTTTAAAAGACTATGCTAATGTGAGTAGATACTGATTGGTCGTTGGATGTTTTCATTTCCTGAACATTCAGAGTCGCAGGACACAGCGTGTCTAAATATCCATTCTGAAAAGGTTAGTGCGTAATTAACGCTTAAATTCACTGCCACTGTCAGCCATGTTCAGTTCAGAATAACAATAGATGCTCAGATGTTAATCTTTTCTTAAGAACACACTGTGCACACAAACCACAAATACATAGAAATTATAAAAAAAATATTATTTGTATGAATACCAATAATTTTAATGATAATAATAAAAATTGGAAATATAAAAATCATGAGCATATTATTCTTTTGTGTGTATTTGTTGTACTGGTGTGTGAGACCTCTTGCATAACAATGATTGGTAACACTTTACAATAACCAACTAAGTGATGTTTATAGATGGTTTATATACACAAAGTGCTATACATATTTAATCTTTAAATGTTTTCAACCAATTTCTTAAAGGTATATGAATCATTTCAAAATCATTAACATACTTAATATGGTGTTAAAAATGTTATAATCAGTGCAACTAAAACTATTAAACTATTAATTTTAATTTAATTGTTTGTTAATGGTAAAGTAACTATAAACTTACATTAATGTACCATCTAATTGGCATTTATTAATGATTTAGTTAGTTAAACATTAATAAATGATGTATTTACCATTCTAAATGGCCTATATACAGTTTATATCTGTTTACCATTTATAAATGATTGTTATTGTAAAGTGTTACCCAATGATTTAATGTATGAAGAAAAGGGGAGGAAACGCCTCAGTATTTAACATATTTTATGCTTCATCAATTACTTTTAAAATAAAGGACTGTTTTGTGTCAGCACCCATATAAATGTGAAGACGGATGAGAAAACAAGTGATTTCCTTATTAGGTTCAGGAGTCAAAGGCCTTCTTCCAGAGCTGTGGGCTTCAAGAGCCCAGAAGATTAAGACATATATTGGATTCATGATGGAGGCCACAAAGTTCATTTTCAAAATAAAATAGAATATTATTCACAATCCTTTTAAAATTCAGATTGCCAGCTGACCTGTGACTTGGAAGTAGTGTATTACATTTTCAATGAGCTGCCGCTATGTCGCGAGAAGGAACAATCCCATTTCTCGCTCCTCTGCCAGGGGAATTATGGGATTACACGAACCATAGTTTAAGGAACTAAACAAAGATACTGTAAAATTTAATTTTGACATCTCAGATTTTGCTTTGTTTTTCTCTCACATGTATGCCTTTACTGCAACCTGCATTATTCCCTTAATTCTTAAGAGCGATATAACTGATATCTTTTTGTGAGCCGCGCTGAGACAACACTGTAGTGAGGGAAACGAAAACAGCCTCTGCTTTGTAAGGCATGTGAAAATCTCCCACCGGTGATATTATAAGAGACACATGCACACAGCTCCGGCTGATTTTCATATATATTAAAATCACTACCTACTGTGGCATATGAAATTGTGCAAACCGCTAAGGCCTAAGCTAACCATTGGAACTCCAGCTTCTCTTTGATTCAGATTTTCCTCTCGATTCTCTGACCCTAAAAAGAGGTGGCCAATAATCTCATTCACACACTGTTCCCATCATAGACCCCCACGTACCCAACATAAGACCACAGAAGTAATATTGACATTGTTCAGCTGCATAAAAAGTTGCATGTCATACACAAATATTATGAAAAGTTAACGCTTTCCTCCAAGCTATATGCACTCATAGCAGCCCGGATAATAGAAATCTACATTTAAGCCCTCCTCTAGGACAATGGAAATCTGTGTGTATATACAGAAATATCAATATAATGTTCAGTCCAAAGTCTAATTTTACCGTTGCAATGCTGAGAGCTTTGAGCTATTGAGGTAGTATGCTGAGCCTAATCAGTCAATAGACCTGGTGGAGGGCTGTACCACACATGGTAATAAAGCCACAACTTCAGCATGGTGAGCTCATTCCCATAGTACCCCCCCACCCCCATCCACCCCCCATCTCCCTGCACCAATGCCTGCCTCATCACTCCACACAAAATATCCCACCCTTAATTGGTCTGTGCTCCTCCAACATGTTTGTAATGAAAAAAGCAGCACATAATTCTTAGTTTGTTGGCTGGCAGAGCCCAATTTACAAAAGTGGAGGTTGGTGATAAGCAGAGACAGTACGGCTGTGGAGTGCTCAGAACAATGAATCACCCCGCTGCCAGGGTTGAGCAGAATATAATTGAGTCCAACATCTCTGAGCACTTTCACCATAATTAATGATAATCTGTAACAGAGGAATCTGAGATTCCAGTTCACAGAACTGTTTAATTAGGCCCAGTAATGAAAGCACAGGCACTACAAGAATATGGCCGGCCTCATGATTAATGATTTGTGCTACTGAACACAAAAGTGCTGCACCGTTAACTCCAACGGATGCTGCTGTGTCTCCCTGGCATTTACAGAACACCAAAATACATATGGAGCTGTTTGCATCCCCTATATAAGACATGGTAAATACTATGTTTTCACTATATGCATATGCTTCTGTTTTTATTGTTTGATTTTCTGTATTTGCCCAAACATTTTCCACCTCTATTGGAATTAAAAAATAATCAAAATAAACTGATACATTTTTTCTTACATTATAATTAAGACAGTTATAATTGTCTCTTCATGTATATTCATCCATTTTACAATTCAGTTTAGTACAATGGAAATGACCAACTGTGCCTCCATTAATTAAGTTATGAATAGCACAATCCTATAATAGGAAATATACTTGTTAATAAGATCCAGACGTATTGATGTAAATAAGGGGTTCACTATATATGGATTTTTTTCAGTAATTACCTGCTTCTCATGGACGATACTAATGAGATAGTTATAATTTCACTATTTTTTATTCTAAAAAGAAATTCATAACCTGCAGTTTATGCAAACCTAATGTGAGCAAAGATGGATAATTTGACCTAAACAAATGTTGTTGTTGTAAACACAACAAAAACAGAGAACAGCTCTGACTCTTCAAAGCTAGAAAAATATTTTTTCTGGTGAAACACAATAAAACAACCAACAATACATACGTTTTTATCGAGCATTTTGCCTAAGAATTTAGATTAAATACTTTGAAATTATCTGTAAGATCAAATATGTCAATGTACTAAATAGTCAATGCAAAGATAAAGGCTTTTGTAGAACTGAAAACCTATGGCTGCTTAGTGTGTAGATAAAAACAATAAGAAAAGGCATATAGTAGAGTGTTATCCTTAATATATGGGGAATGGTAAAGGTTAGGGGCCCAAGTTAATGAAAACATTTTGGCTTTGTATTATTGATATATGATTTCATTATTGGAATAATACATAGTATACATTTTTCATTATTGGGCGCTAATTTATAGGCCATATATACATTGTGCCTCCCTATATGAAAGTTTAACATTAGATGTATTTATTAGGTAATGACAAGATGTTGTATTTTAATGAGGTAAAATAACATAAAATCAAATGTAAACCTTACAATACGTTTGACTGGTGTCAGTGATTGTATTGTATGAAACACCTTTCCAAACAGAACATAGTGACTTTGTATTTTCTCGGCTACACAGCCAGTAAAACCACTACTTATTTATACAGTTGTGATAAACTCTGTGCACAAAGATTGACATGTGACAGAAAAATAATGTGTGGTACCATTCACTCAAGTCATAAAAAAGGACATAAGAATTGAGGTCCTTTACTTAAAACTATGGATTACATTATTGAATGAAATGCTCCAGCTCCTGTTTGTGCCTTGCAGGCATCTTTGTGGTTATTTCCTGGTAGTGTAGCCAGAGTTCTGCGACTTCATAACACAGCAGCAGGCAGGGCTTTGCAGTGGCTATGTGCTAGACTGGCTCCACCTTTTAAATGGATCTCATGAAATGCACAGTAATACAGTCATACCATTACAGAAACAAAATAAGGTTTTTGTTTGGCATGAATTGGATTTCTGCCCAGAAAGAAAGCTATTAGTCACTCCCTGTCAGTTTGTTGACTGCTTTTCAGTCTGATGTTTTTGCGTGCTAGACCTCTGAAGTTAAATTTCACACTTACTTGCTTATTTTAAACCCATTGCTCCCTTTGGTGAAAATATGGTATGGCAAATCAAGAGTCATGCTAAAAGACCTAATAGAGAGATCAGACGGTTATGAAATAATAGGAACAATATGCAGTGCAGGAACCTACTATTCATTTTATTCATCATACCTTTCAGTAAAATGTTGAAGTCTCCATCAAGCAGACACATGCCCTAGGAAACATCAGTGTGAAAGGCAATGAGCGCAGAAAACCAGGCACAGGAGCTCAACCCTCATAAATCTATGACAAAACTTTCCAAAAATGAGAAAGAGGACACAAAAAAAGAGAGAAAATGGATGTATTCCTAAGAAAGAAATGACTGTAACCGCCCACCCCCTTGCCCTCCCATTCCCCATGTCTAAATCTTGTTTAGTTCTTTAATTCTACAGTTTCTGACCTGGATCTGGCCATCGCTGCACATGAAAGAAATTACAAAAGCCTCTCAGTCACAGCAGCCCAGCTTCCTCCTGCACCACAGCATTTGTCATTGCCAAAACAGCAGAGTTTAATTAAGTGTTGTGAGCAGCCTAGTGAGAAACACACTTTAAATTAAACCTCTGAACATGCTGCTATTGGTTCTTTACCTTCTCAACAATCAGCGGGGTATACGGCATAAATTTCTATCTCTCAAGGGGGAAGGCAGCTGCTGCACCTCTAGCGATTCATAAACGGCTTGCCTCCCCAAGAGCAATCTCTATTACTGCACATTTCATTATAGCCCAGTTTGGAAGCAGCAAGCAGATGAATGTGATAATTAATGTCCCTTCTCAACTAAACATTTTATTTACTCTTGATGAATTAACGGTGGTTATCAGGGTTAAAAAAAAAAAAAGGAGCATGTACTGTATGTCAGTGAATCTGTGTAGGTGAAAAGAATTACATGGCAAATTATCTTGAGGCATCAAGCAATTCTTGATGCAAGAGAAGGAATTAATTCGATCCCTTCTATAATAATGGATTGTTTCAAGTTGGTAAGCATTTGGATTCGGTTATGCATTTGTAAGTATGTCTTTTATGATATCAAGAGATGCATCAGTTGAGATATGGGAGATGATAGAAGCAGTTATATCTGTAACAAAGACATTCCTTTTATTAAGTGCTATTTGAATTGGCCCTTCAGATTTTTAAGATGCCTATTATGAGATTATTTTAAGAGTACAGCTTAACAGAAAGGAACATTTAGTCAGATCAATGCCTAAAAACTGAAATGAATCGACACATGAAACCTTTTAATGTAATATGCAGATAATTCTGTTAATTTATTGATCATATGTCATCATGGTGGCCTATGTCAGCTGTAGGTGACAAGTACATGATAATATGCCACAAGAGATATCTACTAACCACAGACTTACCATGAGGATATTTAAAGGTTAAATCTGATGATATTCAATATTTTTCTTATTATCAACAAATCCTATGAAAAGGCCAACAATATATTGATTCTGATAACAAGTATTGTCTGTGTAGCTAAAGCCTCAAATATTCAAGCGCCAACCTCAATGCAGAAGTCCCTTAAACCTGCATTCTTTCTAATGGCCAGCAGGGGGCGACTCCACTGGTTGCAAAAAAAAAAAAGAGTCAGATTGTATAAAAGTCTATGAGAAAATTACCCTACTTCTCACTTGATTTATTACCTCAGGAAACAGCTAGGCAAGTTTTTCCACACAGAAGGTGTTTGTAATCTTTACTCAGGCTGTTTCTAAGTAATATTTATTTAATAGAACCACTTATTTTTTTAATGAAAATACACAAGTAAATTGCAGATTCACTGATGTCCCTCAATTACATTTTACTTGAAATATCAACTAATTAAGCCAATGAACTGGTTTAGTGAATATTACTTGGAACGAATGATTCAATTTATATACAAAACTGAGGACACATAATAACAAACAATCACTAAGTAATGCACGTCATGAAAAACTGCTATTTCAAAGTAAAAGGACTGAATTCGTATTTCTTTGTAGAATTTATATAGATGATTGAAATAAAAAAATAAAAAAATTCAGTGTAGCAATCTGTTGCTTTTGAGTCATTATGATCAGTTCTATACATCTCCATGCACTATTCTTCTGTTCAGCTCAGGCACAGTGCTGCTCCTTAAGGTGCCATTCATAAACTCTATATTGGAAAGCCAGGTCCCTAAGCAGGCTGAGTGGTTAAAAAAAACAGTCTAGTCTTGTGCCCATATAACATGTAACAGGCCAATCCCTGGCACAAACACAGAGAGCAATCAAACTCAGCCCACATGAACCTTAAACAAAGGTGGAAGTACATTTTCTATCCGTGTTGGATGACATTTCCTTGTCCTCCCGTTGCCGCTGCTCCTACGTTTGAGTGATCAGACAGCCATTACAAGGTCCAGGTTTATTAGCGAGACCATATAGGCCCAAAGCTCGCTGTGGTAGAGGTGTAATTCTCCACAAAGTGTGACACGTTAACTCTGTTGACTGATCCACACAACACCTGGTTGAGAGGACCTCTCACATCTGCAGCAGCTCTGTAAAGGAGCAGCGATGTCTGTAGCTCTCTGCAGTGCAACCACAAAGAAGCCTTGACATGCTTTTCATAACTGGCTTGTTCATACTGCAGCAGGCAGTCACTTATACAAGGCAGTTTCCGAGTGCTAAATTGGAAGAAATGTCTTGTCTTAAGTGTCTCCACTTCACTTACGGTATACTTAACATATATGAAAAATACTCGGAGTATTTGCAGTTCACACAAGTCATTTACACGTCACTTCTATTTTTTTTTAGCAGCTAATTGTATCTTATTTGTCATGAATAGCATAATCAGTCCTATATAATAAATCTGAGATTAAAGGAAGCATGGCTTGCATTGAATTACAGTGTTAGATAACTTACTGTGGCTTTACCATAACAATGTCATGCAAAATGTATTGGGACCTATTAAGGTCAGAGTTGGATCTCTTTCATCGTTGATCATTTGAGGATGCTCCTCTGCTCTTTCTCTTTGGAATGCTAAATGATATATGATCACTTCTACACCGATAGTTAATGTACACTATTAGCTCTGTATTTAAACATGATAATGTAATTGATTCACAAATTGATTTATTGATGTTAATTCAAGTGTTTCATGTATTAATCACAGTAAAGAAATTAATTTAGTATATTTTATGAGCTGTTGTGCGATCAACTAATGATATGAATTAATCAACTTTAATAAGAATTCAAACACTATTGTTCAGCTAATTTGTCACTTTGTTAGAGGGAGAATGAACAAGGGCCTCTTGATTTACAACACATAACTCTACTGGACTATTTTAGGGACTTACAGTGCGTATTTCTTGGATTATAAACTGAGTTATCAGTTTATTAGGGGACACCTTTACAGTCTCCTTCACTATACCAGAGCAGCCTTGCAATTAATTCCACCTTTTTGTCAAGATAAGGATTCCTATCACAATTCAGGCTGTTCTCATTCACTTTTCATACTTAAACCTACAGAAAGTATTGGCTATAATTCATATACCACCCATGTAATTGTGAGCCAGGTGGCGCACCTTATTACAACTCATATTGACGTTTGTTGTGAGGTGATGACCTCTAGTGGCCTTATGATAATGACGGGATCAAAGGAGGATGTCAGGCCATGTAGTATAAAGGTGATAAAGTCCACAAAGGGAGGAGTTAAGGGTGGATTGGTCAATAAATACAGGACTTTGACCAAGAAGGCTGGTGTTCATGTCCTCTTTGAAACCAATTTTCAACGTTGAAAATCACATTATGTTAAACCTCTTAAGTCCAGGAGATTTTGGTTCAAATTTGTCAACTTCCTGTGTACTCATTTCTGTCTCTGTTTAGCATTTTTCAGTCTGTCCGTACATCACATGTATGGCTCCTTTTTCTCCACACAAACTTGGCTATCAGTCAGATTTTTCATTTTATTTTAATTAACAAAGTATAAAGCTGCCAGGAACCGAAAATACAAACAAAAGACACAGGTGTCTGGAAATGTTTTTTTTTTTTTTTTTTTTTTTTTTACCATTTATACACACAAAAAAGCTGAAATAAATAATAAATAATAAAACTACAAAACAGTCTATTTGCTTGTAAATTAAAAATAGTAATAGTTTTCATTGTAGAAAGAAAATTCACATTTTAAGAATGGTCTAGAAACATAAATGGCACACTGTGAAAGCTCCTATGATTGAACTTTCAACTGGCTTTCTCAGCTTGTCTACATATGTATAGTTATACATATGTATTTTCAATAAATAGATGGACTTCAGAGGGTTAACTACCTAACTATGTCATCTAGCTACATGTATGATTAGTTATTTCAACCCAAAACCATGATCTTTTCTTCTAAACTTAACCAAGTAGTTCCATCTCACAACATTAACGTGTTGTTCACATTGTTAAATACCATTGTGCATAGGTCTTTATAAGACATACAAACCATTGCATGAGGATACATCATTTGAAATGTAGTAATGTTTTGTCAATAAATATTGAGAATGTGGCAATGGAGGATCCATTGTGTTTTTATTTGGTTTGCAGTTTCTACTTACATGTTGGATTCAAAGGAAATGGACCCCCAACCCTGGCCTGCACCTTTTCTTTTTTTTTACTTTACAATGTAATAAAACTGTTGTCACTCTTTGCTTTGAGTAAACACTGCAATTGTTTTGCACTCCAGAGAGCCATTTAAGTAGTTCATTAGTGGCTATGTCATGTCTTTAAAGTATTGATCTCTCCAGTCAATGGAAAAATAACAACCCGGTTATAAGCTACTTGTCCATAGCGATGGGCAACATAAATTATTTAAAAAGGGCAGATTCACTGCGGCCATGGAGCCATCAATCACAAGATATGGCAATGACAAAAAAGCTGTGCTTCACAGGTCCCTCCTATCTCCCCCCAGAACAATTCTATCAGCCAGGTGACTGTGAGGAGGCAGGATGACCCGATGTCACTCACATTGTTGCCTCTGCCTTTGAAGGGCCCAGCTCTCCTCTCGGCCCTGGAATGGGATGGCTAAATAGATTCTCTGTGTTTACCGCTGGCCTCCCTCCCAGTGCACACTTCAATTTGTCTAACAATAAAAGGTGGACAGAAGAGTTGGAGTTTCCCAAACAATGGATGAATTTTTTATCAAATGGTTGAATTGAGTTGCAAGTGGCACAATATTTATTCATAGGTCTTTATTCAGAGATATTCCATGAAAAGTGAATGATACAACAAGTGTAGGTTTAGATGACTTGGATAGTATAGAAATATTTAAAGAAGCACTAAACTATTTCTACACTGTAAAAAAAAAAAAATCTGTTTAATTTATGGTAAAATACCAGCAGCTCTGGTTGCCAGAACTTCCAAAAATATAGTGAGAGGGTTTTTTACTGAATATTTTAATGTGAATATCAGCAAAAACTGTTATTAAGACTTAGTAGTCCCTTTATTTTTTTAGGATAATTGTGTCCTTGTGACATTATGGTATTTCTCCTTTAATTTTACATGAAAAAATTGTGTGTTTTCTACAGTTCAAAAGTGTTGTACTATTCCTTGATGTACGGTATTTAAAAGCCTCTACTACGGTGATATTCAATTTTTAATTTTGCGCCCCATTTTTCGGAGTAAATTTTATTGTAATTTCTACAAAAATTTTTTACAATGTAGTTTTAACAAAACATATGTTTTCCCCTAACATATATGCACCTCTATGCATTTGTTAAGTTTAGCAGCAGACATCACATTTTAATTCTATTCAGTTGCTGTTAAGTGGGGATAAATTGTTATGAAACAGAACTTTGTTAGAGGGAGAATTTACATATTGAAAGCGACATTAATGGTACTTAAGTATAGAGCAGAAACAGAAACTAAAGTGACGATATGTTTCACTTTCATTTCCAGGAGTTTATATTTCTGACTAAACAGTCCCGCAAATGCAGCATTGTATGGTATACTGCAAATATAGCTACATTAATAAACACAGCATGCAGTATTTTAAATCCTATAATCTGATTGGATGTGCTATACTGAGTCATTTAATATCTAGTAATCTAGTAATTCATAGTCATAATGTGTGTCCTTTGTCTAGTATAACACACCGCAACAACAACAACAAAAAAAATGAGCTCGCCACTGCATGAAGATGTACCTTAATAGCAGCTCATCAGACACACAAACTGTGGTAAAAGCATCATAAATAAAGCCATGAAAAGGCACCCAAGCAAATAAAAAACACAGGGAGATACTTAAGTGTGGCAGACGTGTCTTTGAGTTTGAGTTTCAAAACGCTACTTTGATTAATAATTGATTATATAAACCCATGCTACATGAAAGGCAGGAAGAGGTGCCATTCTTGTGAGCGGCCAGCCAGTCAAACGGCACTTTGTTGTTTCAAATGCTCCCCTGCATATGGGTACCATGGTCAGTCCTCCAACCAACCCAGAGCTGTGCAACAAAGACAGCCTGACAAAATGCCGGTGCTGCCCTGATGAAACGAGACATGCAGGGATATGAATGACTACATCTAAGGGGTAATTGCTGCAGAGCAGGAGCCTCCTACCTCGTTTCATTTAGTCTATTAGCAATTTATGGCTGGTCTCACTCAGCTCTACGCAGGAGGGGTTTGATCTAAATTCTCATGAGCTTTTAGGTGAGGCTGGGACCCAGTAGAGAGCCTTGGGGGGAAGAAAAGGGTTTCACTTACCACTGTTTTAATTCTCTTTGGCTTATCATTAATTTGTTGTCACAGAAGAAAGGTGAGCATCACATAAATCTAATTAAAGTTAATGGGATTATGATCCCATTCTCTGAGTCTCTTTAGTCCTGTTTTATAGTTGTTTAGGCAACTAAATTATGTTCTTCTTAGTGCCTCATCACTATGTTTTCCTTTTTGCTTAATTGTATAACTGACTGACTGGCAGCATTTGCACATACTAATAATAAAATAAAAACATATAATAAGTTAATCTTCACTTATTTTTGAGGCTGATTACAGTTTATAATAATGTACTGAAAAAAAGATTTTTGGCCCTCTAATTATTATTTCAATCATCTATATAAATTCTACAAAGAAATACAAATTCAGTGCTTTTACTTTAAAATAGCACTTTTTCATGTAGTGCATTATTTTGTGATTGTTTGTTATTATGTGTCCTCAGTTTTGTATGTAAATTGAATCATTTATTCCAAGTAATATTCACTAAACCAGTTCATTGGCTTAATTAGTTGATATTTCCAAGTAAAATGTAATTTAGGGACATCAATGAATCTGCAATATACTTGTGTATTTTCATAAAAAATAAGTGTTTTTGTTAAATAAATATAACTCAGAAACAGCCTGAGTAAAGATTACAAACACTTTCTGTGTGGAAAAACTTGCCTAGCTTTTTTTTTTAAAGTAAATGTCACTCTAATTTTTTTCAGTGTAGTTGCAAACCAGTATAGCCAATATCAGAGCAATTGGTAAATTGGTCAAATTGTAGAACGGTAAACATTTTTAAATAGCGGACTTTAACATTGTAGAAACTGTCCTCTTTTGACACTGCAGCTGAAATAACGCTGATTTCAATAAACAGAGTTTAGCGGTCTGTAAAAATTTTGGCCAGCAGAGCCTTGTTGTGGAGGTTCATGGTAGGGGTTCCAGTCAAAGGGTGAAGGTGTTGGTGCTATCAGAGGCCCTGCTAGCTAATGCCTGGTGTCAGCCCCCCGCTGACGGGGTTGCAGATCTGGATGTATTGGGGTGGGGGTTCTGACTGGTCCAACAACAACAGGCAGACAGAGAAGGCAGGCTAACTCTGTGTGATGGCTTCATGCCGTTCTGGCCCGGTGGCCAGCACACCGAGACATTGTGTTCGTGTTAGTTGTGAGTCTGATATGTTTCAGAGTCACAGTGTTTGGAATTGTTTGGGTTTAACAGCACTGTAGATTAAACATATCACTGCAATTTTATGGCCTACCAACAACGGAGGACTTTCAATGATATTTGGATTGTTTCTAAGACAGATGTAGAAAAAGTTGTAGAAAAAACTAAAATTCTCTCATTTCTTTGCCACAAAACTAAATAATCCACAAAACGCACCACAAATTTAACAGTTATATGCATATTGAACTTATGAACTTTTATTATCTATTGAGCCGCTTCATGACACTATTTACTCGTTTTTGTCAACCATACACTGCATGTACAGTTTAAGTAATTATTTTAGACTGAGAACAAGCTTGTCCAGCAAATCTTTGATCTATTAAATAAAGTAAAACATGATGCTGATTTGTGCTCCAGAAGCAGAGTAACATGATATAAGAACACTGTTACACATCTATGCAACAACATTAAATAACCCGAGAATGAATAATAGCATCCTGTGCTATATTCTTCATCTTTGACACTCCCCTCCTACTGTGTAGGACCATGTGGCTCTGTTGAATGACAGCTCTGCTGTTTGCTGTGAAACTCTTTGTGGCACCTCCCTCCACGGGGGACTCTGAACCAGCAGCCCACAGGAGTGACTCCCACTGGGAGGGCAGAGGCCTTGCGCTTCCTCCCCTGGATGACCTCTGACACACCCAGTTTGTGCTTGGTGGCCTTGAAGAGACAGTGGTGGGGATTTCTCCCCAGCCAAGCAGCGGGTTGTAATTGATGTGGCAGAGACGTCAGCACTAATCTTTTGCTCTCTGACGGCCTCTCTGTAAGCCCCTCATCCACTCCACTCTGAGACCTGCCGTACCAACCTCGGCAAACTGCTACCTAGTCAATTAGATCTACCCTGTCTGCTCCCTGTTTTGTGTAAATATATCTCCTGTAGACACCCAACATGTTCAGTTATCTATCCCGGCACATTCAGGGTGATTTCTTAATGCCGCTGCATGCCACTATCAGCAAATGGAAAGCTCGGCTGATATCTCTTCCTGCAGTGGGCTGACTGATTATATATGGAATAGGGAAACACTGTTGATTTTCATATTTGTATGGAGGATTCCTATCTTCCTCTACATACCGTGGCTCCCACAGTGCATATGGATATTGTAATCACACAGTTGTATATTGTGCACTACACCTGGGGATACCATTACTAATTTTTTAAAGATGTGAATAGAGTCCAATGTGAAGCACTATCACAAGCACTGCTCTGGTATGTGTTCACTCAGCCCTCAACAATGTCAACAACTTTGCTTTAGAGGACAAATCATGTCATGGGGAGAGGTGCAACTTGTTACTGTCAGAGGACATCACAGCTCTGTGGAAGGGAAGCAGAAGAGAAATGGACAAACTGTATGTCAAGCAGTATGGGAAACTCATGAGTGGAGCAGCACTTTATTCAAACAAGGCGCCTTTTTTATAGAAGAAACATTAACTGCATGATTGTGGTTGCTCTGTGTACTTTTGTAGTTTTCTAACTTAAAGAGAATGTGAGGATTTACAGGTTTGCTCATGTTTGTTTTTGTAGTTTTGTTGTTGAGTGTATTGAGTGAAAAGCAGTTTTCACTGTCTTGTTTTATAGTATAGTAGTCATGCATTATTTTATTTTATCTAATGGGATTTCAAAAGTTCTTTTAGGATGAATAAACTTATAACTTTTTCCACAAATGTGAATTTGTAACAAGTGAAAAATAAATTTCTTAAAATGAATTTTAACATAATTTATTTAATAAACGTGTAAAAGATTCAGTTGCTTAAACAGGGTACAATACACAACATTTTAAATTTAAAAACATTATAAAAGGAACTTTTTTAACCGGTTTCTTGCCTGAATGTTGCCTGTAGGCAACGTTGTACCATTGAACCAGCAACCCATTGAAATGAATGTCTTGAACAGTCTAAGTGTATGAAACTATCAGATATAAAGGTTGACTCACCTATCAGTAGAAATATATTTTTTCCAGATGGAAAAGGGCCAGGAAATGACGTTCTGAGTGATTTTTGGCAAAGCTGTTTTCTTTGGAAAAGTCTGCATAAAAAGGTTTCAATATGGCCTCCTGGAGGTCATGTGACAAATGAAAGCATTGCTATTGGTTCCCTATACTCTTCCCTCTTTTTTAAAGTATTGCATCACTCAAAAAGATGCATTGTAGAAATTTAACAGGCCAAAAATGGGAATGTTACCTGAGGGCAACACTGTACCACAGAGGATTAATGTGGATGTTCTTTTTAACTTGTGAACTTCAAGAGGATGAAGTTGTGACATTTTCACACTCTGTAACAAACATTTCACATTACATTACATGGCTGGTCAAAAAATACCTATTTCCCTAATTCCATGTTACCTTATTTGACCTTCCAGTTGTGATTAATCTCTAACACTCTGGATATAAAGCTTCTACCATACAGTGTGTTAGCAGGAGATGCTCTCTGTACGTGGTCCACTGAGAATATTCCAACCTCAATTCATTATATATATAATTACTATGACTAAATATTCCAGCATTACAGTTGTGATTATTTTGCAAGAGGAAGGTCAAACTGGTGATAAAAAAATGGAAATGAAATAATTCACCAAACTGATCAGGATGCATGTAAATGTATCAAAGAGGGGCCCATAGAAAGAACACACGGGGTTAATCTGCTATGACTGTTGAAATTTCCATGATATGCCAGTTGGATAAAGAATTATGATGGAATGAACCATGCTGTTTATCCAAACTCTTATTTTTCTGAATAACAGCATGAATTATATACCCTTTGTCAATGTACAGATACATAGAGGGGAGCAAGACTATAATGCATTACTGGAGTCCTGTTGGCTTGCCCCCTTTAACCCATTTAAGCCGGGAAAGCATTACCGCATTTCTACCATTAAAACCGGGGGCGCTGTTGTGTTATTCTACCATTAAAGCTGGGAAAGCGGATACGTCATTTTGTAGTATTTGTAGTTTTTTCCACCTATTTTCGGTCTCTTGGCCAATGAAATGCATCAGAATACATGTGGGAGTGCCGCGATGCAACACGGGGCTTTTCCAGAACTTTGAAATCATCACCAAAAAAAGACACAAAATGACCAAAAATAAACACTAAATGACACGAAATGACTAAAAAAAGACACTAAATGACACGAAATGACTAAAAAAAGACACAAAATGACCAATAAAGACACAATATGACCAAAAAAGACACAAAATGACCAAAAACAGACACAAAAAGACACAAAATGACTTAAAAAAAACAAAACACAAAATGACCAAAAAAGACACAAAATGAGAATACATGTGGGAGTGTCGCAATGCAACATGGGACTTTTCCAGAACTTTGAAATCATCACCACGAAAGACACAAAATTACCAAAAAAAACACAAAAAGACATAAAATGACTTAAAAAAAGACACAAAATGTCCAAAAAAAGACACAAAATGACTAAAAACCGACACAAAAAGACACCAAATTACAAAAAAAAAAGACACAAAATGACTAAAATAAGACACAAAATGAGAATACATGTGGGAGTGTCACAATGCAACATGGGACTTTTCCAGAACTGAAATCATGGCGGAAGACGACTATAGCGGAGGGAGCTCAGATATAACAGGTATAAGCTCTCAAATACTTTTTGAATGTAATTTCTATCTGCTACAGAGGCTGAAAAATCTATTATTTAGTAGAAGCGTTGACACTTCTGTTGAATTTCCAGAAAAACTTCAGGTTTTAGGGGGTTATTTTAAAATCGCCCAGAGGTTTTACATGCATTTTTTTACAGCCGTTTTAGGCCTAAATGGGTTAAGATAGAATACAACCACTGCTCCTGTAGATCACAGGCAGAAGATAATATTCTATTCATGTATTTTATAGATTGAAATCTTTTTTTGTCAATGCATAATTAATGTGTCAAAATTAACTTTTTGTGAAATCTTTCGAAGCTTTGAGTGGCAAGTGAGTTACTTTTTACAGTGAATTAAAACCAGCTGCATATAGAGAGGTGAGATGTTCATCACAGTCTCATTCATGAGCAAACCCACTGGCAAACATTGACAACCTCTCCCCATGGCCTCACTCATATTAGACAAACTCTGTCAGAAAAGGAGGCTGCTTCACCTAAATCCTGCTGATTAAACTGATTCATATAATGCGAAGTGGTATTATGCATAAACACAGATATGAATGATAAACAGAGCATATGAATCTTTTTAGTCATAAAGGTCTCTGCCAGTTCAACCCATGGGCACTCTCTCAACAGAAATTCACATTTCTTGCTAACTCTATTTGCATATTTCAAGCTGCAGGTTGAAAAGAATGGAAATCTGAAAAAAACTAATAATCACTTAAAAGCATTTTGCAGCAATAGATAGCATTCAGTATTTCTCACATAAAAATATGTTGCATTTGATACACCATGAGCTTCGTTGGCCTTTGAAAAGTTCAACTTAAAGTAACATACAATGCTTACCGGTCGAAAGGAACTTAAATAGGTAATTATTGTAATTATTCTGTAATTAGCCTGTGATTTGTTAATGACATTTCTCACAGATTCTGACAAATTTCAGCATTGGCTGACTGTAATTCGCCAACTAATGGACACCACAAGATATCGTCTCAAATAGAGACATGCACCCGGTTTCCTTGTCACAGTCTTGTTCATGTCAGTGTTTATCAAAACGTCCAAGAATGAGTCAGGAACATCATCAAATGTCTGAAAATATAATAGGTGCAAAATGTCAGGGGAAATAGCCCGGCGTTACAGGAAGCGATGCCATTTCCATAAATGTTTAATTGATTGTAATCCTTTGTTGAGGAGACATTTGCACAATGCATGGGGTTCACACAGAGCAGGATACTGAAATATTGAAGTAAAATAATAATTTTGATCCCTCTGTAGCTTAATTGTCACAAAATGCCCGATAATGGCCTTTTATTTTGTGTTATTATCTACCATACATTCAAAGTGGCAGCGGAAAAAAGAAAGTTGTAATTGGAAGTTGTCAGTGACCAGAGTCAACTACTGTATGTATATGTAATCATACTTTCTCAGATATGATTAAGCTGAGGAATAAAAAAAACTTGAATTGTTAACAGCTGAATACCTCCCATGGTCGCTCTGATAGCTTTAATTGTTTTCATATTTTGTAGACACAAAAGGACTATAAAAAGGACACAAAATGACCAAAAAAGACACAAAATGACCTCAAAAAGACAAAATGGGAATACATGTGGGAGTGTCGCAATGCAACATGGGACTTTTCCAGAACTTTTAAATCATAGCGGAAGACGACTATAGCGGAGGGGCTTATAACAGGTATAAGCTCTCAAATACTTTTTGAATTTCATATCTGCTACAGAGGCTGAAAAATCTATTATTTAGTAGAAGCGTTGACACTTCTGTTGAATTCCCAGCAAAACTTCAGGTTTTAGGGGGTTATTTTAAAATCGCCCAGAGGTTTTACAGGCATTTTTTTTTTACAGGCGTTTTAGGCCTAAATCGGTTAAGATAGAATACAACCACTGCTCCTGTAGATCACAGGCAGAAGATAATATTCTATTCATGTAATTTATAGATTGAAATCTTTTTTGTCGATGCATAATTAATGTGTCAAAATTAACTTTTTGTGAAATCTTTCAAAGCCTTGAGTGGCAAGTGAGTCGATAATGGAATTTTAATTTGCGTTATTATCTACCATACATTCAAAGTGGCAGCGGAAAAAAGAAAGTTGTAATTGGAAGTTGTCAGTGACCAGAGTCAACCACTGTATGTATATGTAATCATACTTTCTCAGATATGATTAAGCAGCTGAGGAATAAAAAAAAAACTTGAATTGTTAACAGCTGAATACCTGCCATGGCCGCTCTGATAGCTTTAATTGTTTTCATATGGCCATTCATTAGTGCACATGTGGTTGATTAAGTCATATGTCAGCAGTGAGCAGCCGGGTGAATTGCTCCTGAGCTGTCAGGCCAGAGGGAGGCTGTGAGAGGGACGTAGTGATGCTAGTCATTCTCCTCCTCAGCCGGCCAGCCAGCCACCTCCACACACAGCCACAAACCGCCTCCCGGTCAGGTTCGCAGGCATCTTTGCTTGAGCTGCTCCGCTCGCTGCAGCCATGACAAGATTTGCAATTCTCTCCCTTTATTTACACACCATCGCCCCGGCTCCACGTTAGAGTGGTGTGGTGGCGCGGTCGCGGCTGACCCCGGGGTAGAGGCTGTCTCCACTGATCCAAGCGTTCCCTGCTGGGGGACCAGGCCCCGCTCATGTAATTCACAGTGGATCCGCAGCAGCATTTCATGCCACCATACAAATGTCCTTCATAGGGTTGTCACCATACTAAAATGTTCAATTCTCGATACCGATACTCAGGGAAATATTCGATACTCGATACTATTTTCGATACCACCAGGATAAAAACAAAGAGCCCAAGAGAGTTTTGTTTAGTCTTTTTTTTACCTTTGTCAATTTTGTATTTTATTGCACTTTTTGCACTTTTATGTGAAGCACTTTGGTGCGGCTCAGCCGTCTGTAAATGCGCTATGTAAATAAATTTGACTTTGACTTTGACTTAACATTTAACAGAAATATTTTTATTAACAAGACATACAAGAATCCTTGGCTTTCTTTTCCTTTTTTTTTACCCTTTTATTTTATTTTCTGTCTGTTTTTGGACTGAGTTTTTATTACTATTTTATTGTTTTACTGTTTTTTAGTATTTTATTGTTTTTATTTATAACTATTTGTGTATGATTTTATTCTATTTTAATAACTGTACAGCACTTTGGTCAACTGAGGTTGTTTTTAAATGTGCTCTATGAATAAACTTTGACTTGACTTGAAAAATTCAACATGTAAAAATATTACTCAGGGAAATATTCGATACTCTATACCATTTTCGATGCCACCAGGATAAAAACAAAGAGCCCAACATTTAACAGAAATATTTTTATTAACAGGAAATACAAGAATCCTTGGCTTTCTTTTACTTTTTTTTACCCTTTTATTTTATTTTCTGTCTGTTTTTGGATTGAGTTTTTATTTCTATTTTATTGTCTTACTGTTTTTTAGTATTTTATTGTTTTTATTGTTTTTATTTATAACTATTTGTGTATGATTTTATTCTATGTTAATAACTGTACAGCACTTTGGTCAACTGAGGTTGTTTTTAAATGTGCTCTATAAATAAACTTTGACTTGACTTGACTTGACTTGACTTGAAAAATGCAACATATAAAAATGAACAGAACCACAGGTTAAATATTTATAATAAAAACAGTTGTGCAAAAAGAAACTGCAACTATGATAACAAGCTTCAGGTCTGAGGTAGTGCAAAAAATAAATAAATACAATAAGCAATAACAATTAGAACAATATTTTGAGGTATATAATATTAGGAAAGCTTGATAAGTCGACTTTTCTCTGCTTCATTCTGGGACTTTAAGAGAGAAAATAACACTTTTCATCGATACTTTTGAAAATGAGTATCGTATCCGGATACAACGTTTTAGTATCGATACTTTTTTGAGTATTGAGTATCGATACTTTTTTGAGTATCGATACTTTTAACAACCCTAGTCCTTCAAGAAATTAAGAAATATGTACAATTTTAATTTGGTATACTGCTCTATAAAACAGCAATGTTTTTTTCCTCCTAACAGTTTATAGTTTTCTCTTTTTTTCATACCTTCCTTACATTTCACAGGGCTAAACAGTTTATGAATAAAGGCCTGTCATAATAACTTTTTTGGTTAGACAATATATTGTCCCAGAAATGATTTTGGCTAGGGCTGGGCGATATATCTAAAAAAAATATATCAATATAGTTTTAAATGTGATAGGGAATCAGACCATATCACATATATCGATATAGTTAATTTTTTCTTCTTTCTTTATATATAAATGCTGCCCTTACTAGGGTTTGTCATATTTAGTTATTTTGTTATGTTCGTTATTGTTTTCTCATATTATATATTTCTCACCTAAATAAACGGTTTCAATAAAACTACTTGTGACATGTCATATTTGGCTTTGACTTTGACTGATCATTTGCTCTCACTTTGCAATAAAGATATCGGGATATACATCGTATACCGATATTCAGCCTAAATATATCGGGATATGACTTATGGTCCATATCGCCCAGCCCTACTTGTGGCAAACGATATTATTGTCATTAAAAGACCGATTTATGTCACTGATGTAATGATAACATTACCCTTTCAAAGAAAAATTAACTTTTAATTCTTAAGAATCACACATAAATGTGAAAAATATTAAGATATCCTCAATAGAAATAACAACAGACCAGAAATTATAGTTAAGCGTGTTTCAGGTATTTTTCTTCCATGTTAGGTGATAAAACCCTGCTGTTCATCTGGCATCATGTTGGCTAAAGTGTTGGTGACATAATTAAGGAAAGAAACCTGCATGTAAACACAAAGGGCGATATCGAGGTCGGCCACAATTATTGTTGTCGTATACATTTTTTTTAATAAAGTCACCCAAAAACAGCTTTGTCCATGTTGGCTGGCTCACCTTTAGGATTGCGACTTCACCCAAAATACTCCAAATTAAGAGTAATTTTATTTCTCTACTAGTCCTGTAACGCTGTCTGAAATCATAATCAGTTTAAAGTAGCATTTGTATTTCTGACGGTATTGAAAATCATACCAATTGGATTTTTAAATGCCCTGCTATACAAAATACCTTAATATCACCCAACCCTAATGTACACAATTATATTTTTAAATACATATTTCCTAGGCATTTGTAAATATTTGGCCTTTTATGATCTTCCCTTAAAAAATATCAGGATCTTCAGCAGATGAGCAGAAATATACTACACCTTTTATATAGCTGTTGTCTGGATGTTGATTACTTTTGTCACACTAGAAAGTCACATAAGATGCTCTACCCACAAGCAAATGTATTACCAAACCAAAAAGCTGCTGGAGGTGTCATGTAAATACCTAACCACAGTTAAAGTAATAGGCTATAAAGTGATCTTTAAGTGGAGTTTTAAGCACCCCCATAATGGCTTTGGCTGCCTTTTAGCAGACCATGTGACTCCCCAGAGTAGTGATTATGAGTCACGGATGAAGAGGTCTTGTGTGTAGGTCAGCCTGTAAGCCTCACTTTCACCTGCCAATCTTTACTTTCCTCGATACTCGGAGAGCCTTGTTCTTTTTACTGTTAACTGTCTTACAGCAGGTGGTATCTGGTAAATTATATCTACAAAACACTTTGACAAAACTTGGGTATAGCCTTGTGAAATTCCTACTGTGGAGAAAAGCCTCCAAAATTGAGAGACGGGAAAGGGAAAAAACCCATCAATTTAACTGCCATCTTATTTGGCATATTGGTGCACAAGAGGGAGGAACTGTATGTATAGTTTAGGTATTCATTTGAATTTTCCAACAATGTTTGGGGAAGAAAATTCCTGGCTGTGCTCTTGCCGGTTTTTCCCTCTTATTTTACACAAGGACACTGATGCATGGTGCTTTTTGAATTCTGTATTATGTGAGAGGTCTGGGGGCGAGTTTCAGGAAGTGTTCTTAATTTCACAGGGTTAAGGAACAGCAGATTCACAGGGAATACAGATCACTTAGCACAAGCCTGCGACTGCCCTGAAGTTGGCGAGCTTTCTCCCGATTTGTTAAGCACATCCTTGGGGCCGCTGAACCGTTGAGACTGCCAAGGTGAACGTGCAGTCCCAGAAGGAGGCTTTGCTGTCATAGATCAGTGAAACAGTGATTCAGCCTCACCCGTGTGTTTATGTGAGCTCACTTGTGCATGTTCTTTTAGTGAATTAACCCTCGTAGCGCGTGCGTGCACATGTATGAAACGTGCTCCGCCTGTGTGAAAAGCCTCTGCAGCCCTGAGGTCCACGAGTCTTCAGGCCTCATGATCAAAGTAGTGCCATCTGAACTGTGCAATAACATATGTCTCATCAAATCCCCTCATGGCAGGGACAGAAATGTAAAAAAAAAGGGATGCATTTGTCCAAAACCCAGCCTTTGTGTGATTAAAACAAAAAACATGTGTTACTAAAAAATGATGTAAAATGGGATGAGTTAAGTATGACACAATCCATAGACATCAAAAACAAACAGTGAGTTACAGCTTTGGATAGATTGTACGAGAATCCTCCCATTATTTGCCCAAACTAAAAGGAATTGTACATGTATCAGTGATAATCCGATAATCATGCTGCTCCTAAGCTTTTAATTTGATTAAGTGTGTGAAAATTGAGGGCAGAGAGTCTCTTGGAGGATAACATCACAGACAGCATCTCCTAATTAGCGCTGTAAATTTACATATGGATTCCTGTTTAATGTTTAACCAGTCTTTAATCCACCCAGCTCTGTGATGTCTGCAGTCGGAAATATCCGCGTCTGTCACATAATGTGTGATTATTCCAAATGTGCGCAGGCTCCTTTTGAAGAAATGTTAACAATTACTCAAGCTTTTAGACTGTTCAGATTTGGAAAGCGTTTTAGTCATGGTGGACAAAACATTCCCAGTGTCCTCCAGGAATTTAATAGAGCGCTGCTTTTAAATGGCTTTTAGCTGGGAATCCACACTGGCTAGATTAACAGCAGACAATCATTATCTCCATTATTGTCTCTTTAGAGCGCACAGTCTTCCCTATTGAAATCGATCATCATCTCCCTTGTGCTGTGCTGAAAAATGACAGATTAAAGCGATCGTGCAGTTCATTTTTTAAAATAAAGATAATTAAGATACCGGACAATTTTTTTTTTCGCACATTACTGCTCGAGGATCTATCGACTTAAGTTGTATTTGACAGTGCTACTACAATATTTATTGGAAAACAACCGACACCTCACAAAGTTCAATTTACAGACATTCGGCGAGCTTACACATCAGTCAATCAATAGTTTTGGATTAAGTGTTACTGGTGAGTTATATGAGGTAATATAGAGGTGAGAGATTTTTCATTACTGTATGTCATCTATAAAGTTTTTTTCTTTCGCTTTTCGTGTCATCTCCTCTAATCCTCAACTCCCTCATTGTTTGTTTTTCCAAAGCCTTATTTTCCTTTTCATTTTTAATAAGCTGAACCAAACCATTTTCACTTTTTACAGGCGGTTTCACTCTTTCGGCTCTGAATAAATGGTGACTTTATTTCCATGAAATTCTCAAATGACATAGATTTTACTTTTGCATAAAAGCATGAAGAATGTGCCTAATATCGGCGGCATTCATCTGCTAAGTGGACATTTGCATGGGTGCAAGGGGAAGGGGAGAGGGAGAGAACCACTAGCCTCCTGGGGTGACAGCAGTGCAGGGGGATGACATGTGACAGCTGTGACAGTACTGAAGGGGGGTGGGCAGGCGACTTGCTGCGCCCCCTGATCCAATTACGCCACACGGCCCCCTGTCAGACCCAGCAGCTTGACTCCAGCCACTCTGAGGACAGTATTGATCTCTTGTCAGGAGGACCAGTTGCCCTCCCTTACAATCCAGCCCCGCTGAACACCGCCATCACACCCCTGCTATCCGCCCTCCTGCCAACCAGCCTCTTAAATGACTGGTAAAACTGGGTTATGGCATTCAGGTATAAGGAGAGAGAGAGGAGGTCAATGGGGCTGTGAGCTAAATACTCCCATAGCTAGCGAGGGAGTGCGTAACATCCTGGGAGTGGTGTAGGTGATGTGCCTGTCCGGCTCTGGGCTCAATGCTATACTTACAGTACTTCACTAATGGCCTGAGAAGATGCTGCCTTCCCTAGCTTGTATGAAAGCGTTTGATTTGAGATGATGAAAAGGCCATTGCAATTAGCAGGCCCTGGTTCGTTTTGCTGGAGCCGGGATGGTTGAGACAGTGGCAGCTGCCAATAACTTCAGCTTACAAAGAACAGACAATTAGGCCGGGGCCTGTTACCACTGCTAGTCCCACATCTCCAGACCTTTACACCGGCCCTACCTCTGAGCACCTGCGGGTCAATAGGCAATGATATTGTGCGGAGCAACAGCTTAGAGCAGAGGTTAATCAAACCACAAGCACACACATCACTTGCATTCAGCTTATTATTCTCACCACAAAGGCCAAGAGCAGGAGAGGAGGGAAGAGAGGGAATGTCCACTTTTTTCTGCATCACTGTGAGAGATTATCTCTGTAGGTTCCAGGGCTTTACCAAATAGTTAGTTACACATTTGAATACTAAACCATCATTTGACATAGGGCTGGGCGATATGGACCAGAAGTCATATCCCGATATATTTATGCTGAATATCGATATGGGTCAGTGACAAATAAGGGTTGGCAAGATGTCAAATAATGTAACCACAAATTATATATATATATATATATATATATATTTATAGAAACTTTTTCACCTACAGTGTATTTAGGTGGACTTATACATTTAATTACTTCATTTAAAAAAACATATTTCTGAGTATTTCTACATTTACACATTTCGTCAATATTGAGCAGAACATATTCTTAAAACAACCATTTTTTTCTAAAGTTTTGACAAATTATGTAAAATTTGTTATATACCATAATGTTGCAATGTTAACGTTGATTGTATTTTTTTCTCATTTTAGTTCACTTTTGTTTTCCTGTATATAGAAATAGATGTAACATTTTTAAGGGGAAAAAAATAGCTGACAATGGATTAGATCACGTCATTGACCCATATATGATATATATCCTGATATTTTTATTGCAAAGTTAGAGCAAATGTTCAGTAGTTCACAAGTAGTTTTATTGAAACTGTTTATTTAACTGAACATAAATACTGTACAAAATGACTATATATGACAAACCCTAGTAAGGGCAGCATTTATATATAAATAATGAAAGAAAAAAGAACTATATCGTTATATGCGATATGGTCTAATTCCATATCACATTAAAAACATATCAATATAATTTTATATAGATAAATCGCCGAGCCCTAATTTGACATATATGAAAACAGACAGTCAAGCTACATGTCATATATTACATATACTATACATAGAAGGTTCTAGCTTTAAAACATAGAAGGTACCTGTGATTAATGATTATTTATGTTTTTATTTAGATATATTGGTGCAATAAGCCCTACTTACTGAACTCACTGCATTACTTAAAATGCAAAATGCTCCGTTATATTGTTGGCGTTACTATCTACAACTGATCAACTGATGCTGTGTGTGTATAGCACCATGAAATTGGGCACAATCTGGAAAGAAGCTCATAGTCACTTTCATGGTACATGCAATGTGTATCCAATGCAGAGTGTGAACATTACCCTGGTCACTCATGCATTCAGTTGTGACACCAAAGAGGTTTGGTCAGAGGTTATGCAGAGGTAGAGTATCCATGTCTCACTGGTTAAATAAACAACAACAACAAAACAAGGCTTTGTAGTGGGAATGTGGATTTCATGTCTGGTATACAGTATGTCTAGCTGCCTGTCCATCTATATGTCATCTTACTCTATATGTCTACAGCAGGGATGGGCAACTTAAATGCTGGAGGGGCCACAGTTTTTCATCGACACTACCACAGGGCCACATATAGGACCGTGCACTTAACCAGATATGATGAAACTGCAATTTTAAATATGTTTACAGTGCAGTAACTTAACATATTTCATGCTCAAATGCATGTATAACAGTATAAATAGGAATACAAAAGGTTTGAAGCAAATAAAAAATAACAACTTACTGTGATTTCTTTTTTTTCAGTGCAAGAACAGCAGACCAACATTAATTGCAAGGAGTAATTTTGTGCATTTTTACACTGCACTTTTAAGATTTCATGCTCGAATGCATGTAGTTGTAGTGAGGGCCACTTCAAGTGAGGGTGCGGGCTGTATGCGGCCCCCGGGCCTCCAGTTGCCCATCCCTGGTCTACAGTATCTCTCCATATCTCTATGTTCACTTGGAGATTTCTGCTAAAAGCATGTTAATATGTGCCTGAAGATAAAGTTAGAACTGATATTTTTTCTGTTTCAGCTAAATAACTGCAGTCAAAAACTGCTGTGATCTCTTCAAAAGTGAATTTTTCAAATAACCCTTTAAGAGAAGTATATATTGTTTTCAGTTTCAGTAAACTTGACACATAATTACCCACCCCATCAATACATCTGTTTTTATTTGTTGAAAGAAAACAACAAAATAGTTCATTCTTGTGCTGAGCTAGCTCTTCAATGAAGACTTTTCAATTTCAGCATCCAATTTCCACGTTTCCCTCTAATGCAATACTTGCATAGTGAGCAAAAATAGGCTGTGTCTGCACCAGTGAGTTGTGATAGGCTGTTGTGTTACTGCCTGACTTATGTTCAGTAGGAGTGTTGCTTTTCTGAGCAAAGTAATCATTCATGTAATTAATCTAGAGGAAACTTGTGAGCAAAATAACCCAGATCTATCGCAGAAACACCAAGTCGCGCCTCTGTGATATTTGATTTAATGCATTCCAGGACAGAGGAAGGGATCTGGGCGCACTGCTTCTTTGTACTGTGACATAAATCAAGAGTAGTGCATTCAGCAAATGTTATGTAGAAGAGAGTTGTCAGGCAATTGTAGCTATTGATATTGTCCTATGATGGCTGTATCATATATATAGTTTATATCTCTCTCTGGTTTACACTGGTCAGGACAGTCATACACAAGAGTGTATTGCTACAATTTAATGGGCAGCAAGGCTTGCATAGACATTCATCTTAAGTAGACATTAAAGTTGAATGGAAATTAGGATTTTGCTCACTTTTATATTAGAAAATCTAGACTATAATGATACCAGACTAATAGAGCCACTGGCAACATGAAGGAGATAACAATTAGAGATTGGTCTCTAGATAAATGACCCTACAGGTTAAATAGACATCGGACTCTCACTCAGGGGAACTGAGTACGTGTCCCATTTGAAAACAAACGTAAGTGACATAACTAAAGTTCTGTGCCTCACATTTTGTGCATTAGGTTTTTCATTTTTTCATTTTCATTTCACCTTTATTTATTCAGGGAGGGCCAATTGAGAGCAAGCTCTCATTTCCAATGGCGCCCTGATTACAGCTAAAATTTACAATTCAACACAGTACAATACATATCCATAATAATATACACGCAACAGAAGCACATAATGAATTCAACAAGCACATGTACATTCAGAAATCATAAGATCAACAAGAATGTCTTTAAAATGATTAAAAGGAATCAGTGTATCCAACTGAAGCTGTGACAGCAGAATATTCCATTTAAATGGAGCGAAAGAAACAAAATTTCCCTACCTCTGTTTTAACAGTAGGGATATTAAGAGCCAGTGGGTTATGTGCACGAGTGGGATAGTTCAGAGATCTGGAGCTCAGTAGGCTCGATAAGTAGAGTGGAAGTTTTTTTTGGTAGTGCCTTATAAATAAACAATATACAGTGTTGCTCCCTTCTTAGAGCCAGGGAAGTCCAACCACATTCTGATAGATATGGCAGTGGTGGGTCATGAACCCATCACCAGTAATAAATCTAATAGCAGCATACCTAACTGCTTAACTTCCAACAATTACATACAATTATTTACTGTTTAAATTGCTTTTTATAATGTCTTACCAGGAAGAAGTTTGCCCTAAACCTTGGTCAGTGGTTTTGTAACCTAAATTCAACGAAACTGCAGCCTTTTTTTTAAACAACAGCAAACCGTATGTGTATGTATAGTAACATGCACGCTATTTTTTAGAACGCTCCGCTCTGTACGAAAAATGATGATATGGGTCATTTTGGGTGGTATTGACAAATAACCTATTCTGTTGAGGTTGGAGATCCTGTTGAAACTGAGAGATTGAAGATGCACAAGGCAGATGTTGAGTTCATGTCGATTTTGGGGTGACAAGACATGGTAGAGGTAAAGAAAACTAAAACTGCACCAACATGGCAACATTTTTTTATTTAAATCCAATGAATGAGCTGTAAAACATAGACAAGGCAACATATAAACACTGCAGGAAAGAAGTCATGGCATAAGTTTGACTTTGAGCTTAAAAAAAAAAACAGTACACATTGTTGTGTAATTGTAGTTATTATATAGTAGCAAAATTGCACTTTTGGGTATTTGCACACAATTAACATTTTCAGCAGCATTCTGTATCACAGCATAGCTGCTACTTCAAACACAATACTCTACTTTAATTTTTTAAATCAAAGTGAAATGTGCTCCTCTGGTATGATGCCACACAAAACAAACATAATGCTATCAGACACAGAGTAGCCTCCTCTCAGGGACACATCATTTCAGCACGGACCAAATTGGGACACTGCTTCCCTTTTGGAAAGTGCAATTATGAGTGTTTTTAGACATCCCAGTGACATGTCATCTGTGGACCAACATACCACTAGCACTTCTAAACCAAAGATATTTGTCACACCTACTGTAATGCACCATCGAGTTGCTGAAGCATTGGCTCCTCCAGAGGGGCCCAGGAGGGGAATCAAGAAATCTGTCGAATTAATGCATGCAGCGAAGATTCCTCCTGTCATCTCAGCTCTCTTTTACCACTGGCTTTTAAAAGCCATTTAAAGGCAGCAAACTGAACAGGACAGACAAGCTTGACAGCGACTCTTGAAAGAGCATCTGTCTCTTTTAACACTTAAATAAACTATGATACCGTCTTTTACACATGAGCATAATTTTAATTAATGAATTGATTTACTCTGTCAGTGACGAAGCCAAACTGTTTAAAAGATGTCAGAAGCAATCTTTATATTTCTTCCTATAAGGATTATGCCAGGCTGTATATCACTCTGCATAATGCTTTTCTTAATTAGACATGTGCTGGAAATTATAAAGCATCATTATAGGTGTTGATCTACAGTGGTTCAGAATTATTTTAACTAGTTAGAAACAGTAGTTGTGATACACAGGGGATGTTAAATCACTACTCTGCTCTATATGGCTTGATGGCTACATTCACTGAAGCGTTGACAGAGCTGTAATAATAGAAGTTTAATGCATCATGATATGGGGAAAGTCAGATTACAAAGTTTCATGTTGATAAGAGCATAGCTCAGAGTGCTAAACTTTAATGTGCAATTATAGCAGGTTTTATTTAGATTAACAAGCTGATGACTGCTGCAACTGATTTTTTTTTACCTCCCCTTGAAACAGCTAGTAACTTTTTCTTTTTCTGGACTACAACCCTATTCCAAAAAAGTTGGGGTGCTGTGAAAAACTATAAAAACAGAATGCAATCCTGCAATTGCAAATCCTTTGTGACCTACATTCAATTGAATACAGTACAAAGAAAAGATATTCAATTCTCGAACTGGGAAACCTTTTTTTTTTTCTTTTCTCCATTCTGAATTTGATTCATTACACAACGTCTCAACTTTTTGGGAATCAGTGT
The DNA here is from genome assembly GCF_030273125.1 of Centropristis striata. NCBI lineage: Eukaryota > Metazoa > Chordata > Actinopteri > Perciformes > Serranidae > Centropristis > Centropristis striata. The sequence goes on from NC_081526.1 coordinate 7,608,715, forward strand.
TATAAATGAATTTGCTGTTAAGTTAGAATTGCATTTCATATAATAAGACAAAGGATGGGCTAAAAAAGAATAAAATCCTTCATAAGGAAAGAGATCTACATTTATTCCATCTCCTCTGCCTGCTGTAAACTACTTGACAATTGTTCATTAATGATTCCCAGTAAATTCCTTAAAATGGTAATTTGTCATCCTGTCACTTCATTTGTGACCTAAAATTCCTCACTAGAGGCATCATCAAATAAATTAATCACTACCCAGGATCCATTTCTCCCTTGTGCGTGCTATTATACCCGGCTCTCTTGTGTTTCTCTTCATTTACATATATTTAATGGCCCAGTTGTGGTTGGTTGTGCCATGCGACTTGCACAGCTCGTGTCAGGTGAAATATTCCGACTGCCACAGTCTTTAACAGTGCGAACCATGTCTTGTTCATTTTCCTTGAATACCCTAAACACAAGAGAATAAAGAGAATTAGAGACATTTTATGGAACTGTAAAATCAAAAGTGCACATTTTGCAGGTTTCTGGTTGGGGAATTACGCTAATAAGATGGCACACTTTTAAGGAACACAGACACATTTATTCTGACACAAGGATCTGATAGAAATTTGCTTTAAAATTGCTTACAGCAAAAAGATTAGAAAATGAGATACACTAAGTTGTCCACACAATTTGGTTTGATTTAATTGTATCTCATTACAGCACATGTGTACAGTACATTACCCACCAGACAGATGGCTTTGTTGTGTTCCTCAGGGGAATTAGGATGTTGAGTGTGAAGCTATGACCAGGCACAGAACTCAACCCAAAAACAAAATCTTCTTCCATACTTTAAAACCACACTGTACACTGAGCAGTTTGCTCTTCGTGTTTTTTGTTTTCACAAGAGAAACGGGTGTTAAAAAGACCCCCTGGTCCCGGTTGCAGCAGTGTTTTGTGTTAAAAACACAGTCATGCTGCTTCAAGGTGCTGGTGAAAATTTTGGTAAGGATCCATGCAAGTGAATAATGTTGTTTTCAGATTTTATTATTTTTTAGGCAGATAAAAAAAACCAGCCCAATTATTTTTATGAGCCGAGAGCATGTCATGTTTGAACTTCCATCCTCATTAAGGGTCCCTAACACCAGAGGACATGTGAATGTGCTCGGAGCATTACCAGAGAAAACAACAACCGCATGTCGCCAAAGCATCCTCTCTCACCCAGCCACCCTGTTAGAACCTCACAGCCCGTTTCAAATGAAATTAGCATAATTAAGAATTAACATGCATTAATTGTTGTGCTTAATACAAACTGAAGCCAAATGTGTCACTTACTGTAGAGGAGCTGCTAAATGCTTTGTCACCTCCTGCTTAGGGGAGTGGGAACACCCCATGTGTTCACATAGAAGAGCCACTTGTACAGTGTCCATGAACAGCATCAGTGACAGATATGTAAACAAGCACGCCATCGGCTGTAAGGCTTGCCTGACATGTATGCCTGTGAGTTAGAGGACGGAGGGAGAAGTGTATTGATCAAGGGAGTTTGTGATGTGGGAAAGATAGATTTATGACAAAGGGAATGGGGACAGGGGACATAAGAAGTGCAGATTGGTCTTGCCGGGGCTCAACCTGGCAATAAAGTCTGGCATTTGGAGAGAGCAGAGCATGCAGAGGGTTATACTGCTCTGTGCCACTTTGGCTGGTGAGAAGCTGTCCTTTTTGCTTTTACTTCGTGGTCTGTCAGATGGAAGGACGATCAAAGGACATCAGACAGAGGTTTTTTAAAACCTCAGAAGAAGAATGACGTACCAAACCTTTGTCAGTAGGAGTTTAGATTGGAAGTTCTGTATGGGAAATTTACTGGTATTTGCTGTTTATGAGATATAGGTAGCACTTACAAAGATGTAATGAACATTTAGTTTCTTAGTTCTTAGTTTATTTTGTTTTTTTCCCACATTTTATAAATCCTTATTCCCATTTTACACACTGGTGATGTTGCATAATAGCAAACTCAACTCTGAAAGTTACATTGCTGATGCTTTAAATGTTTAACTCTTTCATTTTCGGGAAATAGCCTAATCCCAAATAGCTGGCTGTTAGTCAATGAGTGAGGTTTGAACTGGTTCCAAAGATCCAAATCTAAAGAAATCATTAAGAAATTCAAATTTCTCAAGTTCTGCTTGTCAGTTCCCAAAAAACTACACAGAAAAACTTGAACCAGCAAATATTCGGGATTTTTTATGCAATGTCACCAATATGGCTCTAGGGACGGTGATGATGATTGGTCCACCACTTTCCCTCAAACTGTATCTCAAAAACTATTGAATGGATTGCTATGAAATTAAGTGCCACCATTCATGTTCTCCAGAGGATGAATCCTACTCACTTTGATGATTCTAGCATTGTTTTTCCCACATCATAATGTCAAAGTTTTAATTTGTCCAATGAATTGGTGTATGGCCCATACTTGCAAACGAATGGTATTCCCATTAACTGTAGTTTGTGTTTGGTGCTAATTACAGGCATAAAAAACACCTTTTTTAAATCAAAAGTAGGTCACGTACGTGATTCGATTCATGCAGATCTGATGAGGAGGGGGTGTGGGGGTGTAATTAGGTCAGTTTTTGACTGCCCGTATGCCTTAAGGTAAAATCTCTTATAGAAGTGTTATAATAATAATTAATAGACTTATATGACTATACATCAAGGTTGAGACTGTTAATTAGCCTGATATGTTGGTGTTGTTTTGATTTCACGAATGCTAGCCATTACAGTTTGGACATAACCATTTGTTTTCTATGAGTTTTATGTAAGCTAGCTTACTACTAAGATCCACTTGTATAACATTATTGACTTTGTCACTCTGGGCCTACTCATTTAACTGAACTGATGTTAACATTTTGCTGACGATTACACAATTACAATTTATGCTAAGATAACATTAGCAAGATAGTAATGTAATGGTTAAAAATGTACTTTTGGATTCTTTTGGAACTTGTGACTTAATTCATGTTTAGCTAAATTCGACCTACGGTACTTCTCATGTTAATGGACCACTTGTTACAGTTGGATAATTATGTATTAAGGGGGGAAATGCTAAGCTCACTGAAAGCTACAGAAGCTAAATTGAAATTACTTTAGTGGTTGTGAAGTCAATATATAAGCATCATATTTACGTTTTGTCTTTTAATTGGCCAAAGTAAAAGCCTTTGCCAAAAAGAATAAATATGTCTCTCTAAATGCATATAGCATACGCTTTGTTTTCCATATGATGTCAGTTGTTGTATTGTGTTGTTTTCGGACCAAAATGATATAAGGAAATTTGTCGTGAACATTAAATTAACTGGTTCTTATATCTATCTTACTACTTAGATGGGGCAGATTTATGTATATGTATAGGGCTATATATACTGTATGTGTGTAAATGTCTATATGTTTATAATTATGTGTATGTATACGTATATGCATCTAGCCTACACTGTTGTAGTTTATGTCCTTTATTTTTGGTTTGAAAAGAAGAATTAATAAAAGATATATATATATATATATATTCAATTTTAGTTTTGTCTAATAAACCTTATTGTATAGTGGAAGCAACGCTCCACTATGGTTTTCCCTATGTCCTCATGTAAAAATCAACTGTAGTTCCCCCATTTTAAAGATGATCTAAAAATAAAGTCTTCACAGATTGCACACCCGCAGATTCACCCAGGAGGTTTGGATCTTTGTCACTTTTCACCCGTGATGAGTTTGCATCCATGTAATTAACACAGTTTAGCATGCTAACACGTACACGAAGATGATGACGACATTATAAGTGATTAACATCAGCGTGTTATCTTATCATTGTGACCATGTTAACATGCCAATATTAGCATTTAGCTCAGAGCAACGCTATGACTCAGTACAGCCTCGGAAAGCTAGACTCTTCTTCCTTGATAAATTAACTAAACAATGATGCAATAAATAATTATTTAATTTATGAATAGTTTCACCAGTAAAACACACCATTTACAGCAGCACAACCAATCTATAAAATCTTATTTTATCAGATTGAACATTTTTTTTATTTCTTGAATGACTTTGTCTCAGATCTGTTGACCACCAGAAGATGACCATGCTATCCTTTTTATTTTGCAGAAAAATCTACTTGTGATCTCCCATTGTTCCATTTAACAATTTCACGGCTCTTGAATTTAGTTTTTTTTTTTTTTCCCTCAAGTGGACTGATTTTGCTGTGTTCCCTCTTTCTTTGAAAGGAGCAGAGCCCTACATCCACAAAGAGCTGGGAGGTTTTCCACATTAATCTAGATTTAATATTCGTTTCAAAATACGTTTTCCCTATTAATTAAAAGTAAACCATGTATTGTATGGTACATTATCCCTCTAACGGCCCCATGTGGAGATTATGAAGTGGAAAACTAATGGTGTAGACTTTAGCATTTGGGTTTTGCCTGAGTCATTTACATATCTGTAAGGGGATGTCGATGTATGTGCAAATAAGCAGAACTCTGTGTGTCCCATGCTTTCTCTAGCACCACCGCGTCCTCTCCCTACCCTCCACGCTTTACAGAGGAAGTCAAAGAAGAAGTGTTGCCTCTCTCCCCTCAGCTAGAGGAGGTAATGAGATTCTGTGCACCCTCTATTACGAGGAGGATGAGAAATCTGATTATTAAGGAGAGGCATGTGGCAGTAAGAAAAATCTGTTTGTTTTTTTCTTATTGTATCACCCCAAGAAACAAAGGTGACCCCCATGTTCCTTTCATTAAATCTTGCCTCCTCTAATTTATCAAGGTAAACTATCACAGTTTCTGCTGAGCTAATCAGAAATGAAACTTGTTAGGTGTGCCTCAAAAGGACACATCACAGGATTTGGATATCACTTCTACATACTGAGTGGGGCCTAATTCATGCTTCCCACTGAATAACAAATGCTTTATGGACTTTAGCATGAGTGTGTTGAGATTTTTCTTTTACACAGGAAAGTTCAAGACAATGAGGATGAATAATGACCTCCATAACAGTACAAGTGTAATTATTTCCAGGACACAGAGTTGCTGCAGGTGTGCCTTTCTGATGCAAATATTCGAAAATACCATTTGTGCTGTGTATTTTGAGCCCCTAGTTATCATTATTTTTATTATTATTGTTGTCCATGCAGTACTATAGAATTTCGATGAACAGTCCTTACATCTTTACATTTTAGACATATGAGTGTCACGTAACACAGTTTGTGCTGATCACTTTTGTGGTTACATTTATGTGAGATTTAATTCAGAAACAAAGTTATAAATGTAAGCAAGCGACACCTTCGGGGTCTGAAAAGTAAAGCCAATGTAGAAGCACCTTGAACCTGCATGCTTTGTAATGGCCAGCAGGGGGCGACTCCAATGGTTTAAAAAAAAAAAAAAAGTCTGATTGTATTGAAGTCTATGAGAAAATGACCCTACTTCTCACTTAATTTATAACCTCAGTAAACATTCTCACAAGGCGTTTATGGTCTCAATCACAAGTTTCAAGTCTTCTCCAATACAGTGTGATGTTTATTTTGTAAATGATGCTTCCATTTATAGTAAAATAGCATATATAGCAGGATATGCTTTAGGCCAGAGCTCACATTGCACATTGCAGCAATCGGTGAAATACGTCAATATCGCTCAGTTTTCGCTGCTAGTACACACAACCTATATTGACGTTTTTGACGAGAGAACAGGCTGCAGTCTTCGTCAAAAAACTTTGTCACTTTCACTAGTTCTTTGTAGCATTTAAGTCTCCTAAAAATGTCTTTTTCAGCGTTTGGTTGTACTAAAAGACACACGGCTGTTCTATTTGAATTACTTACGGTATGTCCCTTGCTAACCAAGCTAGCTAGCTACCTTAGCTTTGCTTGATATCTTATCCTCCCCAGCTTCACCCACTGATTCAAATATGACTGTTCCGGTTCCAAGACTTCCAGATGGCTACGGCCAAAAAGCTAGATGGTGTTTTAAAACCACAGCCGACAAACCCACAAATGAGTGGCGTCATGGTGATTACGTGCACTTCTTTTATACTGTCTATAGCTGTAAGTTACAGCAATATGCTGAATAAACACAATATTGTCACTTTAACACTAAACCATTGGTATTGTTTTTAATTTACTTTTAGAAGTTTTTAGGGAATCCAGATTTTTTTTTTCTTCATAAGATGCACATTGTTTAAAAACAATGTGTGGAACACAAAAAAAAAAATCATTTTTAATTTGTGTGCCCCTTGGAATAGACAGGAAGAGCATCCCTTTTCTTCAGATCTGGGAGTTGTTAGGAGCTATTTGAAGCTGTTTGGTGTGTTTGCCTAAAGAGATGTGAGAAATGTCCCACACATCAACAAGCTGAGTCATTGCTGTAAGCCTAACCATCCACGACTCATGCCCGTTCCTCCTCCCAAATGTCACATGAGCTCATGTCAACCAACACTTGTGGCAAAGGCGATGCACGGGAAGAAAATTAAACAGTCTGGTTTACACAACACGGCCATGTATTTGTTGAAGAAGAAACAGGTTTCAAAGTTACACAAGTGGAGAATAACTTGAAGCAACATTTTATATACGTAATTTCCTGGAATTTTCATATCCTTACTGTGTGAAAAGCTTTTTGTATCAAGAAATTATAGATCTGCACTATAAATGGGCAAATAATTGGCTCCCCTTACTTTCTAATCTGTAATAAACACAGTCTAATAGGCATATTTTAATCCTATTGTGAGCTGCTTTCAGTTCTGCAGGTGCCAGTGAGAAATTGGTATTTATTACTGAACTGGTAATCACACCAGCAATGTATCTCTGCAGCTCTTTGCCTTCTGACTGGGGTTGTGATGTGCACAGCAGGCTCACAAAGCTGTGCTCCCAGTTTAAATGACCCAGCTTAGCTAGCATGGCTGCTGCGACCCTCATATGACAAAGCCCCTGTGTAATTAATATACACGCTGAAATACTCCCTGCACAGCTGCTAAAGCGATTGGAATCACGCACAAGAAAAAATGTAATTGTGGATTCTGCATGGTGAACATTTAAGTCAAGTGGCATCTGATTGCAAATTCTTTTTCTTCTTTTAACGTTGGAGAAAGATTGAGACTTTCTCCTCAAACATGCAAATTAATCTTTAAAACTGGACATTTCCCAACATGGGGAGCTCAGTGGGGTGACACCGCAGCCCACCGAGTTCATTTTAATCCCCCTGGGCAATTATACTTTCAAATGATATCCTGAAGTTAAATCTTGTTCACGCTTAATTAATTTAAACACTACATTTTAGGCGTGAAAGTCTCCTTGTCCTCTTCAAGACCAAACTGTTGTTTAATAGGATACAGTAGCCACGGTGATAAGGATAGTTGTGCTTTGTGCTGTTTATTAATTATGTACTCTTCGTATTTTGCTGTTTATCTTTGTGTCTGTGTGTGTGTTTTTTAGATAAGACACATGATCAGACAGTAAGACTCTGCTGATGACATTTCTTTGTCTTTTCCTTCTTAACTGATGGGATCTCATGTGAGGGCTTTGGCTTTATAAGCTCATTGTCATCAGAAAAATCAAAGATGAGTGGGGTCAGCAAACATTATTATCACACAGAAAGTCTTCTCTCAAATCTAAAAAAAAATATTTAACAATGCATTTATTCTTACAGTATCCAAATGTATTCTGAAATGTTGAGCAGTGCTTTTGCAGAAATTCCGTTTCTGTATATTTGTCTTTTCTAAACGCTGAGTTAATTAATGATATGTGTGCACTATTGTTTCTCATTTTTATAATGAATGCATTACTGTACTGTCACGGAGTCCATTTTGACAAATAGGTGGGTGGATGGATATAAAAAAACATACATTGGTGGCTGCCAAGGGGTTAGATTTTGAATTAATTGAGGGAAATGAATTCAGCGGTAATAGGCCCTGACAGCAGACTGTGGCAATTCTGATGGCAATGATTGATGGTTGATGCACACACAGGCTTATGACAAATAATGCTTGTTTAGCTCCTGGTGTATTTTAAATCCTACTTGTGTGTTCATTAAAAATAAATACATCAAGTGAGAATAAAATTAATAGATTAATGGAAAAGGACGAATGAATGAAATAAGGAAAATGTATTTTCTGTCTTGAGTCCTTTCATGCACATAAAACGCTGCTGACACTGAGGGCGGTGTTGTGTGTTTGCTGCGTACTTTCAGGGAGGTGGACCGGCCACCTCCATCTCTGATCCATATGAGAGCCCTATCACAGCTCTCATCACGCCCCTGTAGTCAGAGCCTTCTGACAGTGGCGTAATGCTGATCAGATAGCTGTGTGGAGTCATTGCTTACATGTGTCACAACCGCCGTCCATGATCATGTCAGAGTCATGCTGGGCGCCAGAGCCAGGCTCAGGGCTCAGTGGACCTGGCTGGTTTCGCGGCTGACATTTCCCCAGCATGACCGGGCTAGTGGAGCTCCAGTCACAGCCCCGGCTAATGTGCCTCTCCTGGGCCCCGCAGCACAGTGCTGGCAGCTGGAACGTGGGGGCACAGGTGCTGTCAGTCCCTGTTAGCTGTACAGTACCTCCTGGTGAGTCACAAACAACCCCAGCGTGTGTCTGCTCTGATACCTCAGCTTATTAAAAGTCTAATGAATAAACAAATCTTTTGTGTGCATGACCACGGAGGTGATAGTAAACTTATATGCTCTTAGATTTCTTTTTTTTTTTAAATCAAGCAGCAGCAACAGCTCTGTGGCATCATCAGCAATGACAAATTTCTTTTTTTTTTTTTTGGTGACCAAATTTTTATTGGGCAAGTTCACATCAAAGTAGAAAAATACAATGCAATATTGAGTGGGCATAAAAAGTGAGAGGGTCACCATTTGTTACAAAAGTATGCATTCAAAATTCAATCAAATATAGCACAGCTGTATGACGTAGAAATACGATAATGAGAAAAATCAATCTAACCAAAACAAAACAAACGCAGAACAGTAAACATGTAGTATGGAAAGAAAATAATAAAAAAAATGAAATGAAAAAGAAGCCCAATGCATGCCTGCCTGTATGTAACGAAAACATAGTGGAAAAAATATAGACAGCAGACCACAAATTTGTCATTTTTAATTCGCTTGAAGGCAGAAAGATTGAGATTATTGTCCTGTTGATGTGAATTGGTGTTTTTTAGATGGTGAAAAATAACTAAGGCTTGTTTTAAAACCTTTTCTTGTTGGTAGAACTAAACAGAGTGTGTGGAGCGTGGTTGTTAAACCAGATTGATTTATTGGTTCTTTTGGCTGGACACGATTATCCTCTGACTCTGGGGATCAGCCTGCTTCCCAAACAGGACTGGGTCCTGCCACACAGTCATGACAGCTAAATTGTTTCACTGAAGAGGTTGTCCTCTTGTCCCCCTTACCTAAGCCACTTGTTACTAGAGAGATATGGTATAATTGTACCCAGAGGAACTTGTAAGCCTATATTGTGAGTCTGTTTCTCTTCACGAGCGCAGTCCTTTGTGGCACCTAAAACTGGGAGGAGGTGGCGGGTAGGGTATGTATTCCCTCTTTGTTAGAGGCAATATTGGATCACAGTTTCATAAAGTAGAGCACCGTTTAGAATCACTTATATCCTCTAGAGCTTTGTGTTTCTCTCATGGCAAATCTACTGCACTTGCTGTGTTTTGATCGTATTAATGCTAACAAGAAACACATTTCACGTGCATGATAAATGTTTGTGCTGTGGAAAAAATAAAGGCCAGATCCTGTTGTAAGTATAAGTAATTGTTGTCTGATATAATCTTTTTTTAACAGAATATATTATGCAGAATTATGCTGTAGGGTGATTTGGAAATGGTGTTGGGTATTTGTTATATTTATATATTTATATTTATTTTTATTTCAATGGTAGGAAATTGACTGATAAAAACAACATACAGTGCTGGCGTTTATATACCTATAATTTATTTTAATTTTCTTTATTTTCTCATCATTCTTATAACTGGTTAAGTATGTAATATAGCCTATAGTACCATTGCGTAGTCAAAATTGGTGCACAATCCCCATAGAAAAGGTCTATTTTTACTCCAGCTCAAAAGTTGACTATCAGCCATCGTGCAGTTATCTGTGAATTTTTCTCTCCAAAAATGTATATCTGCATCAGTCTCTAAAATCCCTTATTCGTCAGGCTCTAAAAATGTAATTTTAAATTGCAAATTATAGTTTTTATGTTCTTTCTTTGGGAAATATAATTTTCTTTATTTTCTAATCATTCTTATAACTGGTTAAGAATGTAATAAAGCCTTCTGGGTACCATTGTATAGTCAAAATCGGTGCATAATCCCCATAGAAAAGGTCTATTTTGGTTCCAGCTCAAAAGTTGACTATCAGCCATCTTACAGTTATCTGTAAATTTTTCTCTCCAAAAATGTATATCTGCATCAGTCTCTAAAATCCCTTCTTAGTTGGGCTCTACTAATTTAATTTTAAATTGCAAATTATAGTTTTTATGTTCTTTCTTTGGGAAAATCTCACCTCTTGGAGTGATATCAAGTAGAGCTGTACATATCTGAGCATTTTTAAGTGCAGGTGAACATGTTGGCGAGAGGAGACAAGAGGGAAGGATCTATAAATGGCTCCTACTCCTTTGGTGTCTGCAGTGGTGGTGTCGGGGAGGAGGGGTTACTCACTGACCATTAGTGCGCTCAAGTGCAGTACATTCTATGGCCTGTCAACTCCTCTACTAATGTGTGAGGAAATAACTCTATTTCCTACCCAGTGAAAATCACCTGCTCAGACATGACTTCCGGTACACACTGTTCAGAATACTTTTTTCATGCAGGATTTGTTACAAAAGCCTCAAGGACATTAATGTAAAGTTAACATGGTGTTCTATGTATAAGAAGTTAATACCCACAATGCACGTGCAAGGATGGTCTGCCAGAGTTTGTTAATAAAATTACAAATTGATTATTTTTCTTTAAGTGCTGCATGGCAAACAATGATAACATCAACTAAACAAACAACATAAAAGGAAGAGAGATCATTTTAAGGTAAAAATAAATAAATAAATACATAAAAAAGCTTTTTACAGAAATTCAGAATATGGAACAGATCTTGCTGGTCTGATTTCCTCAGAAGTGATACACAGATACTAATAATGCTATAAGGCCAGGTTTGTTTCTATATTTATATTAATCATTTTCTAGGATTTTAATTCTAGATTTTGTTTCTAGTTTAAATTTTGACACTTTCTGCTGCATGAAAGGCTATTTTAAGGTAAGGAATTGTAATGCCTGATCATTGCCAATTTTGAAGACTTTTACCGAGTTGCTGGTGCACAATATTATTTTTTTTTATAAGTAACAATCATTAAATCTATAGATAGTTATTAATTTGTCACATTTTCTTTCACAAAGTTAGGAAAGACATTTTTAAGTCAAGCCGGATGTTGAAAGAATGATCCTATAGTCACTTCCAAACAGTGAGGCATAATATATACATAATATCTTATTAATTAAACACTATTCAGTATTGGGCGACACCAAACTAAAGCCATAGGAGCTTAGAGACAAAGACACAATTATCTTTAGAAAAAATCTTTTTTTTTTTAAATCTTAAAATGCACAGATAACCAGTGTGCACAGCCACACAGTAGGTGTGTTTGTCTAGAGGAAAAATTATGACCATAAAGTACATGATATGCAGATAATTCTTTCTTTTTATATTTGTACTATTTATATTGAATATATATCATATTTCTACATTAGTGCATGGCACCAAAAGCTGGTTAGCTTTAGTGTTTTATTGCTGCATATGCATTCCAGTTATGACATTTATTTCATCAAAGAACGATTAGGGAGGTTAGTGAAAAGAAACACAGTAATTCTCCCCACGTCACAGCGATCCTCATGAACAATAATTTTCTTTAAGTAATGCTGAGTGGTATAGAACTAACAAATGAGCCTCTGCGGCTGGCGTTAAGAGATGCCGAGTGGCGAGGAGAGGTGTGTGTTGAGGGGTTAACCCCTGCTGTTCCTGTCTGTCCAACACCAACCCCCACCATCCACCTTGCCTCCACCCCCACCCCCCAGCCAAGCCTCCTCGTCTCTACTCCGCGCGCTCCACTCCTGCGAAGGGCCAATACAAACAGCATTATTTATGCTCGGCAAAACACCCCTTAATTACTCATGAACTGGCGCACGCTCCAGAGTCCGCCGCTCCCCTACCACCCACCAACAGCCATTAAACACTCCCTAAAAGCTTGCTATTTGATATTAGCACACTTGAGCCTTTAAGAAGAAATTAAAGAAATAAATAAATCTGGCAGTGATTTACATATGCACAGCAGCTGATATTTATACTGTGCAGCGCGTCCCCGAAGGGCTTGTCTTATTACCTCTGTCCTCGGGTCCTAGCACTGAGACCAGGAAGGCAGGCAGGTGATTAATTCTGTACTCACGAGAAGCCAACAATTCCACAACAAGGAGGAGAGGAGGATTTCTAAAGGGCTTTTTGTACAGAACACTCAGTCTCTTTTTACTTTCTTGCCTGTTTATTTTCATATCCAATGTTATTGACCTGTATTAGCTTCCTTGTGATTAAGTGATAATGTTGTGCAGAGTATATATAGAACTCTATGTGCCGAGATGCTTCGTACATGGTGTTTTATCTAACAAACAGCAGTATTCACTGTGTATCAGATGTGCTTTATGTGGAGGGATTTACCTGCTCTGTGAAAATGATTGTGTCTTTACATGTTTCAGAGCATCACTCAGGTCTTGTTGTGCAGGCGTTCTTGAGCCGCCGTGATAAGCGCCTGACGTCTTTGTACTCGTCGCAACACTGAGATCAAAGTCGTCGTAGTCTGAAGCCTCTTGTTGTATTCCTACCACACATATTTACCATTCATGAGCTCTCAGGAATCCCTTAGTACGTTTAAATAAACATTATATTCAGTATTATATATCTTCTTATCATTCAACTTCAACGTTTATTAATCGACTGTGCAGGAATTCTATATGATTAACTCACACTAATTAGATTTGTTTTCAACCGATTCCGATAACTTCCTGCTTCTTGTGGTCGATACAGATACAATTAACACTTTTCATTACTTTTTTTTTTTTTTTAAAGAAGTTCATAACCGGTAGTTAAGGCACACTTGAGGGTAAGACAGGGTAAGATGTAATAAGCAAAGATGGATAATTTAATATTCCATACCTCTAACCAAACTAAATCCAACTGATAATACTACTGTTAACACATTAAAAACAAAGGAAAGCCCTGACTTTTCAAATGTTCATCTTCTCTAGTAGAGTACTTCAGAATTTCTATAAACATACCCTAATTTGGCTTCTACAGAGCATTTTGCCTAATTGATCTAATTAAATACTTTAATATAATCTGTCAAATCAGACATGTCAATGTTCTCAACACTAAATACTGCTGACACCGCCACCTACTGCATCAGTGTTCATTCAAAGAAAGACATTATGCTTTGTATTATTGACAGGTCATTTAATTATTGGAATATTACTGTATATAATATAAATGTCCCATTACTGGCTGCTAACTTATTGCTACTGATATATATGGTGTGTACCTAATAGTGCTGTGAAGTGCACACTCCCTACACAAAGTCCACATTTGCATTTTTGCATTTGCAGTCAAAAAAAAACTTAATTACTTGTACATCTTGCTTCTAAAAAGCTGGCTAAACCTCTAGCTAGACCTTCATTAGTTGAACCAGCAAAAACACTGTGTTCAACTTCGTCTCTAATTACATCATCAGATTCAAACAGTAGAGCCATCAGCTGCTCGCTCGGTGTGTACTATTTAAAATCCCTCTGTCTAATTACTGCTTTAGTCCCATATCCCTATGACATGGCAGTGATAGATCATTATTTTTCCCTGCAATTTGTTATATTCTTTGCAATATAATTGGATCAGATTAATTATTATGATTAATGGATTCATGGGGTTTCTGTGAGCAACCATTAATACTAGGGGTTTGAAACAGGCAACATATACAAATTTAAGGTGCCAGAGCAACATACGATGTAATGTTCAAGGCTGCTGAGCTGCTCACTGCAACGTTTTCCTCACTTTGCAGTCTGTGCTTTTATTTAGTATGCATTATAGGTTTATTAACAAACAAATTGTCTTTCACTCTTGTAAGGTATGCAATCTAGCTAATAAACCCCCCTTAAGTGACATTAACTCACTTAATTTACATTTTTTTTAATGCAATTCCCTTTTTTCTTCTTGCCGTTTTAACAATCAGCCCTCTGTTTACTACTGCAGACATGGGCCAATCAGTTCAATTTCAAGTTTACAACATGATAGTTTATTAATGAGAAGTGAAACTGTTTTCCGACGCCCTAAATCTATACCAAGGCTGCAATTTAGCTCTTCCAAAAAATACTGTCCAGTTATGGTGGATGGACACTAGTCAATTCCCTGTGCATGGGAATGGCTCATTAACGGGGCGAGGCAAGCGGTGTGCGTTTGTATATGGCTGCCGGTGGTGGACGTGTAGAATGGATTTATGGTGTCACTCAGCCCTGGAGAACGACTAATGAGGGTGCGCAGGCTAGCAGCGTCCGAGTGGGGTAATTCCACCCACCATCCATCCAGCAGAGGGGGGCGGGAGGGAGGGAGGAGGGGGTTTGTGGAAGGAGGACACATCCCTCATTACGTGAGAGTGTCTCAGGAGCTTTCTTTAATATTTTAATAAATAACATCAGCCCAACAAGAAATTAATGAATAGTATCATTAATAATGAGCCCGAGCCTTGTAGTGATAGGACAGATATTAAATTGAACCACTGTGGGGAGATCTCCTGAGACTCTGGATTTTTCCAGCAGCAAACAAGGCCGGTGAATGAGGCAGCCGTCCCTCCGTGCCAACAGCTTTTACAACAGGTTGAAAGTAATAAAGGAGGATTTTCCCAGCGATAGAGTTAAGCCCTAGGAAATCTGCTCATGTAGATCGCTATGAAAGGCACAGCCAAATGTGATCCTTAATTAAACTTTAATCAAGATAATGCTGTTTGCAGGAGAAGTAGTTCAAAAAAGGTGTCCCCAGCCCCCTGTTTCCACCCAGTCAACCTCCCCGCTTCATATTGTAGCGGTCATAACCCCACTTATCTGCTTCTTAAACTTGTGTGTGTTTGTTTGTTTGTTTTGTTTGTTTTCATTCGCAAAGCCTGGTATGCCTTCTTTGTATGGTTTTGATTCAGGTTTACATTTGTCAGGATTTCTCTCTGTTGTCTTTCTTTATTTGCTCTTTGTGAGTTTTGCCCTCCAGATTATGCACACGTTTATGTCCCAGAATGAGCTAGTTTCTTTTAATGCATCTGCCTACATGCAACATAAAGTTGTTCTGTCAGTTTGGAAGGAAATAAAGAGGACAATTAGTTCCTATTTCACCTCATCTTTATCACTTAAGATAATTTATTTTGCTGTTTTTATAGTAGATGAATGAAAAATAAAAGATTGCTATAGAAGAAATAAACGTCCCTCTGGTGCATTGTGGACTTTATTGAGGTCTGACTGGCCCAAAATTAAATTACTGAACAAGTTTCCTCAGTGTTGCAGCCAGCTTCGCCACAGAGACCACAGATGAGTAATGACATTTGTTTTGCACCTTGAAAAATACAAATATTACTAATAGAATAATATTAATGCTTTTTATGGAAATCATTTAGTGGAGAATTGCTCAGCAGCTTTGTCTTATTGTAATTTATGCCACTTTTTAGCCACTTAATCTCAGCTATGACTTCTTGTTAACATAAAGCACAAACGGCTTGGTGGATATGCAACATCTTATCTTAAAGGTAAAATACATTAATTTACACAGAGCAGATTTGGGTCATGTCATGTTCATTTACATAATAGTATGCATTATCAAAGCAGGTAAACTGCAGTATGAGGCAAAGTGCTTACACTTAATCATTGGTGTGTTACCATATTACATGAAAAGTTAAAATATGTGTCTGGGATTCTGTTTCACTTCTAGTAAATGTTGTTTGCCTGCTTCCAGAGGAGATTACACAATGTGAAACTAAACTGTGGCAGTTGGCTAATTTGTTGTTATGGACTGTGCCCAGTTTTTTTTTTGTGAGATGTCCAATTTTTTAACACTTTTACTGGTCCGGATGTGGCTTGTTGCCTTCTTAAATCTGCCACCAGCAATAAATAAAAATAAATACCCTGTTTATTTAAATAAACAATTAAGAAATTAGGATTTCAGGCCAACACAAGATAAAACATTTTTTTAGGTTTATGACAGAGTAAGACAGCTTTAATTAAACATTCCCTACAATTTGTAATGATTCCTTTGTATCCTTAACTTAATAAAACCAAAACAGTTTAATCACCCGTAGACAGTACAGTCAGTAAGTGCTGAATTTTCTCTCTGAAATCTGGCTTGTCATTTCTGTTCTGTTTAGACCATATGTCCCTACCGCGTACAATATTCTACTCATTCCCCTCTGTATAAAAAAATACCAGTATTTTCTTCATAATAAAAAGTGGATTACTGTGAATCACAGGAAAGCATCACCAGCTGTCACAGAGAAATGAGACCATGCTGGCCAATGTCTATGATGATTAAAAAACACATTTAGAAATTAGAAATTAATTAGCTGATATTTGTTTATGTGCAAGGCAGTGGTCGCGCTGGTCATTATTGAACTATTTAAGTTATTTTAATAAAGGTAGTTAATTATTAGATTTTTTTCAAACAATCATTTTAATGTCATTTAAAATATGTTCAACAGGTGGAAGAAAACAGGAACAACAACAAGAAAGTACTTTATACTAAGGAACAAGTTGACCCGTCCACCACAACTACTATTTCTGCAGTAGCCAAAAATATGAATTGACCTTTACATATATGCATTATGTGAAGCATTAAAATGTATATCTAGCAGTGAAATTGCCATATAACTTACAGCATAGACAAGGTTGAAAGATAGGAACAAGATGCTCGCCTACTGTAGTTTGTGTATATACACATATACACATATACTTTGTGGTTACTTTAAGGAATCTAAAATACAAGACATGTTTTCAGTTATATCACACTTTTTTGTTAAGTACATAATTCCATATGTGTTCATTCATAGTTTTGATGCCTTCAGTGAGAATCTACAATGCAAATAGTCATGAAAATAAAGAAAACGCATTGAATGAGAAGGTGTGTGTCCAAACTTTTGGCCTGTACTGTACATATACATACATATACACACACACATATATATACATGTTTATGCATATTTATATACATATTTATATGTTTATATATATATATACATATTTATATGTTTATATATATATACATCTTTATATGTTTATATATATATATATATATATATATATATATATATATATATATATATATATATACACACATATTTTCAAGAGAAGAAAATGCAGGCACTCTGGTGGATTGACAAAAGTGTCGTGTATGATACACCCTGAGGAAGGCGCAAGCCGACACGCGTTGGTGTTTTTAGATGTAACCCATGTAAAATAAAGGGTTTTTAACTTTTGTCAATCCACCAGAGTGCCTGCATTTTCTTCTTTTGAGTTCACTGTTTCCCCATTGCAAGAGCATCTGTATATTTAGGGGCACCAGTAGCGCTCCTGTTATTCTGTTTTTGTATATATATAAGGACACTGATACTTGTGAGGTAAAAATGCTGCAGTCTTCACCACCTGAAGAATTAGCAGTCGGGTTTGACTGATTACAGCGCCACCACTGCTTGTTTGGTTGCCTCCTTTAAAAGCAATACTCAGCAGAACATGGCTTTTTCTCCTTCACGTTGTGCTTTGTGCATGAGTAATTACATCCTTGATTTCTGAGGTGCAGTTCCACAGAAACTTCAAAGATTGATAGAGGCTCCTCCTGTAAACAAGTGTTTTTTTGTTTTAATAAATAATCCAATGTAAAAAAAAAAAAAAGAGAAAAAAAAGTGCTTTGGACACCAAACCACAGCACCAAAAACCAGTAAAGAGGGAATTTCCATTCATATAATTTCTTCACTTGTAAAGAAAATATAATGATGTGTCTGTATGTTCATATATTGTGTGATCCATGCTTGTGTGTGCTGTATTAAAACCACAACTACCTTGAGCTGCACCTCTGCAACTTGCGCAGAATACCGCAGGAGGCTGATCGGACAAAGACAAATCACGAGCTCTCCAATTTCCATAGTGCTGTACATCTTTTAATCATAACGACTAAACAATGAACAACACTGGGCTTGTGGCATTGGATGAACAAGAGCAGCGAGGCTCCCCTTTTTTCCTCCCTTCATGCTGCGGGGTGGAATGACTAATGCATAGAGGGTCATGGTGTAAAACTGTTGCCCCAAGGTCAGCATACTGACACTTAATTGTTTGTCCTGTCATGTGTCACTTCCTTGAAATTTCATATCTGACCCTTGTTAGCCCTGTGTTTCTGTTTTAATCCCCAGTGTGACAGAAAGATCAGGACTGTGCTGTGATCAAGATGTGTCAGATTACTTGTGTTGGGTCCTGTCATTTTGATGCAATACAGGCCGCAGATGCTTGTCTGTCATGAGCAAGACTGAGGCATTGTCTCAGTCCTTAATGCTCTTTTCACAGGCTTATTCATACATATTTGTCTCAACAACTTCATTGAAAATAACAGCTGTAGATAGTCTAATGTCAAGGCATGCCAGTGCCGGCCCTATCATATATAAAGTGTTTCACATAATATTTTAAATCCCTCGTAATTAATTTTCGAAAGTGTATATTATAGGTATAAAATAGCCTTTGTTTAATGTCTGTGGTTTGTCCGTGTTCTTACAGTATGTCTCATTGTCCACTTTACCTTTTATCATTCTGAAGCGCTTTGGGAATAAGTGAAAACCAATACAAATTAGATTATGAATGGGAAGGTACATCAATCACAGCACACATGTATTATTGCTTTTTCACTCGACCAGCTGCTGCAGCACAAAAGAGCATGAATCTTCAGTTAGTCAAATTATTGTTTTTATGGGAGGCCAAAATCTGTTTTTTATTACATGTTTAGTTGTGTATTTATTTGGTGTTTCTCTGATCCATTTTTATTTGTGCCGTATATTTTTGTGCAAAACTCTGCACTCTGTACTTACTCTACCTGCGTGTGTGTGTGCGTGTGTGTGTGTGTGTGTGTGTGTGTGTGTGTGTGTGTACGTCTGAGTAATACTCCAAGCATGATTCAGCATCCACACTATTATTTTTTGGTCAGTTGCCTGCCCTTAAAGACTAATTTCAGTTTAATTCTTATCTACCTTGCCTTTTTATCTAACATTTCACACACCAAGTTCACTGAAAATGTGATTTACTAAAATTAGAGTATGATGGTGCTTAAAACAAGCAGCACATGATGATGGTTAGTAGTAGATCACGTCTTGACATCTTCCACAGATGCCTTTTCTTGGGAGATTATTACAGACAAATTGGGTGCACTTCAAATTAAGCGTCAGACTGCTCGTTTGTTGCCAGTATAGACTTCATTGAATCCCCAAAATCTGTCTGATAAACCACCGAGAGTGCAATGTTTTTTATAAGCAATAGAAAAGATGATCAAAACTACAGCAACAGCACATTTTAAAAGGCCTTTGAGATCTTTGTGACTTTCTCTTAGTGCAGATAACCCTAGAAAATGACCATATAGGTTGTCTGTGCAAGCAGCTTGTTACTGATTGTATTCAAATTTAGGCCGTGACCTCTAGTGGATGTAGTAATTATGACAGGAGCAAAGGAGGAAGTTGGGTGATGTAGTATAAAAACAGACATGTTTTGTAGGCCGACCCGGAAATTAGCATCACCAAGAGGCCCATTGAAAAGTTGCCTATGGGATTTTTTCATTGGATTTTGGATCATTCCAGAGAATACGTTTCTGATTAGCTTGGCTAACACAGACTATATCACAAATAACATATAGTCTGGAGACCACCTATGTATTTAAAACTGTGACCATTTCACAATGTGCTCCTGTCGCTGTTTTTTTGCTGTTTCTGAAGCAAAACCAAGAAATGTAAATCAATTGTGGAATGTTGTTAGAGAATCTTGGAGTGGAATAACAGCTGAAAGGAGCCACAAGTTGGTTGACTCCATGCCACACAGATGAGAAGCAGTTATAAAAAACTGTGGTCATACAATTAAATATCAGTTTAGTGATTCACAGGATTGCTAAATAAAAGAAACAAAAAAGTTTGTACAAAATAGTTTTGTGTTTGTAAAGTCAACAGCAGACACTGCTATATTTTTGAACACACCCCTTTCAACTAATTGCCCAATGTCAAAGCCTTAAGAGCTGCATATCACGAATGCTGGGTCTTGTTGGTTTTCTAAGAATCTACTGCACCTACTGCTACCTTGTTTGCCATGTAGCAATAAAAATATACTAAAAACCTGGATTAATCTGGTTAGTCACATTGGACTGCTATTATATTGAACACTACTGTATGTACAGTTTGAGAGCCACTGACGAAAAACCTATTCTGTCTTTTCAGCTCTGAGGATGTTGTCTGAGACACCCTTACATAAAGGTGATCTGTGAAGTTCATCATATAAAAAACACAATTCCTGTGTTTCTCACCACAAGTGCTAATTTACAGCCATCTGCAGGCAGCAGAAATGTCACTCCTGTGCTTGTGCACCTGAGTCCTTGCGTAGCTGCTGTTCGAACACATGACACAAACAGCATGAGGACCCATTCAGACAAAACACGGCTCTCCAAAACAATTAGTAGTCAAAAACTCCACAGGTTGCCCTTATCTCCAATCTGGTGCTTGTAAAAGTACTTCCTAGTAGTGTAATGACACAGCTGAATAATTTGTGAAATGATATCAGTCGTTGTCTATCAGGACGCTTTGTATTTGGCTAACAAATATGAAATCAAACACAACAGGGCATATCCCATTTATGGTGCGGTATTACAAATCATCATAAACTCTATTATCTGTAATTTATGATGTCTCTTTTTTTCTCACTCCTGCAGTTTCCCATGTGCAACACTGTGAGGTTATCACCCAAGAGTTAACAAATGATGTGCTTGTGTTTGTATGAATGTATTGATCAGCGCTCCATTTGGGCAGATATCTTTCTTTATTTAGGATGGCAGGCTTGCAGGCAGAAGCGCTGTCTCTCTCCTTCATGCCATGTCTTCTGTTTTTTGCCTCACTGGCTCCCCTAACTGCCCCGCTTTATTGAATAAATTCAAGCTGTCACTTCCCATGCTGGTAGAATAACTCAAACACAACATATAATAATACAGGAAAAGTAGGATAAAATAATCTTGTCATGGCTGTAAAAGTGATTGCTTGAAGCCATAGTCGGCAATCAATACACTAATTCCATAATTTATACTCGCTGCAATTGAGGAGGAAGGAAGCTCTGATATGGTATTTCTTGGCTCACTGACCAACTTTGACCTTCAATAGAAGTGAGAGTGGGATTATTGTGTTGTTCAGCTCAAGGAAATCACCTACAAGAGTTGAGAGGCAATGTCTGACATTTTATGTTCAGGACCAAAACCTAAACTGATTAATTCTTGGTAAGCACCAGCTCTTGAGCTTTCACTATCTTTATGACAGCAAATCCCTGACACTCAGCTGACGGAGTGAAACATAAAAGCTGGCCAGTGATTTTCTCTAACTTATTTCTTTTATCCTTTCTTTTTATGGAGGGGGAGGTAGCTTTCTTCTTCACCCTGGAGCCAGAGAAATTTTTCACCAATGCCAGAACTCATTATCAGTTCCTCATTCTGTCTGTTTCACTTCTCAGCGGTTGCCAATCACAGGCTACCCATTTTCTATTAATTATGTCTTTTTTTTATGGGTCATTCCTGCCTCAGAATGGGCCACCACTTTATGGATGAGGCTATATGCAGCGCAGTACCTTTATAGTTCTTGCAGTAAACTACAATATTTTTCTGTATATCCTCACACGTGTTTCAACAGATTTGTTTTAAGTGGCCAACAACACTGTTGCTGCTGTTGGGATGAGGATACCGGAAGGCATCACAAGTTTCTCTGAAAGGAGAAATTGATTGCAATTAGCAGAGAGGTTTTTTCAAGTGTTTTTCTGCCCCCTCTAGTGATGCTAATAACTTAATGATCCCTAAAAATGCATGCAATTTGCCTCAATTGGATTTAACCATATTGTATACTTATGTGACACAGATTTCCAATTACTGAAGGTCTGATTGAGCGCCAGACATTGTATGGGAAATAATGGCAGCCAGGAAATACCACAGCTATTCTATAGTGGGTTAAGTTACAGAAGGGCTTTTACCGTAGCCTTGTTGCACCCCAGCAAAACTTTACCGTCCTGGATAAAAACAGGTTACTTTACTTTAACTCACATTTACCATTGCGCTATTTATATTACGTCATTTATGTCAACATTAACATGGATGGGTTTATGTTACAGTCAATGTAGAGTCTGGTACATTTCGTATACACACTTTTAAAGGGTGCCTTGTGCATCGGTATCACGAAAAAATGTCGTATCCGATGAGTTGGGAGTGAGAACAGGCTGCATGAGCATGTCTGAAGTAGGGCTGGGCGATATGAACCAAAAGTCATATCCCCATATATTTAGGCTGAATATCGATACATGATATATATCCCGATATTTTTATCGCAAAGTGAGAGCAAATGTTCAGTCAAAGCCAAAGCTAAATATGACATGTCACAAGTAGATTTATTGAAACTGTTTATTTAAGTGAACATACATATTGTACAACAACAGGAGTACCTTTTTTTAATCAAAGCTCAATAAAGTTCACTGTTAAATAAAAAAATATCTTTATTCCCATCCCTAATGGATACTTTGGCGTACCCACAGTCTTCTCCATACCATAGTTATGATTCCTAGATATTGTAGAAAAAGAGCATTTTAAAGTCACTGTCTTCAGGTGGGAATAAATTCTTGTTGATCTTATCCGGTGATTGGCTGTGTCTGCTGGAGTCAAAGTGTTTCTTTTGGTGTTGAAAACTGTGGATTGACTTGACAGACATTGTTACAGAAGGATCGAACAAAGATCCTTTTACAGGATGGTTGGGGCAAGCCTCTTGATCTTACAAACAAATATTCTTGCTTCTCTGAGTTATAACGCCATCTAACTTTTCAATTCCCCCTTAATCCTAATTGTGTAACGATTGTTGGCAGTTAAATAGAGAGTTAGTGACAGTGTGTGATCTACCACATCACTGAAAAAATAAAAAATAAAAACCTTATTCTTCAGGATCAACCCCTGTAATCTCAACTCCAACAAGCAACAGTCCTCCTCCACACCCGAGCTGGGTGTCACTGCATCCTCATGGAGCCAGTAATCCAACCCAATTAGAAAACTCCACAAACAGTGACTGTGCAGACTTCTGATCTGCTGCTAGATAGAAGGTGGTCTAACGCAGCAGGAGGGGCAGTGGCCACTGAGACCCCTGCCAGGTTATTGAGGACAGAAGGAGCTGGGGGCATCATAATGATCACTAAATGTGTGTGGTGTTCAGTTACAGCAGGAGATTGGCTAGGAGGTGCATGACCTTTGCTATATTGACCTACTGGTTGACTCTTAGCAGGGTGCTGCAACAAAACAAGAAACAACATCCAAGAGAAAAAGAAGGAAAATCGTAAAAAATAGTAAAAAAAAAAAAAAATCAGTGCAACTAAAAATAAGATTTGTACACTTAAACGCATTTTTTGGGATGTATGCAAGCATTTGATCCTTTTATTCTACATGTGTGCTTCCAAGCACAAGCCCATGAGCTGTGTGTTGTGTGTGCATGTGTGGTTTTGGGGCAAAGTGGTGTGGTGTTAGAGTGTGTGTGTGTGTGTGTGTGTGTGGTGGGGGGGTTGTGACAGACAGAGGTCTCACCTCACACTTCACGTCCCAAATAGATTAAAATAATTTTTTTCCCATATCCCGCCTTTCTCACTGCTGCCTGAAGCAGAATGAGCACTTGTGAGGATAATTAAAATTGATGATATAGAATGACAGAGACATGATTTCTGCCTGCAGCAAGAGGTCTCTGAAGACAGTCTAACCAAACTGTCATGCCACCACTACTCCGTTTTACATGACTGTTTCACCTTACTAAATTGATCGCAAGTAAATAGTCTCTATTGAATTAAAGTGTGATATATCAGTCTGGAGACTCAAAGTAACTGTCTTTTGATAGAAGTTGTCCTTTCCTGACCCTTCGTTGTGGTTAGCTTAATGTGGAGGATTTCTATTGGACTCGTGTGGATTTTTAGCCTCAGTTTTAAAGAGCTCACCGGTCGAAAGGTATCGGCTGATCAAGACTTTTCTGGAAAGAAGGCAACACTTTATTGTAACCTCCTTATTTAACATTTATTAGCAGTATATAACACCCAATGGAGTGTTTGATAGCACACTATAAAGTTGTGTTCAGCAGATGTAAAGACATTTTAAATGTTTATTTATTTGTCATTATTTTTTTCTATTTATTATATTCTATATTTATTTCTAACTGGTGTACAGAACTTATTATGAATGAGTGACAGTCATTGTCTTATAATATGAAGTATTTATCCATTATATTTCCCAATAATATTTAATGACACTTTACTAATTATGATTATATTTTAATGTACAATATATTTTTTATTCATAATAATCTAATCCTTTTTTTGTTAGTTGCCTAGCTGGACAAATCTACTTTTCACTTGTCTGTATGTTTTATTTATAAGGAGTTAATAACAATAGAGACTGAAGATAATTGTAGTTTTTATTTTTATTAAATTAAGTAAATGAGTAAATGAATCATAACAAGGACACAGTGTGTCAGAAGTGCAGAGCAACAAACATTCTTGCGTATAAAAAATGGTGCGACTATCCTCCTTCTTCTCCCCAGAAATAAGATAAGATAAGATATTCCTTTATTGATCCCCCATGGGGGAAATTCAGGTGTTGCAGCAGCACAAGTACAGAGTAAAAACAGGTTAAGGCAATAAAAAAGTCAATAAAAATAGAATAGAATAATACAAATTAAATAGAATAAGGATAAAAATAAATAAATAGTATAAAATAAAAAAATATATGGGTAAAAAAACAAAAAACGCCCAAGACCGAACTAAAAACAAGTCATGCCAGCATGGGAAAAACACAATAACCCTCATTTATAAATGGTAAACAGATTTAATGTTTAATGTTTTTAATGTTTAATGATCATTTATAAACTGTATATAGGCCATTTAGAATGGTAAATACATAATGTATTGATGTTTAACTAACTACATCATTTATAAATGACATATAGATGGTATATTAATGTAAGTTTATAGTTACTTTACCATTAACAAACAATTAAATTATAATTAATAGTTTATCAATACTTTTAGTTGCTCTCATTTTAACATTTTTAACACCATATTAAGTATGTTAATGATTTTGAAATAATTAATAAACCTTTAAGAAATTGGTTGAAAACATTTAAAGATTAAATGTATATCACTTTATAAATGGTTAATAATTGGTCTATAAACCATCTATAAAGTTCAGTTCAGTTCAGCTTTTTTATTTCGAACATGTGCGAGTAACACAACAAAGTCAACTCAAAAACAAACAAATCCAATGAGAATAATCAAAACAAAAGCTATAATGTGAATGCAACATGTCCGAAAAGGAGTAGGATGAAGCATATGCTTATTTAAACCTACCCCTTCTTTTCCCTAAACATAGATATTTACATAATATATATTTACAAAAAAAACAAAACAACAACAACAACAACATCACTATAGTTGGTTATTGTAAAGTGTTACCCATATGTGCAATGGCTCACTTCTTAGCTTCTTCCATCAGTCGCTCCAGAAAAAACGTGTTTAATTCTTTTGGGCAAGTGAGCTGCTACATTTACTGGCCCAGCGTGTCGTTTTACCTGCCCAGGGCAATCACATGGAGCCCAGTCTTCATGTGAACTGAGCAAACTCCTTCTGCTGATGAAGGCCACACATGAGAAATATCCCAAGTGAACCTTGAGTTGAAATTTGATTTTGTTGTTGTTGATGGGTTTTTTGTAGTCAAGCTAATTTGTAATTTTTGTTGTATTAATCAAATTAAATCATTAACTGTATACGCTATTTCCAGCTGGTTTACAGGGGAAAGGAAACAAACACCTAAAATGCTCTTTAACCGTCTGGAGTCACCAAAAATCCAGACTTCTTCACCACATCCAGACTAGAAAACAAAGCAGCGTGGAGCCCTACTGTAAATTTACCTCTAAAGTTCTGGCTGTAAACTCCATGAGGCCAGTTTCAGTTTGATGATGATATACCAAGTAAAACTGGAGACAAGGTCACATATATTTAATATAAAATGATAGAACTGGATGTAACCCTCTTATGTGTTATATTTGCAACCTTTGTTCACATGTGCAACATTTAAAATTCTTTATTGAGCATGATAGTGTTTTGAAAGTTAAAAAAAAGATTCAAAATCACATTTTATGTTGGACTAAAGGACTAAAAAAGACACAAAATGACCCAAAAAAGACACAAAATGAGAAGACAGAATGACCAAAAAAACCTACAGAAGACACAAAATGACAAAAAAGACACAAAATGACCCAAAAAAAGACACAGAATAACTACAAAAGACACAAAAAGACACAAAATGACTTACAAAGACATGAAAAGGACTAAAAAGTGGACAAAACAGCCCAAGACTCCATAGAGTTAATCTGCATCTAAATGCATTACAGTGTCCTGTTAATAACTTGAATGCTGCTGTTTATGCTGACAGATTCCAAATCATTGGGTTAAAAATAAGAGTTTTGACTAAAAGGGATTATATTACAAATTCATTCCACCTATCTAAAATTGTTTGTAACCAGAATATCAGTTTACTGTTTTGTGTAAATGTAGATTTTTCTTTTTCTTTTAAAAAACCCTTAAAAAAGAAAAAATCTAAATATCATTCTGGGAATCTGCGTTGCTCTACTTCTTCCACTTGTGCACAGGTGAAAAGATAATGTCAAACTAATTATCTGACTGCAGGGTGTCAAAATAAGAGAGTGCTCAGCTTTTGATTATTCATGAGTTTTGAAAGTTTCATAATATCTCAATGTGTTAGTTTGTGAGAAAATGATAGATCGGCTGTTTTAGATTTAGAGTTAGTAATTGCACTTAAGACACAATGAAGAACAAGTGATCCCTATGCAGATAGACTCCTCTGCTCATTGATCTGTGTCTTGGTCAACTAAACTTGCCCGACATGTATTGTGCCATCTCACGTTATGGTCATTTGATTATTCATGACACGTGTCACTTTAGTCTTGAGTGGGAACAGCTTGCTCCTGTTTCTGGTTTATTTGAAAAAGCTGAACAGCTGTCAATGAGAAGAGCAGGGGGACATGGGGCTAGACACGGGGCAGGGTGGGGGGATGGTGAGCCACTAAACCCCCACCAGGGTCCGTCTAAAGATAAATATTGATTGCAGACAGTTTTAATTACTTCCTTAAATTGAGCAATTTTGGTTTTCCCAGTTGGCTCCCTGTGAAAAATCCATGTAGGATTCCACGTTGAGGGAGAGGAAGACGGTTGAGCATGGCGCACCATAAATCACTGCAGATACATAATTCATTGGAAGCATGTGAAA
The DNA here is from genome assembly GCF_030273125.1 of Centropristis striata. Classification (NCBI taxonomy): domain Eukaryota; kingdom Metazoa; phylum Chordata; class Actinopteri; order Perciformes; family Serranidae; genus Centropristis; species Centropristis striata. The sequence goes on from NC_081526.1 coordinate 7,636,325, forward strand.
AGGACAAGACAAGATGCTTTGGATCATTGAAAACAGCATTTCCACAGGTCTTTCCATGTAGTGAGATCTCCCTCTTTGTTTGTGCGTGGCCAACAAATTTGTTACTCGGTTCAACTTGCACTCTCATCTGAATGACGGAGAATGATGAATGTGCCTCATTACAATTTCTTCTTTTTTATTTTCTGATTTGATCCATTTGAACGGATATTTGAATAGAACAAATACTTTAATTATGCAGGAAATGGTCAAAATAGAAGCAGCAGCAGCATTAAGATTTTACTCAAGAATATTAACAATCATTGCAGTTGTGTGAGTAACTATTTCTGACATGCTCTATATCAGGGATGGGCAACTTAAATGCTGCAGGGGGCCACAATTTTTAATCGACACTACCACAGGGCCACATATAGGACCGTGCACTTAATCAGATATGATGAAACTGCAATTTTAAATATGTTTACAGTGCAGTAACTTAACATATTTCATGCTCAAATGCATGTATAACAGTATAAATAGGAATACAAAAGGTTTGAAGCAAATAAAAAATAACCACTTACTGTGATTTCTTTTGTTTTCAGTGCAAGAACAGCAGACCAACATTAATTGCAAGACGCAATTTTGTGCATTTTTACACTGAACTTTTAAGATTTCATGCTCAAATGTATGTAGTTGTACTGAGGGCCACTTCAAGCGAGGGTGCGGGCCATATGCGGCCCCCGGGCCTCCAGTTGCCCATCCCTGCTCTATATCAACTCATCTGCAGAAGGCCGTGGTTAGTTCTTATCTCCACTGATTTGAAGACTATGACTTTGACTCATCATTTGCCATACTATATCTATTACAGCATAGGAAACACCCGCCTGGACAGATCAGTGCAAATCAGGCATTGATCTTGTCGTACAGAAGTTCTTGACATGCAGGTAACATTATCCTGCTATTTAATACTGGCTGCTAATAGGTTCAGCTTGAAACATAATTTATTTCATTAAAGATAAGCATCAGAGGTTGAAGATGGTCACTCTGATTTGCTATTTAAGTCATGATTAGAGTTTATGAGTCATGTTAGGGCTTTATCTGATTGATTCCTTGCACTAATATGTTGGCATGGTAATGATTTCATCATATCTGATGGCTAATATTTTCTTCAATCTTTGTAGAAATGGAAGACAAACTTATTGACTGTGGTCTCCCAGATCTCTACAACCCAACGGCAGTACGGCACAGAGACATACACAGTTGCCCTTAAAGTTGGAAAAATTTTGTTTTCATTTTCATTTTGATATGTTTGGAAGAGATTAATTAATAACATTTTGAGAAGATATACACTTTAAATAATGGAAAATATGCATTTGTTTCCAGTGTGTTTGCATGCTAGCACATGCTAATTAGCACTAAGCCCAGAATGCAGGTGAGGCTGATGGGAATACTATCACTTTCACAGATATTTCGTAATAAATGTATTGAAGAAATTAAAAATAGCATCTACACGAAATACCACAGCAATCTACCCAATAGTTGTCAAGACATTTGACTGGAAACCACAAGTCTAATGGTCAATCTAATGGTGGCACAAGGAAAAGTCAGGGCATCACCAAAGTCAGTGGGGTTCATCCTCTGGGGAACACAGTTGTCTGCACCAAATTTGAAGATATCCATATAATAGTTGTCCAGAAACTCTGTGTGGACCAAAGTTTTGGAACATGCTGCTAGAACAGCTGAAAATGATCTCATAACTGTATAATGTTCAATTATTGCTTTTCTGGACTGTATCACTTGATCTTTCTCACCAGGTGGGGTTTGCTCAGTTGTTTTGGAAATGTAAAAGTTCCAATTTCCTTTTTTTCTATCTTTTCTATTCTATATTTATTTTTAAGAACTTATTATGAATGAGTGACAGTAATTGTAGTCTTATAATATGACGTATATCCATTAGCCATTATATTTGCCAATAATATTTAATAACTCTTTACTAATTATAATTTTATTTTATTTTAATGTACAATATATTTTTATATTTTTATTCATAATAATCTAATCCTTTTTTGTTATTTGCCTAGCTAGACAAATCTACTTGACCAAAGTCAGTTTTCACTTGTCTGTATGTTTTATTTATAAGGAGTTAATAACAATAGAGACTGAAGATAATTGTAGTTTTTATTTTTATCAAATGAAGTAAATGAGTAAATGAATCATAACAAGGACACAGTGTGTCAGAAGTGCAGAGCAACAAGCATTCTTGCGTATCAAAAATGGTGCGACTATCCCCCTTCTTCTCCCCCGAAATAAGAAAAGATAAGATATTCTTTTATTGATCCCCCATGGGGGATTCATCCTCTGGGGAACACAGTTGTCTGCACCAAATTTGAAGGTATCCATATAATAATTGTCCAGAAACCGGACCAAAGTGTTGGAACATGCTGCTAGAACAGCTGAAAACGATCTCATAACTGTATAATGTTCAATTATTGCTTTTCTGTACTGTATCACTTGATCTTTCTCACCAGGTGGAGTTTGCTCAGTTGTTTTGGAAATGTAAAAGTTCCAATTTCCTTTTTTTTGTGTGCATATTTCGGACTAGTTGTCTATGTCCTAAAACCTCAAACTGAGTAGTAGCCCAGGTGTTGTGTTTGGTGCCTTCGTGTAGGTTTGAGTGCAGTCTGTAAATGGCAGCGCCCACTTTGCCTTTCTCTGGACTGACCTGCAGTCTTTTTCTTTGGCCTACCTGTGGGAGAAACCACACATCTGTCCCAAATTCACACCGCCGGACCCACTCCCCCGAGACCCAGCTCTCCATATCACCGAATAGATTGGCCACTGGAATTACACGATTGAGGTTTCTGAGCAAGGCATTACTCTGTTGTATTGTTAGGACCCCTACGCTGACCTGTGCATGGAAGCATAGGAGGACAGATTTTTACACTCTGTTCATCAGAGATGCTATAGCAATTGGCTTGGAGTTTTTCCTGTCCCTTTCTGGTATGAAAGAGAGGAGAGCGAGAGGTAGCTGACTGAAGCACTGACCTTAATCTGAAGGGCTGTGCTGTTATAGGCAGAGGTGAGTCTGGTCAGCTGTGCTACACCGGCCCATTGTCCGTCCATAACATGACGGCGGCTGGGGAATGCATACAGAGTGAAGCATTAAATGTAGATACTCTAAGTGAAGCGTCTCACTCACTCGGGAGGACTCTTTCAGGCGGTTTGTCTTAGTACTTAGTGATATTTCACAGAGAATAAAATGTCCCATTTGTTTTCAGTGGAGATGCGTGAAAGTGGTGTAAAAAATATACAGAGCAGATACTGCACAGGTAGCTGAAACAACCCAGCATGAGTGCATTTCTCATTCCTTTTCCTGTATTATTAGAATACTGCAAACAAAAAGGGAAAAAAGCCATATCGTGTGCGTTGCATCGGTTATTGTTGTTTGATGTGGCGGTTGTTTTGCGCTTTCTGGCCTGTTTCACATTCTTATTCATGTGAGTGGATCAGCATATATACCATACATCAATAGTGTAAACACACTTTGCCTCGGCCCGCAGATGACGAGGATTGTTCTTAAACAAACTCAAATGAATAAATAATATGTCAAGGAAGTGCTTATACTCAGATCCATAAATTACCTCTGCAGGCCCCACGCTGTCCTCCATGACACCGGTGTGAGTGAGAGTCACGCCTGTGATTACGTCCCTCTTCTTCTTATGCACCAGACTGACAAGCCCGTGTCGGAGGGGGGGGTGAGAAGGGGGGGGAGGGAGGGGGTGGAGGGGTAGACAAGCCCCTCGCTCTGAGTGCTAATGGATGATTGGAGGCAGGATAGGAGGCTTCAGTTCTCTCTTTCATCCTGGCCTGCTTTTGACCCGGAGAGCCAGCAGTAATCGGCCCGGCAGAGGGGTAATCATTCCCCGCGTGCAGACTCTGATAAGTTGGAACACCTTCCCCCGGCAGCGGAGGGAGCTCCCGCGGCCTCCCTGGTTATCGCTGTCCCCGGCACCCCTTCAAGAGGCTGCGTTGCCTCCTCTCCCAGGCTCAAAGGCTCCATCAACGGCGGCTCTCTGCTCCGCTTTCATCTGACAGAGCACATAAGCCGGTGAAAGGAGGAAAAATAAACTGGGTTCTATCTCTCAAATTGTGATCTTATGAATTCGATTTGGTCACTTTTAAAATGTAACTGCACAATTTGTTATTTTCCCCTGTTTCCCTTTCTCTGTTAATATCTGTGGCGATAAATTGCTTCGATTGACAGGCTCATTTTATTTGTTGTGTGCTTCTGTATTTGTGATAAGGCAGCAAACCGTGGTCACCTGAAGAGGCTGAGAAGTTCTCTGAGTGCTTTTTTTGCTCAACACCTTTCATGTAAGCCACTGTGAAAATTGTTTGGCTTATTTTGTTGAGCAAAATCCCCATGTTTTGCTTGATTACATTTTGTTATGGTTTTCCTCCCATTTTTCAGAGAACTTCTTAAGCCTGCCGAGATTACTGTTTAATAGGGATGATATTGTGCTGGCTTTATTGGCTATTTGCAGCTGCACCGCCGGTTCATTTAATAGCCCCGTTGGTTGTTAAAGGGATTACACAGCTGCCACACTCTAGTGTGTACAGTGGGCCTCTGGTGGGAAAAAAAGACTATTGCCTCAAATGAGAAGACAGAAAAGAAAATAATTTTCTGTAGTTTTTCAGAAATGTGTGATCATACATGCAAAGTTTGCCTGCCACATTCAAATTACCTGCTCGCCCCTTTGTGATCTGACTCTGATGATTTCCCATTCCATATCTAAGTGACCTTTAGAAGGCCAGAGGCACTACCCAACATTGATTAAATAAATTGATCCCCACACATTCAAAGGATATTAATTAGACATGGAGAACAAGTGAATGAACACAAATAGCTCTTAGTTTAAATGCAAATAAAACATCGAGGGGGATTTGAGAAAGCCCAGTGACACATAAAGAGCCCAAGTCTCTTTATGTCATTTGAAAATGGGGGAGCTTGTTCATAAACTTTCCCCCGTGTGGATTGAAAAACTAGTTAAAATCATTTGTTAACTCGCGTCGTTTTTCTCAATCACTCTGATTGTTTTATGGCGTTGCGTGCCTCCTTTTCTTATTAAACAATTTATGTCCGGTGAAAAACAAATCTGCATGACTACAATTCTAGCCTTAAGATCAATACAGGGCCTGACTGGATCTGTCATCTTTGAACCAGGACACATGCTGAGATGTCGTACTTTGGTAGCCTGTGACTTGTCCATGTCAGCAGCAGCTGCCAAATAGGTTTCAATCGAGAGGGCAGAGTCATACAATATGTGCCAAAGCTAACAGCTGTTAACTACGCAACCTGCAGGCTATGAACTGCAGCTCTGTCCATTGTCAGTCTCTCCACAGTTAAATATTCCAGGAGGAATTTGTTACAACAAGGCCATACATAACGGGTGAAAACCCTTTACACCAATATTGCTCTCAAAATTGGCAGCATGAGAAGGAGGGACATGAGGGATGCTTGAGAGCGGTACCCTATCCCTCTCAGCCCCCTGGGAGCCACTTGGCCAGCTTTCATCCACATAATTATAATAAATTTGACATTTCATAGATAATATTGATTTCTTTATTTTAGCATTTCACCATAGGTGACAGTCCAGTGTCAAGAATGAAATTTCTATTGATCTTCTGCGCATTAATCCCTCATGTGTATGTGATCATTTTTATAAGACCTTTTACTGCACATAAATCAATATTTCATATTTCCAGCCATGGCAGAGGAGATGTCATATTTGTAAACTGTGTCTTGACACTAGCAATTCCTTTCTTGTTCAGCTGCAACTGTGCAAGACCAGTCAATTTGGGGTGGTGGGAGCAGAGGCACAAGGGAAGAGGGGAGGAGGGGGTGGAGGAGAATTTGCAGTCTGCGGTTGGGTCTGGCTGGGAGGAGCTGAGTGCTTCTTGAGATACGTACGGCAGCATTGATGGTGAAATATCATTTTTAGAATTAATTAGCCTCGCGAGTGATGGAGGGCTGTTAATAATGGAAATAAACTAGCAAATCATTCAAATTGATTTGCTCGGCGCTAGAAGTAGGATATTGAACTTTAAATCGTCTGTTAATTTCTCTAATTTCTGGCTCTATTTAATTAACAGTTTTTACCCTTAAATCCCAACAGTGTGCTGATATTAATTAATCAGGGAAGAAATTGCTATATATATATATGTGTGTATATATGTATTGTTAGGATGAAGTATTTTATTTTATTTTATTTTTTATTAAAAAATAAAGACGTTTTTGCTGCATTTTTACTTGAATCGTTGATTTTTCTGAAGTGGCAACAGCATATTAATCGTTGGACTGATAACTTGATATATTGTCTTCAAATCATTTTGTTTATGAACAAAGGCATATGGAATATTTTAAACACAGCAGATATTTTCAAATGCAACGTGTCCAGAATCTGGGAAGTGTCAGAATGAGTGACTTGTTTTCCGCAACGATTTAAAAGCAAATTTCCGCGCCTACTGGAATGTTGCTCTCAGCTGCAGTGTAACATGACAATAGCCATGGAGAATGCACAACTGTTTGGTGAAAAATATGATCACCTGAATGGTGCAGACACCTGACCTTTTCTCAGTCTCCCTTAACATGTCCCTTCCATACAATCAGTGTGAGAGCGGCGCACAAGAAAGGCCAGTCCATTAAGAGAATATGCTAATTTTGCCATCCGCTCCTAATTGATGCCATTTTACCAAGTAAACAAGACTTCTGTCTACAATGGATGTGTTTCTGCCAGTTAAAAGGATATTTCAGATCGGCTTTTTCCTGTAATTTTCTCTCCGAGAGCTACTGGTGTGCCATTATTGCAAATTATAAGTCTCTCCTTTTGAGGAGAGGTGCTATTCTTGCTGTGTCTTTTTCCCCTCCTTAAAGGCCATCCACTATTTTTTGTCAGTCACTGGAGAATCTTCATTCACGTGAAAAGGTGTCAGTGCCTGACCGTTTGAGCATGATGACAGACACCCAGTAGAAGTGTGACTGACTGCCTGACACCATAGAGGTTTGTCAATGATGTCAACGGCACTCTGGCAGCTAACACAGTATTGTCCCAGACACTCTACAGGACAGCATCATAATATGGGACGTAGACAGGGCGTGATGTGTTATCTCAACAACCTCTCTCCCATCCTTCAGTCTTTACCACAGGCCATGACTGAAGGTCTATGAGGATCCCCGATGCGCCAAGTTGCCTAGATTCATCTTCCCTGTCAGCCGCGTAATGCTGTATGAGCTTGTTCCTCCATTCAAGTAATGCTGATGAATCTGCTGTCCGGACGCCTTTCGCTCCACTTTGTTGAAACAGGGGGGATAGACCCATTACAATGTACCTTTGGGTCGGACCGTACGTGATCATTTCTCCCGCTTCTGCCAAATTGTTCTTTAGCAAAGAGGCTATCAGAGTGTGTGTGCGTGTCTCTGTGTGTGTGTGTGCAGGCGAGGTTGACTGGCACTCAGTGCTAAGCTGTCTCTCTGAGGAAAGGGCTGTTTAAAAGGCAGGAGCTGGCAGCGGAGCAGACCTCTCAGCTCCCTGTCTAAATACTGCCTCTGTGTGACTGACAGCAAGGCAACAGCACACTGGCATTCTCCTTTCAGCCACTCAGCAACCCTTTAACAAAAACCACAGGATTTAACATAAAACTCAGACCAGAGTGTCACCTACTGTAATGCAGCACTGCTGCCTTCACTGCTCTTTAAATTATTTAACATGACAAGCTGTCCTTTTGTTGTTATTCTTGTGTGTGTGATATAACCTTGTGGTTTTTTTTTTTTTTAAAGGCCTGTTGTAACACATGCATTAATTAGATTTGAATAATCATGAGACTTGCAATTCACATTGCAATATATTTTTTCCTCTTTCTAATGATATGAAATCTGTCCCTGTGTACTTTGAATTCCTCTCTTTATGCTACAAGTTAGCTTCTCCATCTTTGATTTATTGTTATTTGTTTACAGATTGACCTTTCTAAATTCAATTTTTGGATATATAAAATGTTCTTGTTCCATACAAGGGGGCAAACAAGAGTCATCAACAGGCAAAAAGAAGACATTGTAAATGTTGCAAAAGCTTAATAGCACAAAATTAACAATCTATGTGGTTTTGTTAGATTCAATTAGAGGCATATCTTGCTATTTCATGATGCACTTAGGAATGACAAAGCACAGATATAAGTATTGATTTTTTTGTGCCCATAACCAGATAAACAATATGTATATGTATGTATTTGCGGGGCAAATTGAATCAAAATGCACATATTACATTGAGGTTCCCTGGAAGACTGACAGCAATTGAATTTGTCAGTCAAGAATTTAGTTAAAGAGTTAAAGACCTTTGATCTACCGGTGGACAAAATGATAGGAACCATCTGCAGTAAGATATTTATGGCGTCTTGCTTTTGTTAGTGTTGTGTACACGTTTGTTTTTTTATGCTCATTTTCACTCAGTTCTGCAGTATGCTTGTCTATTTTTTATATTTCAACTTGTTAATACAAGAGTGTGGGTGTGTGTTTGTGCATGCTTGTTTGCATTTCTGCATGTTTACATCCCTGTGTGTTTGTATTTTTTATCCTGGTATGTGCAGTGTGTGTGTGTGTGTGTGTGTGTGTGTATGTGTGTGTGTGTATGTGTGTGGCGGGGCAAGTGTGAAGAGGATTGTCTCCAAGTGGCAGAGAGGCAGCAGAGAGAACGATGGCTATGTTTGTGGATTAATAACTATTAATTCTCCTTTTGACTGTAATTGATGCTTAAATCTCCGCTCTCCTCCTCCTCTCGGCAGACCTCTTGTCCCCCCGTCAATTCTGTCCTTCTAATAAGGGCATTATTCCAAGGGATTTCATGCATTCTGATAAATCAAATTAGAATGCCAGTGACTTAGATAGATTGCACCGAGTAATTAGAGAATCCTCAATGCCTTCCTCGCTGCCACTCATTTACAAGAGTCTTTGTTATCTACCTATCTGGGCGCAGCATGAGGCGGTGTGTGTTTGCATCACTTTTCCCTCTTAAAATTCCTTCCTTATGTCACTGGAGAGACAGATCCCAGACCATATCTTGTCACCCAGGCTAGCACACCGCGCAACGGACAGCGCAGTGGGACAGCCATTAATTGGAGCAACTTGGGTTGGTAAGTACCCACGTGTGTGTCACTGACATGCAAGAACAAGGAGATGGGCTGACACATGGAGACAGGGGACACCCTGGGCTGGACTGCCCCTCCATCACCCCCACCCACCCACCCACCCACCAACGCACACTCATACACACACCTCCACATGCCCCCTCCTTTGCCCCTCGCCCTCTCTTCTTGCCTTCAGGAAACAACACCATGTTCCTGATACTGAGTCAGTGGTCACTATCCATGTCAGCTGAGCGCCCGTGTTCACACGCCACTGATGTTGTGTGTGTGCGTGTGAGTGTGTGTGCGTGTGCATATCTGTTTGGGAAATGAATACAGTAATTTAAAATGGTTATGGTGATGAAATGAGCTGTCCATTTCTTATATTTTATAATAGTTTTTTGTCAAATCAGCGTAAGAGTATAATTTAGTACACTTTAGTCAAAGCGGCTCTTGAACACACAGTTATGTGCTTTACTTGAGTGTGTCCATTTAATGCTACTAGGGATATTCTTATATATTCTTATACTTTTGTTTGCTGTGTTTACCAGTCACCATGTGGATTAATATTTTACGCACAAAACATATAACTGTACATATATAAAAATATAAATTAATAACATAAATTAGCTTACAAGATGGCCTTATTCTGTATGTGGAATTTTCCTTTTAAAACGTGGGATGTGCTGATATTATTCCAGTTTTGGGAGCAGTCTTTGGACATGCATACAGCACATTTGGATTATGTGTCTCAATTTGGTGTTTTTACTGTACTTTGCATCACAGGGCCACCTGTCTGTTAACGCTCAGCTCTGTTGGTTGTATACAAACCAATTAGCAGCAGTTTGGGGAAATTTGGGTAGAGAAAGAAAAGCCCACATTGTTGGTTGAAAGGTGAAACGCACCTACTTTTAGAAAATTACAAAAGATTCATAGAGGTGTTCAAAGTATGCACTGCTTCATGTAAAGATGCATTAGTGGAATATTCATTTTCTTAAGCAATGTAAACAACTATGGCTGGGCGATATATCGATATAAAAAACATATCGATATATTTTGAAATGTGATATGGAATTTGACTATATCGCATATATCGATATCGTTTAAATGCTGCCCTGACTAGGGTTTGTCATATTTACTTCTTTTGTAATGTTTGTTATTCTTTTCTCATATAAATATATTTATTTCAGAAAAAGATTGGCCTATTTTATGTCATAGGCTATTTTTATTTAAGATATTTTTATTTAAATGTGCCATTTATGGAGCTTTAATTTGAAAAAAAGGTACTCCTGTTGTTATACAGTATTTATGTTCACTTAAATAAACAGTTTCAATAAAACTACTTGTGACATGTCATATTTGCCTTTGACTTTAACACTATATCGGGATATATATCATATATCGATATTCAGCCTAAATATATTGGGATATAACTTTTGGTCCATATCACCCAGCCCTATAAAAAACTAAGTAGGGACACTGTCTTCTTTGAAATAATGGAAAAAACTATGAAACTAAACAAAAAAATGTTTTGTGCATGTAAATATGGTTATTGTGGTAATGCAACTGTTACTTCAGTAAATGATCCAAATAGTTTTTCCGCCAACATCTGAAACTAAAATGATTTATTTGTCAAACAAAAAAGAGAAAACACTCAATGGACAGGACAATCTGTGTACCTTACAATCATCTAACAGTCCAAAGTCTTGACAGCTGCACTTCCTCCTGATCTACCGTATACCCTCTATGGCATTTTTCTTCCTTTCTTATCCACTTCCCCTGCACCCCTATCACAAACCAGTCTGACAGAGTTCACTTTTCTCCTTTAAGAGGATGAATGAAGATAAAAAGCAAAGCAAAATGGAGCACGAGAGGCATCACTTGCTTTGATTCATGATGACTGGGAGTTTGGCGGCTCTCTGTAGCCTGCCTGCCTGCTTGGCTGGCTGCCTGCTCGCCTGCCCGTCTGCTCCTTCCCCAGCACTCTAATGGAGAGCTGCAGTCTGCTCGCAGTGACACCGTCAAGCCATCAGGAATGGCTGATTATGGTGCTAAATATTGATCTCTGCCTCACATGTGTCAAAATTCCCCCCACCCTTTAATTAGAATTTCCCCTCCGCGCCATACAGGAACTAACCGAATATATTAGAAGACTTCATGAGGAGGAGGGGAGTGCAGCTAGCGGGGCATAATTGTGACCTCTTGTCTTGTCTCTTCCCTCCTGAGTTTTGAGATGACTTCCAACTGTCTGTCTAATGCTCCCGGCCTCTGTGATAATCAGACTTATTTTCCTCGTCTTATCACAGAATGATCGGCCTGGCTCTCCTGTTCTCCATTCCCATTTCCCCTGTCTTATCCCGTCTCCTCCCACCCCTCCTCCTGCCCTCTTTGCCTTGTCCTGTCTAGCCTATACGTTTTCTTAATTTTGCATGGACTGTTGGAGAAGGCTGTCTTGTGTTTAGCTTTCGTAAAAGTACAGTACTAGTACAGTAAAACGGGATTCGTCCTCATATTTAATTCATGCAGTCAAGCATGTTATATTTAATTTAGCATTGTCCTGTTATCTCACTGTCTGACTCACAAAAGATGGCTGGCTTTAAAAAAGGATCAAAATCAATGAAGCAAAACCAGAGATATTGTCCTTTTAATTACACATAGTCTTTCTTGTTAAAACCTGGTGCCTACATTACTCACAATGTAACTGCTGAACTTGACTGTGTTATGCTAACATTGGCTAATGTAGCCTCTGGCCTCACGCAGAGATAAGGAGCAGGCTACAAAGACCTGCTAAACTCACTTCTTTCTAAAGTCTTTTCATTTTCAAACTTGTAGTCTTCGGCCCCAACCAAGATTCTGAAAAAATTAAGCTTTAGTGGAAGTACCGTAAACCTGCAATCTTTCTAAATGACAGCAGGGGGCGACTCCACTAGTTGCCTAAAGAAGTCATATTGACCATATTCTCACTTGATTTATTACCTCAGCAAACATTTTCCTAAAACATTAGGGTATCAATCGTTATTCTTCTTCAGTAAAACATGATGTTAATTTTGTAAATTGTGGTCCCATTTAGAGTAAAACAGACAATAAAGCAGGGTATTCTTTCTGGCGGGGCTACTTTGTGATTGACGAGTTGCTACCACGGCCCACTGTGCATTTCAATATTGGAACTTTGACCATTTCACAGTGTGTTTTTTAGTTCATGAAAGATAATGGTAACATTTTGGTTGGCTTAAATGTCTTGTTCAACGTTCAGAAACTTCACTTATGCACCTTATTAGCCAAATTAGCTAGCTATTGCTAGCATTAGCTGGTATCGCCCTAGCTATTAATATATTCACCTCTGGCAACAGAAAGTCAAGATGATGACGAACCAATGGGTGATGTCACACTGGCTATGTCCATTTCTTTTACACAGACTATGGCCCCAACTGATAATATAATATAATATCTGTGTTTTTTCATTGTTTTTTCCTCCTTTCCTCTCTGTATTTATCTTCATACTCTGTCTTCCTGTCTTGTTTACCTCTGTCATACTGTTTGTGGGTGTTTTATACGTTTGGACGGGTTGATGGCTTAATTTCGTTGTACTTGTACTTGTTACTTGTGCAATGTCAATAAAGGCTTCTGATTCTGATTCTGAAATGCTTTTTTTCCAATATATGCAGTTGTACTCCTCAGTTCCTGTGAACATACTATGTGGTTTAAAATCTTAATGCTTTGTGTTGAGATTTTATTTAGAAGTACCTGTCCGGGGCCCTGAAACTTCTGCATTAAATCATCACACCATCTGATTTCTTTAAAGCTTCTTCTGCATCAAAGTTAATCTTGATATTTCTCAATCATATTGCATACTTTTGCCGTTCAATATTAAAACTATTTTTCACTGCAGCTGGTACCTTCTTTCCTTATCATTCCTTCCACCTCTCTCCATCCTCCTTTCATGTCTCCAACTCTACATCTGTCTTCCTCCTTCCAGTCTCCCCTCCTCTCCTCTCCCCTCTGTCTCTCTCTCTCTCTCTCTCTCTCTCTCTCTCTCTCTCTCTCTCTCTCTCTCTCTCTCTCTCTCTCTCTCCATTCTTTGGTTAGGAGGTACCGGTCGTTATTACAGGAGGCTGGCAGGCTTGCCGGCAGTTGCATTCTGGCGAGAGTCAAGTGCCACAAGGTGCCTTTTTCTATTTGTTTGTTTCATGCTACAGTGCACCAGCCACTGACCTGTGGTAGCCATGTCGCGCAAGAGGGAGGCAGGTTCATCCAATCAAAGAGCAGCTGAAAATTAACACTGATCTTTCCATTCTTGAAAAGGGACTGTCGCAAAAGGCTATTTCATGACCATAGTGTGGATTCAGATTTATTTACCTTTTTACACTTTTTATTAATATCTGAGACATCTTTCATCTCAATACATTTTAGATTATTTAAATGTTTACTCTTACTTTATTTTACAAATTAATTTTGACAAAAATCCATTGTTCACTTACTATTCGCAATTGAATTGTTTTTTTGTTTTTTTTACTCAAATCATGTTTTGATCTGAAAATATTCTAATATCACAGATTTGTTTTTTGTTGTTTTTTTTCACAGTGAATTCAATCTGAACCTCCTGCAATTCACTACATGCAATATTCATAGTTGATCCATTGACTGCTATTCAAGCGGGAACTATTTGAAGAGGGAAAGTTCATGTGCATTTTTGATGGATTGTGCATGTCTTCCCCTACTCTATATGGATAGAGAGCTTGTTTGAAGGTCAGTGATTCTCTTCAGTCAGAGTCTTCCCTACACACTCCTTTTTTGGGGCGAAGAATATCTCCAGTCTTCACTCCATATTTTTCAAGTGCTTCTAGGATGACTAGGTTGGATGACCTTGAATCTTGGTGGAGATGAATCTCTTTGAGCCTCTCATCTCTCCTTTTCTTGGGGAACTCTGTCTTAAAGAAAGACGAGGACCTTCTCCCGTCAGGTTTTTCATGTAAAGTATCCACTTTCCCCAGATCCCAACCTTTTCATGTCTTCCATATCTTTTCACTGTATGTGTATTGAACTACACTTTCCTTTAACTTGAGTTCTCACATTGCATTTGATGTATTCTTTCTTTTGTGTGGCAAGGGAAAATGCTTTCTAGGAATGCACGATGTGGGTTTTATTCTGCGGATAACTGACGATTTCACTTTTTTTTTTTTATTCTAACTTATATATCATAACTTGTAGTTCATGCACACTGAGATGTAGCAAGCAAAGATGAAAAAAATTGTATATCATATCTCTAACCTAACCAAATCTGACATCACTATTGTAAATGCAACAGAAACAGAAGATTTCTGACTCAATGTATGTTAACTACTCAATACAAAACTAAAACCTTTTATAAAACTTCCTCTGCATATAAAAAACAAGGACAAACGCTATATTGACTGTTATGCATAATAAATAAATGGCAAAAAGTTGGGGGCCAGCTATACTAAGTCAATTAAAGTAATTTGGCTTTTTATTATCGGCTATAAATTCATTATCTGAATAATACATAATAATATACATATTTCCATTATCAGCCAATAATTTATTGGCCTGTTGTATACCAAGCATCCCCAATGCTTCTCGCTATTAATCACTTTATTTGTTTTCCACTGTTGTTATATTATACTTTTCAGTTTCCATCTGGGCATTAAGGAAAGGGATCAATATTTAAAAAATATTAGTGCAGTTATGTGTGAGTGTGTGTGCCTTTGTGTCAGCGTGTCAGAACAAGAGGTTGAACAGGGGTTGAGTGGATCTTGAGAGCTGGCAGGTGCATTATTGCAGCAGGCTCTGCCTAGCTTGACATGTGTGTGTTCCTAATCTCCTAGTGATATGACAAAGCTGTGTGGGAGCCGAGGCTGGATCTCTTCTGTCTGTTGTGACACACAGACACACACACACACACACACACACACACACACACACACACACACACCACAACCCAGTCTCCCCTTCCTTTTTTCCACACACACACACACACACACGATATTCCCCTCTTGACCCCTGAAGAATCCACCACTCCACTATCTATTGGCGCCTCCTCACTATAGATGTGTACTTATGTGTGCTACGTGGGCTTTGCAAAAAACCATCACTACGTGCATCTGTTTGTGTTGTCACTCTGCTGGTATATGCCTAAAGTTTATGTATTCATGCACACAGAAATTCATGCATACACTAGCAGCAAACAAGAGCAGAGGCGGCCTGAGACGCCCTGTAGATGCAGACAAGTGAATTTCAGGCTTGTTTATCTCCTGTTAGTCAGCGCGGGGACGATTAAGGTAAAAGAAGTGGAGAAGCTGTTGTTGGCAAAGTGAAAAAAACAAAAATACATTTAAAAAAAGCTATTTTATTTCCTTTTCTCAACTTGATTTGATCTCTACTGGGATTCAGCTTGGAAAGAAAAATAAACTGAGGGGAGAACTTTGTTGCTGCAAAAACCTGAAAACCATTTTTCCAAGTCTGCTTGTTTAATCAAGGGGTGACACGACTGGGGTCTTAGATTTGGTGCTTGTAAGAACTAATTTTCTGGTTGAACCTTCAAAAATCCCCAAGTATCATTCACTCTGTGTATCGTTTTTGTGTATCTCTACATTTGTCCAAATGAAGCATATAACCTCTGCGACACCCATATTTTCTAAATAAACTAATCCATGCATTTTATACCTTTTTTGGGGGACAGATTAAGACAAACAGGTAATACATATTCTTTTATAATTTTTTATGTTTCATTGTGTTTTAATTGTGTTTTAACTGTGTTTAAATTGTCTTATGTTCCCCTATCATTTCTTTCTTTTCATCTTCTGTAAAGCACCTTGTGATTTTATCTGTGAAAAGTGCTTTATAACTTTACTTACTTACTAATCAGAGAAGAGAGAATTACGTGAATGATATGGATCATACTTTCTTAACTGATATCAAAACCAGGGTCGTCTTAATTACATAATCAACCCATAGACCTCTACGCTACCAGAGAACCCATGTACCTGTTTTTTAATCTGCTGTAATTCATCAAGACTGAACACCTGTCAGGGCTTAACACTGACTTTTAAAGGTGGTTGTCAGGCTGGGAACCAGGTGTCAGCCTTTGGTTGCTTTTAGTCAACTTATATTGATGGAAAACAAGATATTATGCAGTTATGCATCATTCATTCATAATAAAAAATGTGACAGATATTCTTGAGACTGCCCCCCCCCAAAAAAAAAAATAAAATTAAAATAACCCCATGTGTAATTTGTAGTAATTACGATGGACGCCAAGGCAGAAGTAGCATTACAGGGTTAAAAGCAGCAGTGAGAAAATCGTATAAAGAATGACAAGGTCCACTATAGGGCAGGTGGTGGACGAGTCAAATAAACAGGCTTTTGAGCTAGGAGACTAGTGTTCATGTCCCGTGTGAAACTGAACGTTGTTATTTAACTTAACTTATCTTATGTGCGTAGCTACATCTGGTCTACATTATGCTTTACACCGTGCTTTACGTGACTGATACGTAACTATCTGCCTTTTGGTAATGCCATTAATTTATTTTACTTTTTAAACTATTTTTGTTACACTTAAATTGCATGAAACTAACCAAACTGCTACCATTTCACAACATTAACGACTTGTTAAAACCAGTGGCCGTTACATTAAGGCAGGGATGGGAAACTTAGATGCTGGAGGGGGCCACAATTTTTCATGGACACTACCACAGGGCCACATATAGGACCTTACACTTAACCAGATATGATGAAACTGCAATTTTAGATATGTTTACAGTGCAGTAACTTCACATATTTCATGCTCAAATAACAGTATAAATATGAATACAAAAGGTTTGAAGCAAATAAAAAATAACCACCTACTGTGATTTCTTTTTTTTTCAGTGCAAGAACAGCAGACCAACATTAATTGCAAGAGGGAATTTTGTGCATTTTTACACTGCACTTTTAAGATTTCATGCTGAGGGCCACTTCAAGTGAGGATGCGGGCCGTATGCAGCCCCTGGGCCTCCAGTTGCCCATCCCTGCATTAAGGTATGACGATGTATGTTGTGCTGCCAGTGGAATTGGGCGCTAATTTTTAAAAAACGCTTATGTAAGTCATATTTGAGCGTAGGAACAAATGACATGTTTAGTTTTATAGTTAGTCTATATAGTTATAGACTTTTTGGAATCCTTTGTAGTGTTTTATCGTAGGTAGATACTAGGCAGTGTGTGGCCCAGAGGTTAGAGAATCAGGTTTCTAACCGAAGGGTAACCAGTTCGAATCCCACGACTGACGGGTCATGGTCTGTAGTGCCCTTGAGCAAGGCACCTAACCTCCCCCACTGCTGCTCGGGGCAGAAATGTGCTGCCCACTGCTCCTAAGCATGGTGCGTTCACTGATGTGTAAAAGATGGGTTAAATGCAGAGGACCTATACCCTGCTCTCTGTTTCTGTTTCTGTGTGTGTGTGTGTGTGTGTGTAAAACTGAATATTAATCTTTAATCTTATGTGTTATCAGTTAACGTCTCCACCCCCGATTCCTGGTTTACTACATTCCAGTAGTGCAGCTCCTGCATGTTGCATGTCTGATTCTGACTTTGACTCTAATGGTAATATTTAAATATCACTAATAAAACAAAGATTAAAGTTTTTTAATTTTATATGTTGAAAATGAATTGCTACTGATGACAACTAAGGGCCAAGAAATGGTTGCTAATACCTCAAAATGGTTGCAAATGGCGACCTGGCAATGGCTACAGCTGAGCCTTTCATATGAAGAGGGCTGCAGAACACTGGAAGGAACTCTTAACACAAGACTCAAAGACATGAACAGGCTACATGTGCACGGGTGTGTTTAATATGTTTCACTTCACATGAAGCAGGAGCACAAACAGCAACACAGGATGAGAGCGTACTCCTGCAGGAAGTGAGCAGATTTTTTTTTAGACTTTATAAACGACAAAATAACATCAATCTAAGAATAAATTAAACTGTAGGTTAAACTACTGTGATAAAATTATGTAGATGTGATTTTGAGAAGGGCATGATTTTACCGACTGCTTAGTGATACCCCCACATGCGTCATCAAAGCCAGATTCTTCTCCCGTGTGTTTTTACAGTGTGCTCCTCAGTCTCCTCCAGCCTCGCCCCAGAGATCCTAATGCATCATTTGAGGCTCATACAATTCACTGCTTCCCCAGCCACTGGCTCCTACCAGCCTGATAGAGGCATTTTTCGCCACTTAGAAACACGCACTGTGTGTCCGATCCCTTCCTCCTTAATATGTCCTCTATTACCATCAGGCATTTATGCCTGTTTTTTCTACTTCAGTAAGCACTGAGCACCGGCTTCATTAAAACTAATTGAATCGGAAACATGTCTGCCCGAGGAAACATTAACTCTTTCTATAAAGGAAATTTCCGATTCCATTTTGTCAATAAGGTCAAAGGACTGAGCCTGTGTGTTCAATACTGATACATGCTTTGCCCATAAACTTCAACTGTAGAGCTGTTTAATTCAGGGTGTGCTATGTATCGGCACTGAATGCACAATTTAGACCGGTGTTTTCTATATGATAATTTGTTTAAAAAAACAACAAATCACCGTCCTTTTCCCCTCCGAATCCGTATTTTCCTGCAGAAACCTGAAGAATCCCCTCTCCAACATAATGCCCTGTCAATTCCATTGCATTATTAATTTCTCGCGATTAGTATAATTGAGTCTTGCTACACGCATTGCATTAACGGTTTTAACTTGACCACACTTGAAACAATAATTTGATAGCATCCGTCAGAAATCAATGCGCAATAACAGAGCATACACAGCTGTTTAATATGAAGTAAATATTTATGAGTGATCTGACTAGGCATCAAGTCCAGTCAATCTTCTTTGAAAGGATCTGTGCAAATGATTAACCTCATTTTACTGGTGCTGTCTGGGCTGGTAATGGCCATTAGAGCTAAGAAGGAGTGAGGCCTTTGATTTTTGGCTCCTCATCATTCACAGCTTGTCGCATCCCTTCATCCTTCATACATGGCTGCTGAATTGATTGTCTGTTTAGTCCTATGAATGATAAAGCTGCTCTGGGCCACAGGCTGAGAGGGACAGACACGGCTCACTTCCATCTATATGCAAGGTGGATTTCCTTTCCTGCCTCGCCACTTGGAAATCAGCTTTTTGCATTATTTATTGGGACAATCATCAGCATTTCAATATGGTAAATCAAATAGTCACAGTAATATAACTATAGGCAGTCGTATCCAAAGGGCCATCATTCAGCTCATTATTCATTCATTTTGTTTAGAGCTATGGTCGGGAAGGACTCGTGAGATTCATAAGTTGTGTAATCAACATGTTATAGTGCGGGCTGGCGCCGCAGCCTGCCTCTACAGAGGGAAAGGTAACATGAAAGGAAGTGATTCTGAATGAATGAAGAGGAGCAGAATTATTGAAAAGTAGTACGACGCCTGCTGAGGAGACAGGTGGATTATAACCTCTACGGGAAACAGCAACATGTGCTGACAGACTGGAGGAGTCACGACCTGTTTAAATCTATTTCATTTGAAAGTAATAAAGAGCATGTTATGGCGTTTTAGTCATAAAGTCATACACGTTGATCTATTTCAGGTATTATTCACAAGCTTTCTAATAAGATTCTCACTCTGTATTTCAAATTAAGTTTCTTCTTTGGGAATAAATGTATATGTTTCTCCCTCGCTGTAAGGAAACATCTGATTTCTGCAACATCTTTACTTTAGAACCTAAAGAAGTTGAATAGTGTGTAACTTTTTGCTTTATGTTTTGTTACCGGCTGTAGAAATCTCAGACACCACTGTGCCGATTCTGTACCTGCAGATCTTATATATAAATCTCTTCTTGCTCTGGTTCTTTCTTATCTCTGTGTGTAGAAACCTAAATCAGTTTGGCCTGTGTTCTCATAATATTGTACAGATGTCGGTCCCGATGGTTGGAACAGAACTAGACAAAAAAGCGTTTATATACGCTGCCCATACTTCATGGAATAATTGTGATAATTTGATTTGATTAATGTAAAGAAGAGCCAATGTCTGTTTTAAAGTATGGAGAAAATAGTACTCGTGATCAATGTTGCTGCCCTTAACTTTGTTTTTTACTGAGATTGTTTTAAGATATTACCTTAAATGCATTTTAACCATTTCTAGTGCTTTCACTCATTTGTAGTGTGTATTTGTATTTATTGTTGCAAAAATATTCATGCTGCCTTCTTGGCCAGGTAATTCTTGCAATAGAGATTTTACACGCTTAAGTTAGAACCGCATACTTAAAAAATAACTTTTTGCTCCCTTTTGAATAAAATGTAAAGAAAGATGACACTTTTAGAAGTTTGTGGCTTGTACATTTGTGCAACTTTATAAATATTATCTCTTTTTTTTCCCTATATCTTTCAGCGACTGCAGCGACTTTAACTCCGGTAGCCGTTTTTTCCCTCATCAGATGTCTAACAAGTTCTCCTGTCGTGCAGAGGTGAAAGGTCAAGTGGTCTCCCACCACGAGGATCAGAAGAGACGAAGGTCTGCTGTATCTTTGCCTCCCAACATGTTAATTCACACATTACACCTTCAGACTAAATCTTAATGGCAGCCAACACTATTTATGAACCCTTTTTGCAAAACTATTCCACATTAAAAGTCATAATAAAGTAAATCCTTGCCCGGTTTTGTTGTCGGGAAACGGCTCCTGATGTGACTGCTACTTCAAATCCACCAACTCGTGAACCTGTCAAATTGCATCACAGAATTGGACAGAAGTGCAGCAGTGTGCAGCTGTGCATACGACATAATCCACCGTGGTCACACTGTGCACTGTAGCATCTATTAGTGTTAGTGTAAATGTGAAGCGGCGCTCTCAGCAGCTTATATCTCACTCTTCTAACTTCTCACTCTGTGCACCAGCACTCAGCAGCAGGTACAGAGCTCTGTGGAAGATGGACACCTTCACCTGCTGCCTCCTGGTCTGAGGACGAAACAGAACCCCTGCACATTTCTTTTTCTTTCTCTTAGCCCTCCTTACACTGACACAATCATTCCTATAACCTTCCACTGACGCCAAGTACGGCGGGGAGGAAATGAAGTCATGGGCTCTTAATGAATTTCGACTCTACGTCCTCCAGCATATATAATCATACGCACACGCTGACAGAAGTATTACTTGTGTCATGTGTTATTGTGTGGTAGACAGACATGTTTGAAACCTAACTGTACTTTGAGTCAATAGAGAGAACTTGTGACATTGTAATGCACCCTTTCAACAGATCTGCTAAATGTCAGCAAACTGGTTCTGAATGTAATCCCAATTTGCCTTGGAATTAGCACTTTACAGTGACGATCTAATTATTTAGACAATTTATTGCCTGCTGCTAATATCTCTCAAAATAAGCTGTTCCCTTCATCTCGATCATGTGATAAATGTGGAATCAGTGAAGATAAGTCCCAGACATGCCTCAGAGCCTGGCGTCACTTCTCTCCTCTGACAGACTAAAGGAAACGCTTTGTGACAGCGGCACTGCTTCACTCCGTGCGCACCAATCACTGCCGTTTTATGTACATTTCTAAATCACTTGCATTTGTGCACTTAAACACTACGAGACGCAGATTTTTTAGGCGCAGCAACACTTTAAGAATGGCTGCGGTTCTACTTGTTTGAGGTCGATCAGTAAATGGGATTCAAGGATGCACACTTTGTTTTACCTGGCTGAAACCAGAAGCGCGGATCGGACTCTGCGGGGGGTTGTGTTAACAGAAATACTATTAAACTACAATAAAACAACTAGGTTACTAACTGGGTTCAAAATTAAACGTAATTTAGAGAAAATGCGCTTTTCTGTGGCACCGTGTCTCGTGTGAAAATCCGAAATTACGCAGCAAAGTTGTGACGCACATAAAGCTGCTCCCTGTGCGCAACAGGATTTCACAATAAATGTGCTTTGTTCTTTTTTTATGATAGCAGCTTGTAGGCAGTCGGCCTTTTATTGTGTGGAAAAAGTGTTCAGGTCTCGTCTCACTCATGTGCCGGTTCTGCTTACATGATAAAGCAGAAGGCAAATGAAGCGCAACAATTATCTCGCACAGGCCTTCAAATTAAAATAATACCACATGTCTAATCCTGTGACTATTAGGCAACAAGGAAAGTCTGTCCAGATAGACAACCGTAAACTTTTATTTAGATAAACTTTTGCACCAGCAGAGCATCCAGAGGAACAGACTGAATTATAAAATCCTATTTTTTTTATTATCTTTGAAAAATGTGACTTTATTTTGGATTCAAGCGAAAAATTTAGATTATTATATTTAATCCGTTGTATGTAGCTTTTTCCTTTGTCAAATACAGACATAAGAGTGAAAAGAGGTGGTGATAATAAAAGCGTCTTATCTTCTTTTTTTCCTTACAATTAAATTATATGAACTATACACACGCATGCAGGTGTCCCCCAAATTAAAAGTGTATGAAAATGTAATTTTGACAACTGAAATGTTCGCTTAGTTTAGGATAAAATAAAACTACAAGAATGATCAAATACACATGTGCAACATATTTTAGTCTAAACAAAATAGAGGATTTAAACTCAAGGTAAAACGTGAGTAGGCCACATTATTTGAGTCATATTGTATGCTTAAATGCAATAACTTACTTTTTGAATTAAATAGATCTACACAACTCCACCTTTAGTTAGAATAAGATGGTAAAAGAAAAAAACCCGCATAATTGATTTTGCGCACATAGGCCTGTAAGCGCTGATCAAAATTGTATAATAAAGAAATTTATAATAAAAAGTTTCCAAATTATATTTTCTCTCTCGTGCTCCTCTCGATCAGAAATGCCTTAATTTAAAGAATAGATTAATTTCAGAGAAATTATTTAGCAAAGAATTGATTTAAAAGTTTTATTTGTAAACATTAAATATTTCTTTCTCTCTAAAGTTTTTTTTTTTTTTTTTTTTTTTTTTTAACTCGGCACCAAATGCGTTACAGAAGTTGTAAGTACATCATGATGTCAAAGATGTGGGCCTATATCACACACTCATGATCCTCTTGATATAAGATGGGAGTTTTTTCATTTTTAAATGAAAACTAGCTAGACGTTAATAAGACATAAAAACATAGACAACGTGCTCAGCATGAACTCGGATGGTTTGAAATCGTTTTAAATTGCACCATGCTTAGTGTAGCTCTTGGCAATAGAAATAATAAATATATAGAAACGTTTATATTCAACAGCAACAATACTTACAGCACATACAAACAAGGAATGTCTGACAGTTTTACAAACACCATGGGTCCCTCATTTTCTATACACATGAGATATTTTTCCACATATGCGTCATACATAAAAGGAGTGCCATAACTACGAATCTGTATCAAATCTAGCAGACTACATAGTGTCCGGTATATATTATTATATAGACATCACCTCAGCAAGTGCCTATAAAAGAAAAGAGAAAAAAGAAAACTAGAACATGCGTTGTCTTTTCTGGATACTTTTTGGGATCCTGTCAGAAACACATAGGCACGAGTCAGAAAAGAAAAGAAAATTAAATCTTTTCATTATAACAAACTTTGTACACGTGTTATAAACCGATGCTCTGGAGGCATCACATAATCTATCGTAATATACAGTGTGTGTGTGCGTGTGTGTTCGTATATATAAATGGAATATATTACATCTGAGTGTGCTGAGAGCCGATGGTAAATAAACAGTAAGTGATTGTAAGACCGGATTAACTTCCCTCGTGTGGAAATCAAAGAATAAAAAGGCCTGCACAGCAATCACTCTCTCTCTTTCTTTCTCTCTCTCTCTCCTCTTATTCTTTTTTTTTGTTTCATGAATCCTTACTCATAATAGGGTACTGTAGTTCTATTAGTCTACGGAGCTTGCAAATATTCAGAAATCATAAAAATCTTTCAAGTCTGACTCATAAACAGTCTTTTGGAAGTTCTTTGAGGTCTCGCCATCGAGTCAGACTCAGAAAGGTAGGGTGTCGAGGAACAGTTTGTCAATTATTGCTGGCGGAGGGACAAGATCTTCTAGTTTTAGGTAAAAGATACGCTGCAGACCTTGGGTACAGAGTGTGCGCAGTTCAGGGAGCTTTCCCAAGAGTTTTGACAAGTAGTTGGGACGATTCAATCCACCGCCATTGAATGTCACTTGATCTTTGAGGCAGTTGACTATCTTGTTTTGGAGATCCTCGACTCTCTTGGGTTCCTTAAGACCGTGTCGCTCTGAAACACAGAAGAAAAGAAAAAGAAAAAATATATTTTAGATGCATTCGCTTTCTCCGTTTGGCATGCAGAGTTTCCAAAGGACGCAGCCGCCTTTACGCACCTGTTACCATGGCCAGAGCTGCGATGCAGGAGAAAGCTGAGATGTCTATGTTCATGCTCTGCAAGTTGGAAGAAAAGTCCACGATAGCGTCCACCCACTCTCCAAATCCACGGACGCACTGTAGCCTGTGTAACACCACTCCATTACAAAAAATAAGTTTGCCTTCCACCGGGTTGGACCTGCAATTAATAAGGAAATGCCATTAATTACGCATGGCAATAAATGGGAATTTAAGAGCCTTTCTTATTATTGGGCAGCTAATAAAACCCAAAGCAATGAAGCTTGAAGGAGGAGCTGATGATTATCTAAAAGCCAAGATTGTTTTGTTTAATAATTACGCGGCTTACCTGTACGACAGCCGCAGGACAAACAGTTCCAGGAAGGCGGATTCGAAGAGGAGATCCTGATCCGGCTTCGGTAGATCAGAAAAGCCGGGGATCTTCTCCGCCCAGCCCCGGATGATCTCCATGGAGCCCGTCAGGAGATCATAGAACTGCTGGATGTGCTGAGTGTTGTCTCCAGTCATTTGGTAGTCAGGGTTAGCCTGGAACTGGAATTTAATTTAAACAGCGCCTTAATGAGGTCCTTTAAAATATATAATCCGTGAAATTGCAAATGCCCATTTCCAAGAGGGAGAGGGTGCTTTTTCACTATTAAATTCATGTCTTCTTTTTATTAAGTTCTCTATTTCAATGCAATTTACTTAGAGAGAAAATATGCCACATTAAAAGCCTGACAAAGTTAGGAATTCAGCGATGTATTACAGAAAACTTTCAAGGCTGTAAATTGTTACCTAAAAGCAGGACTAAATTAAAAAGGCCGTAAATCTTGTTGTTCCCTCTGTTTGCACCGAGAGTAATAATTGTCAACTTTTCTTTTATAAAAGGAATGTCTGTGTGTTTTATTTCTAGGATTGTGTACTTACTCTGGAGTAGTCCAAAGCAGACATGGAGGGGTTGGAGTCCACATGGGCCCGAACAAGTGCGCTTATGAGGCTCACCGGCGGCGAGGGAGGGGAGGGCTCCTGTGGACTTTTGGGTTTGGATGGTAGGCGTCCTCTCCGACCTTTCAAATTATCCGTTCGGACAACTGCATTGAAAGAAAAATATGACATATAATTCATTAAAACGCACTCTTGTTGTTGTGCGTAAAAGTATTAAATAACAGCAAAGACTCTGTTACGCACATGTTTCCTGTGAGGATATATAAACTACTGGTGTAAAATAATTGAATGCATGGCCTAAACATACCTTCTCTCACCATTCCGACGACAATGCACTTCTGGAAACGGCAGAACTGGCAACGATTTCTTCGGCGTTTGTCAACAGGACAGTTTTTATTTGCTAAACACACGTATTTTGCATTTTTCTGAACGGTGCGCTGCAAAGAAAAAAAACATATTGTCATTCTGCAGGCCTATTTCCAAGGCTATAGAACATGTAGAACACGGACTGTGGATTACTGCACAAGTGATGGATAAAAAAAGAAAAGAAAAGAAAAGATGAAAACGATATAATATCTATCTCATCTCCTGTTTGGGGCTGCGCTGTGTGAACCAACAGGAGGGAATAGACCGTCAGCAAATACACATTCGTGGTCTTTCATATTTTACTTAATCCTCTGAGGTGAATATGTGGATAGATGTGCTTGTCATATAAAGTTTTTTACGCACGCACTTTGAGGCTTTGCATGACAATATTATGTGTGGAAATGTGTAAAATCTATTATATGTTTAGATTATTTTTAAAAGAATTAAAACTCACGGGCGCCGTAAATAAAAAATAATAAACACACAGCATAATCTTTGATATAATAACACTGATTCATGGTTGCTGTCATGTCAGCCCACCTTGAAAAATCCTTTGCAGCCCTCGCAGGTTCTCACTCCATAATGCTGGCAGGCTGCGTTGTCCCCACAGACCGCACACAGACCCTCGTTTGACGGAGATCCTCGGGACGGGGGCGATGGCACTTGGCTGTCCACCAGCTGGTGCCCGTGGCCGAGCTGCAGGGAGTGAGGGAAGGCCAGGCCAGCCTGTTTCCGGATGGCGCTGGGCACCGCAAAACTCTGTCCGTCCAGGCCGCGGTGCACGCCCGGGTTGTCGTGGTTCATGGAGACGTGCAGCGGCCCGTCGAACCGCATCTGACAGCTGGAAACTGGAGTGCCAGGCGGGGACTGCTTGAAGGAGAAGAGCGAGAGCCTCGAGACGGGGTTCTTGCGCTGGTCCATCATATGAGACGTGGCCGCGACATAGTTCTGGTGGAAACTGTGGAGGGAACCAGGGTCCTCCCACATGTGATTAGGCTGGACCTGGAAGTTTGGCGTACTCGGGGCGTGAGGCGAGGACGGTTTGAAGTACATAGGCCCAGAATGAGCCATCATCTCTTCCGACTGAGGTGGCAGGTGGCCCTGCTGATGGTAGCTGTGCATCTGGACGTCCTCCACCTTGATAGAGGACTGCTCTCCAGAGTGGGGCATCTGATACAGACAGGGCGGTTTAACGTCGTAACTGGTGTTATAGTTGTCCATGAATGTACTGAAACTCGGGAGAGAAGTAGTGGCTGTGATCTCAGTGTTGGTCAAGTCCATGCTAAACTTAACAAACTCAGGTGTTAAGAAGTCGCAGCTGTATTCTCCTGCGGTGTGGTAGCTGTAGCTCTGGGAAGCAGGACTAGCTCCTTGAGGTGATGATCCATACTGAGCCTGAACGCAGGGCATGGCTGCAAAGCACACCGGTACAAAAAAACATCAGAATCTCTCAAATATAACCGTGGAGAAAGTTTTAGAGATAACAGTAAAACATGTGCAATAAGTCATTTTTTAAATAAAATAACAACAAATAATAATAATACATCGGTGTTTTGTATTTGTAAATAATTTTCCATGTCCTACCTCAAGTCTTCTGACAGTTTTTCGGTGACACTTGAAATGGGTATTGTCAGGAGTTGTATGGCTGTCAGGATTCAAGAAAGCGGCTCTGTTCTGGATCTTCCCCTGATAAAAACACATCACTTTGACATTTACTACATTATAAAATAAAACAAATATCTAAAAAATGAGCACGAGATCCTAAATAAAGATAGATTTAACCTGCACAATTACGCACAAACTGCAACCAAACACAGCGTGTTGCAAAATATATATTTATAATAAACTTTGTATAGATGCTGACAAAATAAATGCATTTAGAAATGAAACAGCATAAGTAATCTTTTTCTTTTCTTATTATAAAGTGTGCGGTTGTTCCGGATTGAAGTTCGCGCACTTGAAATTAATGACAACTTGTCTGGAAAGCTTTAAAAAAAAAATCTCGTGAAATTTTCAACAGCAGCTACAGATCTGCGCAATATGACTCAGTTTTGAATCATACCAGTTGAACAGTGAAAACACTAAAAGAAAGAAAAAGAGATTAAAACGCCTCGGAGAAAGCTGCAGAACTACAGCGCAGACACGGATTATGCTGCAAAGAAAGAGATGAGTGAATCTTACCTGTTTCACATCAGGATCGTGGCTTTCAATCCATGCGATAAGCATGCACAGGGTATTCATCAATTTGTGTAAAAGCTCCAAACCATGAGCGGCTGTACCCAACAATGCCAGGCAGGACACGACCGTGTGACTCCGCGCACTGACAGCGACACGAGCTTCGACTACCCAGTCTGGCCAATGTGGCTTTGTTTATGTGAGCTCTGGATACCGTGGCCCACGTGTTTCACAGCGCGACGTCATCGGCGTCGACACGGGCTCGGACCAATCCGCTCGGGAGCTCTCTCAAGCCCCAATTTCTCTGGCGAGTATGTTTGTCTTGTGGTATGTGTTCTATGTTGCTTCCCACATGGACATTAGCAGGGATGTTAGTGGAGGGTAAACCCTTCTGTGCTCACTTCAGACACTTTAGTGTTTGCAGAGGTCTTAAGTCACGCTTGTTTTGGGCTGATATTAATCTATGTGCTGTCATTTCATTGTGTTTATCACAAGTCTGCAAAGTAAATGAGACAGGCTGTGATTAGCTGCTACTTTCTGCACATATGACTAACTTTTTTTTTATTCCTGATGTATGTAATCACCCATACAGGGCTAGTTTTTTTTTTGCAGACAGAGACAATTACCTTATATCACACATCATTGTTAGAGAAAATCATATATTGCAACAGGCCAACATGCAAAGGTGCATTTTAGGTAGAAACATCCCTACTGACTGAGTGAATTCACTAGCTTAAAGTTGTTATTTTAGTGTGCACTTGAGATGCTTGTACATTGGCAGATTCAGGCACAGTTATGTCACAATGTGGCTGATACGCCAGACTCACTACTCTCGTATGAAATAGGCCTAATGAAGCGAGGGTCAATATTATTCTTCGTTATCTTCTGACAGGATTTCTGTATTTCAATTGTGTTCCAAATTTAGACCTCAAATGGGGTGGGGTTTGCGGGGTGGCCTGCCTATTCATAGAGCTGCTGTATAGTGTGTGTGTGTGTGTGTGTGTGTGTGTGTATGAGCTGCTGCTGGAGGAGGAAGGAGGGGGGGTAATTAGTGGGCCTGTAGCCAGTTGTCATGGGGGACCCAATTTAGTCCCCAGAGAGGGAAACGTGATAGGAGCGGGCAGAATGGAGAGTGACGCAGAAAAACGCTCAAGTTGACGCAGTGGCCAAAATAATCTTTTGGCTTTATTGTTCTGCAGCGATGGAATAACTGATCTCAGTGTAATCTTACACCAACACCTTGTAGCCAATCAAGTTGGCCTACATTTTTCTACATGCATATATCGGTGTGGGCAGCAAGCCAGTGTGAGGAGGGGAGCGTGCATATAGGGTGCAACAAGATGTGTAGAGATGTATGCCCACATGTAACAGCAGCCAGCTTCACATAGCACGCAGTGTTATTTCTACTGGATTGATGCTTTATTATACGAGCCACAGAACAGCCATCAGTCTCAGAGCAGTTTTTGTATGTGTGTGTGTGAGTGTGTGTGTGTGTGAGTGTGTGTGTGCCCTGCACTCAGTGCACACAAGGACAGAGTGTGCAATGAGAGGGGGGAAAAAGAAAACTGTATATCATGGTTACACTCACCTCTAGAGGACACTATTGTTCACCAGCCATACATCAACCAGCTCCTGTTTCTTACAATTAACCTTTTAATTAACCTAACCCCATTAAGGCTGTGTGGTCACGCCCAGTCGTTTTCAGGTGGGCTCCATGGCAGGATTTGTAAATTACAAATTCTCCACACTGCACTGTGAATATTCAGAAGATAAATATAAAAGTTCTGGTGTTTTTTGCCTCCTCCTTTCTTCATGGTAGCTGCTAATTAGAGCACCTTTCACTTCCTTGTTTTTTTTACTCCAGGCTTCTAGTTTATCAACACAAAATCTTTCACTGTGTGCTGGAATCTAAACTGACCAAACACACATATGTACAGTATGTCCATACTAAAAAATTTCAAATATTTTTTGTGGAAATGTGACAGGAAGCTGCATGGTCACGCTGTGTTTGTTATCCATTTAGAATTTTTAATGAAAACACAATTAGCAGTTTAATTGGCCATTTTAATGAAGAATAATTAACTTCCCATTTGTATGCACAATTAATTGACAGTCATTTGAAAGTGAGGAGTTAAGTTTTAATCACACAGAAGTTATTTCCTAAGATTGTATTTTTAACTTTATTTGAAGAAATGTCAAATGACATTAACAATTATAGTGTGTGGGTGCACGGCTGTTTGTGTGTGTGTGAGAGAGAGACAGACATGTCTTTTCACTGGCTGACAGCCTCACAGCTGTTATTAATGTCTCTGCAGGTACAATCCGGAAATCTGCAGGAAACAGACTTTATTTAAGACGCTCTAGTCTTCTCATGGCTGCAGGATGCTTGTGGGTCCCTGTTAGACCAGAGGCTGTCCTCTGCCCCGAAGGTCCCCCCAGGGTGAGGACATGAGCGGAGCAGCGATACCTGATTTGCTGATTCGCTCATCATGAACCAAGTTTCGAATTTCACTCCAGGTGGCTGTTTTTTTAGCAGCTGTTTGCCCTACACAAAAGTACCATTAGTTACAGTTAATTTATGCATTATTTAGTAGTTTATAATTAGGCTATTAACGAGAAACATGTTTAAATTTCACAATAAGCATGACCAAGACCATTAATAAAGTGGTTACTTATAATTAACTAATGTTTATTGAGCATCCCTATTCTTTAACCCTTTACTGGGCAGAGAACCATATTTGGTAACTTAAAATAGGGTCCCCATGCCTCGCCATGAGGTCATAGAACCACATGGATGTCTCCAGCTAATCAGTGAAGATCAGGCTACGTCACAGATAGTGGTACCATTGCATCTGACCAGTATAATAATGACAATATGGTAATAATAATTCAATTGACCCAAATTTGCAACATAAAAATGAAACATTTAAAGAAAAAGTCACAAATGTAAAAGTCTTGAAATGGAATTTTCGAATTCTAAGTATTTTATTGAGTGCCCCATGAAGGGCTAATGAAGTGTTACTTAAGGCAGTGGCTATCAAACGGGTGCAGAGAGTTCCAGGGGGAGTCAATATAAGTAATAATATACTGGTGTGATCAAAGTTTTCACTTCACTTCACGGTTATCTCCTTAACTATAGAAATCTGGTCTGAATCATATCTACCAGCCCACATCTTTTCAGATAGAGGTACAAAACAATGCACAATAATGTACAAAAATGTTGTCAACCGTTAAGGGTATCAAAGAGCATAAAAAACTGCTAATTCTGGTTAAATATTACTTGTATAACAGGTACAATAATTTCATAGGTTAGGATAGAAGTTAAGGAATCCTGAAGATGAAGAAAGAAACAGACCTCTACATGAAGTAGCTACTGAATATAGTATAATATATTACCCTTCATACATGTTCATTTACATGTTTATCGGCCATCTAATATTATTAGCTGGTACCTTACTTAACATAAACCCCTAATTGTTAACAAGACACATTTTTGACAGTTACTTAAGGCTTATTATTGCATTAATTAACTATTACCTAATGTTAACAGCGTCTCTATAAACTATTTAGTAGTGTATAAATTAATTCCTCACTTGACATGAACAAATTAGTAAATGATTACTAGACACATAAGTTAACTGTTAATTAGCTGTCAGTTGATTTTATTACAAAGGGCCCCAGTCATGATTCAGGGGGGCCCGGCCACCCAGTGCCCCCCTCTAGACACGCCCCTGCATATGAATGAAGTTGTAGAAAATGGAGAAATTCTGTGAAGCTCCATTTCTCAAAGTGAAATTACTTTACAAATATCTGAAAATAATTGAGGCGGGTAAGAAAATGTGAGCTTTCTACTCCTTTTAATTTCATCATCACTGATTGATCCACTCACTAGCCCACTAAACGTTAGTTAGCCCTGAATCTGGATAAAAGGAGGGAGCTGCTCCACTCACTCACTCACTTACACCTAAATTGAAGCTCGGGAAGTTTGCAAAATCTGCAGGTCCCTCGCACAAACCTCATTTCATTTCTAAGCACCAGCAGGTATCAAACTTTCTGAGAATTGAACAGCCCGACCCTGAAGGCATCCCTTTGCTCAGTGTCTTCTTTCCATTTCTAGATTCCCACTTTACAAGCTTAAATGTCTACTTAATATGCTTTAATGCCTGCTCTTTAGAGCCAGGGAGCACTTCATCACTTTTATACACCTTTATATAACACACTGTTAACTAGCAATGCCTTATGGAACAGCTTGTCTTGCAGCTGGAAGGCGCCTCCATGGCATGATGGAGGTACCTGTTCACCATTCACAATGAGACAGTAAAATGGGAATAGAGGCCTCTGCATACTGCTGCTGTCTATATCAGTCAACGATGAATATTCATGAATCACAGTGTCATGACATGCTCTGTAATTGGCAGCAACATTAGTAATGACACTGCTGGTATCAAGTCCCTGCATATTCATGTGGTGGGGCAATATTTCCTCGTGGTGCTGTTTTTTTCCCTCTCCTCCTGAAAGTGAAAATGTATTCTGAAGCTGCAGGTGTCCCTGGTGCCACAATCAATTGCTGGCTGGATTGTGCCCCAGTGAAAATCAGACAAACCATTAGTTTCTTTGTCAATCTCTTTGATTAATAATATATCTGAATCATAAAAGGTTGAGAGGACTCTAAATAGTGTAAAGTGAATCTCTTTGTAATAGTTATGGATGCAGCCCTTTAGGACTCCTATATACCATGTCATTACTGCTGGCTACTGGGCATTATAAAAAGATCACTGGTTAAAATGTATTAATGACTTCTGCCTACAAAATAACACGCCAAAATTATTGAATAATTCTGCTTACATGAGGAATGAGCGTCTGCTTTCTAATGCTACAGACAGTTTATCTCCAAGTTGTTTGAGGTGTGAGTAGATTTAGCAGCTTGCACAGACACGAGTGATCCGTGCTCATCGAGGTTACACGCTGATCGTGGGCTCGCTGTGGCTGATTTCTTTTTGTACTGGAATTTGCTGCGACTCCATTTCGGCCCCACTAAAGTGTCCTAGAATGGATGATGAGGGAATTGGATAAAGCTTTGCCTAAGCTGCAAGGCTTTCTCCTCTAAGTAGCTGGATGGGAGGATTTTTTTTCTCTCCTCGTGGCTTCAGTTTAGTGCAGTGCACCATTCAAAGTGTGGTGTAGAGAAGCAGACCTGGTTCCACACCAGTGGAAGGATCAGTGTTGAGATGGTAACATTGTTTACAGTAAAGTAAACTTCATAGACAAACCGCTGGTTATGTTTCAAGTGACAGAAGAAGAATTCAGATCCTTTACTGAAACAAAAGAATCAATACAACGATGCATAAATACTCCTTTGCAACTCCTTTGCAACTATTTCCTACATTCAAAATCTTAAAAAGTACAGAAACATCATGAGTTTGAGTTTATTTATTTAAAACAGGGACAATACATATTAATGAACATATACATGTAAATGTGCAAGATTATAGCCAACGGCTAATTTCCTTCTTTAGTCCTTTGGCAGGTTGAGGTTTTGCAGTAAAATGTCTACTTTAACTGATATATTATACAGTATATGACATCATTAGATGTATAACAAAAATGCATCAGTGAGTAAGCAGTATTTTACTTGACTTTACCTACTCAAGATGGAGCTAGTTTTAATACCTTTATCTACAGTTAAATAATTTGGTTCAGTAGTTTCCACAATAGGGAACAGGCCCCATTAAACAGTCACATGATAAAGCTGAGGGATGAGGTAATAATAGGCAAAGAAGGAAGAAAAAGATACACAAATCTGTCTGTTTATTTTTTGGATTTTTTCATCATCACTGGACACCAGCACTCGCCAAATCAATGTCAATATGTAAATGAGAATAGTCACCCTGACCTCCCGGCGTACATTATGTTTGGGGTTTTTTCCTTATTTTATACAATTTAATTTGTGAGCTTTAAAAGCTCTTGCTCCTGCTCATCTGTAAATCCAGTAGACATGTCAATTCCAACCATACACACTAGATTCAAAAAGGTACCAAAAAAGTACAGTAAAAATCCCACTTCCATCACTGGAGATGTAAATAGACACAAAACAATATAAAATAAAAAGTGGAAAAGTGACATTTGCATGCCTAGTTCCTCACTTGATCTGTACAAATGGAGCATGAGTCCAAACTTCTGCCAACTCCAATGGAGAAGCCAGAGCCGATGGGCCTTATTCATTTATTTTAACAAAAAATTAGAGCGATATGTCTCTATGTCTCTGCTAACAACTCACACAACAGTTACTGTATTTTTTTAAGAGGTCACAAGTCACAAAGGTTGGGAACCACTGCTTTCATCTTCAACAGTGTGTCACATTTAGTAATCTTATCTTATCATTATGTTGTTTTTGTAGAAATCTTAACCTGAAGAGTAACTTTTTGCTTTAGAGTAAATGTGAAGAAAAATATGAGAACATTTTCTCTGAGCTGGAACAATTATTAAGTAGCACAAAACAACTTAACTGTGTTCTAAAAGTCAGTACTAGTATATAAACTTAGTTACTTTCCACCACTGCATGCATCCATAACAAAGGCCTGCAAACGAAGAAAAGATCTATACATTCTGAATGCAGCCTAACTGTCACACTATATCTGCTGCCTGCACATTGTTTCAGCAATGGATTACTTGTTCTGCAATCTTTGCTGTGCTTTTTTTCCCCTCTTGGTCACCAGCTGAGCTGCACTGTATCTGTGTGCATTGCAGGTGGAGGGATGGCGTTCCACAAGGCTGTAATGGGAAGTGCTGTCAATGCTGGAGGAGTTTTGTTTGCATTTTATAGCTTAACTCAGCTGGCAGAGTAAATAGGTGAAATTCCCTCTAGTGTTGCAGAGCAATGCATAGAGGGCTGTGTTGGTGAGAAAGTTATATTGATATAATTAGGATGCTTCAGGTTGTGATTGTTGAATAAAATGTAAAACAAAGTGAGATTGTATTAAGTGAAGCTTCTAATACGTGTCGTTCTCTATGTCACAGTCCATAAATAAGCAGCTACTCAGACTGATTTGAGATTCTTTGCATCCTGTTCACTATTCTCTCAAACAGA
This sequence comes from Centropristis striata, assembly GCF_030273125.1. NCBI lineage: Eukaryota > Metazoa > Chordata > Actinopteri > Perciformes > Serranidae > Centropristis > Centropristis striata. The sequence goes on from NC_081526.1 coordinate 7,671,388, forward strand.
TGGTAAGTAGATTGTATGCTGCCTCTGTAATGTGTGCATGACGAACAACGGCAGTGAACTTGATAATGGCTGTCATTTGTCTTCTTCTGTTTTGCTTATTTTAGATAATCCTGTGCCATCATCTTCTTTGCTAAGTACACGTCTTCCAATTAGTCAAGTTTGCTTGTTAACATGTTTCGGCGCCGTCCGTCTGCGTGCCACATGCAGATTCTGTGATTAATCTAGAAAGACAATATTTTGAAATGTTATTGAATATAAATAAGCATGTGATGTATTGTTTTTTATTGCTTGATGGTGTCTGACAGCTTTGTCACAGAAAATGCATGGCTTCTTTTTTCCTAAATCCATCATAAGAAATATAAAGACATATGCATAATAATGAAACACATTTATTAATGTGTACTGTCCCCTGGAGTCACATGACAATGAAATTGATGGCTGCTTTTTCTTTTGCATGGAAGCTGTAGGTCCGTGTGTGACATGTGGAGGCAGCTGAACAGGTAAAGAGCGTCGACGTGGATGAGCTCAGCGTTCAGAGAGGCCTGACGAAGGTCTCACAGCGGTTCACTGGCTTCATCTGTGGAGGAGGAGCCTCTCACTCAGGTTAGACTCACTCACTGTGAGTTTCTTTTGTACTCTGATGTAAATAAATAAATAAGAAGGAGCTCAGGTCTGTATTGATAATGATAATGATAATGCTTTATTTTTGGATAGGGACAGTGCACATTAATGAACATCCAAAACATCTCTGTAAACATGCAAAGCTGTGAGTTTGCATCCATTGTCCCTAAAAATAATGAAAAGAAATACAAATATAAAAGACAGCAAACAGTAGGTAACATACAAATAGAGGAGACAACACACACACAAACACACACGCACACAACACAATACATGCCAGACCCAGACAGGATATAACAATGCAATAAAAAGTAATTTTTTGATGTGATTTAAGCCATTGTTTTAGTTTTCCTTTAAAACTCGTCTCATGCAGACAGGCTCGTTTCCCCCTTATTCAAAACCCTCTTTGTCTTTGCGAACTGTGGACAACAAAAGCTAAAAACAAAAACGTGACAACTCTTCCAATGGAGTCCACTAGTTTTTAACTGTTTTGAATTTTTCAGATTAAACGGTAGATTGTTCCAGCTCGTACAGATGTTGAGCTTGTTGTCCAAATCAGAAACGCATCAATGACCAACACTCAATAGGTGACATATGTCTTAATTACCATAAACATGGGCACTGTAGTGTATTTTAGGTCAATCCCACATTCACCTTCTGCAGAGTTGATGTACACAGTTGCCTCTAAAGTTGGAATACATTTTTTTTTACCTCTTTCCATGAAATTATTGTGACAATGTGATTTATTATTTACAGTTAAAGTGTATGTCTTCTCAAAACTGTATTAATCAATCCCTTCCAATTGTATCACAATCAAAATGAACCCACAATTAACAGAGGATTGTGTCTGAAAACAAAATTATTACAACTTTATGATAGACCATGTATTTTTGCATGCCAGTCTAGATGTTGGTATCACTTTGGTTACCTCAGGGATATTTCCATTGGATTTCAGATTTTTGCAGAAAAAAAGTTAAGATACTTGCATGTTTTGTTCAGCAAGATAATACACACAAATTAACATCACACTTATCTTTTTTTAAAGCATAAATGCAATTGGCAGAAGTAAAAATCTAATGTTATGTTATAAATGCTATATATATATATATATATATATATATATATATATATATATATATATATATATATATATGCTATAAACAACTACAACAGTCTCAACCGTCTAGTCTTCTAACTTGCTGATGTTCCGCCTGATGACATTTAGTGTCTTCAACAACCTGTAATCTCATTTAGCCACTTATTAGCCGCTGCCTTTTTAAAGAAGTGTATAAACAAATTGAAATAATTTATGAACTATAACAAAATGTGAAAATCAAAAATAACATGAAAAAATACTGAATTAAGTGCTAAAAATGCTAAAAATTCAATTTTAGGACAAATTTCTGCAGCACTCTATACTGGTTAGATCTCTAAATGTGTATTAATCCACAGCATAAAATAGTCCCCAAGAATAGCTCTAACTACACCTGCTTGAGTTACATTTGCTAAAATGAATAAGGTCCGACTTAAAAAAAAAAAAAAATTACAATATGCCAGTTATGAAAAATGTGCATCTTCAGTAGCAGTGTTCTTTGGCTCAGTGGGCTCTGAGTCCCAAAGACATGGTGAAGAAGTCAGAAAGTACTCAGAGACAAACTGCACAGCGTTGGTGTTGTCTAAAAAATGGTTTACTGGGAATGTTTTGGGGTTTCCATGAGCAAATCAACGTATAATTCCCAGTTTTTCCGACAGCACCAGTGGCATCTTTTTGTGGGAGAAGCTTTCTGAGAGGATTTTTCATGGCAGACTCTTGTTCAGCCTCTGCCTGCAACCACAAATGGGCATTCTCCATCCTGATGTTGCATAACCTCCTTGCCATTATGATGGAGCTGCTTCCAAGCCGTCTCTCTGGGGCTCCATCTGTAAGGCGCTTCGCATGTCTGCTATGAAGTCTAGAGCAGCAGCATGTTTAGACTGGGAGGATTTCAATCCTTAACAAGTCAACGGGCTTTAGTCCAATCACCCCAAAAAAATAAATGATAACTCCTTTGTTCCTTTCAAATGAGGGGAGCAACCTCTGGTGGTTACCATTACATACCAAATCAATTATCTATGCCGCTGGTAGGAGGCTTCTTAAATGTGCTTTGCCCCCTTTATTTACTGGGGTTGTCTAATGGCGGTGTAGAGGGGGTTTTCAAACCCTTTCTTCTAATCCTCAGTTATTCTTCCTTTCTTCTTTTCAAAACTGGGATTTACAGACCATCTGGGACAGAAAAGAAGCTTCTAATAGGGAAAGTAAAGAGCGATTTCACTGTTAAAAATGCTATGAAAGTCATATGATTTCCTACAAATACTTTTATAAAAATTGTTCGGTAGAAAACCAATGATTTCTAGATTTCTCTTCATGCGTTTGGTTTCTATAACACGCAGCTCCTTTTTGAGATTCATGCTGTCACACTGGTGGAAATGATTGTTGTTTTTAACCAATGGAATATGTATGGCCTCACAATATTGTTCTCGTCATGAATATTACAGTGGAAAGTTGTGCATATGTGAATAGCATCTTGATCCATTCTAAAGATTTGGGACAATAAGTATCCAAATGTTGATGTGTTTCCTTGGCTCCCATTGTCAGATCTCAAAACTGCCCTTGTGCAGGGAGACGATTTCTCATCAGGCTCCAGCAGCCGGAGCACCAAGCTCATTCACGGAGGAGTCCGATATCTACAGAAAGCCATCATGAAATTGGATTACAAACAGGTAAATGCTTCATTTTTTCTCCGCAGCTGACACTTATCCGCAGAATTCCTGGTCCCTCTGGTCATATTGCTTTATTTACCCTCCCATGTTCATTTTTCACTCACGGGGAAGCAGTGACATGTTTTCCTTGAATGACTGCCTGCCTGGAATTTTCTGAAGTTGTTTTAAAGAACTCTTACAACTTAGCACACCTCTGCTGTTATCATATTGTGACTTAATTCATAAAATTATCTCCCAGTAATAGGTGGAATGAAGCCTCTGCGTCCTCCTTTGTCTGTGAATTGTTTAAGACGAGTCACCCAGGTTCAAACTGAAATGTCACCGTTTTCTGTTACATTTCACAGTATATGAGAAATCTCATTATTCTCAGCTTGTGTTTTCTTTAGGAGCCTTATTTTGCTATCTGTATGAACATACGAGGGTCCTGGAGGTGAGCAGCAGAGGAGACCAATTAGTGTGATTGCAGGAAACGCAACTGCCTAGTCAGCAGCTCGACAGTAAAATGTAGGCTGCGCTACATATCTCACATGGAACAGAGGGGAAATTAAAGCAACAGTTTTTTGGGACTGGGAACGTAAGCTTTCTAGTCACAATAATATTTACCCTCGAAACCTAAAATCTAATTCAGGTGTCAGTTTTAACTGATAATTAACAAGAGGGCGAAAAATTAAACTCTGCATCTTTATTAGCGAATTAAAATGTTCTGAAACCAGCAGGATAAGATAAACCGTTATAGGTCATTGCTGTCATTCAAATATGCGCACAGATTGTGTTTAATTATTACTTTAAGGCCAGACAATACAGGTAAAAACATTTAGATTTTTTTAATGCACTGGCCAATGTTTAGATCTTGGGCTATTTTGCTTCAATAACATCTTTTAATGTAAAGAAAACGACCAAAATACACATTTAGGTGTTATTTCCTTTAATTACACTTATAATATATGCATGCATATCTTCAAAGGTGAGTCAGAAATTTCCACTTTAGTACTAGAATACACTAAACCTTTCAGTTTCATTCTTCATTCTATATTCTGAATGTTTTTTACACAGGGGTTTGTTCATATAATATTCAAAACATTTTATTGCTAAAACATAGCTTTTTATGGCTCTTTACAGTATTTTCATGTTCATGGGATGATAAAAATTTTTGACTATCTTATTTCAACAAAATTAGTCAAGAATTGAGACCTGGCTTCAAATTTCTGTCCTAAAAAATGTATGCAAATTATTGCATATTTAATTAGATAATGCCTAATTTGCATATTTAAACATACCATTTCAGAACACTTGTAATGCAAAAAATAACTGTCATAATGTAAGTAATCAACTGGGGAAGTTTCATGGTGAAGATTTTTACACTATACACTCGAGTGTCTTGCCATAAACTGGGATTAAAATCTTTTTCGTTTAAAGAATTAGTCAATTAAGTCATTTTTTAAACAAAAATGCCAAAACTTCACCTGATCCAGGTTCCTAGATGTGCTTTACTGGTGGTTTTATTTGTGTTATATGAAGATTTCTGTATGTTTTGGTTGGTATTGTCACCTTTGACTCCGTCTGGGAAATTTTTCACGGTCATAGAACGACAAATTGGTTAATCAAGAAAACAATCATCCAATTTTGAAAATAATCATTATCTCAGCCCTAATTAGAATATGTTACATTTTGCCTCTCCTCCATGTCCTGCTGTTTGACTATCACACCTATCTGTCAGCCCTCCTCTCCATAACGCTTCAGGTGTACAAGTAAAACCTCATCTCAACACTTCTCTGATCATTTTTCACCTCATATACCAGACAGCAGTAAACCTTTCCTTTGATAAAGGCATGAAGTTGGGAAGATGGAGAAGTTCAGCCGAATGGTAGTAAACTTTACAATCACCTTTGGGCTGCGAGGCCCATTGAAGTGTAAGGTAAAGGAAGAGTGGTCCATGGCATCTCTGCACCATCTCGCCTTTGCTCTCTCAGACTTGAGGTGAACTCAGGGGCCTTGATTTGATTTGTGCAGCCTTGAATCATAAGCTTTAATTGCACCTGACATTTAAAGCTTCTCTCTGGTATTTAAAGCAGTGTACAGGTGTGGCTCATTACTGAGAGGGGGATAGGAGATTTTCTGATTTCTCTCTCATTGCCGGGCCGTGGCAGAGTCTTAACTCATCATGCTGCCTGTCACCATCCCAGAACCCCTCCTTCACTTGCACAAAGCCATATCTGACCCAACTATCATCAGTCAAACCAGAGTTCAAGCCTATCATAAAATTAAGTCCTTTCTGGTGCTGCAAACACTGTCACAGAGAAGAAGGCTGCAGACACGATCACAGGGAACAAAAGAGTGGGACTCTGTGGTAACATGTGATCCACAGCACACATTACCAACCCTGCAATGTCGTATTTTTCCTGGAATTGCAAGGCAGCCGTTCTCATACTCTTACATGCCCCATAACAGCCAAGCTGGTGGTAGCCATTGTTTGTTCAGAGCCTGAATTCATGACATCGTTTCTTGAACAGTGTGTAGTGTGCCGTGCACATCACTATGCTCTGTGAAAGTGTATGAATCACTGCAATGGTAAAAATTATTGCACTTATCACAGCTGGAGACGCTGGAAGCAGCAATCTGACTGCAAATTGTAGAAATCTGGGATGTGAAATACAAAATGAGAAATACAAGTTTTTTTTCTATTCCTCAGAGTTTTAAAAACAATAAATGATTTGCTGCATTAATGAACGATTTCTCGTAATGTCTCACCAAATGTAACACATGTATGGAGATGAATGCATTTTTAAAGGTCACTTTTTTGCCATTATTGGTTATAACCCAAACATAAATCCTTAAAGGGACAATTCACACATTCATACATTGAAAATACATATATTCCCTAGTTTTTGCTGTTTATCAGCATTGATTGTGTTATTGTTAGAAGTATTGGAGACATTGTAGAGATGTCTGCCTTCTCTTGAATATAATTAAAACTACATAACACTACACTAGAAAGAAAATAGCTTCTACATGAAACTGCTCACAACAAGGATTATTTAGAGTTATCAGATCATGATTTCTGAAAAGACACAAAACTGAGTTTTTCAAATGTATTTTTCGGTGCTCATTGCCATCTAGTTCCATTATATTTGAGAGATATTAAATGTTTGATATCTTTAACACTTGGCAACTCACGCCAAAAGAGTCTACATTCATAAATAGCACTACAGGTAAGAGAAAAAAGTGTGTATTTTTAATTTGTATGTGAACTGTCCCTTTTAATTAAAAATGAGCGCAGCACAGACAAAATGTCTAGATCACATTTTGTTTGGTACCATGAAGAAAACAATGTAATTAAACACATTATTATTTCTCAGTAATCTTAAATTCTAGATCATAGCTTCTAAGTGAAACATCTTGTGTCTCACACGGCCGTGTAATTGCTGTCTATGTGAGCGTAAACAAATTAGAAACAGCATTTTTAAAATAGAAAATAGCCAGTAGGCATCGCGTTCCAACCAGTCCCAGGATCCATCTTTCTCCAGGCTATATGTGCCTCGTGTTGGCATCAGAAAAACAAAGCATATGTTGATTGTTAGCCAGGGTGTACATAGCATGTCCTGTTCACTCAAGGTCTCCCTTGTAGCTGCAAACTCCCAACTTTGTTTCTCTAGGCTATCTGTCAGACTTCATTTAGCATTTGAGGATATGTGGATTCCCATGTACTGCAAAAAGGCAACATACTTCTGAGGGAATACGGCCACTATCTGAGCAGTGATCTGTCAACCTTATTCATTTAGCAGAAGTAAGTAGGAGAGGGGGGTATTTTACATGAGCTATTTATATTTGTTTTATAATAGTAGTTTTAGAAAAAGCAGTCAAATCTCGAAGGGATTGGGAAAAACCATGTGCAGTTTTATAAGGACACTTAAAATCATAATTCGTGCAGGAGGGACAAAGGAATACGAAAAATTAAAACATTAGACCGCTTACATGTATTTAATTTTTCCTCAAGCTGTCTTTTCCACCCTTTTTCCCATACGCAACTGGGTACATTATGGCAGTGACATTTTCTGTCCTGACCTTCTTTACTGGGGATCGGGCTTTGACTGCTCGGGTTCATCTCCTCAGGATTCTTCAAGCCATCATGGCCAGATAGTTTCAACATGTAGACATCCTTTACCCTTAGAAAACGTAGTCTTTGCAAACATAGAATTTAGCGAGAAATGACAAACACATAAATCAGAATCCGTGTGTGTAAATCGCACAGACGTGACGGGACGTGATGAATTAAAAAATAAATAAATGTAGGATTGTAAAGCTGTAAAGCCACAGTTGTAAACTTTTATTCTTAAGAAATAGCACCTTTTTTTTGCTGTGTTTATATATAACATTCAACTTTACCCTTCTTCTTTGTGCTAGAGGAGTAATTGACAAAAGCATCTGGGATAGTAACTTCATCTCCCACTGTACCTGTAACAATTTAATTGGACAAGTCAGCCCAGCCAAGCATCTCCAGCTCTATGACTGGGAGACATGACATTCATTGTCATTATTGTCTCTGTCATTTTGCAGCTTTTTGTCCAGCCGCAGAGTTCCTCTCACTCCACTGAGTTTTGTACCTCCAGGAGGCTGGAACGAGTGGTGGTGTGAGCTGAGTGGAGGTAGGGGAGGAGGAGGAGGAGGAGGAGGAGGAGGAGGAGGAGGAGGGGGAGGGGGGGGGGGATGGGGGGGTGCTCCTGTTCTTCCAGGGAGCTTTGATGCTCATTTAGCTCTGCTCTGTCATTCGGCCATTTTGGCTTTTAATTGCTGATGATAATTATCATCATCATTATTGTTATCTTCATCAGCGTGTCAGGTTATTATAGCCGTCGTATGCTGTTCATTCATAAATCCTGGCTCCGCGATCTGACTAATCCTTGAATTCCTGACATTTAATGTAGTATTAATGCTTCTGTTCTTTGCCCAGTGCCAATCTGTGACAGGCTCACAACAGAGAGCTGTGAATCACTGGGTCAAAGGTCATCAGGAGGCTCAGCAATCACCAAGGATCAGACACTGCCTACTGGTGCCGAGCCCCCTCTCTAGTCTGGGCTGCCTGTGTGTGCGTGCTGACTTGTGTATGCATGTGCACATACACCACCGGTGGCATAAGTTTGCTAACCACCTACTATAATGGTCACATTCACCCTACAGAGATGAAGAAGTGGATTCCATGGTCTTCCTAATACATCATGGCAGGGTGCATACTCTTGTATGTAATTCATTCTAAAATGTGGCCTTTAAATCTGTTGTTTTCTTGTTTTTTTACTTTTTGCTTTCAATTTATTTATTTATTTCCCGTAGTGGGGGAATGGCTTCCAGCATGCCGTAGCATTAAGCAGAGCCCACCAGCTAGCTTAGCCTCAAGTCGCTCAAACGTAAAATAAATCAGGGCACAAAGGACCCTGCTCATTCCTGCAAAGTAGCAACATTTTCCCTGGCCAACAATGAGGACTTGAACTTCCCTGGCAATAACAAATAGAAAGAAAGTCACCCGAGACACCAACATTAAAAGTGATTAATCATCTCTATTCTCTCTTTACTTTTGAACCAAGGGATTGTCCAGCAATAAATCTTCAAAGATGTACATAAGAATCACTTCCTAATGAAACCGGGCTTTGTTCATTTGTCACCTTTTAGACCCTTTCATTTAAATTACAAAACTTGTGACCTTGTGACTCTGAATATAGATCTCTGGTATTTTAGAGCTGAAGAGGGATTAATCCATAAATCTTGATATTAGATTTCCCCGTTCATTAAAAGGATTCTGCCATGGGATCTTCAGCTGGAAAAGCAGATCAGCTGCTGTCAAGAGCTGTTTACCGTCATATTGACATATTGAAAAATGTGATTATCAGCAGGGGAAGCGGTTGTTTTCAGTGATCATTCCATGTGGTTTTCTTTTTAAAATATACGATAAGGCCTGTCATGATAATTACGTTATTGACTTATTGAGGTCAGCCAAAATGATCCAGGTCATGTCCAGATATTGTACCATATTGCTTGTTGTGTTTACATGCATTGTTTGTTTCCTTTAGAATGATGTCAACATGATGCCAGCAAAACAGCAGCATTTTTCTGACCATTATAAGACTTATGCTCAGCGTTTAAGTGATTTTTCACCCAAAGCCAAATGAACAGAAGTAAATCGGCTGAGACACATTTTGCTGTTATTTAACAGATTGGGCAGTATAATTCTTGCTAAGGAATGAAAAAACGTGTTATATATTCAGTTTCACTTATTGTTTTGGTTATGTAGTTTTATTTTCGTAATTTCGTATTTAATTAGGATATTTAAAAAAAAATGACATTCCAATGTCGAAATATCCTTAAGAATCAAAAATTTTGTGAAAGTGTGTCATTGCATTGTTATGCTATCATATTACCATTATATTAGTTACATAAAATGGTCTCAAAACAGCAATAATATTATTTATCACAGTTATTTCTGGGACTATACTGTATCAGGCCTATGTAGGATGTCTGATGTTTGTATTGTTTTTATTCCCATATAACTCTGTAAAATATGTAAAATTTGATAGATTTCCATAAATTATAATCAATTATTATAATAGTAACCAAGCATCCCCCAACCAGGGGGCCCTTGGGTGAGTTAAAGGGGTTCCCCCAAAAAATGGGAATAATTGAGTTTTGTAGTATTTTTAATGTCTATAAAAGTGAGCCGAATATGAGTAGTGACTAATGTATCATAGGTTTTAATTGGTCTGACTCAATCTAAGAAGCTACATTTTTGAGATGGAGGTGCCTGAAGGAAAATCTTAACAAAAGTGTTTCCGTGACCTTATATTTATCAATTTAGGAGTCCTTATAGAGATAAAGGTTGAGAACCACAGGAATAACATATTATCACGTGTAATAAAAAAAAAGGGGCAACAAACAGACAGTTGTCAGCTCCTATGCTGCAAATTATTTGGTTCTTACCAAGATAAAAACAATTTAGATTTAGAAGTGTTAAATAATTTATCTCGTTTTAAGAGTTAATTTCTTATTTTAAGCGTTCAACATGCTTATTTCTAGATTTAATAATCTTAATCCAAGACATCTTGTCAAGTGAAATTTGCAAGATAATTTCCATCAGACTAAGTGTTTTTATCTTGTTTTTAGACACCCCTTTTTTGCAGTGTACCTCTGCACTCTTGGTATATTTAAGGCTTTGATGCGTCTGCTCCTTATCCCTGCATTCCCTGCCTTTTCCCAAGGAGCAGCTCCCTTTCCCGGTGTAGGAGAGGAGAGGAGAGGGGAGGGGCTGTCGGGAGGGGGGGGGCCCACACTCAGGCCAAAGGGCCACTGTGGCTTTAAGTGTGCTCCTTGTGTGGCCAGAGCAGCCATCGCGCTGATGCAAAGTGACAGGGACAGATGTGACATATCGGTTCCGACACACTTCCATACCACCAGTCACAGGCTCGGGGTGACTCACATCCCCCTGCTCTGGTCCTGTCCCCCCGCTGCAGGACAACACAACGATGCTCGAATGAACCTCGCCATCGCCCTCACTGCTGCCAGGTATGGGGCTGCCATAGCCAATTACACTGAAGTGGTGCACCTACTGAAGAGGGCAGACCCTCAGACGAGGAAGGAGAGGGTCTGCGGAGCGCACTGCAGGGATGGGATCACAGGTAAATCCAACAAAAGCCGCTTCCTTCCTGCCTGCCTCACTCTATTCCCACTCTCTCTCGCCCTCACAACAGGGGCCCTCCCAGCACTTCTTACTCAGTGCTAGTTTGCACATAGTCATTGCACATCTAATGCAGGGGCTTTTAATATTTTATAAGCGTTTTATGGCGCAGAGGGCTGCTTCAGATCTTGTAGGGAGGAACATAAGACGGAATTAGCGTACTCCAAATGGCCTTACTTACCTTTTAAATGTCATGCATAGGGCTGGCTTTGGAAGAATAAAGCAGTTAAGGGTAAAAGATGGTATTCTGAAACATTTCATGAATAACCAAGATTTGAGGATCTCAACACATGACCACCCCCTGATGTTTTAAAAGATGGAAGTGTTCTCTCGCAGGAGATGTCTCACTTTAATAATGTGAGAAGAGGGCCTCACATAGGGAGGGCTTAGACTGAAAGGATAATCGAAACAGTTTTGTCATCTGTTCTTTTTTCTTTGTCTTTTTCTGTTTTTTCTTCTTTTTGCAAAAATATGAATTTTCCGGCTTACAAACCTCGTCATTCCATTTCTCCTTCTTCCCCTTTCTTAGCAGCGGCGGCAGCATCACATGTCAAATTAGAAAAAGGTAGTCCGTCATTCGTCTTGTTGTCAAAACAGATCATTTGCTATCCTCATGGTATCTTTTGATATGCATCCCATTATATACTGTAGCTCGTCAACATCAAGCATCACATTAACAAACATTTCCCTTCCACAATTTCAAAAGGCTCCCTCAGTCACTGCCACTGAGCTACTCTGTGACACAAAGAGGCAAGAGGGAAATTAGGTATGTCTGTTTCCTATTAATTACAATCCTGGGAAGTCTCCCATGGACACACTCGAGCCACTCTATTACGGAGAGAGGGGGGCGTTCGCTGATAAATTAATAATCCGGCTTGTCACCAGCCACAGATGAATAGCCCCTGGTGATTGATGCTGTTTTCTTTCATAGGGCAGGAATTTGATGTCAGAGCCAAATGTGTTATCAATGCCACGGGACCTTTTACAGACGCGCTGCAGAAAATGGATGATCAGAAGAACCCCGACATCTGTCAGCCCAGTGCTGGGGTGCACATCGTCATCCCGGGCTATTACAGGTAAGTAACGGTGGGCCCCTACATCTCTGTCACTGTCCTCCTGTATCACCTGCTCCTTAGCGCTGCTGTCTCATCAGTTCATTAGCTAGCGCCAGTAGAGTCTCCTCAGCCTCTGGCCACAACAACCAGGCGCTGTCTGTCTGGCAGCTCTGTTGGTAGCGGCTGGCTCAGAGCAGGTGCTTAGCAGGAAGGAGCACCACAGCTGAGGAGAGTGTCATGTAATCATTTTGTTAACTGTAAGAGTAGATTTACATGTGTGTAATTTAGCGGTCCAGCCTGATCAAACATAATTTCCTCTCGTGCACTCTTGATTGGATTCGTCTCCGCCTCAGCCTGAGCTGGGATTTCTGCTCTCTTGTTGATGCATGTTATTTGTGTTTGCAAGAGAGGAAGGCTACTCCTGTGACCCAGCCTTCCCCCTCAGCTATGCCTGTGTTAAATTGAGTCAGCGCCACGTGCATGTGTTTTAAACAGGACAATATGTGCACCCTGGGTTGCGGCTAGGGGAGCAGCGGCTGGAATTGAAACCAGCTGAATTAATCTCCTGGAAACAGCGCTGACAGGAGCCTGATTATGGGGTGTCCCTTCAACCGGCCCGGCCCGCTCGTGCCCTCCCCTCCCCAGCAGACCAAAGGTTAATGCAGTCTTCTTGTTTGTTCCCCTCCCTACTCCTGCTCCCTCCCGTGCACATAACACACAGACACCTCCAGTCCCGTCAACATCCCGTCACGTCATCTTCGTACTGGGAAAGGATGCCCAAACACTCCCACACACAGGAAGTCCTCCCCGTGGAGGAGAACTTCAACTTCAACCTGATTTAAGTCAACAACTACCAGACGACTTCAGCCAGGACACAGGAGGTGATTATCACACTGAGTTTCACAAAAACTTAATTGATTGTGTTTTTTTGTTGTTGTTTTTTTTGTCAAATATTCATAGAATCTCAGAATTGCACTGACTTGGAAGCCATGAAGTTGTCCTATGACTGTGGGTGTGTTCGAAATGACATACTAACCTACATGTGCTAAGTCCTTGTATTCTGTACTGCATATTATGTGGATTTTTTATTTTTTTTTATTTCTGAGTATGCTGTGTGAGCTAATTGCATACTCAAATGCCCCAAAAGTCGGTCTAAATGTGGTTAATAAATTATCTAATTAAGTTTAAAAAAAAAGAAAAATTAGGTGAGAAGTAGCATTTTAAATTGCCAGTATGCCAAATAATGAAACTTTAGTTTCACATTTGTTTTGCAGAGATGTAAATGCTGCTGGCCAGGTCAGACCGGGGCCGTCACTAATGTAAACCAAGCTGCAACTTCTGGGGCTGAAAAATGAGTCCAGTACCAAAGAACGCAGTTCCTCGTCTGGCCACTTGAGGCTGGCTCCAACAGTGAGTCAATCACCATAGACCTCCATGTTAAAATGCCAAACTTTACAGTACAAATAAACATGTTTACAGCCTGGTACAGAAAGCTGTTTAGGTCTTAATAGTTTATTAAATTAATCTGAAAAAAAAATTAAATTAACCGAAATAAATGTGGGTATTTCCACTATAGTGGAAATGCACCTTTTGGCTCTTGTTTGGAGTTAGCTGGAGTCGCCCACTTTGAGCTTAATTTCGGCTTTCATAAACCTATGGGTGACATCATGATACTACATCCATATCTTATACAGTCCATGGTGTGAAATGTTTATCTTTAATTGTTTATTTTAAAAGGTAGTATGTAGTGTATATTGTACGTATTTAGTAGTAAATACATTCATATGCAATTTGGAACACAGTTTGTGCCTGTAGACAAACTTACAGTACAGTGTTAGCATCTGCAGGGAACAGCTGTTACACTAAGGTATAACTAGCACAACAATGTCAACATAACATTTCTCCCAGGAAAAAAAAAATGAGTCATCACTGTGCACTTACACTTGCGGCACTATAGCCTGGACGTTTGAATCAGACCTAATTCATAACAGCCATTTATGATAATAAATATACGTCCAACAATCTCAACACCCCCCCTATCCACCCACCCACCCTCTCTGATTTACAAATAGCTGATAGAGCAAGCAGCTGACAGAAATAAATGAGCTAATCTGATGGCTGTGTAGGACTTCCACCAGATATTAATTCATCAGGAGGCCACAGAGTGCAGACAGATACAAATTCCTGCTTTAATTATGTATGGGAGCTGTGCTGGAAACAGGAGACACCTCCACTACCAGGACTATTTCTCAGAGCAACTTTATGAACCCCTTTGATTCCATCGTTATTTTGTTTTCCTTTAGACATAATACATGTCCCCATTGTTTTCCCCAAACACTCAAGACAAAATAGATTTTTCCCCCTTTATAGCAATGCTTTCACATGAGACATTTGATAATGAACAAGTAGAAAAATAACCTTTGCCACATGAAATTATATTGTTTTCGATTTGCAATTTTTATGAGGCCTTCCTGGAGCCTGTTTGATGTATTTTGTTCCCACTTGGAGCCCCAAATGGCCCTTGCCGACTGGCAGGCTTATCAAAACCCATGGAGGCTTTATTGAATGAGTGACCAGTGGGTATCTAAACAGAATGCAGGGCTATTGATTTTGGAGAAGTGGTCTAATTGTTTCTAGTAGACAAGGGCTTGTCCCGATTATTTGATTGATTAGCTTGATACTGGTCTGCCTCCTCATCCTCCTCCCCTGGCCAGTTAATAGCACTGTAATCCCAATACACTGCTGTATTTCTAATCCATCATCATTATCATGGCTGTACTCAGCACAAGATTAGTCCATGAGGGTTTTTGTTTTTTGCATTCCTCAATATTAGCTCTGCCTTCTACAGTATATGCTTAAAAAAAGAGGGAGGGAGAAAAAGTTGGCTGATACAATACATCTGATCTCCTGTGAAGTGCAGGGGAGAGATTGTGAGAAATATATAGGTAGATTGATACACACATGAGAGAAAGACTGAAAGCAATCAGAAATATCTATATACTCAAGTGCTGCATTAAGTATAATTCTGAGGTACTTGTATTTTACTTGAGAATGTCCATTTGATGGTACTTTATACTTCTACTCCTTCACGTTTCAGAGGGAATATGGCACATTTTAACCCTCTACATTTGTTCTGAAAGCAGTAATTATTACGAACTTTTAAGAATTAAAAAACAAAAACATAAATGTATTAAATGACATTTATTAATTGCATATGAGCAAATTAACTGATAACCTACTTAACTAAAGGTTAAGTAGGTTCATCTCACTAACTCATGTGAATATTTCAGTAAGCAGGACGATACTGCACCATTGACTTTAGACCAGTTTTTTGTTGTTCAATGGCACAATCGCTTTCTGCTGCCTCAACACACAAACAATACGCCTGACCACACCTCACATTAAGACCAACACGCCCATGAGAGCACAGATATGCTACTTATACCACGTGGCTGCTGTCTGCAATGAAAGCTGCACCACGTTGCTTTGCACTATGCAGCAACTGGACTGTGTGCTACTTGGAGCTGGTTGTAACACAGGGCCCTAAGTCTTGTTTCTTATTTACTACCTCAATAAATATCTCAAATAGCTACAAATCAATCTTCAGCAGAATACTACCTAAAACATTGATACATTGACAAACCTCTAATAATAATAACATATAATACATGTCTACTTTAACTTTAGATACTATTAATTAGGGCTGGGCGATATGGACCAAAAGTTACATCCTGATATATTTAGGCTGAATATCGATATACGATATATATCCCGATATTTTATCGCAAAGTGAGAGCAAATGTTCAGTCAAAGTCAAATATGACATGTCACAAGTAGTTTTATTAAGACCGTCTATTAAAGTGAACAAAAATACCGTATAACAACAGGAGTGCCTTTTGTTTTTAAAGTCAAAGCTCCATAAAGTGCACATTTGAATAAATAAAAATATTTACATTTAGTGATTTAGCAGACACTTTTATCCAAAACGACTTACAGGAAGAAAAATATCTTAAATAAAAATAGCTTATGAAATTAAATAGGCCAAATATATGACAAACCCTAGTAAGGGCAGCATTTATATATAAAGAAAGAAAAACAAAATTATATATATCAATATAGGCCATATGGTCCAATTCCATATCACATTAAACAATATATCCATATATCTTTTATATCGATATATCATCCAGCCCTACTGTTAATCCATTATGCCAATAAATTGAGCATACTATTTCTTAAGTAGAATTCTTTAATTTCAGTATTTTTTCCATTTTTTAATGGTACTTTTACTCGTGTGAAGGATGTAAGGGCTTCTTCCGTCACACTAAGAGATGGAGAATAAGACAGAGAAAGGGTTGTTGGGGAGATGTCACAGTGGTTCTCCACTTCAAGCCTCAGACTACATCTGGCTCGAGGCGGTGTGGCCATGGACGGCAGGGTGACATGTGGCGTATGTCTGGGCGAGACCCTGGTAAAAGTCCCGTAGTCACAAAATGAGCAGAGAGAGCCTGAAGCCTGAGAAAAAAAGAGAGAAAAGAAGGGGACAGAGGAGAGTGTGGGGGATTTAAGTGTGAAGTGATGGAGCGAGAAGCCGTGACTGGCGGAGTCCACGCGGTCTCCGTCCTTGCCTGTGGTAGTGCCCGGGCCGGGGTCTTCACTCATTTGTCTAAGAACGTGGAAGGAAGGAGAAGGGGGAGTGTGAAGAAGGGTCATACCAGAGGGGTTTGTCACATTGTGTGCACGTGACACCTCAGAAGACCTACTGGCCCCCACAGTGGACAGCCAGTGTCTCCCCCAGTCCTCCCCTAAAGGGAGAAGGGTCTCCATGGCTTCTCACAGTCACACCAGAGTCCCTGCATGTCTGACAGCAGATCTCTACTCCACTGTACTCCGTTTGACTCTACTGGACTCTCCACTGACTGGGCTCTGGCATGTTTAAAGACTCTCTTTGTTCAGTTCCTGCAGCCTGAAGTGGACTCTCTTTTCTGTTTTTGTGGTGAAATCTTTCCACACCACACAACAGTTCCATTCCCAAACCATGAGTCAGCCGAAACAAAGGAGCCATCAGTGTCTCTCACTCTGCCTCTGGAATTAAAGAATAAAAAACTTTATTTTTCACTCAACATTTCCAGTCCCATCTTTGTAGCCCTCACATCCAAAGGAACGTCTTCCCTTTGTTTACTGCGATCATTTACATTAAAATTCTACAAGATGCGTTTTATCGTCTTCATTCAATAGGAGCTGAACTGATTTGTAAGTGTTAGTTGAATCTTTTTCACCCATCAAAATAATCAATTGGACTTTTGAATCCATTGTGTCAGGTCTTCTAAGGTTAATACAGCTCAAGGGACATTGTTTATCATGCATAACTTTCATTTTGAACAACTATAAATGGCTATTGTCTTCATCTGCGTGCCTTTTATTGCCCATGTGAGGCCTTCTGCTCCACAGCTACTCTGCTGTCATAAATGTTTAAAAAATGCCCTTTGATAACGAGTTTGTCATTGTTTTATTCAGAAATATCAACCAGCCCATTATCGTGGCAGGTATTTTTTCAATCGATACACAATAGCGTATTAATATTTAATTCTTTATATGTCACTACGATATAAGAAGAAGTGGATTGTTGAGGAGCAGCAGCTGGAGCTCGTTTATTTTCCTGCTGTAGCAGTGAAATAGAGAGAATAGACAACTCAGTACAGCAGGCGTGCACACAGACACACGCACGCTGCATATATCTGCAGGATGTGTGTGTCTTTATACCGTAGATGTCCATGTTTATGTTTTCCAACTTGCCTGTCCCTGCTGTCTTTGTCTAAGACAGGAGAGGTGATGTCTTGGGGCCCTGTAGTGGTTATTGTCCTCTAGTCTTTTAAGCCAACTCCAAGGACACTCAGTGTGCAGGAACGGCAATGTCGACATTAATGACAATGACGTGGTGACAATGACACAAAGATTTTACCCACTGCCTTTGTTGTAAACATGTAATATTAACAAAATAAAGCAGTAAAAGTGTAATTGCTCTTAATTTAAATTCTGAATAAAGTACTCTACATATTGGCTGAGAAAGGGGCACTTTTTTTTCTCTCTCTTTCTCAAAGATTCTTGGTCAACCTCCAGTTAATATGTTAACAACCAGATTACTCAGATCATGACATCAGTACTAGTTGTTTCTGTCAGTTTATCTTTTAAAAACACTAATGCTGGGGCACCTGAATGGTTTAACCTGTTATTGTTCAAAGACCTTTTTGGTGGTTGTGGGCAGTGGATGTTTAGGGGGAGATAGCAGGTCAACAATAAATGCCACATAAAAGAACACCATCTGAAAGCTGTGAACCTGAAGATTAATTTGAGATGAAGCTCAGCACTGTGTGTCAAGTTGTTCTGGTCAAAAAGATCTAATTAAAATGGCTTAATTAATTATTTATTGAAGCCTATTATGGTGTATAAAGGGTCATAACATTAGGGGACGCTTTCTAAAATCCAGTCCAGGTTCAACTGTGTCCCAGAAGTTGTTGCACCAATTTTTGGGTTGATACCATTTTCTACACACATTTGGTGCTCTATAATGCAACTTTATTCATATCGCGAATGGATAAAAATGGTCAGAAAAACATATATATATTGATATAATATCAAGACCTTTGGAGCAACATAGAAGAATCCATGCTTAGATTTGGGTTCAAAAACTTTTGTCATTTTGGAGATTTCTGTCTTGTCAGCAATTGGATGATGAGCACTTCTGTTCTACAAACTGCTGAGAAACCCTCTTTTTGTCAATATACCTAGAAATGCTCTAGGTCTCTAGTTTGTGGTTGTAAAGTTTCATGAGGCTGTGATTATCCTAGAGGTCACAGTAGCTCGTTTTATACAGTGATGTCCAGACTCAAGAAATGCCCTCACTGCAATTGACTTCTGGCTACGGGAAAATGCACTTGCTCTGCCAGCACCACAGAAACCCTCCTCATGCCAGTCAAACACAACCACTAGCAGTATTTTCACCGTTTTTGAAATTAGAACATCTAAAGAATCTATGTGCGTCAGGACACTATGTCGGGAAGATCTCGAAAAAAACGCTAAGTTCGGCTTTTTTTTACGTCTCAGTCAAAAAAATTCTGAGCAGTGAAGCTTAAAGTTGAGGAAAGTTTGATAAAATGCTGCAGTTGTTGTCGTCCATTCAGGTTTGATATCAGTTCAGTTGAAGACTGAATACTTTGTTGGTCAGACTGAAAAGACTGAAGTGAGATGAACAGACCGAAAATTTTCTCTTATTTGAAAAAAAAAAACCTTGATTAAATACAATTTTGTGGATACAAAATGCAGCTAAATAGTTAAATGACAATATTCACCATATCGCAAAATGCATAAAATCATAATAATATCGTATTGTACCTAAAGTATCGGGATAAAATAGTATTGTGGGGCCTCTGCTTATTCACACCTCCACTATTAAGCACAGTAATCCATTAAATATTAAAACGAGAAAGACATTTTTTAAAAATATCTAAAGTAGCTAATAGTAGACCAGCCTCAGAAAACTTTCTAGAAGAGGCGAGTGTTACAAGGTGAGTTTGTCTGTAACAGTGTGTGCACGGATACAACAAGATTAAAATATTTTAATTTTTTTTAAAGGTTTCGAAGTCAAACCACAAACATGGACGATGAGATGAGTGAATAAGCTAGCGGTGTGTAAGAAGTGAACAGATCCGCTCGGCTGTCATCCTGCACCGTGTCTCTGTCCTCCTGATAATACACACACATCACCAGGACAGCCCATGCCATGTTAGACTTCAAATGAACTGTACAATGACCTGCAAATGACAAGCACAGAGAGTTGCAGCCCCCTGCGATTTTGGTGTGAATGAGTTTTAACCCTTTGTTAGCGAGAAAGAGGGGAAGAAAGCATAATCTATGATCCCAATGTTTCTGGAATGTTTAAAAAGGTCAATATGCTGATATTTTTGACAGCGCTTGACCTTTTGTGAAAAAAGTAACAAAACCATTGGAATTGAAATAACTTCTTTGTTTAGTTCTGGCACATAATGTATCACAGTCAAAGCATGCTGTCTCCCCGCAGCATCTGCCCATGAGTGACTTGACTGTTAATCCGCCGTATTGATCTAATATCAAAAGGTGCTATTTAAATGCAGCATAACTCCCCAGGAGCCATGATCTGTCAGTAGGCTGTGTTTGGAGTCTGGCTGAATAGCTAATGCCTGTTTTGTCTGTCACTGTGTCCAGGTGGCCCAACATCTGGCCTCCACCTACACAGGCAGAGCCTACCAAGTGGTCAGGAGTTCTGATATATCCTTAGAAAAATAACTCAGTTGATTTTTACAGCAGCTTTTTAAAACAGGTGTCACAACAACCTCAACAGCCGTCATGAGAAGACCTCAGAGCTGCACACAGTACAGTAGCTGCCTCACCATGCAGGGAATCTAATCAAAAGCTTTGCAACAGAATTCAAGATCACTTAGATCCAGGGATGTCTTGTTAAGGCAGGTGAAACGGCATCCTGCTGCTGACACACAGCTTTGATCGAAGCAAGGTGGCATATTGACACTGGCATCAGATCATGTGTCGATAATATGAGTGATCTGTGTGCTGTCTGACTATCTGTAGCTGCTCTGAAGTTCTCAGTAGCCCCATTTCTAGTGCATGAACTTATTGACTTGTAATTAAAGGTACGCTTTGAAGACATTTAGATGTAATCGTTTTGTATTGTCAATGTGAGACTGTGAAGGAAATTACGTGTTTCCGGTCATGGTGGGACATGAAGTAGGGGGCGACCTACTTGATATTCAAGACACAAGGCCTTGTGGGAACTCAAACTGTGAACTTAACTCTGACAACACCATGTGAGAGGGGAACGGGCCGCATTGAGTCTTGCTGAAGAATCAATGCTGGGAAATACAGCAGATATAAGTCGAGCGGTGTACGGGGCTTTGTTGTACTGTAAAAGAACCATTCGGGATTGTGCGGTGTATGGAATAAGAATGTGCTAATAAAACTTGCTGAACAGAGTATTGAGTGCTTTGTGTTTGGCCAGCATTAACTTAGTGCAATCCACAAAATTGCCATAACAGAGACCTTCTCCAACTTTCTCTGTTGCCGAACCGTTGACTGATTTCTATGTAAAACACTCGGGACAGTGTTGCTGGGAAAATCAACAGGATTTCATATTCATGCAAGGTCCCAAGTGTCTTACCATTTTTCAGCTCCCCTACAACCAACAGTGTGCAACACCAGCTTGATTGCTCTGTAACATTATCACTACCAAAATAGTGAGTAGATCTGAGTAGATATGTTTGTTGGCTAACTATAAGCTAAGCTAAGGTGCACCAGCTAGCTGAAACTGCATGGATCCTGTGTTGGATGCCTTGTAAACGTATATTCAGTGCATGAAACTATCAAAAATGAAGGTTTACTCACCTATCAGTAGGAATATATTTTTTTCCAGATGGAAAAGGGCCAGGAAATTATGTTTTGAGAGCTATTTTGTGGCGCAAAATGGCAAAGCTGTTTCCTTTGGAAAAGTCTGCAAAATAGGGTTTCAATATGGCCTCCTGGAGGTCATGTGACAAAATTAAGCATTGCTATTGGTTCCCTATACTCTTCACTTCTTTTAAAAAGTATTGCATCACTCAAAAAGATGCATTGTAGAAATTTGACAGGCCAAAAATGGGTACGTTGCCTTGGGGCAACATCGTACCATAGAGGGTTAAATGAATTTAATGATAGTGACAATAAAGCGATACATATAAACACTAAAGGAAAATCAATATGAGTATTAACACCACTTCTGTCCCACAGCTGCACTCTCCTTGTAATGACGTACAGTACATCGTTCACAGCAGAGACGCAGAACAGAAGCTTGTACAGAAGCCTCACATATTTCTCACAGTTCAGGTTATGGGAATCTCCAAGTTACGGGTCGTTAAGTTCCTGTAGTGGAAACAGGCCTTATGCTGTTAAACAGTTTGTACAGTATTCACAGCCATTGTGGCAGACACTGCTCGGCTTCCTGAGCATTGCAGGCAGCAGAGGAGGCTCTTCCTTGTATTGTAAAGTTCATGACGAGGCATGTGA
Source organism: Centropristis striata (assembly GCF_030273125.1). NCBI lineage: Eukaryota > Metazoa > Chordata > Actinopteri > Perciformes > Serranidae > Centropristis > Centropristis striata. The sequence goes on from NC_081526.1 coordinate 7,693,630, forward strand.
AATAAAAAGAGCCGACGACTCTGGTTGTTATATTCAAAACAAACTGTGAAAACAAGCTGTCTAAAAACAAAAAAACAGTTAATCTGTCTTCTGTTTAGCTCCCCGAACTTCCTAACGACCGATGATTTCATGTACAAATGTGTTCACAATGTGTACTGATACTGTGTCAAATTAAGCCTGACACCAGCCTGTGCATTACTGTCTATTTAGAATGGATCTTTTTGACAGCACCATTCACACTGGCAGTAATCCCAGTACAACCCGCTACTTCAATTCCAGCGCTGCTATTCCCGCGCATGCATTAGATTGACCTCACATTAACCCAGATACATTTGATCTTTAAGAGCCATAAATTGGCTTTTGTCATTACCATAGGTTAATTACTGAGATTTGCTCTGTACCGTTGCTACACTGAGATTGCAATAATAAGCACCACACAAAAGCCATTCACACTGCCTGCGTGAGCACTAAATAGGCATTGTTTTGATCTTTCTATTCCTGTCGGGAGTTTTGTTTGTATTGGTCTATTATTAGCAGTCCACCGAGCAGTACTTTTGATACAGTTTGATTCTGCTGAGCTTAGTTGAAACCTTGCCCTTCCTGTCATTCTCTCCTTAATAAGTCATCTGACGTGCAGCCCAGACGTGGATCTGATTGCTGTCCTTACATTCCTCGCAGCACCTTTACGAGGAGGAAACTTCTCTTTGTTTGCAAGAACTTTCTACTATGCATTGCAAAATGTATTTCTAAGATCAGAATACAGTCAGGGATCAGAATTTCACAAATATTCCAGTATTAGTATTATTAGTATTCAGTATTTTACTTTTAAAATCAGGTTGTTCTATATACATTTTGCATGCATTTTATACAAAAAATCATTGATCTCAACAACTCCCAGATTGTTTGATGTAAAGACTAATGGACCCCATATGTCTGCCTTGGTGGATCCCACAGCACCCACAATATTTGAGTCAATTAAATAGTGTGACTCTATTTTATTTTAACAATATTTGTGTATTTTTTAGTCATTTTGTGTCTTTTGTTATGTATTTTTTTAGTTATTTTGTCTTTTTTTTGGGTCATTTTTTGTCTTTTTTAGTCCTTTAGTCAGGGATCAGAATTTCACAAAGATTTCAGTATTAGTATTGTTAGTATTCAGTATTAGACTTTTAAATTCAGGTTGTTCTATATAAATTTTACATGCATTTTATACAAAAAAACATTGATAAACGCCCAGATTGTTTGATATAAAGACCTAAACTAATGGACCCCATATGTTTGCCTTGGTGGCAACCCAGCACCCACAATATTTGAGTCAATAAAGAATTAAAATGTTACTTCTTGGTTTCGTTAACCTCTATGTAGAGACTTATAAAGTCCATACAAAGCAAAACATATTAAGATCGTAACTCATATACAACAACTTTCTTCCTTACTACTAATAAGGCCATGCAGAAAAAGGCATTAATAACTACTTAATAATGACTAATTAAGAGCCAATAATGTACTAATGTGCATGCTGATAAGCAACTAATTAATGTTGAATATGTGTACCTTAATATAATTAAGTATATAATAAAGTAATATAAGTGTTACCTTTTTAACTATTATTAATGGATAAAGACCATGTACAGTACTTTAACCCTTACAAAGTCAGCTGCTGTTATACAACCATGTTGAGTTGACCAGTCACACACGGAAGTTGTAAACATGGAGATATCTGTCATCCGTTCCAGGTGACATGAATGCAGCATAATCTATATAATGGTCTCTGATGGGCTGTTTAAAGGTGTCCCTCATTCCTCTTCTGACTGAGATGAAAGGTTTGATCAACCATGGATGTTCAAAAATATTAGAGGGAAAGATCAGTGTGTGTGTGTGTGTGTGTGTGTGTGTGTGTGTGACTTGATTATTACCAGTGGGCGTTGTTTCTCTAGTGAGCCTTTATGAGAAGTGGAGAGGTTTTAGATTTCTCTCCTTTCATAGTTCGCCCTGTGCCGATGATCCTCTTTTAGCTCAGTAACCATGACACTCAGACTCTCCCAGTCTGATATGCAGGCTCGGTAACAGCCCTCCAGATGTTGACTAGAACAGCACATTCATGTTGTTTTTCGCTGTTTTTGGACGCCCAAATTACATATTTTGTCTCCCCACTGAACGCTGTAATTATGGCCAAACCTGAACAAGTTATGGATATTATACAAAGTCAAACAGTATACAAATGTCATGAAGACACTGTAATGTTTCCTCCACCTCCAAGTTTACATCGACCTAGGGAATAAAAATATCAGCTTTGACACTGACAGAAATTGTTCATGAAATTGACTCTGTAATGTATGTCATGAAAAAGTCATGCTGCACAGAAGTATTGTAGTAAGAGTGTGCTTAACCCTATAAAGCCTGAACCATGAAATAATTGCCAGAAAATTCATTTTTTTTAAAAACAGAGTGCTTATTAACTTGCTGACGAATTTTAAAAAATAAATAAATTGCATATATGAATTCTAATTTGTATCATATATATATATATATATATATATATATATATATCATATTTGTTGCTCACAGTTTGTTTTTCTTGAACTAACAAAAACATCAAACAAGAACATTTTTAACTTTTCCTTTTTCCTCAAACATGCAAAATACATATTTTTTCCATATAACACAACATCATACATCTGCTGATATGTTTGATGATAAGTTTTTATGATAAGTTTTTAATGCAGCAATGACTGATCCACTCGTGGAACCTGCATATCATTTTTGCTACATCTGGTATTTTTGTGCAATTTGTTGCTCAGTTTGTTTATCTTCAACACATGTATACATCAGGTTTTTGATGATGTAGAGGTCTCAAAAAAGACTGTATCTAATATAATACACTTGGCTTTATAGGGTTAAACAACTTTCAATAGAAACATTCAATCAGTGGTGTTCCCGAGCCACTGGAGTATCACAAATAGGAATATATTTTGGTCCTGTCGTTAGTTAAAGCCAGTTCACAGCAGTTCATTGCTGTAAACAGCAATTCAGCTAGTGACAGGTCTCTCTAAGTAAACCCGGCTGCACTACTAAATGAGCTGTGGGTTTGCTGTAGGGGCTTGTGTGGGAGTTTCTGTCTACACAATTTCTAAATTAAACACATTTCTGTAACAGCAAACACTGAAGAGACATATTCATAAGAACTTTTCATTATTTCTAATATGAAATGCCTATATTATTCTGCATTTAACCTGCTGGAAGAGATTTTGGGACTTTTTTTTTTAGCTGTTTTTCACTTTTCTATTTGTTGTCTCTGGAGTTTTCAACTATTGAGTTATTTGGATCATTTGAGGTCTTCAGACAACAATCGATAAGTTGTGTTTTCAGGGTTTATGTGAAAAGAAAGTCAGCAATACTCGTAAGTACCTTAAAGCTCTCAGTGAAATGGTGTGGTTGTAAATTTGAGCAAAACAAAGTTCATAGTAATTACAGGCTTTAATGAAGATCAGTCCAAACTGACTGTGTGAAAGGCACAACATGGATCGGTGTTACCCTACTGCACAGACCCAGACTGTTGTTATTCACCTATGAAATAATGTACTCTTATTCACAGAATACCAACGTAATTGTGAGACAGGAGGCTGAGCTTATTATGACCCACATTTTAGTTTGAGTTAAGCAGCGACCTATAGTTGCCATAGTAAACAGGATAAAGACTGACAAAGTCCGTTAAGGATGGACGGGTCAAATAAACAGAGGACTTTGACCCAGGAGACAAGTGTTTGTGTCCTTTATAAAACCAAAAGTCAATGTTATTTTAGGTTTACCGTCAAATTAAGTTCTGTATGTAGACGTCACATTCTTTGTCATGTTTTACGTCACCCACATTATTGCATCCAGTAGTTGCGTACCAAACTACTTTTTGAATGCAAACATTTATCATTTTTTTCTTAACAAGGAACTTTTGCTAAAATATCAACTTAATTTTTTTTTTTTTTTTTACTGCCAGCAAGTGGCCTTAAAGTCTGTGCAGGTTAATGCAAAAAACAAACAAAAAGGGCCAGATTCCTGCGGGTCATTAAGAAGAGTAAGAACAAGTCTCCAACAGTCTCCAATAACACCAGAAAAAGTCGCTGGATTTGTCGGCAGTCGCTTTTAAAAAAAATAGTCGCTAAGGGGGTCTAAAAAAGTTGGCAACACTGCTTCGCCGGCTTTTACAAATGGCGCGTGTTGTTGTGGAGTAGAGCACAACGTCACATCCTGCTTAGCGTTCTATCCAATCAGCAACCAGGCTTTTATCAGGGAGAAAAAAGGCCCTGCTCTTTTACAGGGACAAAAAAGTCCCGTCAAAAAAACGCTCCGAGTGGCTCATATTCAAATTAGGGGCGTTTCGGCGAGTGAGACCCGCCTCATTCCAGGTATTGGGCTTTAGTGGAAACACCCTTCAGGTGTCCTCAAGTTTGAGTCTTTGTCATGTGACAGGCAGCCTGTGCTGCGCCCGGCTGTAGCGTTAGTTAAAATGAACGAAATTACTTAAAAAAGGATTTATTCTATTTACCGTCTGAGAGTCAGTGATCCGAGTCAGTAAAAAGACTCAAACTTCCCAACACTTAACAGAACAACAGAAACAATTAAAAACAACAGAGTCAACTGAAATGATGGAATATTAACATTTAAATATCAATATATCAAAATATCAGAGCATATGCATTGTTTCTATTAAATACTAACAAATATAAATTGTGTATTTTGTTGGATTGTAGGATTTAGGGGTTAGGGAAGAGAGCCAATGTAGACACATCTCATTGCATTTGAATGTACAATTATACTTTTTAATTGTGCATGAAAAAAACAATATCTTCAGCTTGAACTTGGAAGGTGGTGATGGTCACATACATGCATACATACATAAAGAAAAGAAACAGCTCTGAGACATACCGTAAATTAACTGTCCACACGCTCTAACAGTAGACCCTTTATTAAGGGCAACTTGAGAATTACATTTACATGTTTTCACCTGTCACATCCAGCTTTGAACCAGCTTTGAAAGTGGAACTGTGCACTGCCTGTATTATATATGTCCCTAAAAATTATGAAACAACACTCTGTTGTTGAATAATTAGATTTATGTGGGCAGAGATTTGCACTTATGGACAGTATTTGGATAGTTTTGGGCATTTAGTTTGAACATAAAAAAAGTAGTTCATGTTAGGGCTGGGCGATGTGGACCAAAAGTCATATCCTGATATGTTTAGGCTGAATATCGATATACGATATATATCCCGACATTTTTATCGCAAAGTCAGAGAAAATGTTCAGTCAAAGTCAAAGCCAAATATGACATGTTACAAGTAGTTTTATTGAAACCGTTTATTTAAGTGAACATAAATACTATATAACAACAGGAGTACGTTTTTTTTTTTTTTTTTAAATCAAAGCTCCATAAAGTGTACATTTTCATGAAAGAAAAAAATCTTAAATAAAAGTTGCAGAAGGATCACAGTGAAAATTTGAACTATATATAGTTATCGATATATGCGATATGGTCTAATTCCATGTCCCTTTTAAAAATACATCGATCTATCTTTTATATCGATATATCGCCCAGCCCTAGTTCATGTTGAAAACAATATGGAGGAGGAGGAAACCTAATTATTATTATTTCAAGACAGGAAGTGGAGCATACACAGTCAAAATATATTTTAAGATGCTGAACTCTAAAACAGCTGGACAGATTATAGATTGGTCTTCTTTGTTATTTTTGTCTGCAGGCTTGTTGCAGGCTGCAGTTGTGACATATCTTAAATATGATCTTTTGTATTTTCTACCACTGTCGAGCTAGATGAAAATAAAAAAAGGAAAGAGGGGGTTAATTCGTAAAGGTAAAAAAAACAGAGAGTGTGAGAGAAGAACACTTTATTATTGTTGTTATTAAAGCTAAGAAATGAATCATTCTCACTTCACCTCCACACACACACACACACACACAAACACACACGTCTGTCTCTCATGCTGCCTCTTTTACTGCACACACACACACAAACACACCCTCTTTCCTGTCCTCCTGTGACACCGGCAGTCTTCTCCAGCTCGGTGACAATGATGAATGCAGAACATGAAACACATTAATGCAGCAGATTCTGGTCAATGTCAGGCCTTTCTTCACTGTGTCAAGTTAAACAAACAAGATCAAGCAAAAAGCGGATGGTAATTGACCCTCAGGAGATAAGGCCCTCTGCTGTTAAAGCAGGAGGTCATGAGAATCTCAAGCCATCCTCAAACGATGGACACATACTCAAAAATGTCCTCCACTCACTGTCAAAATTATCATAATACAAAATAACGCTATAGGCTCGTCATCTCCCTTACAGAGTTGAATTATTAGTAGAAGATGAGGTTTTATATACCTTCCCTGTACTGTGCTTCATCAGCAATAGGCTGTCATTGTAATAAGTGGATTCTGCTTGTATGAGATGTCTAAAGCCTTAGCGGGACATGTTTAAAGTGGGGAAGCCTCTGACAATTTGATGACACATTCCGGGGAGATCTAAGTAATTAGGGAATTTTTTAGATTTTGAACTTCTGGTTTTCAATGATGAACCTTGTATACTTACTGTATGTCCGTCAGCGGTACAAAGTATCAGGCTGATGCTGTATAATTGGAAGTGGAGGAGGTAAAAAGTGATGCCAACACATCAGAAAATTCTATTATAGATGTCTAGACAATGTGGAAGTCACTGGAGAAATGTGCGTTTGTGTCACAGACAGTGGCGGAATGAAACTAAGTACATTTAATCAAAGTACTTAAGTACAATTTTACTTCACTTGATATTTCCATTTTATGTCATTTTATACTTCTTACTTCACTACATTTAGTTGCCAGCTTTAGTTACTTTTCAGGTCAAGATTTAACATGAAAAACATGATACATTTAAAGTGATAAGACATTTTTATAATTAAACCTCATAACAGTATATAAAGTACTTAAAATGAGCCCTATCTTTACAAAATTAACAATCTAAGTGGGTCAATTCTGCACAAGTACTTTTATTTTTGATACTTTAAGTACATTTTGATACTGATACTTTTGTTCTTTTACTTCAGTAAGTTTTGAATGCAGGACTTCTACTTGTAGTGGAGTCATTTCACAGTGTGGTGTTTGTACTTTTACTCAAGTAAGGGATCTGAATTCTTTTCCCACCACTTGTAACAGATTTTACTTTTCTTGTATTTATGTTATTTGTAAGCCGTTCAATGTCAAGCTTTTACATTTCTGAAGTCCTTACACCTTTTTTTGTCTGTCAAAGAATTGATTTCAAAATACTATTGTTGGTCTACAAAGCACTGAATGGTCTAGGGCCAAAATACATTTCTGATCTTCCGCTTAGCTAGGAACCACCCAGAACTCTCAGATCATCAGGGCCTGGTCTGCTCTGTGTTCCCAGGGTAAGAAGTAAACATGGAGAGGCAGCGTTCAGTTTTTATGCTCTATATAACTCAGGGATGGGCAACTGGAGGCCCGGGGGCCGCATATGGCCCGCACCCTCACTTGAAGTGGCCCTCAGTACAACTACATGCATTTGAGCATGAAATGTTAAAAGTGCAGTGTAAAAATGCACAAAATGACTTCTTGCAATTAATGTTGGTCTGCTGTTCTTGCACTGATAAAAAAAGAAATCACAGGAAGTGGTTATTTTTTATTTGCCTCAAACCTTTTGTATTCCTATTTATACTGTTATACATGCATTTGAGCATGAAATATGTTAAGTTACTGCACTGTAAACATATTTAAGATTGCAGTTTCATCATATTTGGTTAAGTGCACTGTCCTTTATGTGGCCCTGTGGTAGTGAACATGAAAACGTGTGGCCCCCTGCAGCATTTAAGTTGCCAATCCCTGATATAACTGGAACAAACTGCCAGAAAACTGCATATCTGCTGCAACTCTCAACTCTTTTAAATCAAGACTAAAGACTATTCTGTTTGGCACTGCCTTTACTGCACTGTAACTTTTATCAGCTCGCTTTCACTTTTATTTTATTTTATTTTATATTTGAATATACTTTTATATATTTTTTTACAATTCTGATCTTCTGACTCCTTTCATGTAGCGATATGAGTAGAGAATTTTTAATTTAAAAAAAATATATTTTAGCAGCTAGCTTTCAATTTTAAAATTTTATATTTGAATATACTTCTATATTTTTTCCTAAATAATTTTTATATTTGAATGTCATTTTATATGTCTCTTTTAAATGCTTAAAATGTTTTGTGTAAAGCGCTTTGAATTGCCCTGTTGTTGAAAGGTGCTATACAAATAAACCTGCCTTGCCTAAATGCATTCATGATGTCCTATGTTGACATTACTATCAATGGAAAGTCTGGTGCAACTTGGTCCTAGGTCTGGAGGTGAGGATTCCTGGATTCAGCCATGTTTTCCCATTTAACCCTGGTGGTTTCTTTTTCCCTTTTTTTCTTTTTTCTTTGTTTGAACTTTGTAATATAAGACTTTAAGCTTTTTGATGCCACCACAATTCAAACAATTTAATTGTAACCATTTCTGTTGTTAGAAAAAAGTACTTTTCCATCCTTAGAGCATGGGAACAAAATATAATTCCCCATCACAGTGGCAGGACAGTGACAGAAGTCCGAACCCAAACTGTCTGTATGAACCTGGTCTCACAGGAATCCGTAAAATAGCCACGGATTCGCTTAACTCAAAAACCGTGGAATAGCCACGGAATAACTCAAATTTCCGTGAAACTGACACGGATTTCGCTACAATGCAAGTTAATATTTTTTCCTATTGGTTTTTTCCAAGTCACGTGACTTTCAAGGTCCTGGCGGTCAGAACAAAAAACATGGCGGACAGTTCTCTAATTTTTAGTGAAAAAAAATCAATATTTTGACTTAGTTTCTGCATAAAAATGGATTTTGATCACATTTCTAGCGAGAAATATATGTTTTATTTTCTAAATATTCACTCAGTGAATGTACATAATCACTTTGTATGTTGGAATAGCCACGGGATATGACTGTCATTAACTTGCATTGTAGCGAAATCCGTGTCAGTTTCACAGAAATTTTAGTGATTCTGTGGCTATTCCACGGATTTTGAGTTAAGCAAATCCGTGGCTATTTCACGGATTCCTGTAAAACCATGTTGGTCTGTATGGCTAGAAACCACCAGGGGAAGTAACAAAACGTTTCTTTTGTGATTTGCTTGAACTGGCCCTTTAATGTAATCAGACTTCAAGGCGTGATCTGTACATCATCCCTCCCAAAAAAGATTCTAACCACTTGATATTTATTAGATTAATTCAGTCAACACCAAATGAGAAACAAATCAACATTAAATGTGTTTAAATATCCTGCAGTAGGTGCATGTGATTGGTTCCAAGAAATGTTATTGTCTTGCATTTTATTAAGCTGAATGACGTGTTGTGTTTGAAGCTGGCTTTTAATTTCTGTATCTGTCTGTGCAGTTGGTGTTTTTATTACTATTAATTTACTACTTGGGTTTTGTCTGCTTGGCCACTTGCATTTATAGAGTAATAAGGGAATGTATTTAATACCCCCCCGCTTTCAGTTGCTGTGTGAATTGTGAGCATGAATCAAGGGGCTTGATTAAACCATACTGTCCCAGGCTTTTAAGTGTGCTTAATTTCACACCATCTATAAATAAAGCAATTATTTTCTTATGCACACTGTCAAAGTGAGGGCTTCATATGTTTGGCTCGGCTGTGACAATTGTATATGAAGGCTGCTTCAAAGATGTATTGTGCATCTCTAGTTCTCGCCTGGTTAATCCACTTCTCATGTCGATTATGGGTGCTTTCATTAAGAAACGAGTGCCGTTTTTTGTTTTTTACAAAGCTCAAATTATGAGGGAATTGTATTTTGAATGCACTTATAAAACCGTTTAAGCCAGGGAGTTCTAATGCATACTTTTGTTGGGCTTAATCTACAGATTGTTGTGGCTGGCCATGTGGGTATTATGCAATGCAAACTCCTCAAAAGAACACAAACAGGGAAATTCTCAAGACTGAGTGTGGGAGGGCTTATCCGAGCGTCTGCTGCCAGTTTTAACACTCGAGGATACTTCATGTTGAATGGATTTATGCTTTTATTTCTAATCTTCACTGTCTCTCTCTTGCAGTTTGGGCCGAGTCCTGTCTTGATCCTGACCAAAAGCAACGAGAAATAAAGTAAGCTGCTGCGATCGCAAACAGCCTCAAACTGGAACAAATGATAAAGGTTATTACTGTAATTATTATAAGCTTATTTTTGTTTTTGCACATCTTTCTTTTTATCTTCAGTGAGAATATTTCTACACAAGGCGTTTCACACAATAACATTTGGCTTCATTACTGCTTTTAGAACACCTCCACTGTGTACACATTCAAATGGCGTTGTGTATAATCATGCATGCCTACTGGAGGACCTAAATGCATTGTAATTAGAAAATAATGGGCTAGTGTTCATGGATGGGAGGTTTCTACTTAACATTTTCCCTTGAAGCAAATGGGCTAAAGTCAAAATCAACCTGGATAGAGGCCTGTCAGACCCCAATATAAAAGTTGATCTAGCCTGTTAAAAGAGGGGGACTGTGCACACAGAGGTGTAATGGCCAGGCTGTCTCTATTAAGGCTAACAGCTCCCGTCTCCTGCAAGGTGGTCATTTAGTAGTGCTGCTCATTCAGCCTAATCAATGGTTGAAGCCGCAGCGAACCATTAAATAAAAAAAGAGGCTAGAGATGAGGTGCTTCTGATTGGGGTTAATTGGATGTAATTGGAATTTATACTGTACAGTGGACGACTCATTAAGAACACATTTAAAAATAATGTCGTTTGAGCTCAGGTCATTTAACCATTTTTACATTGAAAAAGTGTAAGGCAGGACCTGGAAAAAAACTGGCGTGGCTGCTGTGATTCTCTCATTGCAACCGCCTACAGATTATATATACTCCACATGCAAAATGTCACTTACTGATTCCTCATTTGGTTCAATTTCTGATTGAAAAACACTTATTTTATATAACATTCTAAACTATGGTAACACTTGACTTCAAGCCCCCCATATATTATTATATTATAAGCAGTGTATAACTACTTGCCGTATACAAAATCGCTTATAACACATTATTATGTAGTTATTAGCAGATTTTTATTGTACAAAAATATAATTCCTCCTTTAGGAACTAATCACTGCATGCTGCTGTATTAACAGATATTCAATGAAAATACAGTAAAACATAGTTTTAATTACACAAAACATTTCTTCATAAGAGAAATAATAATTGTTGAAAATTACTACAGTCATGGAAAAATTGTTAGACCATTGTTTTGTTCAATTTCTTGTTCATTTTAATGCCTGGTACAACTAAAGGTAAATTTGTTTGGACAAATATAATGGTAACAACCAAAATAGCTCATAAGGGTTTAATTTTAAGAGCTGATATGTAGACATTTTCCATGGTTTTCTTGAAAATAACTAAAAAAACATTATCAAGAAAAAAAAGATACCAGCGCCTAAATTGAACTCTTATGAGCTTTTTTTGTTGTTATCATTATATTTGTCCAAACAAATGTACCTTTAGTTGTACTAGGCGTTAAAATGAACAAAAAACTGAAGAAAACAAGGGTGCTCTAATATTTTTTTCCATGACTGTACATTAATAAACGCCTATAAAGCTTACAACAGAGCTGACATAATAAAGATTATGGCGGCTAAAAGAATTCACAATCGCGATATTATCACGATATCTATAGAGAATTTTTACTAATTAAAATAATATTAGAGCTTCAGTCAAAATTATCTTTAACTTTGTTTGTTGTGCGCTGAATCATTTTCACAATATTATGTATGTTACTAAGATGATGTCAATATTTCTTTTTTTTTTTTTTTTTAATCAATACAGGTAAATCACCCCTGGCTTATCACTAGCAGTTATAAAGCAACTATAAACTGCTCATAGAAGCTGAATACTGGCAAGCTGTGTTTAATCTGAGAATTTCCTTTAACTTGCTGATGTATTTTTATTCTTTCTAGAGTTTTGTCCAGCTAGCATCCTGTGTTGGACGGCTACTTGAAGCCCTGTGCCGAGAGACGAGCTCAGACGGATGGATTTCAACACTAATCCGTTTGATGTAAGTGAATTTAGGTTCTAATTCATAGGCTTGTGCACTGTATAACAAGCCAGAATCAGCAACACACGGTCCATAAATTGAAGAGGAGAGCGAGGGGGAGAGAGACATAGTGTGGGATGAGAGAAGGGGGTAGAAGAATATGGTGTTTAACTGGAAGGCAGTATGTTTTATCAGTCACTGGCACCATTTAGCTGACAAAAATGAGCAGGCCCAGCTCTGGGAATAGGGCCTAGGCACCGGGTGTTCACCAAATCCTCACAAGAAGAATATCAGCACTTCTCACATGCTGCTGCCTGATATCCACTGCTGTAGCTGAAAACTATCTCCATTGTCCAGTTTGATTGCCTGAATCAAACTGATTTACTGCAAATCCATCTGAGCTTTGATAAATCTATTACAGTTTCATTTCGCTGATTTCATTAACGTGAATAAAACCAGCCATGCTTTCTGCATAACTGCCTTTTAATGGCTTGGCCCTGTCACCTGCCTCAGTATTAATCCCTCTGACTTATTGCTCCGCAGAGGGAATGAGTAATGGGTATTTGAATGTGATCAGCACAGTACAATGCAATTAAGGAACCAGTACTGTTCTGTGCCTTTAATCCTGAACTAATTTGAATTGCAGTTTGATAGCACTGTGAATCCTGCATAATTATGTAGGGTGCATATTAAACTCTGTGACAAACCGAAGAGGCCTTTAACTAGCCCTGCCATGAGGAGAGCAGCCAGGAGAGCCACAGTAAGGTAGCCAGACACAGCACACTGGAAGTCTCAATTACCAGCATCCTGGCTGACAGGTGGAAGCTAAGGGGGGGAAGCCTTCATCTGAAAATGGTTGACACTGACGTCTCTCTTTTTCTTTCATCCCCAACCTCAACAATTACGTACAAGTGTCATTTTACCCTCAAAGAACAGATACATCAAGTGTGAATCAGAGAAGGTTCGGGTTCGGTCAGTGTGGGGAGCTCTGAGGAGACAATGCTTTGTGCAGGTGTACGTTTAAAATGTGTCTCCACTGGCAATTGTGTGGTATTTTTTTGCGACATACCTGCTCAGGTACTTACAATTTAAAGTATCAAGGATGTAAACCCAAGTTTTCTTCATTCAAATCACAGAGCTAAACAAAAAAACTAAAGAAGTACCCAGTGGGTCGTTCAATAAAACAATATAACAATAAAAACAACTGCAGCAGTTTAGGAGTAGATCAGACTGGAAATGCTGGAAACACCCTCACCACTTTCTGAAATGGTCATTTTTTTCTGTATCATATGTAAAAACACAATTTGTTAAAAAAAAAAAATCTTAGTAATCAAGAAATCTTAAGTTAAAATTGAGAGAGTTTATTTGCAGGATAAGAAAACATGCAAGTAAAAACAGAAGACATATAATATGCATTGTCCAGAAAAAACTAACATATGGTAACCCCCCTTCCCCCCAGCCTACAGCCACCAAAATGACCCGAAAAGGTGGCGATCAGTTGTCCTCACTGTATCTTCTTACATAGACTCTTGTCGACTCGAGTCTATGTTTATGCCCTTTTGATGCACCGTTATGCAGTTTTTTCCCAACCTGCTTTCCCTGACCTCATACTGATCCTCCCACTATATTGAGTAACATCATAAACATTAGAGACCACTTTGTCCTGACACACAATGACGCCCTTTGTTCTGAAGATATTTTCAAACTCCCATTTGCTGCAGGTTTAAAAGATTTTTAATTGATTTTGTTCATAATCCAAACAAAGATGATGGTGAGAAATATGTGAGACAAATCTCCTTGTTCAAGTTGTAGAACATGAACCAAAACTTTAAAAAGTATTACCGGTTAGATTCTTACATTATGATGTTTCTTATCCATATATTATATTTGGTAAGTCCAAACAGGTAAAAAAAAAAAAAAGTTGTTTTTGTGCAGTATTATTTATCCAGCTGAGTGAAAGTCTTTAAACTTTCTGTAAATATCTTTAAAACAGCTGTAAATGTTGTTTAAAGACCTTCTAGGTTTTTCAGTGTTTGGCTGCTAATTATTTTTTGGGAAAACAAGAAGCTTAGTCTGTGTTTTGAATGTAATGTTAATGCACGAGAAGGCACAGAGTGATGCTACATGGTTGTGATATCGCAACAATGTGACCGTTTCCCCTGCAACAGTGGTGGAGAAAAGTAATACAGCTGTAAATCTGAAATAAATACTTCCATCAGAAGCTGTGCCGTGTACCACAAGTGGAATGACTTGGGCATATTTCACACTGTCTTAAAAAACATCCTAACAGCAAGCTTTTCTGCTTCACACAAGATTGAGTCACAGAGCAAAGAAAGGAGGGATGGAGTGAGAAAGAGATGCAGAGACATAGGGGAGAAGAGGAAGAAGACACAGAGGGGGCTGCTGGCTAAATTAAGCCATTGTGACTCAAAATCCTCCTTTAATAAGGTTCATGCTGTCTACAACTTCATCATTTTCTCCTGAATGATAATTACTTTATTCAATCATGTTCAAGGTTTTAGTGAAAGCTAGCATTGATTGATTAACTTCAATTACCATGCTTGCATTTGCATAGATAAAAACTGCTTTTCAATTTGTGAGTGGCACGCGGGTGGAAACCCTGCCTTGATATTTGCATTTCAATGTGAACGGTGAAGGATAAAGGTGGGAGCGGGGTCTGTTCACTGCTAAGCCCTTTCTGGTCGGCTGCGCCAGCATCTATTTTTCCATAAACACCCTTTGTTATGATGTTGGTTTGCTCCCTCCACGCAGAGAGAGCCAGCAGTGAGCTCTGTTTGCAGGCTGGCTTGACGGCTCTGTTGGGGGATTAGGCTACGTTGCACTACAACTCAGTCGAGAGCTTAGGTGAGCTCGGGCTGTGGCGCTGCACTGTCTCATGCACCGAGACGACTGTTGGGAAATTTCACACTCCAAGGAATTGTACATGGCCGTGCTATATCTATAGGCTGACTAAGCTAATGAAGATGCACATGTGTACAGAGCAGGAGGCAGTGGAGATAATTACAATCATCACATGTCTATATCAATCATCATTAACCAGATTGAAAAACATATACGAAGCAGCACTATTAGTCTTGACAGGTGCCTCCTGCATTTAACAGTCAATTTATTTGAATTCCCTCAACTTCCAACTTTCCGATCTTATCTCAAATACAAAACTACGTGTTAATTTTCAAACAAGAACAAGATTTTCTTTCACTTGACAAGCTGGATTTTTTTTCTCTTCGTGCCAACTTTAAGTGATAATGGAAAAACCAACAGATACGTGTAATTGCTTTATTGTAATTGGAAGACATGAGCACCTAAGTGTGAATTTTTTTTTTTAAGACCGTAGCCATTTGATCACTGTGAGCTAAAATAAAAATAATGAGAGGAGGTGGGTGTTATAATAATGTATAGAATTTCCATCTTTGCTCCAGTCCAGGCAGGTACTGTACAACTATACAGTGAGGGGAGAAATCACAGCTGTGCCACTTATGCACGAGTATTGGGATTACTGTCACCTTTGTCTGCATATTTTTCTTTGATTAATGTCACCCAAATGCTGTGTCTTCCAAATGAGAACCCAGTTCATTTGCATGATTTTTTGTACATGGTGCAAATTTGGGGATAAATTAGTCAGTCTTCCCATCTTTGTTGGCATGGCACTGAGTGATTTTTTTTACTGAAGGAAAGGAGTCTCAGAGCAATACTCCCAGAGAATTACACCTGTGAGATATGCTAATCATTAACATCGCCATAATGACCTTATTTACCTTCATATAAAAGACAGAAATTAGCATTAGGTGCCCCTAAATGAACGGGGAGTTAATAATCAAGGCACTCACTTTTACCCCCTATTTGTTAGCTGGAGAGGCTAAACAGCAGCTTCAATATGTTTAGTTGCAGGCAACCATCAGTTGATGTCTTTAAAATGTATTATGGCACCATCTCCTATTGCTGCCTTGGAGGGGAATTCCCAGATGGTGGGCTATGATTAGGTAGTTCACTTAGCTGTTTAGAAATGAGCATCTGGAAACACAGGTTGAATTAACACCACTGGGTCCCTCATTTTCTCTAAATGAGTGTCATTCAATTAATGTAATTATTAGGCATACAAAAACTGAAGGACTAATAGATTCCTATTATCCCATCATTATCATCTCTTACTCACGAGTGCTTACATTTCTGAACAGGCTCGCGCGTGTTGAGCGCCTCCAGCTCCTCTCTTATGCCCTCAGCTTACCTCCAGACAAGTTTTTAAAATTGACAAACTTGGTTACTTTTTAAATGATCTGATTTGCATTTCCGCTTTCTACTGCGCGGAGAGTTTGCTCTCATTCCTGGTCCTTTCGGATGCAGAGCCCTGCTGGTTTTCATTTTTGTCATGTAATCAGGGACTGATTTAGACCTGGAACACCAGCTGAATGAAATTAAGTATCTACGCAGGACTGAAAACAAGCGGCACTCTGGGTACTGAGGAGCAGGACTGAGAGCCACTTAATTACAGCACTGTATCTGTGACAAAATAAAATGCACCTCAGAGGCATCATTAGCAGCAAATACACAGATATACTGCTCGGACAAATCAACGGTATAGGTTTGAAATTCAAAGACTCTTAAAGCAATTAGAAGTGGGGAAAGTGGCAATCACAGTAGAGGAGAGCTATTTCAGAACAACTTAGCCATATCCTATCTGGGACTCCTGTGGCTATTTCTGCTACATTTGTTGCAAACAAAAAGAGGTTGATCTATTGGATTTTGAAGACGTCTTCCTCCTGTCACTTCACACTATTTGACATAATGGACGTGCAGAATGGATATTCGGTGTCAGCTCCTCATCAGCCGCCTCCTTTCACATGGATCATGTGATCCAAGCCTAAAGTGGCCCGTGTGGTGCCTCTCTCTGTGCACCCCTCCCCTTCCCCTCTGGAGCCCCTGCTGGCCGGAAGGGCCCTCTCCCCGGGCTGGAGTGGCTCCTGCTGGGACTGCCGAGCCGCTGGCGGGGAACGGAGGGAGGAGGGGTTACACAGACCTGGAGAACATTGTCAACAGCCCCCAACCTCCCATCACCCTCCACCCTCCACCCCACCCTACCCCTACTTACCCTCCCCCACGTATAGACAGACAGTCTTCCTGCTGTATGCGTGTGTATATATGTGTGCACTTGTCATTTATCTCCATATGGACTTCTGTGGTGAATGAGGCTTGTGTGCATGTGTGTGTGTGTTTTCATGCAGGCCTGTTTATGCAGTTGTGTGTATGTGTGATTTTTAGTGAGGGTGTTGGTGTGTAAGTGAATGACGAAGCGAGTAAATATGTCCCAGGAAAGGATTAACCTCATGAGCTGAAACATCGAGGGGAGACACCAACAATAAATGTCAAATACTGTAACAAATATAATCATACACAGGATACATTTAAGCCACATTAATGAAAAGTCAATTAAGTCATCAGCTTGTTAGAATAAAATCATAATCAAACACAATATTCTCATGAACAGCTTCATATGATATCCAAAAAAATAGTAACAACAACATGATACAAAAACAGGATCATGTATTTAACCCTCCTGTTATGTTCGTTTGTCATGGACAGCATAATGTTTAATCATCTAAAAGTGTCAGAAACCAAAAAATCCCAATAAACATGTTTATATTTCATTATTAACTCCATTACTAACCATCTAAATCAGTATTTAGTGCAATAATGTTCTTAACTCTCACAGATCAGGTTCAATGAGGATAATTCACTCGCTTTTCATAACAAAATGCATGGTAAAACTTTTTTTTACGTGCATTGGAAAGACCTACAAATAAAATACAATAGTTTCATGTGACATTGAGTTTTTGAATTTTTTTTTCCTTTTTTTTCCTTTTTTTATTTTAAAGAGTGATGTTGATAAATTAACACAAGTCACCTCATTGTCTATGAAATATAAACATGCAAATATGTGAAATTAACCATTTTCATTTTATATGCTGATTACACTTATTAAGCCAAGCAGAAGAAGTTTCATCCTGAAAAAATACTTTTAACTATTGACTATTGACTTTTGACTATTGACCCGCAACATAACAGGACGATTAAATACAAAATATGAGTAACTGTATTGTGTTCCAGCTTTAATTGGTGCTATTATTAATACAGTTACCATCTATGAAAAAAGATTCCTTTTTTTTTTTGCAGTGCAACAACAATGCACGTACTCAATAATGGCAGAGGAGACGCACGGCCAGGACACTGTCAATTATGTGTTTTTGCCATTGAAATATAAGACAAATTAGCTCAACAATATTATTCAGAAATATTCCAAAAGTAACCCAAAGTATTTAGATTATCTACTTCATCTGAGTTATCTATTGGATAAAAAAAACTGTAAAAAAAAAAAATGTTTGTAGAAATTATAGTAAAACACTGTCAAATTACATCAGAAAAAGGGCATAAATTTAAATTTTTGATATCACCGTATTAGACACTTTTAATTCCCGTAAATGAAAAAAATACTGTAGAAAACACACAGTTGTTTGCTTTAAAAATATAAAATGTTCATGCAAAAGTAATGGAAAAATAGCATGATGTCACAATGACACAGTTACCCTAAAAATAATGGGACTTTTCAGTCTAAATTACGTTTTTTGCTGATATTTACATTTAAATTTACAGTAGAAAACCCACTCACTGTATTTTTTACAGTGAAGTTCTGGCAACCACAGCTGCCTGTATTTTACAGTAAATTAAACAGAATTTTTTTTTTACAGTGTAAGTTACCAAATACATTTCATTGCACATATTCAATAATCAGTAGTGTAACTTGTTTTAAAAGTAACCTTTATAGCACTGATCACAATCAGTTTTTTTTACATTGTTAATATTGTGAAACAGAGCTACTTGGTTAGGTTTGCTAAAACTTCTTAGTTCAGGTTCAGAAAAAAGAAAAGTGTTCAGGTTTGACCCATCAGTGGTGTTTGACCCATCTGCTGGCTTCACCAGACCAAATTTTGTGGGATAGCTACGAATTCCAGAGGATTACTTTACTTAAATCATATGAACCGTTCATGAGAAAAGCCTGATTCAAATGACTCTTGATTCTAAAAATCAGCATCCAAAAACACCTCTCCAAACATCTTATTTCCTCAGTTTCAGTGTGTGTTTTATCATTTTACCCTTCATCCAAACACACTTCAACCCCCCTCAACAGGCCCTCTATCAGCCACTCTTCAGTCTAGCCCGGTCTATAATGCAAACAGCCGGGCAACTTAATTCACAAAGAAGAGATACCAATTTCTTCTCAGCAAGAGATATATCAAGGACGTTAAACAAAGCAAACAGCTGCATCGAATTCTGATGGCGCGAGGCTAAGCCTTCAATTTGAGCCTTCCCTCAGAAGAAAGCAGAACTTAGCTTCAAATATATTCCTGGTAGAAAAGAGAGCGTATTGTGTTATCATGAGAGTCTGTTTACCTAGTGAATCTACATATGGCTATCTAATATCTTTGTGCCATTGAGCAGGTTGGAGGCTGGAGTCCCAGGGGTTTCAAGGCTGGGATTATGCATGGCGGGGGTTGAACTATTGCCCCTGTGTGATTGAAAGACCTCCACCAGCTTAGGCCCTGTTTATTGTACATTTGCATTGCTCAGTTCCAAGAGGCTGCTGGGAACTATCAGTGGCCAGGCAGCTCATATCTGGGCTGCTATAATTCGGTTTTCCTCCGGATCCCCCTCATGCCTTCCAGCCAGCAGGTGAGGGGGGCTTATAGGCAATCATTTAGTCTGATTGACCAGGATATGCTCTGATCAATATCTCACACCAGGCCCCACATGGTGAGGGAAAACAAATCAGGTATGTGTGTGTTTCAAGCCAGTATTTACAGTGGCATTCACGATTAAATACCAAAACACTTGTCCTTAATTCAGAGTAATGAGAGGACAGTTTGAGTGATGTTCTCACATGAAAAAAAAATTAGCGACATTGTGAGACAACTTTGAAAATTTCTCACATGTTTTGTGTCAATCAGTTGCCGTCTGAATCATCTTCTACAACTGAAGAGCACATCTATTAACAAAGATAATTGCGTTTGGATCCGTGCCCTGAAGTGGTCAACTATGCAATTTCACTAATTCATCCTGGTGAAAGGCTGACCTTAAGAAATGTAATTACACACACCTGAGTTACACGAGCGCCCAAGAGGTCCGCAAAACGTTTACTGGTGAAGAAGGTATAATTACCAGAAAACAATTAGCCCATTGTAGTGGCAGCTGGCAAGAGACTTCTCCCAATGCAGCTTCTGCCTTTAAACAAACAACTGATCATGAAAACGAAGTCGCATGCTGATGATGTCAAAGCAAGACGAAGCTAATTTGTTCATTCGATTATTAATGCAATATTGAAACTAACGAGGTCTGTCAAAGTTAACGCAAACTAAAACGCCACTAGTTGTGATGACAGAGTTGTACTGTGATGACCTTTTGACCAAAGTCTGATGGAAACTACAAGTAATGGTTTAGGACAATATAACTTATTGGGACAATGGCCAATATTTTTGGTAGGGCTGTGAAATCCAATGCGATATTAGCCCTCCTGTTATGTTCATTTCTCAGATACAGCAATAAATTTCATGTGTCAATTTGACCCGAGGCATGTTCAGTTATCCAAAAGTGTCAGGAACCAAAAAATCCCAATAAACATTGTTTATATTTCATTAATAACTCCATTACTAACCATTTCAGTCAATATTTAGTGCAATGTCTCAAAGATGATGGTTCAATGAGGATAATTCACTTGTTTTCATAAAAAAAATGCATGTTTAAACTTTTTTAATGTTCATTGGAAAGGCCTACATATAAAATACAATTGGTTAACGTGACATTGAGTTATTGATTTTTTTTTTCTTTTATGGAGTGAGTTGATAAATTTACAGTTAACAAAGTTTGGAGTCTAAATTAAGGAAATAAACAGTGAATCAGCGTTTTCAGAAGCACCTTTACCTTCATTAACAGGTAAAAATAAGTGTAGCAGTACAAATCCCATCATTATTTAACTTTTACAAGCCTTCCAACACGTCAACTAATAAGATAATAGTTTATTTATCCAGAAGAAAAAAAACAGTCCTCTAGAAAACAACATGTTTTCCTCATAATGGCTGACAATGACTGTACAGGTGCATTTCAGTAAATAAGAATTTCAGACAAAAGTCTATTTATGTCAGTAATTCAATTCAAAAAGTGGAAATAACACATTATATAGATCAATTACACCCAGAATTAAATATTCCATGTCTTCATTTATTTAATTTCTTCTAATGGGCTTGAAGACCTTAAACTCAGTGTCTCAAAAAAAATTTAATTACAAAAGAATTTTAAAAAGTATGTTTAATATGGAAATGTTGGCCTCTGAACAGTATGTCCATCTATATGACTCAATACTTGGTTGGGGCTGTTTGACTTGAACTACTAGAAATTGACTTTTACATGATATTCTAATTTATTGAGATGCACCTGTCTTGCTAAGTTTTTTTTATATATATATTTAAACCCATATGCATTCTGTGAGGTGTTGATATGCAGAGTTTAGACAAGCGGAGTCATTCATTCACAAGCCGAGACACAACTTGTCTGTAGACGGTAGCAGAGTGTTGGGACAGACTACGGCGGTTCAGCTCACTGGGGCCTGGACGACTTCAGGGTACATACATTTGCATAAACCAAGCATATTTCACCTCTCCTATATTGATAAGATTATTAAATTACTACAAGCTCCAAAAGAAATGTGAAAATGCGATTGATTTTCAGTTAACAACGGACTATCAACTGATCAATCGCGATGCAATATTTAAATCAACTGACATGCCTTTAATAATAAATCTGAGAGGAACACAATGCACCTGGCTGGTGTTAAGGTATACAGTGGGGAGCGGCATTAGTTCTACATGACCACGTGGAATTAAGTGGTTTCGAGTAACCTGGTATAAACACAAATCATTTATGAATTTTAATAGGCCCGCCCATGCCTCATAACTATGCATGACTTCATACTTTCATAATTGACAGGAAATATGAACTAGGCCAGGGGTCGCCTATTAGAATGACTTTTCATTTAATTTTTTGACAGCCCAATACACAAATGCGGGGCGGATTTCTTGAGCATATTCATGTAGTGCACGGGAACCTTTGTGGTGAAATCTAGCAGCAATCCCCCGAGGCCAGGACCACCTCTCTTATAATTACACAGCACTACACTTTGTACTAGTGAAGTAGATCTCCCTCAGAGTCTCACAGAACTGTTCAAACGGGAATTCAATTTGTCCATTACAGTATAACATCGTAGATACATTTCAGTGATTAAAAACAAAACTCACAGAGCCAAAAAATGCACACGGCGCATTCAGACAGCAGCCAGTGCGTTACAGACAAAACAGAGCTGTGTTGACAGGTATGTTGTGCAGGATTATGCATGTTTTAATGTATGAACTCGACCGTGCAGACTGAGCAAATATAGAGTGTTGCCTTTTGCTCAAGTTCAGCTTTAGGTCAGGATGACCCCTCCCTCATCTTCAACACCTACCCTGAGCAGGGCTGCTCTGTGGCAGAGAGGTGTTCATGTACAATAGAACAATATGCAGTGGGAGGTGGAGGAATGTGGGCCCCATCACCCCCCTTTTAGCACAAGCTAAAACTCATTGTATCCCTAAGATGTAAATCTACACCTCTGGGCTATAAAAGTGCGACAAAGAGGGTTCTTGACTGAGTAAATTAACATTCATCCCACTCGCAATTAAGCAGACAGACTGACATTGTAGCTCCTACATCGCCGCAACACTGGGGGCTTTGTTGACATGGCGTCTGGACAGAGGAAAAACCAGAGGAAAATATTTTCAACTGAGTCATCGACTGGACATTGGTATCTGGAGACGGGAGTCTGAGTACAAAACAAGACGCTTTAAAGCTGTTCTCTCCCTCGTGGGATACTGTTGCACCATTATTAAGATCATCTTCACACCAGAAGGAGCACAGAGTGTCAACCCCAGTTTGTTATTTCACTGTACACTGTTAACCAATTATAGACTGTACTGTACATCGGGCAGTTTTTCTACATTGGCAAGAAAAAAACAGGTTTATATCACGTGCACATGTATCCACAGTCGGAGCTAATATGAAAACTGAATTTCTCTAATTCTAAAAGATGGTGCTAGTTGTTATAGCTCATAACAAACACACAGACACAGCATCTTCACATCAAGCTTATAAAGGAATGTAAATAGACCAAAGTCAAAAAATATCCTGGAAAAATGCCATTAAAAACAATGCATCTGAGCAAATATGAAGCACACACATATTGGTTAACACTAGATATAAGAACACGTTACTGAAAGCATGAATACATTACCATCTGCTGCTTTTAATCCCAGACAGTTACAGTAGTGGCATGTTTTGGTAAAAGGATATCATTAATCATGGGTATAATCAGATGACATCAGGTCATGGCCCACTAAGTGTGTTTTCCTCATTATGGTAATATGGAGGAGAGGGGTATGTTTCCGCTCCTTCTTTTTTTTTTTTTTTTTTTTTTTACTTTGACACTTCTTTTCATGACAACCTGCTCCTCACAGAGGAGGAAGGAAAACATTAGGAGCTTGGACACAACAGACCTCTCTTTGAATTACTATAAGCTGATCAGTGGCGGCTAAAATCCTCATTAAATATTAAATAAGAGCTATCAGATTTAAATATGGTTATTGATTTCATGTAAATAATGCACATATTATGATATAATTTAAAGAAACCAGTCTCTCCTTCTGTTTCCGCA
Organism: Centropristis striata; assembly: GCF_030273125.1. Taxonomy (NCBI): domain Eukaryota; kingdom Metazoa; phylum Chordata; class Actinopteri; order Perciformes; family Serranidae; genus Centropristis; species Centropristis striata. Next base: position 7,717,547 of record NC_081526.1, read on the forward strand.
AGTTTTACTGTAATTAATGTTAAAAAACACAGAATAAACAAAGCACAAGACTAATTAGACTGACAGCATTGTTACATTTTCTAAAGATATTGTGATAATATCATCATTTATTTTGACCAAGTATGATACATATGATCATATCATTTAAAGAAACCAGTCTATGTTACGTTGTTATAGTTACAGACTCTCTTTACACTCAATTCAATTCAAAGTGTATTGTCATATACACAATAGAAACATGTTTCCTTGCACAATAAAAATCTTACTTTGCTGTCTGTCAGAATGCCAGAGAAGATGGAAGTAAGAAAAATAGAATTTAGTAAAAAAAGGATAAAAAATAATAATAATATGTGCAAATACACAAAGAAAAATATACATGTATATGTAAATATACAGATTTTTACTGTAATAAATGTGCCAAAAAAGACAAAACACACGATAAACAAAGCAGAAGCTGAATTAGACTGACAGCATTATTCCATTTAAGATATTGCAATAATATCATAATTTATTTTGACCAAATATGATACATATGATCACATAATTCAAAGAAACCAGTCTCTCCTTCTGTTTTCGCAAGTTTTACTGTAATTAATGTGCCAAAAAAGACAAAACACACAATAAACAAAGCAGAAGACGAATTAGACTGACATCATTGTTACATTTTCTAAAGATATTGTGATAATATCATTTATTTTGACCAAATATGACACATATGATCAAATAATTCAAAGAAACCAGTCTCTCCTTCTGTTCTCGCTATGTTACGTTGTTAAAATTACAAACTCTCTCTTTAAACTCAAATTTTGACTGTAATTAATGTGCCAGAAAAGAGACAAAACACACAATAAACAAAGCAGCAGATGAATAAGACTGACGGCATTACTACATTTTCTATAGATATTGCGATATTGCAATAATATCATGATTTCTTTTGACCACAATAATAATCGTGTAGTGAAAATCTGACATAGTGGCAGCCCTACTACAAATACATCATAAGTACAGGCAGTAGTAGTGATATTTAGAATTATTTATGACATGTGAGTAAGTCGGTTTAAAAAAGAACATTTGCTCATCTCTAAAAAATGTTTTTTTCTGCGTCATGTTTATGTGCCATCAGATCTTAATTCAAGTCACCCCGACTTCAGCTAATGAATCGACCGAATGCATTTCTGTGGCAGTAGAAAATAAACCCTGAGGCTATTTACTGTCTCCTTGATATATGAAGTTTGTGGTTTTGATTGTGTGTGATTATGTTCTGGGAGAATGACCTTTAGTGGCAACCGTATTGTAATATAATGAGGATGTGTCAGTCGGCAGGAGTACAGTGATGAGACGAGGCCAGGCAACCGGCGTTTAGAGCATCGATCCGCTGGGCACCACGAGTATAGAGGGGAATCTGAAATATTTCAACGCCTCCTTCTCCCAATATACAGGTGGATACGATATCTCATCGAGCTGCTCCGAGGCTCTTGAGGCAGCCTGAGCCGCCGACTACAATAAGAAACAAGACAGAGGTGTATGGATGCTCCTGTCTGTGATTAATGACGAGCAATAGATCGGCCTGTTTTTTTCCTGAATCACACACAATAAGAGAAATTATATAAAACGGTACAAAGTGCGTTAAACAATAGCTCTGTATTATTAGTTTCCTCAATAAAAAGAAGATAAAAAACGTAAGGAATATGACAATGTTGTATCATACTAATGATGATTAATGTGGAAAAGATAAAAAACAGTCGGAGCGAAGGTGAAAGGAGAGGTGGTGCAGATTGATATGGTGATGGATTCTCTTACCTCCACCTTCTCATTAACTCTGGCCTGGGTAATATGACCTGGGAGAGATTTTCTCCTCCTACTTCAGCCCTAACACTGAGTCTCTAAGCCCTGCGTGGTAAGCCCCGTCTCATAAAGCACAATTAAGTGGGCCAATCAGACAGGCTTAAAGTCACTCCTCTAGTGCCTTTACTCCATAATTAACCAAAATACATCATCAGCAATGAATCAGCCCCACGGATTTCAATCATAATCATAGTCAATCATAATGTTGTAATTTGCTGTGACTTTTTCCTCAAGGACTACTTGGTGTGATTTGAGCTAATAGGATTTAAAATCAATATTTTTTAGTCAGATTTTCCACACACAGAAAAAAAAAAACTGCACAAATAAGAAATCTGATTTAGAGTTCAATGTGATTGTGTGTGCTGGTTGAATGTGATTTGTGTATGTAGTGAATAGTTTATCTCTGGGGTCTGAGCCCTAACTATGGAAGCAGAGCACCAGTGAAACATTAATCACCAAAGTATTATGGCTCATATCCTTGGACAGCACATTAATTCAGGTGGCTATTAGGCTGCCTTGCAGCGAACCTTCGAAAAAGGTCCACATTGAAATTCAGTTGACAGTGTACAGTGTGCAGAAAGCTAACTATGGTGTTACTGCATCCCAACAATAAGCAAAACAAATTGCACATGTGAATATAACCAATATGTAGGTGCAGTAGGCGAGTCGGTGCTGCAACAAAATGTGAACAGTGGACTTCAGTGGGCAGTCGCTGTAATCACTCTGGACTGGCACAACAGTCTTCCCTGTATTCCTTGTCAATAGAGACAGACACTCTACCTGTAGATGGAAAATAAAAAAAAAAGGGTGAAGAAACACCAATTAGAAAGGCTCTCTCTCCTGCACTCCCTCAGAAAAGCCAGGCTCCGCTAAAGGTCAGCCTGAAATTTGAATGACAGGGCCAAAGTCTTTTACTCATAATTTTTGTGTTTGCAATAGATTTCGGAGCAATTCACAGCCTTAAAGGCCTTAAGTGGAACAGCAATTAATTGTAATGAATAATCTGACAAATCTGGTTGACATATGGCCGCTAATACTCCTCCTTTCTAGAGGGAGCAGTGGAGGGATTAGATTACCTCAAATGAAATCTGGGAGCGCTGTGCCATCTGCATGTACAGGGAGAGGCAGCGCACGTAAAACAGGACGTGGGAGGAAGCGGGGTCTGCTCCCTGCTGCTCCAGTTCCCTCAACCTCACCAGCAACTGGTTTGGGAATAGGGCCTGTTTTTTTTCCCCTCATCTTATTGAACCAGCTGCCTCTCATGAAGTAAAACGCAATAATGCTGCGGCGTTGCCAAAATCGAACACACCGAGAGAAGTAAACAAACATGACAGAAGTGATAAGTGTTGTGCAAACATATAAACAACACCACGGCGTCGAGCCATCTGAGCGCAGTGAAGCAATAACTTTATTAAAAGCATTTAAAAGTATGATGAATTACCACAACACATATAGAGCTTCACATCTGTTCATCGCTTTATTTGTAAAGCTTCACATAAGCTATCAAAGTATTTGTATCTTGTAGTTTTAAGACATGAAAGATGTATGTAATGAGTGGCCGGTTAAACAGTGACAGGAGACCAAGTATTAGTATTAGCATCATAATATACATGAAGTATAGTATTCTGCCGTACCAAGCCTAACTGCAGTAACTACATTTTGGTCGAAATTAAGTTATAACTAAAAAATGTACTCCTTTATGTCTGTTTTATCTTGTGACAAAGTTTTAGATTTCAATTTTGCTTTATTCTAGAGAAATAATACTGTGAGACAGTGTAGCCTTGTATTTCTTCATTGTGTTGAATCGTGAAGACAAGAATAATATAAATTATACGTTTATTTGATAGGGAAATTATTATCTAGACAGTGATTAGGTGAAAAAGTGAGATTAAATTATATTTAGACTAAAATATAACATTACTTTATAATATTAAGTCTAAAATTCACAAATCTTTGAATAGAATTGTTAAACACTTTATTTTTTTTTGTTTTACAATTTGCGTAGTTACTGCAGTTAGGCTTTGTAGGGCAGTATAGTTTATTACTATGATAAATATGCTTTAGGAATACTTCACCCTAAAAATTACCATTTGTATATCAATTACTTTCCCCATGTTGTCTTGAAATCTTGAATAAAACTTTTTTTTTCTCCGCTCACCTCCACAGTGAACACAGAACCCAAAGATGGAGTAAATTATTGATGATCTGAAGTAAAAATGCATGTGTTTGGGAAGAACTTATAACTCCATAAATTAGACTTGTATCATACTGCATGAGTGGTTTAAGATTGTATTTTTTATTCAATTAATCAAGAATTTCCTCAGTTTTTGGATCCTCTGTCAACTGTGGAGACATGCAAGAAAAACAAAGTCTTCTTCAAGAATTCAAGGTAACATGGGGAAAGTAATTGATATACTAATGGCAAGTTTAAGGGTGAAATATTAATTTAACATAAAACTTTAATGTTTTAAATTTCTCATGGTGGAGTTAATTTTAGCTACTTCATATTCAATAAAAGTGCACCGTATTCTATAAACCTATAATTTGTTTTGTCAGTAAAATCCTAAATTTAGGAACTTAGAAGTATCATATTTCCCTCTGAAATGTAGCAGAAAATTGTACTTAACTTGAGTAAAAAACTACTTTCCAACACTGTGCATGCGGCATGAATAAAATCAGAAATGCATGCAGACAGGTATATCAATCACTCGGATAAGTATGTTATTTTAACTACTGACAGAGTACTCTTGCAGTTTCAGGGTCATTAATATGGCTCAAGAGCTTTAAATAGAGCCAATAAAGTAAGAATAGCCTGGTCCTCTGTGAAACAATGTATTGCTGGGAGTGTGCTGTGTATCAACAGATCTGAAAGGTGTAATGACGTCACACGGTAAACTCCTGCTGAAAGCCTGATAAAGAGGCAGCGTTCTGCAGGATGTCTATTAACAGCCAGCTGACATAAGCAACTGGATCAGCACATTCATTTAAAGGGGGGAAATCCTGTTCTCTAATATGCTTTCACCGTTACTCAGCCTTGTTCGAAACAGGGAGGCCAGCGTCTGACTACATAGTTCCTGGCAATATACAGATTTGATAAATGCTTTTTTACAATTCCCCTGAAGAGCTTTAAGCAATAGTTTAACATTTTGAGAAGTAAGCTTGTTTTTTTCCTTGCCAAGAGTTAGATGGGAAGTTTAATAACAGTCACATGTAGCCATCAGACAGCTAACTTAGCTTAGCATAAATATTGGAAATGGAGGAAAACAGCTAGTCTGGCTCCCTCAAAAATCTGGTTATAGGGGTTGTGACTACTTGCTATCTGAGACCAGTAACTTCCTTCAGCTTGTTCGTCAGCGGGTCCTAAAGAGACAGTTGAACCCTCCGTTGAACAACGAATCGTTGTTTTTAGACTTTAACAGACCACCCTTACCCAACAGCTGTACAGGTTGTCAGTGCAACACAGGCGGCAACCTCCGGGTCTGAGCAGGGAGGCAAACCAGGAAGTGCCTTAAGCTGCATTCTACCAAAAATTCCAGCAGGGGGTGCTAAGTGGCTGCAAAACCATTTCTGTCCATTCATTTCAATACAAAATGAGAAAACTTCTCACTCTCAATTGCTAGTAAAAAAAACTTCTTCAAAACAATTTGATGTTAATAGTTCAAATTATGGCCCCATTTAGAAGAAAATAAAATATAAAGAATCATATGATTTGGGGCGTGGCTACCTTTGATTGACCGGTCACTAACAAGGTGAGCCGTCATCAGGAGAGAAGCAGAACAATGCGTATCCACGGCAACGTGTCAATAAAGTTATATATAATGTTATATATATATATAAAAAAAAGGATGTTTAGCGTTTTGGTCTCAAAACTTTGACCCTTTCACTGTATTTTCACTTAATGACAGTTTATTTGGACGTTTTGTTCATTAAAATGTCTTGTTCAGCGTTTGGTTAGACTTACAGACACTCCAAGGAGTCGCTGCTCAGTTTTCTAAGGTAAGTAACATACATTTTGTTTTTGTGACCTCTAGTGGCCATAGTCATTATTGCACCAACAAAGGAGAAAGTCTGGTAACGTAGTATAAAGGGCAACAAAGTCCTCGTATGGAGAAGGTCGAATAGGTTTTAGTGCCTGAACCTAACCAAGTGGTTCTGTTTCACAACGCTAACCATGTGACCATGAAACCACCGTCATGGTCACGTTGAAACCTGAGACCATGCGACCGGTTGAATCCAGCTGTTGAGCTTGGTGGTGCTGTGCTTAATCCACTGAGTTATCTCAGCCACAGACCTACTTCAAATGTTCTTTTAAGATCCCAGACATTTTTTTTAAAAGGTGTTAACTCCGGTCTAAGAAAAGAGCCAAATTAAGGCGCAGCACAAAAGAAAAAAAAAACATAGTGTACATTTGTAGGCGTGTTGTGTGTCTAAAGTAATTCAGTGAAAGCCACTGGTGAGTGGAGGTGGAGATCTAAGACAGTGCATCTGCTCACATCTGCCTAACCAGCACTAATGTGACAAAAACGCACCTAGAAAACACAGGCTAATCACCTCATCCAAAGGCAGCGGGTGTCACCTCGCATATCAGTCACCGCTGGCTGCTTTATGATCATCACTTTAACCCCAATGTAACTCTGATACAGAACACTGGATTGGCTCCATTTACTCCACCTG